>NC_136915.1:157030184-157656390 GCF_949752795.1 Hyperoodon ampullatus
TTTACTTTTCTGTCATCAGGAAAGAAGCCACAGGGAAGTCACTTAATGTCAGTTGTAATTATGCTTTTAAAATGCATATGCTAATTTCTCTAGGAGTTGGATTACGTCTATAATACAGCCATGGGCAATTATTCTTGATGTAATTGAAATGCTGTTCAAGCAAATTTGTTTTCAATGGGCAACACTGAGCAAAATATTTATTCTTTCTATAATTATAATTAAAACAATATTTACTCACCAATATCCACAGTTGCTCATTCATCCATAAATTCATTCATCCAAAAAACAATGATTGTGTATGCAGGCGCTCTAGTGAGTGCTGGAGAAAGAACAACTCTCAACCTTTGCCACAGGCTCCCCTTTGTCAAGAATATCTGTCCCTCCCTTCCCCACCTGGCCAATTCCCACTACTTCTCCTGTAAGAGTCAGTACAAGTCAGGCCAGTTTCCCCATCCCGCTCCCACCCCCAATAACACTTTGCTGAACTCTCAGCCAAATGTACTTGCTCACTTCTGCTCATCTCCTCTCACTGCTGCAGCCATATACCCATCCTGTGCCTTGGGGCAGGGACCCTGCCTTTAATCTTTGAATCATTAGCACAGCATAGGTGCCTGCATATAGCAAGTGCTCAAGAAGTGTTGAATAACTGAATGAATATCCCCAATCCCAGATGTAAGAGACAAGTGGAGATATAGCTGGTGATCCCTTAGCACATAATAAGGATCTGTGATACTGGGAAGTTTACCCACCCTCAGTCTACTTAGATAGTTCTGTTTTAGTGATGGGACTTGATCATGGGTTTTTGCACACCCATCCCTCTTGTGAGGGAGCATCAGAGCCAAGTTGCCCCCAAATCAAGCTAGCTACTATGAACTACCTCCTAGTTTTCAAGAAAGTAGCCTCCACTGGGTTTTCCTGAGGTCCCTATGAAGTCAACAATGCAAAAAGTTTAAGAAGTTTACCATTGAATGGCATCCAAATCTGTGAAGCATGAGCAAATGCCTGAGAATTAATGGACAGCATCTTCCTTCTAGCAAGCCCTCTTCTTGAGGATGGCCAAGGAGCAGGGAAGAAGATGTGGTCCCTGATTTGGGGGAATTCAGTCCAGCTGGGAGATCTGGGAAGAAAACGGTGGTTCTGCAAGAAGAGGAAGAAGGGTTCTGACAGCAGAAGTGGCAGCTGAGGACTCTACTCAAGAAATTGCAGGTTTGATTGTTGAACCTATTACCGTTTGCCCTTTGTTTCTTGCCTCTTTTATTTCTTCTCTATCATGAGCTAAAATCCAAAATCCAGCTGCCTACAGATACCCTGAAGAAAATTTTTATCAAGATTGCTATCTATTAGTCTCTACACACTTTTCCCAGGAACCTTGAGTCCTCTGTGGAAGCTGTTCCAGACCTTCTGCAGATCCAGTTGTGTTTTTCCCCCTCTGGTCTCTACACAAAGGGGTATGCATATGTAGTAGTGAGAGCTCTCTTTGTATTAGCAATTCCAAGTGTAACTGTTGGGGTAGGAAAGTGGGTTTATGTGTTGGAGAATTTCTACAAGGCATCGGGGTGATTTTGAAGCTAAGAGCTGCCGTCTCCTAGTAAGACTTCAACACCTCCACTCCCTGCCTCACCCTCCTTTGTGCTCCTGCCCGAATCACGTGGGGGACAGTTTTTTTCTACACAGTTTGAGAGGGATCGTGTGAGGGAAAATGAAGGTATTTTCATTTCTGTCTGCTGGACGCTTCAAGTTTTGAACCTTAAATTTTTGATTCAGGTTTTAGAGTAAATGATGTTTTCCGTGTACTGTCAGGATTCATTCATGGATTAATTTTTTTCAAAAAATATTTATCGATATCTGCTAATGTGCCATGGACTCTGCCAGACCCTGGGAATAGTGATGAACAAAACAATCAGCCCCTGCCAGCACTACCTTCAGTTTGGGGGTTATCTTTTCTGCACTGAAATTTTCAATTATTCCATGTAAGGAATACTCTTAATATTCATGAACCTTTCTGCCTTTCAGATCACAATTTAGAATTCTTCACAAAGTTTGCTTATAAACTTGGTTTACTTGCTTTGAAGTCCTTTATGAGAAAATTGTATGGCTGTCAACGTATTGTGTGAACTTGGGCTAGCCACTTAACCTTTATAAGAATTAGTTTGTTTGTGAAATGGGAATAATAGCACCCAATCACAAGGTTATTGTCAGTATTAAAAGAGATAATGTGCGTTTAAGCACAATGAATAAAAGGAGCCTCAAAGAAATTAAGCAACTTCTGAAGGTTACATAGCTAGTAACTAGTTGAACCAGGTGTATAATTTAGCAATCTCTACAAAATGAAACCACTCCAAAACTCAGTGGATTAAAGCAGTAAGCATTTATTATTGCTCAGAAGTCTATGGGTCAAACACCAGGTAGACGGCTCTTCTCATCCTGGCTGGCTCTCTCAACATGTGTGGGAGGTGACTGGCTGTATGTTGGTGGAGCCTATCCATTGCTGGGCAACTGGGCTCTACTCCGTGTGGTTTCTCATCTTTCAGCGGCTGGTTCAGGTGCATTCCTGTTGCAGTAGCCAGGAAAAGAGAGGGAGAGAAGGAAAGAGAGAGAGAGGCAAAAAGCTTCCTGAGACCTGGGCTCAGAACTGGTGCAGCATCACTTCTGCCATATTCTATTGGCCAAAAAGTCACAAGGCTGGGCGAGATTCAGAGATGGAAGAGCTGCAAAGTCACACACTGCATTGGGCAAGAGTTCAGGGGAGCCATTAACTGGGGCATCAGTGCAACCAGCCTGCCTCACCAGGATTCAGATGACTTCTGTTTGATTCTAAAACGGTACTCTTGCCTCTGTAGGATACTATGAACACTCACACAGAACATTGGTCCCTCTCACATCCTTCCCCAATGTCTATGTGCTGCTGTAGCCCCACTCTCCATTAGGTGAACAAAACACAATCATTCCCAACCTTAATCCGTTGATCTATCAAAGAATCTTGATTTTTGCATTGGTTTGGAAAATGAGTCTTCTATTTAAAAGTATTTTTTAAACTTACAAACCTTATAAGAAGAAAGGTCTAAAAGAGATCCCCCCATCTTAGCAATATATACTTTATATAGTGCTTAGATTAATTATAACAAGGTCATTGGTCATGATCAATATTAATTATCTCAGGAGAGTGAGAAAATTTGACCTGTGACAAGCAGTATATAACTTCATATAAACAAGCACCATTCTCTGCAACAAACATGCCCATAATAGATGCAGTTTTTCTATAGCAAATAATGGTAGTCTTCAGGAAAGGTTACAGTCTTTGGGGGATAATTATAAACACACACCCACTTCTGAAGGAAAGTTCTTTTCCCTTCTCAAAAGGAAAATAAAACAAAAGTAAACCAAAATTTTAAACCAGCTAGAAACTCTTATTTCCTGCCACAAAACAATTAAGTAAGGATAAATCTTACTTCAAAGTTTATCCTACCTGGTTAGTATTCTGTATTCTTTGTAACTCTAAGGTAACTGATTTGTAAATATTCCTAATCCCTCTCCTTTTCCTGTTTAAATATGATCCCCAGGATATAACATTTTAAAAGCACTTGTATCCGATTTTGCACTTCCAGCTTTCTTGCTAGAATATTGTTGTACCTAGTGACCCATGGTTTCTTTTAAAATTTTAATGAAAGCTGAATAAAAGGTTTGGGGGCTTACAATAATTTTCCTTTACATCTTGTAGTATGCCATCTCACCAAGAAGGTCTTTTCTTGTCTGTCCAGCACAAAGGACTGCATCAGGACTCACATTCTGCTCCCTGCATCATTTCAAGCCTTTTTTTCTCAGAATTCCTTCAGCTTTTATGCTGACAACTTTTGGCACTTAATCATGTAACACCAAGAAATTTTTTAATGATTTCTAACATGTTTTGACTCATAGCTTTGAGAAGAGAGGGAGTTTTCCCTGCATGCCTAGATACTCAATATATTCATAGAACCATAGTCTCTCAGGGTTGGAAGATACCCTAATGTTCATCGAGTGCAAATGCTTCCATAGTGCTTGCATTTCCCCTTTAACACCTCCTGCTGGTTGGTCATCCTCTAGGGATGGGGAGCTCACTATCTCCCAAAGGAGATCATTTTGCTTTCAGACAGCTCTGATGTCTGGAGAGCAGAAATGTTACTCTCATGCTCTGTTCCTCCTCTGCCACCATCCTTAACTATAATTTCCATCCCATGGGTCCAATTTTGTCCATCAGGGAAATACACAGCGATCTGAGCTCTTTTCCTCCTGACAGATTTCAAACATCTCCAAATAACTGAGATCCCTTTTCCAGACTAAATATCCCCCAATTTGTCTCTTTTTATGTAATAATGGCTTTGACTTCCTTTGTTGAGTCTTTTTACAGCTCAATTACCAACTAGTTCTTTGTGTTTTCCTTTCTTCTTTGAAGCTGGCTCCTCAAAACTCCCTTCTCCCTCAATAGCCTCTACCTCATAGCCTAGAACGCCTTCTCTCGAAAATCTTCTCTCCCCTAGCCCAGTCCAGTAAGGCACATTTTTGTCCCTTCCTCCCTTCCTTGTTATCTTCAAAGGGAAGCAAAGAGCATTTTTTTATGGTAAAGTTTTTGCTTTCAAGCACTGTGGGAAGATACATGAAATAAAAATAAAAACTCTAAAAGTTACAAAAAAGTTAAGTCCGTAGATTTAAGTTCCCAGGTCCACCATTTTTGAGTCCTTTTGAGAAGGTAAAAGGAAGACTGGTTAATTGTCAGCCCACTACTTATTTCTAAAGGTGGAGCTCGTCCACGTTCCCACTCCACTTCTGGCCGCAGCTTAGAGAAGGCCATAATGAACCCATTCCTGCAAGAAGCATCTCTGCCCAGAACGTGAATCAGGCAAAGCAAGTGCCTCAGTGGTTAAATAACTAGAAGGAGTCCCAGATTGCAAATCATCTCCACTAGATTTGTCCTACTTTTGGAAGTCTATCTCCTTTTAACATTTTATCTTTCTCCTTAGAGACCTTTTGTTGACTTCTGGGCATTTACTGATCAAAATTTTTCACCAAAAAAAAAAAAAGAGGATATATAGAACAA
Organism: Hyperoodon ampullatus; assembly: GCF_949752795.1. Lineage (NCBI taxonomy): Eukaryota > Metazoa > Chordata > Mammalia > Artiodactyla > Ziphiidae > Hyperoodon > Hyperoodon ampullatus. Next base: position 157,035,256 of record NC_136915.1, read on the forward strand.
GAGTTCAAAAAAAATCAAGGCTAGAAATAGGGATCTGGGGGAAATAGTCCCCAGAAATAGTCAATGGCATATATTTGGTAATTGAAGCTACAGAAATGATAGGATCTCTCTTGGAGAATTTATAGAAGAAAAGTGGGCTAGGAAACTGAGGGAACATCCATATTTGTAGAGCACAAGGAGAAAGTGTAATGGTCAGATAAGTGGTAAAAAAAGTAAAAGGGTATAATGACAAGCAACCAGAGGAGAAGACAACTTGAGGAAGGAAGGAGTGGTCCATGTGTCAAATACTGCAGCAAGGTCAAATAGGATAAGGCATGAAACGTGTCCACTGGCTCACAAAAAGTTCACCAGTGCCTCAGTAAGACAGAAACCAGACTGTGATGGGAGGTGAAGGGGGATACATTTCAGTTTGTCTTTGTCTGTCTTACTGTCTTAGAGTGTGTGACCCAAAACTGAACCTGATATTCCAAGCATGGTCTGACTGGTGGCATAAAGTGATATCATGTCCACTTTGACCAATTCACTCTGTGTCTGGTAATGAAGCTTCAGCCCACATTCAGTTATTTTTGGCAGTCCCACTTATTTCACCACTCCAATGACTCACATGAAAGTAGTCTGCTTAAACCTTATGTTATTTCCATATGTGGCAGAACTAATTCATGACTTCCCATCTCATGCTTGTGCAGCTGAGTTTTAAAACTAAGTTCAGAACCTCATTCAGCTACAATTCACCTTATTAGTTTCAGTTCTTTATTCCAAACAATGAAATATTCTTTGTCCTAATTCTGTCATCCAACGTATTAGCTATCCTCCTGGCATTATGGCATCCATAAATTTGATTTATTTTGGTGTTTCCATCCAAGTTATCAATAATGTCAAGTCCCAAGCATTCAGGCAAAGGCTGGGTGGAAACTGGAAGATAATGGCTGGGTCTGAAGCCAATAACAAGTGTCTAAATGCTGACACTAGCAGGTCTGAAGCCAGGGGAGTTAGTGATTGTGGTACTAGGGGTTGTTCAAGGGGGTAAGGGCAGTGGATAAATAATGGGGCAGAAGCCAGGAACTGAGCCAAATCACAACCTAGATGAGCAGATTCAATACAAAGGACAAATCTAGAAGCTAGAGAAATTAAAAGAATATCTAAAGTTATAACAGGCTCAAGGGGGAAAGTGCATATATAGACACTGATTTTTGGACTTCCAGGTGGCTTTTATTTCTTCTCTTCCATGCGCAAGGGTGTCTGTCCTTTAAAATTCTAAGGGTTGTGACCGCCTGGAGGGGTGGGATAGGGAGGGTGGGAGGGAGGGAGACGCAAGAGGGAAGGGATGTGGGAACAGATGTATATGTATGACTGATTCACTTTGTTATAAAGCAGAAACTAATAAAAAAAATTCTAAGGGTTTTTTGATAAATAAAAATATGGTACAAGACAGGTCTTCTGGCTCTTTCCTAAGTAGCTTCTCTCATGTGAAATGTGTTTTGGGTTGGCCAGGTAACCAGCTACTACTAATTCACCTAACTCTACTGGTGTCTACTTCATATTTCTCTTTCTGTCCCCAAGGAGACAAAATTTTATAAGAAAAGTTAATGGGGAGCAAGAATAGTTGAGCAAAGGGGAGCAAGGGAAGGAAAAGAGAATGACTTTTCACTGGGGTTCCCATGTTGTATTTATTTTCTGTCCTGGAATTTCATCAAAGATTAGGATCAATATTATTTTTAACACATATTAGCATAGCTAAAATGAAAACAAGGCTGAGTGCCGGGGAGGATGCAGCTAGAACTCTCATACACTGCCGGAGGGAATGCAAAAAAGGGATGTCCACTTTAGAAAACAGTTCGGCAGTTTCTTGCAAAGTTAAACATACCCTGGGGCTTCCCTGGTGGCGCAGTGGTTGAGAGTCCGCCTGCCGATGCAGGGGACACGGGTTCGTGCCCCGGTCCAGGAAGATCCCACATGCCGCGGAGCAGCTGGGCGCGTGAGCCATGGCCGCTGAGCCTGCTCGTCCGGAGCCTGTGCTCCGCAACGGGAGAGGCCGCAACAGTGAGAGGCCCGCGTACAGCAAAAAAAAAAAAAAATGTTAAACATACCCTTACAATATGACCCAGTAATTCCATTCCTAGGTGTTTACTGAAGAGAAAAACTCTTGTTCACACAAAAACCTGTATGCCGATGTCTATAGTTACTGTATTAATAATTGTCAAAAACTGGAAAACCCAAATGTCCTTCAGCTGGTGAATGAATGAATAAACTGGTACATCCATATAATAGACTACTACTCAACAATGAAAAGGAATGCTCTACTGACATATACAATAACATGGATGAGTCTCAAAATAATTAGGCAGAGTAAAAAAAGGATACATACTATACGATTCCTTTTATATTACAATCTGGGAAAGGAAAAACTATAGGGATAAAAATAGGTCATTGTTTACCCGCAGGTGGGGTCGTGGGAGGGACTTACTATGAAGTGGCATGTGAGGGGATTTTGGAGGGTGATGGAACTATTCTATATCTTGATTACGGTGGTTGCTCCATGACTTTATGCATTTATCAATACTCATAAAACTGTGTACTGAAAAGGGCAGATTTTAGTAGTATGTAAATTATACGTCAATAAACATGACTAAAAAATATGTTTTAAGTGGTCCAAGTTTTCAACAACAAAGTAATTATTAAACATATTATGAAACACTTATACAATAAAGCGTTACACAGTTGTTTTGAGTTTTGTTATACTTTTTCTCTGCCCAGTAGCTTATGAAGAGCCTTTACATATGGGCAAAATTTCTCTGTTCCTAAGTTTGAAGTCACCAACTTGTTTTTCCACTTTCTCTCGCAGCTAGGGCATGGGTATGTGTTGTATGTTCCTCTAGTCAGATTCACTCTTTCAAAATTTCAATTCAAAATAATGGTAGGAAAAAAGAGGTGTCCATGAAAAAACTCCATTCTGCTGAGGGTGGTAGGTTTTGGCAGAGATATCCAGCTCTCAGAGGGGCAGTGACAGAGGGGCTAGCAGCAGCGTTCGAACTCCAAAGTCAGTGGTGCAGTTAAATTCCTGAAGCATCCTGGTGCTCTAACTTTTTTTTTTTTTTTTTTTTTTTTTTTTTTGCGGTACGTGGGCCTCTCACTGTTGTGGCCTCTCCCGTTGCGGAGCACAGGCTCCGGACGCGCAGGCTCAGCGGCCATGGCTCATGGGCCCAGCCGCTCCGCAGCATGTGGGATCTTCCTGGACCGGGGCACGAACCCGTGTCCCCTGCATCGGCAGGCGGACTCTCAACCACTGCGCCACCAGGGAAGCCCCTGGTGCTCTAATTTGAGCTGTATATTCCTCAAGCCGGTTCTTGGGCCCTCCAAGAGATTAACATATTTACATTGATTTAAACTTTAAATTAATTAATTTAATTAGCTAGAGTGTTGTTTGCAGCCAAGAACCTCGACAGAACAATCATTAAAAATTATGTTTACAACCAGAGCCTTACTAACATGAGCTAAGACTACATCATAGATGTGGTGGCTTAGACCATCATGGAGAAATGTGACGTGTGCCTGGCAATGACTTCCGCGCCATGAGCACATGTAGGAGGTGAATGTCCTCATCCTTGGCAAGAAGCTCTACAACAAGGTACAGCCTACATCACTCTTCTAATAAAGTGGATTCCGAGTCTCCATTTAAACTGCAGGAAGAAGAGAGAGGAGAAAGAACTGTCTTCACCTATAGGTTTCCAAACTCATAGCTGCATTGAACTTCAGAACACCGAGAAGAACCATTTAAATCTTTCTGCTGAGCTATTTTATTTTCCATATATCTAGGTGTACCATCCTTGAAAAGAATCATTTATAAAGAGTTTGCAACAATGTAGGAGAGGCTTAGCCATGGTTTTGAGTTTTAAAAAAAATCACAAGGAAATTAAATATATATGTATAGGCAAAAAAGCCTGGAAGAAAATTTGCTGAAATGGAAACAGTGGCTTGGGCTGGCGAGATTATAAATGGTTCTTATTGTCTTTTGCATCCGCCTCCCTTCTCCCCCTCCATGTTCCAAAATGAAGATGTCTTACTGTTAAAAATCAGAAAAACATGAATGTTTTGAAATATCTTAAATTTGAATTTAAATTCAGCAAAAGTGTCCTCTGTTTTCCTGGAATCCCATATATTAACGTATTCTTTGGGTGCATTTACTCCTAGTCTTAAGCCCGTTGACTCCCATAACTGGGAATGATATATCAGCAAAAGGGAGAAAGTCACTGGAAACCTTTGCCAATTTAAAACTGGCCTCACAATAACCATTTGATGAGTACTGTTCTGAAGGGCTCTTCTGCTTCCTTTGAAGTTCTGATCTTGACGCAAAGTTTCTTCATCAGAATCCCTAAGGTGATGCCCCAGCATCTGCCAGACCACCTTGCCAGCACTTTCTTCCCACCATGAAGAGCCAGGCGCCTGGGTGTGCAAGATCTGACAGACTGTCCCATGGGAAGTTAGGACCTCCTAGGTTCTATTTTTAGCCGTGTATTACTGAGGGATCCCCCAAGAGGTCTTACATGAAAGACAATTTCTTTAAGCCCATTACCGCTTGCTTGTTATGCTTGTTATGCCTTAAGGAATTGCAAATACGAAAGAGGTCACACTCATTAAAGCACAACGTGACATGCTATGAAAAACACAACATATGGTCACTTGAAGTCTGAAAAAATTGCTGAATTTTAAATTTTTCATCCGAATATCCTTTGGTGTATAACCGTGTCCTTTCTAATTCTTTGAAAAATAAGGGTTTCTAGATCAAAACCACAGATGGAAACTTTTCCCTCAGTGGGTAAAAAATGCCTGAAGATAAAGTTGCTAGACTCCAGTAAAGGGATGACATTAAACACATGGACACAAAGCATTTTTTTTAACATCTTTATTGGAGTATAATTGCTTTACAATGGTGTGTTAGTTTCTGCTTTATAACAAAGTGAATCAGTTACATATACATATGTTCCCATATCTCTTCCCTCTTGCATCTCCCTCCCTCCCACCCTCCCTATCCCACCCCTCTAGGTGGTCACAAAGCACCGAGCTGATCTCCCTGTGCTATGCGGCTGCTTCCCACTAGCTAGCTATTTTACGTTTGGTAGTGTATATATGTCCATGCCACTCTCTCACTTTGTCACAGCTTACCCTTCCCCCTCCCCATATCCTCAAGTCCATGCTCTAGTAGGTCTGTGTCTTTATTCCCAGTCTTGCCCCAAGGTACTTCAGGACACAAAGCATTTTAAATACTTCTACATGAAAAAGATAATCTCCTAATCCCTCTTTAAAATTTAGTAAACCTATAAAATTTGTAGGGACACTCCTTTAAATGAAATTTTTTTTCACTTCTAGTTATACAATGGCTATCATGGAAGCAGTAACCTTATTCCACTTAATTAAAACTGGTGACCCTTTATCAATTACACACAGCTGATCCTGAGACTCTATTGGGATTAATATTAGTTTGGAATCAGCATTATAGTAAAATCCCCGAGAACAGGGATTATGCATTAAATTTTATGCTAGACCTTTTGCTAACGAAATTAGTGCTAAAATGTAAGTGATAAAGTTAATTGTGAAGTATGCAAAATTTGCTTTCTTCTCCTCTTTATTTGGAACTTTAATTCCCATCCCTAGGCCTTCAGCTAGGATTCGTTTTGCAGTACTTTTTCTCTCTGTAGTATTTTAGATGCACCAATAAGATGTTAGTTACCAAATGCTAATCTTCCTGTCTCAGTAAATGCTATTTTGGATGCAAGTAACAAAATCCTACTGAAATTATGTAGGCAAAATGAAGAGAGTTGATTTTATGGTTATAGAAGTATCTCGCTGGAACTAAAGAACCCCAAGTCCATCAGGAGATAATGTCTCCATTTTTCCCCGCTCTGGGGCTACCCGAGCTCCCATTTTTGCCTCTCTGCATCTGCTCCATTATCATCTATATGCAGAGTAGCTTTCTCCACTTTTCTGTACAAAGGTAGGACTGTGACTAACTAATGGCCCCTGAGTTTATTTAGCCCCATTTCGAGGAACCAGCAAAGACTATAATTTCTGGGCCCAGTTTGCTTAGTTGCCTTAGTATCCAAATCAGCGATAGCCAGGGGGTAAGGTGACATAGCAGACATCTGGCCCAGAGCTTCCTATATTTATTTGAACACAGAACACTACCCACCCCCAGTCCCTGGCTCTGGGTAAGGGTATTGTGGGGTATACCCGTTTATATCCTTCAAAAGAGAATTCCTCAAGATAGCAGTTTGGGATGTTCTGATCTAACTTACTCCTTTAATTTTAGGGAGAGGCAAACATAGACCCAAAGAGATAAAATAACTTGCTGAAATTATCAAGGTAATGGCAGAGTAGGGATTATGAGTAATGATTATTATTCAGTAATTAGTATGATTAGGGCTGAGTAATTTGACATGTTATACCTTCAATCCAACCTTGATACCAAGAAAAAGTATAATGGCTACCTGGGCCAAAAGTGAAGGTTGAAAGTTGACTATTTCCTTCCCCCCTCCTCAGCTAGTTTACAAGTTAAGGCTTTTTATCACAAGCAAGGCTATACTAGTGTCCTAAGGCTGCCATCACAGTTTCCACAAACTTGGTGGCTTAAAGCAACAGAAACTTATTTTCTCACAGTTCTGGAAGCCAGAAGTTGGAAATCAAGGTGTCCACAAGGCAGTGCCCCCTCTGAAGCCTCTAGGGGCAAAGCTTCCCTTGCCTCTTCCAGCTTCTGGTGGCTCCAGGTGTTCTTTGGCTTGTGGCCACCCAACTCCAATCTCTGCTTCAGTTTTTACATGGCCTTCTCCTCTGTGTCTTCTCTTCTGTTTCTTTTAAGGATGCTTATCATTGGCTTTAGGACCCACCAAAGAATCCACAGATCCTTAATTTAATTACATCTGCAAAGACCCTTTATCCAAATAAGCTCACATTCACAGGTTGCAGGGGTGAGGATATGAACATATCTCTTGGGGGCCACCATTCAAACCACTACAAAGACCTTATAAGGTACCATATGGTACTTAGAAACATCAAGAGGGTGGCAAAAGGGAAGGGATGAAAGGGTAATGATTTGGTATTTTTCTTCTCAGAAATAAAGAATGCAGAATGGAGGAAGAAAATGTAGTAGAATTTCAAGAAAATACAGAATCCTATATTCCAGGATATAAAGTTTACATTCCTAGATATTTACTAATTCATTAATTAATCTAACATTTGGGCCATGTTTTTCCACCTATCACACAAGTATGGTGCTGTTTTTTGTTTGTAAAAAAATTTTCCTGACAGAAAAATTGTTTGATAGTATGAGAGACAATTCGCATCATATGAATTTTGCTACACCATCATAAAAAATCATTCTTTGAAAGGGCTTCATCAATTTTCCCCTGGTGCTTCTCAATCCTTTGGTATTTAAATCACTCCTTTTGGAAGAAACTATTGTGTCCTAGAGACACCAGTGTTAAACTGAAAATGAAGTTAATGCAGGCTAACATTTTTAGAGGTCAGTTCATTAGTGAATATTTTTATCTTATAACGGCTCATGCTTTTCTCCACAAACTTGTATCTATAGAGATTGAATATTCTGATAAAAGAACTTCTATTAACAAATGAGAATGTGTCAAACAAGTAAAGGGAACAGGAATTGCTCTGGGGTGGAGTCGACTTGAGCTGAGGCAGATGAAGGGGGCATGACACTGTTTACAGTTACTTATACAGTACCTTACACTTTTTAAGTTAAATTAAATGGTAAGACTCATATGGCAAGAAGGATAAGATTTATTTTAATTATGCGAAAGGAGAACGTCTTAGAAGAAGTTGAAATTACAGAGAGCCAATATTCTTCCCACTGTAAAGAAAGGGTTTCTGATAGAATTGTCCGTAAACGGAAAGGATCATCATGCAGAATAGTAAAACAGCCACCATTAGAAAATTTTCAACCCAAGGCCAATGACTCTGGGATACATAATCAGTGTCCTTCCATTAATTTGGGGAATGAGAGAGTATAGGGTGGAGAGGCTGTTGGTTTAAAACTCTATAACTTTGAATGAAGACAATGTGCCCTAGACTAGATCAATTCAAGCCTGGAAAAAGAGATTGTCTATCCTCTCCCTGATGTAGCTTCTAAATCAGCACTGTTCAATAGAAATATGGTATGAAATCATAATATAATTAAGATTCTTCTAGTAGTCACATTTAAAAAGTGAAAAGAAACAGATCAAATTAGTGTTCATAATATAGTTTATTTAACCCAATGTATTTAAAATATTATTACTTAAACATGGAATCGATATTAAAAAATCATCAGATAGTCTACATTATTCTTTCATAACAGGTCTTTGAAATCCAGTATACATAAATTACCTTTATGGACTAACCACATTTCAAGTGCTCGACAGCCACACGTGGCTACTGGCTACCATGTTGAATAGCACAATTCTTGAATTTGCTATTAATGAAATCACAAATCAGATTTCTGGGAGTTGGAAAAAACTTCATAAATGCATAAAAATGGTTCTAAAATCTAGGTTTCCTGGCATACTGGAGGAATGCAAGTGTTGGGAAAACACTTCTGATTCACACTTACTTGGGTGACTATTCTCATAATTTCCCTGCTTTCTTACAAAAACCTAATATTAAGTAAAGTAAATAACTTTGCAAACCACTAAGTTTTCTTATCAACTTCCAACAGGATCCACCATCCAAAAGTGAAACAGTAAATAACAGCCCTCTAGTACTTTTATGTAAATCCTACTATATTTAATTCTTTTATTCCAGGAGCGACTGCAATTACTGATAATATAGCTTTTACTGTTTACTAGCTGCCTCTTCTCCCCACGGGATTTAAGTACTCTCAAGGGAAGCTGTCTCGCAGTATTTCTAGTAACACACTGTCTCTATGCATCTTATACAGATGAGACAGGATAAGGAAAGTCATAAAGATAAGCTGGCCTACCTCTGTAACCAAACTTTCTCCAAGGCTCAGTCAAAATAATGTTTTTTAACACCTCTCCCAGGAGATTCTATTATTTATTTACAGTATTTGGGGATTTGACAGATAAACTATATATAATAAGCAAAATTAAAAGTAAAACAGGATTTTCCAGAGTTATCCTATTTTAGTTTTTAGTCTAAAAAACTCATACTTGCATCTGTAAGTATAATCATAACTGTAAGAACACCAAAGCAAAAGTTTGGCACAGACTGCCAAGTGTCTCCCATATTTGTTATCCTCTTCTCCTGTCCAGTAACAGAATCTCCTGAGTTTAAAGGCACATGGCTGCTCAGTTAGAGGCTAAAAATCTCAGCCTTCCTTGCAGCTCTGTGTGACCAATTGAATAACTCATTTCCGATGAGATGTGAGCCTAGGTGGTGTGTGCACCTTCCTGGTCACATTCCTTTATGAAGGAAACTGCTTGCCCTCCTCTCTCTCTTTCCCTTCAGGGGAGCTGGAACCAGTTTCTACTGTTGAGATGCCTACCAGGGGACAGAATAGCATCCTGAGTTCCTGAATGACTTCGTGGAGTAGAATTGTCCATCAGGGCCTGAATCACGCATCTGCTTCTGAATATTACCTGGGAGAGAAACAACTTTCTATCTTGTATAAATCACCATATCTGGCATCTCTTTCTTGCAGTCCCTTGGCTTATACCATAAATAATAAAAGGGTTTACCATCAGCACCACTATCATTTGAACTATGTTCAAAACTTTTGTCTATTTTTAAATTAATTTATTTAATTAATTTATTTTTGGCTTTGTTGGGTCTTTGTTCCTGCGTACGGGTTTACTCTAGTTGCGGCGAGCGGGGGCTACTCTTCTTTGCGGTGCGCGGGCTTCTCATTGCGGTGGCTTCTCGTTGCGAAGCACGGGCTTTAGGTGCACAGGCTACAGTAGTTGTGGCTTGTGGGCTCTAGAGCGCAGGCTCAGTAGCTGTGGCGCATGGGCTTGGTTGCTCCGCAGCATGTGGGATCTTCCCGGACCAGGGCTCGAACCTGTGTCCCCTGCATTGGCAGGCGGATTCTTAACCACTGTGCCACCAGGAAAGCCCTTGTCTATTATTTTTAACCATCTTTGTACTATATGAGACTACATCCTTAAAAGACATAGGGACTTTTTTTTTTTTTTAACTTATAAGAAAGACTTCTATGACTACTTGCTTAGGGGGGTGGTGGGCGACTCTTAGTATTAAATGCTACTCTACAGTGTTTATGAAATCTTTATAGACAAAAGGGTTGCAAATAAAAAGTCAGGATGTTAATCTCAAGCTAACAATCCACAATAGTAGTGGGTTAATGGTATTTCTGCAAACATTTTAGCCAGATGATGTTTGTAGCCCACCTCCCAGGTGACATAATCCAGTTGACGTGCACTTGCTTCCAGAATCATCAGTTTTTCAGGCACTGTAGTATAGCAGGAGGGACAATGAAGTATACAGAGACATTATCTTTTCATTCACTTCATAGAAGGGGCTGTTTACTAAACAGCTTTAGAGCCAACTAAAGCTGGCTCTAGTTATTTGGGAGATTGATTCAGTTCACCACTTAAAAGAGACTTTATAAAGTGGCCTCATAAGATCTTAACTGTCTAATTTCTTATATGTTTCATGTGTTAATGTGACAGCAAACCTAATTAAACCTGCCATTGGCATATCACTCTATTAATTTTTCTTTCACCGCTCTCAAATGATTTAATGGATATAATTTTTCTGTCAACATTTACTGAGTATCCACTGCGTACAGATCACTCCTGAGGGAATTGGCAAGTAAGATAAGGACCTTTCAGTCCTTATCTCATTTGACCTTTCTGCCACATGGGACACTATTGACCACTCCCTCCATGAAACTTTCTCATCCTTTGACTTCTGTGACTCTTTCCAAATTTTCTGATCCTTTCTTTGCTGTTCTTCCACTTCTTAAATGTTGGAGATCCCTGCTGTTTCTTCCTGAACCTTTTCTTTTCACCGTTCATTTTTTAGCCTTTCTGGAGTCATGAATTCCTTGGAGAATGTGATGAAATACGTCCTGTGGGGAGGGCTTGTTGCATATAATTTTAGGATTACATGGACATCCTGAAGCACTTGGTGACTCCCTGTGGGTCCTTACCCCTCAGGTGAAGAACTACTTTTCCATGGCTTGAACTACTACCTATGGTGCTTGATGGCTCTCAAAACTTTTATATTTAGCTGGGCTCTCTCCAGACCCATACATCCAGCTTCTTAATGCATTCCTTCACTTGGATGTCAAATAGGTACCTTAAACTCAAACTCAGCATGTCCCATTTGAACTTACCATCTGTCACTCTCTCCCCAATTGCCCCAATCCATTTGGTGAGTGGCACCACCATCCAATAAATTGCTCAAGTTGTAAAGAAATAAAAGCATCAACGCTGATTACTACCTCTGAAAAAGTTTGTTGAATGACTAAAAGAATGGAAAGATGAATCAAGTATGATGAAGACAACAGAGGATAACTATTGAGAATAATAACTATTGAGAATGATATAATGAGACTTATGTTCAACTGTACAAATGAGTGCTAAAGGCTGGCTTAATTAAGCAAAGTCTTCAACCAAATGAATATGTATTTATTAAGCACCTATTAGGGTGAGGCATTGATTTCATTAAGGATTAGACTTTAACAATATTTTCAAGGAAATGAGGAGTATGGTTTGTCAGAAAAGAGTAATCTCAGTATTTCATATGAGATAAATATTATTTAAATCCAATTAATCTTACCTCATGACCAAGAAATGCTAAATTATTATTATTTTTTTATTGGAGTATAATTGCTTTACAACGGTGTGTTAGTTTCTGCTTTATAACAAAGTGAATCAGTTATACATATACATATGTTCCCATATCTCTTCCCTCTTGCGTCTCCCTCCCTCCCACCCTCCCTATCCCACCCCTCCAGGCAGTCACAAAGCACCGAGCTGATCTCCCCGTGCTATGCGGCTGCTTCCCACTAGCTATCTACCTTACATTTGGTAGTGTATATATGTCCATGCCACTCTCTCACTTTGTCACAGCTTACCCTTCCCCCTCCCCATATCCTCAAGTCCATTCTCTAGTAGGTCTGTGTCTTTATTCCTGCCTTACCCCTAGGTTCTTCATGACATTTTTTTCCTTAAATTCCATATATATGTGTTAGCATACGGTATTTGTCTTTCTCTTTCTGACTTACTTCACTCTGTATGACAGACTCTAGGTCTATCCACCTCATTACAAATAGCTCAATTTTGGTTTTTTTTATGGCTGAGTAATATTCCATTGTATATATGTGCCACATCTTCTTTATCCATTCATCTGTTGAGGGACACTTAGGTTGTTTCCACCTCTGGGCTATTGTAAATAGAGCTGCAATGAACATTTTGGTACATGACTCTTTTTGAATTATGGTTTTCTCAGGGTATATGCCCAGTAGTGGGATTGCTGGGTCATATGGTAGTTCTATTTTAAGTTTTTTAAGGAACCTCCATACTGTTCTCCATAGTGGCTGTATGTACCAATTCACATTCCCACCAGCAGTACAAGAGTGTTCCCTTTTCTCCACACCCTCTCCAGCATTTATTGTTTCTAGATTTTTTGATGATGGCCATTCTGACTGGTGTGAGATGATACCTCATTGTAGTTTTGATTTGCATTTCTCTAATGATTAATGATGTTGAGCATTCTTTCATGTGTTTGTTGGCAATCTGTATGTCTTCTTTGGAGAAATGTCTATTTAGGTCTTCTGCCTATTTTTGGATTGGGTTGTTTGTTTTTTCGTTATTGAGCTGCATGAGCTGCTTGTAAATTTTGGAGATTAATCCTTTGTCAGTTGCTTCATTTGCAAATATTTTCTCCCATTCTGAGGGTTGTCTTTTGGTCTTATTTATGGTTTCCTTTGCTGTGCAAAAGCTTTTAAGTTTCATTAGGTCCCATTTGTTTATTTTTGTTTTTATTTCCATTTCTCTAGGAGGTGGGTCAAAAAGGATCTTGCTGTGATTTATGTCATAGAGTGTTCTGCCTATGTTTTCCTCTAAGAGTTTGATAGTGTCTGGCCTTACATCTAGGTCTTTGATCCATTTTGAGCTTATTTTTGTGTATGGTGTTAGGGAGTGATCTAATCTCATACTTTTACATGTCCCTGTCCAGTTTTCCCAGCACCACTTATTGAAGAGGCTGTCCTTTCTCCACTTTACATTCCTGCCTCCTTTATCAAAGATAAGGTGACCATATGTGCGTGGGTTTATCTCTGGGCTTTCTATCCTGTTTCGTTGATCTATCTTTCTGTTTTTGTGCCAGTACCATACTGTCTTGATTACTGTAGCTTTGTAGTATAGTCTGAAGTCAGGGAGCCTGATTCCTCCAGCTCCATTTTTCGTTCTTAAGATTGCTTTGGCTATTCGGGGTCTTTTGTGTTTCCATACAAATTGTGAAATTTTTTGTTCTACTTCTGTGAAAAATGCCAGTGGTAGTTTGATAGGGATTGCATTAAATCTGTAGATTGCTTTGGGTAGTAGAGTCATTTTCACAATGTTGATTCTTCCAATACAAGAACATGATATATCTCTCCATCTCTTTGTATCATCTTTAATTTCTTTCATCAGTGTCTTATAATTTTCTGCATACAGGTCTTTTGTCTCCTTAGGTAGGTTTATTCCTAGATATTTTATTCTTTTTGTTGCAATTGTAAATGGGAGTGTTCTCTTGATTTCATTTTCAGATTTTTCATCATTAATGTATAGAAATGCCAGAGATTTCTGTGCATTAATGTTCTATCCTGCTACTTTACCAAATTCATTGATTAGCTCTAGTAGTTTTCTGGTAGCATCTTTAGGATTCTCTATGTATAGTATCATGTCATCTGCAAACAGTGACAGCTTTACTTCTTCTTTTCCAATTTGGATTCCTTATATTTCTTTTTCTTCTCTGGCTGCTGTGGCTAACACTTCCAAAACTATGTTGAATAATAGTGGTGAGAATGGGCAACCTCGTCTTGTTCCTGATCTTAGTGGAAATGGTTTCAGTTTTTCACCATTGAGGATGATGTTGGCTGTGGGTTTGTCATATATGGCCTTTATTATGTTGAGGAAAGTTCCCTCTATGCCTACTATCTGCAGGGTTTTTATCATAAATTATTAATACTTCTTTAGGTCCTTATTATGATACTTTCACAGATTTCATCATCGTTTGCACATAGCAGCTATGACAATGGATACTCAAGGAAATGGGACACTCTTTGGGGTTTAAGATCATTAGATTTGGCAGCTTTGCCTCCCTGAACCCCCTTAGCTCTTTATTTGCCCTTCTCTGATGGCACTTATTTTGTTTCATTTTATAATGATTTGTGGGCATCTCTTATCTCTCTTACAGAGGTCTCCCCCGCACCAGTCTTTCAAAGACTCTGTGCTTACCCAATTTTGTGTCTTATATCTGGAAGGCGAACAGAAAATATTGAGTCAATGAATGTTTTTCAATGTCAAAAACCCATTTAAAGATAATATCAAATGTCCTATAAGTCAAGGAAATTGTGTTACAATTGGTGTTATAAAGTTTGTCATGTTTTCCAATATGAGAGCTGCATGTGGAACAATTAAGCAAGTTACAGATGTTTGTTTTAGTACTTTAAGGCAGCGGGGAACATGCTAACCCATTTTAGAAAGTTTGTCATGAAGCAAGGAATTGGCTGGTTGAACGCCACCTCCAGGGCCAGACTGTGTGCCTTTGAAACCTGGCTTTGCCATTCAATGGCTGGGAGGCTGAGGGCCTCTTGGTGTCTCACTTTTCTCATCTGGAAAATGAGAATCGTAATAGTACTTACTTCACAGAATTGTTAAAAGGACAAAAAATAATGTATACACACAATGCACGAATGGTGTTCAAATGCATTAGACACTAGCCATCATTTTCTTACAATTCCAACAAGAAGAAAGGGGGGGATCACAATCACGTTATTAGATTAGGAAAGCATGAGATTTTCCTCTTTGGAAATATGATATAGACAAGATCTGTCCTATCTTCCCAGCTCGAAACACTCCCAGGATCCCCGCCTTGACCATGACACCACAAATGCCTAGTGGTTATTTTTAAGCTGTAGGTAAGAGTTGAAACACATTTTATTATCAATCAAATAGGTGTAAATTTCACACAAACCATGTTCTATCCTGTTTAGCATTCCCTACTCAAGACTCATTTCCCCTCCAAGACCAAGGTAACAGATTTTACTGTGTGGTTGTCCCCTTCTCCCATCTTCCCCACCCTTTACCCCAGAAAGCTTCCTAGAATTTAAAGAAAGAGCCTGTATCTAACCAAGGGCACAATGCAAAGAATTAATCAGTGAATCCCAAGTTGTCTAGTTGGTCTTGTTGGCCTTCTAGAATGTTCTTAATCTACCATTGCTGCCAGCCCACTGCTGGCAAGACTTCAGGCAATATCAGAGGTGGGAAGAGGGTGTGGTTGCAGCTCAACCTTAGAGCAGAAGCTACAAAGAATAGTACACTTCAGAGAGGGGACCATTAGAAACACTGAAACAATAGCCTCTGATAGTCAACCCAGTCATGGGATGATGAGTGACAGAGGGCTGGCTTTGCCTCACACAAGAGCGCTTCTCAGTTCTGGAGGCCCGCTTACTATGGGATCACGTGGCGATGTGTCTCTGCCATGGGGAACCCACTGATGAGCAAAGGCCAGCATTTCTCAACCCATATACATCCACAGATGGCTGTATTTATCTTGTAAGGAAAGGTCATGGCAGGGTAAGGAATTTTAGTATTGCTTAGAGAAGGAATGCTCTGAGACAATTTTCAAGGAATCCTAGAGAAGTGCTTTCTAGTTCCCACAACTGAGGTAAATCTAATTCTATACCGAAGATGCGTGTGTGTGTGTGTGTGTGTGTGTGTGTGTGTGTGTGTGTTTTGAGGTATAACTGACACATAGCATTAGTTTCAAGTGACAATGTAATGCTTCAATATTTGTATATATTGCAAAATGACCACCACAATAAGTCTAGTTAACATCTGTCACCACAGTTACAAAATTTTTCCTTGAGATGAGAACTTTTTTTTTTTTTTTTTTTTTTTTTGTGGTACGCGGGCCTCTCACTGTTGTGGCCTCTCCCGTTGCGGAGCACAGGCTCCGGATGCGCAGGCTCAGCAGCCATGGCTCACGGGCCCAGCCGCTCCACGGCATATGGGATCCTCCCAGACCGGGGCACGAACCCGTATCCCCTGCATCGGCAGGCGGACTCTCAACCACTGCGCCACCAGGGAGGCCCGAGATGAGAACTTTTAAGATCACTCCCTTAGCAACTTTCAAATATGGATTACAGTATTACTAACTACAGTCATGTTGTACATTACATCCCCATGCCATTTATTTTATAACTGAAAGTTTGTAACCAAAGGTATGATTTTTGTATTTTACCTAAGGCGGTAAAAATTGGGTGCAATTTTTTTCTCTTTTAGTAAGGATAAATGGAAACAGACAAAACAGACACCGAATTTAGTCAATATGAATGTTCTTGGGCAAACACGGTTGAAAATATAGCTTAACTTCAATAATGGTCTTATTCTTTTTCCCATAATTTTCATCGCATTTTATAATCAGTTACTTCAGTCTGTCCAATTTCTTGGTGACTCATTATTACATCTTTCTTAGTAAAGGAGGAGACTTGTATTTCCTGTTAGCAGGATTTTCTTTTCCTGAATTTGTGCCACCTAATTATACTGTTTTTTCTCCCTTTTATTCAAAATAGCCTGATGGGGCAAGAAAAAGCCAGGCCAGGAGCACTTGCTTGGTGTGTTCATACATCTGAGATAATCTGACATAGTTGGGGAATGGAGATCCCTGGACTTTGAAGGCCATGTAATATAGTTTGGATGATTATATGTTATTATTTAAACTGGGCCAGTTTTGAAAATGAAAGGGGGCACTAATCGGATAGGACAAGAGGATAATGCTGTAAATCAAGACTGTCGCAGGCAAACCAGAATTTAGGGTCATCCTAATATGGTAGAAATGGTCTGGACTTATATCCAAATCTTGACTGTACCATTTCCCTGCTTTTGACCTGTGCAAAGTGATATAACCTCTCTGAACTTCATTTTCTACATCAGTAAAACAAGGATAATAATTCTCATGTGTTAAGGGCGGGGGGATGTACCTGGCGTACTATATATCCCTTGTAAATATTATCATGATGATGTCTGCCTGTATATCTAAAATTCTTTACCATAGGCTGTATGATATTATGAATGGATTAGCTTAAATTGCACTTGAGGTGCAGTCAGTTGCCCCATCACAAATCCCCACTCCTGGATGGCAGCCAGAGATCTCATCAGGGAGACTCCCTATAGAGGTGGGTACTACAAGTGCATTTCTCCATCTTATCTCTATTAACACCAAAGATCATTTTATTTAATATAACAAATGTCAAAAATGAATTTTCATTGTTGAAATTAATGGTTAGTCATCATAATGAATGTTAGAAATAGTCTCTCACTGATAGAATTTGTGATTTCCAAGATATACGGACTAGCTAAAATACTTTAGAGGTACTCCCACCCTGGCATGAAGAAGTTGTAAAAAGCTGGACCATTAGAAATGGTTTGGGGGATGAAGGGATTCCAGTTGGTTGATGCTTACTAAAAGGATGATAGAATCCTGGCTCTGGAATATTGTTCATATGCCTCCAGTGAATCTTTCGTGCAAGGTCATGATTACAGAATCCAAAAGGACCAAGACCTGGCATTTCATCAGACTCACAGAACAGGTGGTATATGTTAACTTGTCCCTACTTGCTAAACAAATGTTTAACAAATGTCTGTATGACAGAAACTGGCCTAAGATTTGGTTTAATTATAAACTGGTTATGAGGTTGTCGGATCAAACAAACAGGTTGTCAAAATCCTGATTCCTGTATTTTGGTTGCTATCACTATCTGCCAAAAATAAGCCAGCAGTTTTGCATAATTAAATTATTTGCAAGTTATTTGCCCCTTCTTAACCATTGACCACTAATGTGATTCCACAGCTAGAACTTCAGCCTATCTCTGTTGGCCATATGGAATGAAAAAACAAAACAAAACGAAAAACTGAGTCTTAGAGAAACTGACTTGCATAGAATGGTAAATGGCAGATCCAGGTCGAGAACTCAAGTCATGTGATTTGAAGTTAAATGCTCAGCAGTGGGCACAAAACAAATTGTGTGTGTGTGTGTGTGTGTGTGTGTGTGTGTATGACAGACACATCCATGTCAGATGAAGAGGAGGAATAGGAAGGAAAGGGAAGTGACGTGAGGAGACATGGAGAAAAACCAGAAAAAAATTAGACATTAGAATATGGTGACCTGGGACCCCAAAGAGGGTGCTAAAATTGAGTTTAAGCCCCCAAAGATGGGATAGGAAAGCTCTGAAGATATTTGTTCGAGAGCTAGTTCTATAAATAATAATAGAGTCCATTAGAAAACAAACTTATGTTTACCGAAGGGGAAAGGTGGAGGTGAGGGATAAATTAGGAGTTTGGGGTTAACATATACACACTACTATATATAAAATACATAATCAACAAGGACCTACTGTATAGCACAGGGAACTCTACTCAATACTCTGTAATAACCTATAATGGAAAAGAATCTGAAAAAGAATAGATACGTGTATATGTATAACTGAATCACTTTGCTGTACACCCGAAACTAACACAACATTGTAAATCAACTATACTCCAATATAAAAAAATAAAAATTTTTTAAAATTACAAAGTCCATTAATCTTCAGCAGTGGACTAAGAATAGTTCATTTGCACCCTTGAATCCTACTCTCAAAATGGCAAGTTTTCTACTCCATAATAATGCGAATATCAATAGCTATTATTTATTGAGCTCTTTCAAACTGTGCTAAATATTTTTCACACATCATCTTAACATCTTCACAACACCCCGATAATGAAGGTATTACAACAATTAAACAGTTAAATCCTCCTAAAAAATGCTGGAGTAGGTACTATTATTCCCATTTTACAAATAAGGAAACTAAGGCACAAAAAGTTGTGTAATTTGCATACGATAACATGGCTAATAAGCAGCAGAGCTGGCCCAGAGTCACCATTAATCTACCAATGCAAGCTGTGCAGAATGTTGTTGAATGGTGCTGACTTAAAACCTTGTGGCCAGACTAACACGTGAAGTAGAAACTAAATTGGTAGTACAAAATGTGGACTTAGGAGAGGGGCCAGAGGCAAGATGCACTTGTTTGTGAAGAGCCACGTGACTTGGAGTTGTTTCTGATACATGAAGTACATGAAAAATGGCTACAGAATGAGAGACACAAGCACAAGGGTGAGATCAACCTTAAACATGCCGTAGGAGAAAAACCTCTCTTGCCTGAGAGAGCTGGTGCAGGTGCCACTGAGAGAAGCGAGATAATAATCTGAAGCTGAAGCAATGTGGAAGATCAACTCTGACCGAGGAGGAAAAAGCCCTGGGGACATCTCTGGGGGGGGGGCGGTGAATCATTCAAATTTCCCATTCTCTTTCTTAGAATTTAGAAACCTCAGTCAGAGAGCCAATAATGGAGTCAATCCACAACATTCACCGAGTACCTTTTTCATGAAGTACTCTTTGGTTGTAAATGTAGAATAAGTACCGTCTTTATTTATTTAATGTTTGGAAGACTGAGTTCTCAGGAAGAAAATTGTTCTGTAAATTCCATACATTCTCAAATAACAGGAAAAGCAATTTGAAGAATGACAAAATCACCACTCCCAAATTCTACACTAGAGTTTTAGGAGTAATCAGATCTGTCATACTAAAGAATTCAAGTCATTTAGGACCTGCTGCTATAGGTCAGTCTCACACAACTGGTCGCAGCCTCCTGGGACAATTTCTCAGCCATAATATTAAAGTGGAGTCTCTCCTTTATGTTTGTGAATACATATGATTCTAACCAGGGCTCCAACCCCTCCCTATTTCCTGATTCATCCACGCAAGCAAGTAATGAGAACACCAGGTGAGCATACATATTTACATAAGCTGCAAGGCTGTGCAAACAAACTCTTATCCAGTTAAAAGGCATTTTATAAATGGCTCTTATTTCCTACCATTTTTAATGGGCTTAATGCATCTAAAATCTCTTCCATAGTCTTTAAAAGTCCTTATCCCTATTCTCTTTAATGCTTTCCACCAGTGTTTTTCCTGTATAACACACCAAAGTCTCTCGTTTAACTCCTATATGCATTTTTAAAAACATCTTTATTGGGGTATAGTTGCTTTACAGTGTGTTGTTAGTTTCTGCTGTACAACGAAGTGAATCAGCTATATGCATACGTATATCCCCATATCCCCTCCCTCTTGCGTCTCCCTCTCACCCTCCCTATCCCACCCCTCTAAGTGGTTGCAAAGCACCAAGCTGATCTCCCTGTGCCATGCAGCTGCCTCCCACTAGCTACCTATTTTACATTTGGTAGTGTATATATGTCCATGGCACTCTCTCACTTCATTCCAGTTTACCCTTCCCCCTCCCTGTGTCAAGTCCATTCTCTATGTCTGCGTCTTTACTCCTGTCCTGCCCCTAGGTTCATAAGGATCATTTTTTTTTAGATTCCATATATCTGTGTTAGCATACGGTATTTGTTTTTCTTTCTGACTTCACTCTGTATGACAGACTCTAGGTCCATCCATCTCGCTAGAAATAACTCAATTTCCTTTCTTTTTATGGCTGAGTAATATCCCATTGTATATATGTGCCACATCTTCTTTATCCGTTCATCTGTCAGTGGACATTTAGCTTGCTTCCATGTCCTGGCTATTGTAAACAGTGCTGCAATGAACATTGTGGTATGTGACTCTTTTTGAATTCTGGTTTTCTCAGGGTATATGCCCAGTAGTGGGATTGCTGGGTCATATGGTAGTTCTATTTTAAGTTTTTTAAGGAACCTCTATACTGTTCTCCATAGTGGCTGCATCAATTTATATTCCCACCAACAGTGCAAGAGGGTTCCCTTTTCTCCACACCCTCTCCAGCATTTATTTTTTGTAGATTTCCTGATGATGGCCATTCTGACCGGTGTGAGGTGATACCTCATTGTAGTTTTCATTTGCATTTCTCAAATGATTAGTGATGTTGAGCATCTTTTCATGTGTTTGTTGGCAATCTGTATAGCTTCTTTGGAGAAATGTCTATTTAGGTCTTCTGCCCATTTTTGGATTGGGTTGTTTTTTTGATATTGAGCTGCATGAGCTGCTTGTATATTTTGGAGGTTAATCCTTTGTCAGTTGCTTCATTTGCAAATATTTTCTCTCATTCTGAGGTTTGTCTTTTTTATGGTTTCCTTTGCTGTGCAAAAGCTTTTAAGTTTCATTAGGTCCCATTTATTTATTTTTATTTCCATTTCTCTAGGAGGTGGGTCAAAAAGGATCTTGCTGTGATTTATGTCATAGGGTGTTCTGCCTATGTTTTCCTCTTAGAGTTTTTTTTTTTGCGGTACGCGGGCCTCTCACTGTTGTGGCCTCTCCTGTTGCGGAGCACAGGCTCCGGACGCGCAGGCTCAGCGGCCATGGCTCACGGGCCCAGCCGCTCTGCGGCATGTGGGATCTTCCCGGACCGGGGCACGAACCCGTGACCCCTGCATCGGCAAGCGGACTCTCAACCACGGCACCACCAGGGAAGCCCCATCCTCTTAGAGTTTTATAGTGTCTGGCCTTACATCTAGGTCTTTGATCCATTTGGAGTTTATTTTTGTGTATGGTGTTAGGAAGTGTTCTAATTTCATTCTTTTACATGTAGCTGTCCAGTTTTCCCAGAACCACTTATTGAAGAGGCTGTCTTTTCTCCATTGTATACTTTTGCCTCCTTTATCAAAGATAAGGTGACCATATGTGTGTGGGTTTATCTCTGGCCTTTCTATCCTGTTCCATTTATCTATATTTCTGTTTTTGTGTCAGTACTATACTGTCTTGATTACTGTAGCTTTGTAGTATAGTCTGAAGCCCAGGAGCCTGATTCCTCCAGCTCCGTTTTCTTTCTCAAGATTGTTTTGGCTATTCGGGGTCTTTTGTGTTTCCGTACAAATTGTGAAATTTTTTGTTCTACTTCTGTGAAAACTGCCATTGGTAGTTTGATAGGGATTGCTTTGAATCTGTAGATTGCTTTGGGTAGTATAGTTATTTTCACAATGTTGATTCTTCCAATCCAAGAACATGGTATATCTCTCCATCTGTTTGTATCTTCTTCAATTTCTTTCATCAGTGTCTTACAGTTTTCTGCATACAGGCCTTTTGTCTCCTTAGGTAGGTTTATTCCTAGGTATTTTCTTCTTTTTGTTGCAATGGTAAATGGGAGTGTTCCCTTCATTTCTCTTTCAGATTTGTCATCATTAGTGTATAGGAATGCAAGAGATTTCTGTGCATTAATTTTGTATCCTGCTACTCTACTAAATTCATTGATTAGCTCTCGTAGTTTTCTGGTAACATGTTTAGGATTCTCTGTGTATAGTATCATGTCATCTGCAAACAGTGACAGCTTTACTTCTTCTTTTCTGGTTTGGATTCCTTTTATTTCTTTTTCTTCTCTGATTACTGTGGCTAAAACTTCCAAAACTATGTTGAATAATAGTGGTGAGAGTGGGCAACCTTGTTTCTGATGTTAGTGGAAATGGTTTGTTTTTCACCATTGAGAATGATGTTGGCTGTGGGTTTGTCACATATGGCCTTTATTAT
This sequence comes from Hyperoodon ampullatus, assembly GCF_949752795.1. Classification (NCBI taxonomy): domain Eukaryota; kingdom Metazoa; phylum Chordata; class Mammalia; order Artiodactyla; family Ziphiidae; genus Hyperoodon; species Hyperoodon ampullatus. The sequence continues at coordinate 157,057,960 of NC_136915.1, forward strand.
GTTGAGGTAGGTTCCCTCTATGCCTACTTTCTGGAGAGTTTTTATCATAAATGGGTGCTGAATTTTGTCAAAAGCTTTTTCTGCATCTATTGAGATGATCATATGGTTTTTACCCTTCAATTTGTTAATATGGTGTATCACATTGATTGATTTCCATATATTGATGAATCCTTGCATTTCTGGGATAAACCCCGCTTGATCAGTGTACGATCCTTTTAATGTGCTGTTGGATTCCGATTGCTAGTATTTTTTTGAGGATTTTTGCATCTATGTTCGTCAGAGATATTGGCCTATAGTTTTCTTTTTTTGTGACATCTTTGATTTTGGTATCAGGGTGATAGTGGCCTTGTAGAATGAGTTTGAGAGTGTCTCTCCCTCTGCTATATTTTGGAGGAGTTTGAGAAGGATAGGTGTTAGCTCTTCTCTAAATGTTTGATAGAATTCGCCTGGGAAGCCATCTGGTCCTGGGCTTTTGTTGGAAGATTTTTCATCACAGTTTCAATTTCAGTGCTTGTGATTTGTCTGCTTATATTTTCTATTTCTTCCTGGTTCAGTCTCGGAAGGTTGTGCTTCCTATATGCATTTTATCACTAAGTATATAAGTTCTAAAATACTGTGTGTAGGTTTTGAAATAATGAATGTCAAACTTTCCTGCTGTTCACAATTTGCCAGTTAGCTAACAATTTCTATTATTTCCAGTAAGGGGTTTAAATGGGTTCTTTTTGAAATGCACTTTGTGAATATATTTTTATTTTACTTCCACAGGCTCCACTTTAGATACATTAACTTGCAATGCTTTTTAGGCCACAGCTTTTATCCTTATGGTTTTGCAGAGATTAGTGAAAAATGGACTCAACCATTGGCTAGAAATTGAATTTCAGTAAGAGAGAAAAAGATGCTTATTATTTAGCAAGTCAACAAAGAATATGTTCTGTGTTCTCATTATACACCTTTAAAGTGCAGTGTTAGCTTAAAAACAAATAAGCCAAGGGGAAAAAAAACCCAGAAAATGCTGCACATTAAAAGCCAGTACTTTTTCTTTTTGAGAACATTGTTTCTCAGTGACAGTTATTAGTCAGTATTGACTTCTTATAAAGGATTGGAACATCAGGAAGGCAAAGAAAATTGACCACATTTCAATATAACTGAAGGTCGCTGGCTGTTTTTTTGTTTTCTTTGTTCCTAGTTTTCAAATTCTGAATGATTCGTGTTGACTTTTAGCTTGCCATATTCTCTGTGCCAGAGCCAAGAACAATTCACAGGTATTATTTACTTAGCTAACTTCATCATTAAAGCTGCCAAAGAGGATCCAGGATGGAACCAACATAGGGTTGCAGGTCTGTACAAAGGGTAAAATTAAATACTGTACAGAAGTGACCACATGTGTTTTCACAGCCTCCATGTAAGTAGATAAAAACTATTATTCCCACTTTATAGATATGGAAACTGAAGGGATAAGGAAACAGATAAGTATACCCAACATTTATTGAGCATCTGTATATTACAGATGAGGCGCAGTGTTGAGTTTTGGAACATACATATAAATAAGCTAAAGTCAATACCCTCCATGCAGTCACAAAGTAGTGGACATGGCTGACTGTGAAAAACACAAGAATAAGGACACAATACAATGGGAGGATGATGTCTAACGGCTGGAAGGTTTTGGAAGGATTTTGTGGAGGTGGAATCTGAGCAGAGACTTAATGGGTAGTGAGTATTCTACAGACAAATATGGTGGGACAGCAGAGGGGATGGTAACAGCAAAGGCATAGAAAGGATATAGCATGAAAATCTGTTAGTTTTCTCATAGGACTTGAGTGCAGGGCAGGGGTAGAAGGGAGATAACATGTTCAGAGGATTTACAGATGTCCTTGAACGCCAACTCTGGTAGCAATGTAGAGAAAAGTTAGGGTGGCAAGGAGATAATTTAGGAGGCTATTGTAATGGTTCAGGAAAGAGGTAATGGAGGCTTGAACTGAGCAGAAGCAGAAGAAAGAAAGGTAGTGATAGCAGAAGTAGAATCTAGGTAATTGTCAAGTGATTGGGCATAGACTGAAGGGGTAGGATGAGTTGAAGATGATTCTGACATACTGAGTCAGTTAACATTATTACATTTGAGCTTACCCTTGGGCCAGACAGAAGGGAATTTCTATTGGGGAGGTGGAAATGAGGGTCTGGAGATCAGGACAGAGACTGAGTTAGAAATCAACCACAGGGATATGATGGTTGAATCCATGAGTGGAACAAATCACCAAGGAATAGAGTACAAAGAGAAAACCGACGAAAAGAAAACCTTAAAATTTTAAGACAGAGAGGGGTAAGGAAGGCAGAGGAGTCATTGGTGTCACCTGAATGGTCGGTCTGAGAGGGAAGCAGAGGATGTAAGATGATAGAAATCAAGCAAGAACAGCTGAGCTGCTGACGGTAAGAGTAAGCGATTTCCTGTGGTCACAGAGGTCACGCCCAAGCTCCTAAACTCTGCACCTATCTACTGAGTTATTATAGAAGAAAAACTGTGGTTTTTCAAGAGGATTTTACTCCTCATTTTGCCTCGTCCATCAAAATTAATGGCAAGTTCCAATTTTCATTACACTTTCTTTGCAGCTCACACTAGTTTCCTTACATTGATCTTTCTAGATGACTATTATTAATCAAGTACGAGCCCCCCCCCGCCCCGTGCCCTCCTTCACTCTTGTGATTACATGCAAGGTCTTCCAAGTCACAGAGGCTGGTTGGAATCTAACCCAGCAGTGTGACAAGGCTCATTACCTAACTTCTCTGGCCTCGGTTTCCTCGTTTGCAAAATGGGGGCGGTGGTACTCACCTATTAGAGTTGAGAAGAGTGCATGAGAGAATGCAAGTAAAACTCTCAGCACATTGCCGTCAAAGGCTCAATTCATTTTTGCTGTTACAGTATTGAAATCTCCCTGAAGGTAGACTACTGCAATAGGACTACTTTTACCTAAGGCGTGCAGCACTGACCTGAGGCCGTCTGAGCCTCATCCTGCCAGCCCTCAGCGAAACGCATACGCAGGAAGAGGGATAAAGAGCTGACGGGTTCTCCGGGACTCGGCAGCCCACGGAGTGGGGCGGCTGGCTGCAGGGAGCCGGGGGAGGAGGGATCGCAGGAACCGCCCGAGCCCCTCGGGGGACCACACGTCGCAGGGTGCAGCGCGCCCACCCTGAGTGGAAATTTAGCCCGGTGGAGTCGGATTGCGAGAGAGCCGCGGAGGGAGCAGTGCACGCTGGGAGCGGTAGTTTTCAGGCCTCAAGTTCACGGGTCGGAGGATGGCCGAGGCGAAAGGTCCCTCCCCGGTCCCGCCTTTTGTCCACGTCTCACTTCTCCCAGCCAATGCCCTCTCCTGTCCCCCGGGCCAGCCCCTCTCCGATCCGGCCCCCATTGGTCCTGAGGCTCAGCGTCTTGGGCCCTACCCGGAAGTAGCGTTGGGGGAGGTGGTTTCCTAGACTACGACACCGGAAAGCTGGGGGAGGCGCTCCGGGCTGCTGAGAGCGGAGGGCGGTGGCAGCGCTGGCGCTGGGGACCGGCTCGGTGGCTTCGGGAAGCAGCTCGGCGACGGCGGCCGCTCGCGTTCCTCCGCATCCCGGCCTCGGCACGGCTCGCAGCTCTTTTGCCACCGGCGTCCGGCAATGTGTCCCACCGGCCGGGCGTAGCAGCTGCGCGTGCGCGTGCGCGGAACCGCGGGGCCATGAGCGAAGCCGGCGGCGGCCGGGGCTTTGGGTCTTCGGTCCCCCAGCGAGCGCCATGGAGCCTGGTGGCGGCGACGGCCGCGCTCTGCCTGGTGTCGGCCACGTCCGTGTGGACGGCGGGGGCCTCGCCCATGAGTAGGGAGGAGAAACAGAAGCTTGGGTAAGGGTGCTTGGAAGCCTGGGGTGGGTTTCCTCGTGAGGCTGACCAGGGGCGAGTTGCCTGTCATTGCGACCCGGGCGCCCAGTGGCCTCTCCTGCCGCGATTGGGACGGCTGTTGCCTCGAGAGAACCCTGGCGGGGTGGACAGGGTCCGGGAAAGTAGGGGTCGCTGCCCGCGATGCGACCTCGCGGGACTGTCGGGGTGTCGCCCGGGCCGTCTGTGACACGTGCAGGCTCCGTAAGGCCAGCCGCGGTGTGTCAACGCGGCTGCCATGTCACTGGCCCGTGAAGGGGGCTACAGCCCGTTTCCCTGCGCGTGAGAGTTCCGAGGTTGCCTTTCATCAGAGACGTGGTTAGATTTCTTGCACAAGTGAGCTCCCAGGTGGGAAATGTTGCTGATCTCACAGCAGTTAAGGAAATCATGTTTACACCTGTTACGGACTAGGGGGCGTTCATTGGAACTTGAACTTTACACATTTTACCATTTCCTTGCAGTGCTTTCTTGCACTGCATTTTCATAGTAGAACAATATTTGATGGTAGTATTCAAAAGCCCTAATTAAATATACCTATTCACTTTACTCAAAGTAGTTTTATCAGTCTTGAAAGTCATAAAATCATCAGTTATATGTACAGCATTTAATTTAGAGTAAGTGTTCCTAATACACACCAGGTCCCACAAATGAATAAGGAAAAAGGCAAGAACCAGTAGAAAATGGGCAAAGGACGTGAAGAGTTAATTCACACAAGAGGAAATGCAAATGGTCAATAAACGTGAAGTTAATCAACCTCATAAATGTGAGAGATGCAGACTAAAACAATGAAAAACCTGGATTTTTTGCCATCAGGCTGGTAAATACTGTACATGAATGGAGTACTGACTGGATAGTTGAGGTGTGAGAAGAAACTTGGTGGGAGTGTAAATTGCTGTAATTTATTGACAGTCTCCTAAAATTTAAATTGTATGTATTCTTTGATTCATTAATACCATCTCAGGGAATCTATCCTACAGAAATAAAAGCACTATTAAAGTAGAGATAGGTGTACAAGGATATGCATTTTGAAAGAACAGAGCTGTTCCTTGCAGCATCCATATTATGGAATAATATTCAGATATTAAGGAGGAGTTAGGTCATCGGAAGGCTACCCAGAATATACTCCCAAGGCCAAAAAGATGTAAGCTGTAGAATACTATGTGTAGTACCATCCCATGTTTAAAAAAAAAAACCAAAAAAATGGAGAAGAAATTGTTTAAGCTCAGAAAAACATGGAAAGATGACTACCTCCTGGAGTTACAATGGAGGTGAGGTAAAACCATTAGGTTTTATTTTATCGATATATACAGACTTCCATATTGTTTAAATTGTTGCAAGAGTCTTGTATTAGTTTTTAAATAAAATAGCAATAAGAGACACTTGTTGGAAAATTTAAAGTGTCAGTTATCAAAACAAAATTACCAGTAAACTCTAATAAGTGTCTTAAATTTTCTCTTTGTGAATTTAATGTATCACTGATAACTGCTTTACTGAATACCCTACTCTGTGCCAGGCACTTTACATATACTATCTCTGTAATCCTCTCTACTTCTTAATGAGGTGGATGCGATCCCCATTTTGCAGATGAGGAAATTGAGACTCGAGGTTGACTTGTTCAGCGTTACAGAGCTAAGTAAATGGTGGAGCCAGTATTCAAACCCGGGTCTGACTTCAGAGCCTGTGCTCACTCCACTCTGCTACACTTCCATAAGACTTGGAGAGAGAAGCTTCAAGTCTGTTAAGGACAACAAGTACTTTTATTTGATCACAACTCCCCTTTCTCCTTTTTTTGTTAAAAAATTTTATTTGAAGAAAAGTCATTGGATAACTGATTTTTGACCAAAATAAATTTTTAACTGTAGAGCTCCAACCAAATTGGCTTGCGATTTCAGCTCAAATTTTGAGATCATTTATGAAAGTGAAGTTACAATTATTTAGGCTTGTTAATTTAGATTGCCTTACTCTAGGGTAAGAGTAGAATAAGAGTCTATAGCTACAAACCACAAATACACATTGCTTGACTGCTTTCTCATCCAGGAATTTTCAGGAAACGGTACTATGATTTATTAGGTTTACCTGTACTATTTTTTTTTTGAAAATCCAAATAATGATTTATGATAAAAAACAGAAAATGCCTATCCCTTTCCCTACCCTCCGCCCAAACTAAACTGATGATAAAGACTGAAATTATCATGAATAGTAAGCAATTGCTCAGTTGCTTGCAGTTTATAGTTTATGGAATTATTTACCTGGTTATATGTAGTCTTATACTTCCTGGAATTCATTTTTTGTTTTTGTGTTTTAAATGTTACAAAAGTTGTTAATGTTTTTACTTAAAAAATGAAGTATAAAACAGTTCAATTTCTGTAGCATGTTGGCAAGCAATGTAACTTTAGAAAAAGCTGATTTATAGATCTAATTTCCAGTACATTTTTATCCATTTGTTGAATAGATATAAAACCTTATAGAAAAAAATCTCTGTATAATATAGTAATTATTCTACCATTCTGTATTTAAATGAGTGTTAGGACTTATATGTGTAATTAAGAAAGTGAGAGAGCTCAACTGGATATTAAATACCTCCACTTTGAAGTATTTGTTGTGAAATTTGATGATCATGGGCTGCATAAATGTAAGGATTGGAAAATAAGGTGTCCTTGTTTGCAGTCGTGATTTATTCATAGTCTTGAAGCTTGAATGCTTGCAAAGTTGGGTTAACAAGTTAAAGCTTATGTTACCTGTAATACACGTGTCTAGGCACTACTATTACCAGTTACAGAAATTTACTTCTTGACAATAATTTTGTATTAATTCTATTTCAGGGGAAGGAAAAAAGAATTTCCATGTTCCATTTATTGATATCAGTGCTTGAAGGGAAAATTTAGCTCCTTTTTGTTTGTTTGTTTGTTAGCTAATTTGAGAGCTCTTTATCACCTGCAATATGATAGAGAAAAGTCTAGACGGATTTTTTGAGATACTCTGTAATTTTCTGAGATAACTTGATCCATATTCTATCATACATATAAACATATAAAGAATTAGTGTTTTAGCAAAGTGACTTATCACCTTGTTAATGATTAGGTGTTTTAAATGATTATTATTTATAAAAAGTTGTCAGGACTTAGCTTGTTCAGTTCACAAGTTTGAGTGTACTTGAGTCTGCTGGTTATTATAGCCAGGATCTGGAAATTAGTCCTTTTCTGTCTGCTGGCTATATTATTACCAGTATTTCATCATCCATGATTACAATTTTTTAAATGATAATTGCAATATAACAGGAGGTAAAGTAAAAATATATCCAGCCATTTTCTTTAATATTCTCTTCAATTCTTGCCATTAGTGATTCGAACTTTGGAAATAATAGTAAGAATTAATAAAAGATTATTAAAATGTTTTTCTTTTGCTAATTATTGAGAGACTTGGCCTTGCCTAGCCATAACATTTTTTGTAGTTTTTCCTATAACCCTCACTCCCCCAATTTGAGAGTGTTTAATTGAAAGACTGATTCCTTGGTCCCAGTCTTGCAGATTTTGACTTAGTAAATCTGGTGTGGGGATCAGAAATTTCCGTTTTATACAGTCATTTTGGGGATTTTGAGAAACGGAGTTAGCCAAAATACACAGATCTCTTTTCGAGGATTAGTTTTCTCATATCAGGGGTGAATATTGTTTATTTGACTTTTGACAGTTTTTTTTAAAGGAGCCAAAGGTACATCATAAAATCATAAAATGTATCTTTTGGAAATATGACAAACATATTAACAGAAATTAGTTTTCTCATATCAGGGGTGAATATTGTTTATTTGACTTTTGATGGTTTTTTAAAGGAGCCAAAGGTACATCATAAAATCATAAAATGTATCTTTTGGAAATATGACAAACATATTAACAGAAATGTGTTAAACTAGGCATTAGTGATCTTATTCAGTTTAAGGGGAAAGGCAGAGGCTTCATAGAGTATGATTATTTCATAGCAATACACACACCAACCCCTTTCTTTTGGTAGAATGTATAGTATAAGCAATAAATGGTAACAATTATTTCTTTTGGATCTGGTCAGTATTTTCACCTTTCAAGGCATTTATGTTAAATAATTTTGTTAAGAGGTAATTGTTTTTCATCATCAGATTTTCTTCTCTCTTCATGGCATGTATCATTCAGCAGTTTTCTTAGGAAAGATTGTAAGATGACTTTTACATAAATTGCTAGAATAGGAAAAGTTTGGCTCATCTCTGTGTGATTCATGAAAGCTTGTCTACTAACATGGGTGTATTTCCTGACCCTGTTTATGTTCCCTCCTAACTAAATTTTTCTTTTGTTTTTTACTGGTATATGTTTATGAAGGAGCATTAACTTTTTGAAAGACAATAAATAGAATATACTTAACTTTTTCCCATTTCTGCTCTTTTAAAATTAGGAATCAAGTACTGGAAATGTTTGATCATGCTTATGGTAACTACATGGTAAGTAGAAAGCTTATCTTTATATACCATTTATGAGAGCTGATTATTACGTGAGCACAGTCAACTGGGAATTTTAAAACCTGAATTAATAAGTTTTATTTCCTTTAAAAAATTGTTATTAATTTTTTTAAAGGAAGTTTTTAAAAAATAGTACAAAGATAGGCTAACAGAGTATTCCTGATAGTGGTTCTTAGAGAACCAATTTATTGAATAGGTAAGCATAAATTGAATTAGATTATGAAACTTTGTATTTAAATAGTTTCCTTTGATGCTATCAACAGTGTTTATTAAATATATAGTTAAGGTGGATGTAAACATGAATAAGATGTTATCTCTGGCTTTACGGAAAATGATTCTCTTAATTAAAAAAAAAACCTATTTACAAAATTACTTTATTCACTCTGAAAAAAACAATTGCTTAAGAGAGTCAAACTGTCACCTAGTTTCTGTCCAAATTATATCCTCATAGTATGCCTTGATTTGAATATATTTTGCTTTCTAGATATGCTGATCCATATTGTTTTAAAATGTCTTAGTGCTCACTTGAGATGAAGTAGCAAGTTCAGTTTTACAAGATGAAAAAGTTCTGGAGACCTGTTGCGCCATGGTGAATATACTTAACGCTGCTAAACTTACACTTAAAAATGGTAAATTTTCTGTTACATGTTTTGAACCACAATTAAAAATTTAATCCCCCTATAGTACAGGGGTAGGAGGTGGGGAAGGACATCTGTAGCTGCTCCCCCACCCTGGCCACCTCTTGCCACTCAATAAAATGATCTTAAACTGCAAAAACATAGTGATAATAATTTTTAAAAGATAACTAGCCAGCAAATTTTAGAGTTCAGAACATAATTTTACATGTAAATTTGTGTAATTTTGAAGTTTAATCAAATTATTCTGAGAATTACTTCTTATGCCTTGTTATGTCAGCAGATCTTCTTTTATGATTAAGGCCTATAAAATGTAGTTGGGAAAAGTTTGGCAGAGAACTAACTTTAATTGATTCTGCTTTAAGAATTTTTCAACTGATTCTGAGTCCATTTTTCTATTACCCAAATATCTTTATATATTAACATTATCTTTATGAACTTGTAAGTACATATGCTTTTATGCATTTTTGTATTTTTTAAACATGTCTTATATTTGATAATTCTTATTCCCTTTTATACTGTACAGTTTTTAAGAGTACATACTGAGTTCTTAAATGTTTTAGGACATGATGGAGATGAAGTTTCAGGTGTTTTTAACCATGTTGAAAACACAGTTTTGAATTCATTTCTCAAGACTCAGCCATTCCTTTAACATTTCTTTCAAAATCATTTATCCCTGGTTAATTCAGTTTGGGCAAAGCATAATTTAACAAATCTAAGCTAGTAGTTTTGAGGCGGCCAAGTGGGTCCAGGATACACCTTCAAACCTAAGCCATGTCATAAATGCATACTTTTTGTTCCAAAGTTGAATACAGTGGTATACAGCTGGATTAATTCAATACATCTCATTCTGAATAGGGTCCTCTCTTTGTAAAGCACGGTATCTTTAACATCTTTTTCCTTATTAGGTAAACAGCTGAAAGTTATATCAGTACATTTTTTCCTACTATAGAAATGGGTTTCTGACAGAGCAGTTACCAAGGGCAGCCCTCAGAGGACTTCCTGGTCCAATTCCTATTTATTGGACCCTAATTGGGTAACTTTCTATTATACCCACCTGCCTGCAAGATCTAAAATGAGAGGGATTTCAATTCCAAAGACTGGAAACTCCTGGAATTAACACCCCTCTCCATTTTTCCAGTGGAGTCGCACCCTTCGCAGTCTACTGCAATATGTATTTTAAAATATTCAACTGTTTTACAACACGAGTGACTCTTGCGATGTACTTGTGCTATGCTCAATTTATGTGAAGTTTGTAACCCAAGATTTAGTCTAGAATTCACACTTCCCCTTTTCAAGTTCTCAGCTAACATGAAACAGTTCTAAAATATTAAACAGAGACCAGGTGCCCTTACTTGTTATATGAAGTCAGTTGAAAATTTTTTCTAGTTCCTATACTCAGAAACACTATTAGCTTGCTATAGAGTAAAAGGTATATAGGTTTTAGAGTGAGACGGGTTTGAGTTCAAATCGTATCTCAGCTATTTAGCGTGGACCCTAAACAGATCATTTAATCCCCCTGAGCAGTGTCTTCCTATGTAAAATGGGGATAAGTACAAAGGATTATTGTAGATTCTAGGATTTTTGAGAACAAGAGACCATTTTCTTTAATTTTTAATAAATTCATCTATATGTCCGGTGCCTAGCTAGCATCATGCCTGGCACATAAATGTTTTATGTTTTGGTTTTTTGGTTTTGAAAGAATTGAATTGCATTCTTGTGAAGGTGTAATCAAAAATTTTTTTTGCATTTGATTATTGTGGTATATCTTTGCCTTTTAAAATCAAAGAAATCATTTAGTAAATTTTAATAAAAATACAAGTTAACGGTAAATTTGGGGATCTATAACTCTGTTTACTTTGGTGTAGTCAGTTGCCTACTATGCTAAAATGTAAAATGCCTGGCACATGGTAGGCATTTAATAAATGTTGAAAACTTTTCATTTCTTATTAGTTTTTAAAAATATTTCTCTCTAGTATACAATTACAGCAATTCCTTTTAACTTTCCTGGTTCCCGGGAAAACACTGTTATTTTCCAAAGACAAGCAAAATAATATGATTAAGAGCAAGAACTCTGGAAATGGAGCAGGACACCCTGAAGTGGCTCTGCCACCTACCAGCTGGGTTACAATGGGAAAGTTACCAAATCTCCCTGAACCTATTTCTTCATCTCTCCAAAATGGTTCACCTGCCTCACAATGTTGTTGTAAGGATTAAACAAGTTAATACAATTAAAGTGCTTAGAACTTGTGTCCAGCAAATAGGAAGCACTGTGTAAGAGTTTACTGCTACCAACTGCTGCTGCTACCATCACTGCTACTAGTAATTCAGTCTCTACCTGAGACTGAAATTGCCCTCCTAAAATTTGTCAAGGTTTTAACTCAGAACTCATTTCCCAGATCGTGCATAGGACTTTCTTCAAACACTTATTCTTTCCTTGTTATAGGCACGCAGCCTTTGAGCTTTTTTTTTTAATGATTCGCCAGGTTCTATTAATGCTGTTTTTCAATAACAATGCCCTGCCAGCCTTAGGTAGATTACTACAGCTCTACCATCTCTTGGTGTTACATCCAGGAATTTTCTGATTTTATCGATTAATAGCATAAGTACCAACAATCTTAACGACTGTACTTGACAGATCTCTAGCCCCAATCAGATTGCAGTTTATCCACAATGAATTGCACAGATGGCTTTCTCTTTTCCCCAAATAGCATGAAATTAGATGTTTGTTTTGGCAGTTCCTGAGTGACCTTATTTACCTTAGAACACAGCTACTTTAGGGCTTCTATTAGCGTGTTTTTAGTATTTGTGCTGAGGTCTGTTTGCAGATTAATTTAGATGACAAAATACATGTATTTAGGCCACCAAATAACCATTTTGGATCTGAGCTCTCTGATCTGATCTTTGTCTTCTAATGTTTTTCCTGTCTACTGTAGATAACTCAATTATTCACTGTTATAAGCAGAAACTACTTTGGTAGAGCCCTAAACATTATAAATAAACTCTAAAATTGTTGGTAAGCAGTTTCCTTTAACTAGTAGCATCAAACCAGTAACCACTTTTAAGCTTGATTTTGTGAGTGCACAGTTCAGAGAAAGAGATCAGTCTTTATCATTTAAATAAAAGGAACTGTTTTGGGGCTTCCCTGGTGGCGCAGTGGTGGAGAGTCCGCCTGCCGATTCAGGGGACGCGGGTTCGTGCCCCGGTCCGGGAAGATCCCACATGCCACGGAGCTGCTGGGCCCGTGAGCCATGGCCGCTGAGCCTGTGCGTCCGGAGCCTGTGCTCCACAACGGGAGAGGCCGCGATAGTGAGAGGCCCACGCACCGCGATGAGGAGTGGCCCCCACTTGCCGCACCTAGAGAAAGCCCCCACACAAAAACGAGGAGCCAACACAGCCATAAATAAATAAATAAATAATTTTTTAAAAAAAATAAATAAATAAAAGGAACTGTTTTAAAATGTAACTTTCTTGTGGATTTCTAGATTTATGTAAGTTTTCTTAGAATTATTTTTTTTCTAATTTTTTAAAAACATTTTTTATTGTGGTAAAATATACATAACATAAAACTTACCATTTTAACCCTTTTTAAGTGTACAGTCCTATGGCATTAATTACATTCACATTGTTGTGTAAATATCACCATCCATCTCTAGAACTTTTTCATATTTCCTTTTTGAAACTGTGTACCTAATGTTTCTTTTTGATAGTTTCTTCATCAAAAAGAGTACTTGTGTAAATAAAGTAGTTTAGAAGTGATATTAATAGTTGGGAGGAGGGAAGATATAAACGTATATGTACATTTTTTTGCGTAGACGATTGTAGGACTACCTTTTATTAACCATTGTTCCTTGACCTCTACTTATAGAACATCCTAAAAATCTGCCAAAATGACTTAAGAAATTCTTTAGTATCCTCTCACAGTTTTTTTTTTTTAATCACACTCTGATACTCCATGTAGGATTTTAATAGAACCAGGTCTTTCTATTTATTTAGGTAGAATTTACAGAGAAAAAGATTTCCAATTTCAAATGCATGGTTCCGAGTCAGACAGTTGTATACAGTTGTTTAACTACCACCACATTTATGATCTAGAACATTTCCATCACCCCAAAAAGCTTCCTCATGCTCCTATGCAGTCAGTTCCTTTTCTCCACCTCTGACCTCTAGCAACCATTGTGACCTGCTCTTTGTCACTAGTTTTCCCTTTTCTAGGATTTCATATCAGTGGCATCTTAAAATATGTATGTAGTGTTTTGGTTCACATTCTTTCCTGTAGCGTGATGTTTTTGAGGTTGGTCCATGTTGTTGGAGATATTGTAGTTCCTATTTATTGCTCAGTAGTATTCGTTGATTTGATAGAACACAGTTTATTCATTCACCAGTTGATAAATATATAGCTTGTTTCTGGTCTTTGGCTATTACTAAAAGACTGCTGTGAACCTGTGAATGCAAATTTTTATGTGGACATACATTTTCATACTTAGGAATGGGATTGCTAGGTCATATGGGAAGGTTACGTTTAACTTTTTATAAGAAACTGCCAAACTTTTCTGAAGTGACTGTAACATTTTGCATTCCACACAAGCAATTATAAGAATTTTAGTTGCTCCACACCTTCTCCAACACTATGTATTTTCAGTCTTTTTAATTTTAGCCATTCTAGTGGGTGTGTAGTGGTATTTTGTTGTGATTTTAATTTGATTTTTTTCTGATGACTAATGATGTTGAAAATCTTTCCATGTGCTTAGTATATCTTTTTTTTGGTGAAACATCTGTTCAGATCTCTTGCCATTTTAAAATCAGGTCATTTGTCCTGTTATAACTGAGCCATAAGAGATATATATTTTCTGGATATCAGTCCTTTATCACATATATGTTTTGCAAGTATTTTCTCCCCGTCTGTACTTGGCCTTTTAATTTTCTTAATGTCTTTTGAAGTGAAAATGTTTTAAATTGTGAGCAAGTCCAATTTATCCTTTTTCTTTTATGATTCATCTCTTTTATAGCCTACCTAAAAAAAATTTGCCTAGCCCAGAGTCACAAAGATTTTCTTGTTTTCTTCTAGCTGTTTTATAATTTTAGCTTTTTCAATGAGATCTATTACTCATTTTGAGTTAATGTTTGTATATATGGTATGAGGTAAAGGTTTCTTTATATATATTTTTTTTCTATGTGGATATCCAATTATTCCAGCACTGTTTGTTGAAAAAAGTATCCTTGCCCCACTGAATTACTTTGGCACCTTTGTAAAATCAGTTAACTGTATATGCATGGGTCTGTTTGTAGACTCTGTATTTTTTTCCACTGGTAAATATCTATTCGTACATCAGTATCACCCTGTCTTGAATTAAGTAATATTAAGTCCTGAAATCAGGCAATGTAAGTCTTTCAGCTTTGTTCTTTTTCAAAATTGTTTTGGATATTTTAGGTTCTTTGCATTTCCATGTAAATTTTAGAATCATGTTGTCAATTTCTGCAAAAAAAAGCCTATTGAGCTGTTGATTGGGATTATGTTGAAATCTATAGATCAGTTTGGAGAGATTGACTTCTTAACAGTATCAAATCTTTCAATCCATGAACATGATGTCTCTGTCCATTTATTTAGTTCTTAATGTTGGCAATGGTTTGTACTTTCCAGTGTACAGGTCTTGCACATCTTTTGTTAAATTTATTCATAATTATTTCATATTTTTTATGCTATTGTAAATTGTAGTTTTTCAAATTTTAATTTCCAGTTGTCCATTGATGTTATACAGAAATACAACTTTTTTCTGATAACCTTAGATCCTTGCTAAATTCACTTATTATTTCTAGTAGCTTTTTTGGTAGATTCCTTAGGATTTCCCACATGGTCAATCATGTCATCTGCAAACAAAGACTTTTCCTTCTTCCTTCCTCCAAACTATGTGCCTTTTATTTCTGCTTATAGCAGTGGCTAGGACTTACAGTATTATGTTGAAAAGAAGTGGTGAGATCCTTGTCTCATTTCTAATCTTATGGAGAAAGCAGTTCGCCTTTCACTGTTAAGTATGATATTGGCTGTAGGTTTTTCATAGATGCTCTATATTAAGTTCCTTTCTATTTCTAGTTTGCTGAGAATTTTCATCATCACAGGGTATTTATTGAATTATGTCAAATGCTTTTTCTGCATTATTGATAACAATTTTCCTAAAACAATCTGTTGGTAGCAGGACTTTATTTCATTATAACATTATTTATTATCATTTATTTATTTCATATATTATTTCATAAGTTCAATTTATTTTATCATTGATCAAAACCAAATTGATTAACATATATTGAAGAATTTGGAAACTTTTGTTCTCATCGTATTTTGAGTAGAAACTTTTAAAGCTTGCTAACACTCTGTTGTGATTAATTTAAAATTTTATGAGACAACTGCAGTTTTGTTACTTATTTCTCCTCAGTGCTGAGAAACATTCCAGAAAATATGTTACCTCAAAGGATCATATGTTCAATGTAGAAGTATTAATAATTTAATAGTTTAGATAAATGGAATCCTTAACACCTGAAAAATGGTTTAATAAGTGAGTATAAATAGTGAACAAAAGGAAAAAGGAAAATTTGACTTGGGGTGAAAAGAGAACTGAGAAATTATGCAAGTTCAATCAGTAATTAGCATATGCTATCAATATATGATAGATGATTTATTAAGTATCATTTAGTTTTTATTTTAGGAAGGAATACCTTACCTGCCTCAAGGAGGGAGGTGTTTAACAATAAGGATCTGGAATAAAACATTTGAAATGTATGTAACTTTATGGGAAATTAAATAGATTTGATATCTTCAACAACTCACTATTATAAATAATACTTTTGTCTTATTAGTAGGATAAAGTCTCTTCCCTTTTCCTAGTTTTTGGAATTGGTTTTACTAAAAAGTCAGTTTTGGATGCCACTTTGATTTGAGTGTTTTGAAGCAGAGTTATATCAAAGTGCCAGTAAATTTAGAATCTGATGTGGAGAGTCTACTATGTTTTGTTTTATTTTATGTTTTTGTCTTACTTTTAGCTAGGCACCTGTTCTACTTAATTGATATAGGACTCTTTTATCACCTGAGTTTTATTTTGAGTGATAATTTTTAAAGGTTATTTTTTCTGGCTCTGAGTCATAACAGTATGAATTTCTTATCCTTTGTCTTGGCAATACATTGTGAAGAGAAAGCATTACTGTAACCTCAAATAGCCAGGATGTTTGAAGTGTAATACAGCTGTTTATGTGCCATGTATGCATTGCTCTGAATTTATGCAAACCAACTGTAGTTTGCTTTGTGGTTAACCCAAAGAAAAGGCTGTGGTTTTGTTTCTATCCTTAATGTTGAAACGGGGACATAAAGTATTTTTACACCTGATTCAAAACTCCCTTATTTGATTATTCTGGTTTGCAGTTGCTATTAATATTTTTCTTACCTGGATGAGCTTAGGGTTTGAGTTTATTTCAGACAAAGGTGTTTGGGCATGTGTATGTGTGTTCTGCAAAACCCTAAAAATAGTAGTATTAAGCTTTATAAGCAGCGGTTTAAAAAGTAAGGAGCTCTTTACAATCAAATTAACATTTGAATGATCTCTTACAAAGTACCTTGCAAAATATATCAGCAAGTTTTAAAAAATATTACTTATGTTGAGTTACTTCTAAGTGTTGTTTATATGTGTTAGATATAAAACTATAAAGCAATAAAAATGTGCATTCTGGTAAATCACGGTTCTATTGGAATTAACTGAAAAAGTAGTTAGGAACTTGACATCTAAAAGACACATGTAAAAGTAATTAGGAGTTTATACTAAAAATATATATATAATATTAATATTATGAAATATTGAATTCAAAATTTAGTAGCTGCATGTGGATTCTAATTATATCAAAACATTTGTTGCCTGGAATCCTTTCCTCAGGAAATAAATCATTGTAGAGCACAGAACTTTTTAAAATACCTGAAGGATTGCAGTCTGCAGTGCTTTTTGTATTTAGTCTATTTTAATTAAAAAAATTTTTTTAATTAATTAATTTATTTATTTTTGGCTGCATTGGGTCTTTGTTGCTGCGCACAGGTTTTCTCTAGTTGCGGCGAGTGGAGGCTATTCCTCGTTGCGGTGTGCGGGCTTCTCATTGTGGTGGCTTCTCTTGTTGCAGAGCACGGGCTCTAGGCACGTGGGCTCTAGAGCGCAGGCTCAGCAGTTGTGGCACATGGGCCTAGGTGCTCCGGGGCATGTGGGATCTTCCTGGGCCAGGGCTCGAACCCGTGCCCCCCGCATCAGCAGGCGGATTCTTAACCACTGCACCACCAGGGAAGCCCTTTAATTAAAAAAAATTATTTTTGGTCTTTCCCTTTGTGTTGACCATGTGTTTAGTGTTCCTGACCTCTGTTCTGGTTTTTTGCTGCTAATGTGCTGTGAGTTTGGAATCTAGATAATCGAGTTTAGTGAGAGGCAGTAGGATAGAGTTGGACATTGGGAATCAGGAATATTTTTGCTGAATTTTAAGAATTAAGAATCATGTGGACATACAAGTATAGGAGGAACAAGTCATCTTCAAGGTACAAAAGATCAGACTAGTCTTAGAAACTTTGCCAAGGTGATACTTAATGAACAAGAAGGGTGTGGAATAGTATTTTCAAATTTCTGAAGGAAAGAACATATGTTGCAGGCATTTTATAACCATTCAGATTGTTCTTCAAGTGTAAGGCAAGAGCCAGCCTAACCCAGGAATACCAGAGAAATAACAGTACTGATGACACTATTTTAAAATACCTAAACAAAAATAACTTACATGAGAACAGAGTTCAGGCAACCAAGAGATGAATCAAAATAAAACCTCAAGAATGGAGAAGCCAAAGAAAAATGGTGTGCGTTGACTCCATTTAAGTAGAATTCTGACACTAGCAACTGTGGGAATTATAGTTCCAGACCAGAATACAAATGTTATAAACCTTTTAAAATCTTTGTCAAACATTAAAAATTTTCTTTCTGATGAATATAAATGTACAGAGAAATTTTTTAAATAGCTGAAACTATTATTTAGTATACCATAATTCAAAATATTAGAGACTTTGAAATTTAAAATGTTATTTCTTTGTAAAAACTTCACTCAGAACAGTGCTTGCCTTCTTCTCATTGTATAACTCAAGATATGGACCATGCATCTCTGCCATACCTTGTATAGAAGGTATAGAAATTTCAATATTTGGATCAGCTTCAAAAATTTTATCCTTTGCCCTCTGTGTCATGAAATATCTCTGGGAATTCCTTTAATGGGGAGTTTTCTGCAGGCAATATTTCCTCTGCAATGTCTTTATCCTTTTATGTCACAACCAGTTTTTTCATCTACGTGGATAATTTGGCCTTCACTAAATTCCCCTGGCTGCATATCTAGATACTGTTTGAATGGCAGCAGTATCAGCATTCCATGGTCAGCTGTTTCTTCTATAACCCCTTTTATGTTCAATTTGAATTTCACTTACAGTGTTATCACTTTTCATTTCTTTGTGAACTTTCATCCTCGTTGGTTAATTTCCTCTTTTGATTATTTATTTTTATAAATTGTCAAACTGTCATGTAGGATTATCACTAGGTGACAAGGAGGCACATAACTTCATGCTTTCTGTCTGTCTGTGAACTAAACAATAGATACACAGTGATCAGTCACTAATTCCACTTTGAAAGAAGTTGTGTGATTGATCACTGATTATTTACATAGTGATCTGTGGATTGAAGAACTAGCATCAAAGTTTGCATTCTGTGCAATTACTTAATAATACAGTGGTACCTGAGATTTGAACTATGTTGTTGAGAGTTTATTTAAGTAAATTGTGGATCTCAATTTGTAAGTGTATAGTGAAAACATGCAAAGTGAAAACTGCCTATAATAATATAATTGATAAAAATCCTGAGTTGAATTGGGGAAAGGTATGAGTATATTAATCCTGTTATTCTTGTCAAGTAGTCAATAAATATTGTCTAAAGTTGAAATATGTAAATACAGTGATTCTAGCTTCTAAATGTTTCTCATAGTCACATTTTATTAATTTTAGAAGAATCTTTTAGGGACACTCCCCTGGTGAAGAAAATACAAACTTCAGCAGGTCTTTCTTATTTCCCTCCTTTTCTGTTAAGACCTCAACCAGTAGGTGGAGATATTCTAGTCCAGTTTCACTGAAGCAACTATCCAACTTAAAGAACCTACTTCATTGGCTTATAGCCATGCATGCAGGGCCAACAGCGTCAAATCTCATACCCTTTGGGCATTAACATATTTCCCACTAAGGCCTGTCTTTTTATTCCTAATGCCCATGTTGTGGTCAGTGCAGCTTCACTTTCTACACTCAGCTATTCAGTTTTGGTACTTGAACATTTCTTTCCTCATTCTCAAGCTCAGCTATGTATTAAAAATAATTTTAAAAATTTATACAACATTTCATTGTGTTTGTAGACAGGAGGGAGGATTCTTGCATGTGCTTCATTATCACCAAGACTAGAAATACTCTGTCATGATCATTCATTAAAAAAAATCTATTCAATAGTATGCCAGACTATAAAGTGCCTATTAGTTGAATCTCTCTGTTGTACACCTCAAACTGACATAATTTTGTACATCAACCTATTTCAATAAAGAAGTACCTATTAAGAAATATTAAGAAATATGTGAGACCTATATGAGGAAACTGAATTCATAAAAGAAGATCTGAATTAATATATTGATGTATTCCTAGATTGGAAGATTTAATTGGTGAAGATATCAATTCTCCCCAATTTAGGCTCTTCCAATTAAACTCTCAATGGAATTTTAAGGAAATTTTAAAGTTATCCAGAAGAGTAAACTTGAAAAAGTCATTAAGAAAATTTAGAAGAAAATAATTGAGGGGAGTGAACTGCTTAATAACCAAGTAGCAAGGCATGTTGCAAAGATAGAATGATTAAGATAATGGTTTTGGAGCAGGAAGTAGGTTTGTGGAACAAAGTAGAAGCCACAGAACTGTATGTTTGTGTAGACACTTTTGAACTAATAAGCTGTATTTCAAGCAGTTAGGGAAAGGATGAATAGTTTAAAAGGTGGTATATAAGAAATTGGCTATTTGGGGGAACAAATACAGTTACGTTCCTATTTCACATCATAAACAAAATCAGATTCCAGGTGGAGTAAGTATCTAGACATAAAAAAAAATAAGAATACTGTTTTCAGAGACTCAAGATAGCCTTCTTAACCATACCTGAAATTTAGAAACTATGAAGAAAGAGACTAATAGATATAACTACATATATAAAGCTTAAAGTAAAAAGTACCATAAACAAAGTTAAAAGCCAAATGAAAGGAGAAAAATGTTTATTGTGTATAACGGTATATAAGGAGTCTCTTGGCTAATAAGACAACCAATAGAAAATGAACAAAGGGTATAAACAGACATTTCAAAAAAAGAAATAGCAATGGCTAATACAAAAGATATTTATCCTCATTAATAATGAAACTTGAGATACCATTTTTTATCCACGCTATTGGCAAAATGTAAACTGTTGATCATCTCCTATGTTAGAGTATTGTAGGAGTGTAAATTGGTGTCTTCAGTTTGATAGTAGCTATCAAAAATTGAATATCCATACCTTCGACGCATTGGGTCTGGCTTTAGGGATTTAATCCATAGAAATACAAGCATATGTACAAAAGACATGGGCATATAGCTGTTTATTAAAGCATTTTTTATACAGTGAAAAATTGGGTTCAACCTGCATGTTCATCAATAGAGGAATAAATAAATAAATTTTAGCATATTCATTCTTTGGAATAGAATATGAGGAGCAAGTACTATGAAGTAAGTGTATAGGCTCTGGAGTCAGGTTGCCAGGTTCGAATTCTGGATCCATCATTTACTAGTCGCATAGCATAGGCTTACTTAACTTTTCTTGGCCTCAGTTTTCTAATCTATAAAATGGAAATAATTGAATCTGTTTCAGAGGGTTGTGTGATAAAGTATATAGAACAGTGCTTAGAACATAAGTACTCAATAATACTAACTAATATTAAATTATCACTTTGCAGTTATTAAAAAGAATAAAATACATCTGTAAACTTCCAGCATGGAAAACCCCATAGTGATTTAAGTAAACAAATTTTAGGACAATGTATGCATATGGCATGAGTACCTATTTGTAAATGAAATTTTTAAATGATATATGTGCATGTATTTCAGTGTGTGTGGATAAATCTGGAAGGATAAATGCCAGTTGTAACAGTAATTATATCTGGGGAGTGAGATTGGGTGGAGGGGAAACAAATTGTCAGATTTTCAAAGAAATATTTTCCTGTATTTTTTTTTCCAAGCATGTATTATTTATGGCTAAAAAGTTTTTTTTTTTCTTTTAAGGTTCCATACACTGTAAGGATAGTAGAATTTTTGACTAACTTTTATTTTACTTAAAAAAAAAAACTGTGAAAAGTTGTGTTCTCTAAATGATGGGTGCTTCTCTTGTTTTCCTTAGTGACTCACTGAGATTTACCTTGCAGGAACATGCGTACCCAGCTGATGAACTCATGCCTTTGACCTGCAGAGGTCGAGTTAGAGGCCAAGAGCCAAGTCGGGGTGATGTTGATGATGCCTTGGGAAAGTGAGTATTAACAAAGGGGATGGCATGGCATCTCAGAGTTCCCAAGTCTTAAGACATCTCAGAGGCAGTGTACAGTTGTATATCTGGGGATTGGTTAAATTTCAAAGACTGCTTTAAGTATTACGTTAAGTTCTTTTATTCCTTTCTGTTATCTTTTGTAAAATATTAATCAGTTTACCTCTTAGATCAGTGAAAAGTTGAGTAGTTTGTTAAGATGGATGTAACTTTTAGAATGTATATAAAGTCATTGATGTGTTATAAGATGTTGATGCTTTAGTATTTTTATTTGCTTTTAAAATAGCTAATGAATATTTCTGTTCATTTTGAAAGATATGTAGTTATGCTGAACAAAAATGTGATGTTAAGGCTTTTCAGGTTCTTTCAGTGTTTTACAAGTTACACAGTACTGTAGATGCATGGAAGTACTAGTTAATGGAAGCTTCCAGTCAGTAGGATGTAGATACGTCTGCTTATACATTCATGGATAAGATATTCAGAATTCTAATGTTGTGTATCTTACTATACTTGTTTCTTAGATTTTCCCTGACACTGATTGATTCTTTGGACACCCTCGTGGTAGGTTTGATTCTTCTTGAATTATTTTATATATTTCTTAATATGTGTACTCAAGTATTACGAATATAATCATTACACAGTAAGTCTGAAATAGAAGCCTTCAGAATTTAAGATGATTTGATCTTTGCTTCTAAATAAATCTTTCACACTCTTGAATTGATAATGTCATGTGAATGTCAAGTGAAATTATGTAGAATCATGGAGATACTCAAATAATTTATAGGTATGGTGATGGCCCCTTAATCAGGAAAGTTGTTTCCCTTTGGACAAGGAGGTTGATGATATTGGAAGAAAGTAATTCTAGAAAATGCCCTTGATATTCTTGTTCCAGAAAGACATGCCACAATCATACTAAAATTGTTAAATTAGAATTTTTATGTATTATGTTCATTAAAAATTTAAGTTTTTCTCAGAAGTGATTTTTAGCACCAAGTGATCACTACTTGGCACTCCTTTTAAACCTCATGGGATACAAAATCATTTAAATTAATTCTAGTTGGGGACAGTTTGTGATGGCAGAGGGGAATGATTGAGTTCCAGATGTCATGATTTCTAAAGGTAGTATCACTCTCAGATCATTTATGGTATAAAAATTAGGCTTGTTTCAGGATTTTCCTTAAAGCATAGTTCTCAACTTTGAGTTAATGTCTGAAGTATTGATTAATATTTTTTTAAAAAGACGAAAAATCTTTGTGGTGGCAGAAATTTTTCAGAACCTGGCTTTTCTTCCCAGTATTGATTCTACATTCTTCTTTCACTGGGTGATTCTTTTTTCTTTTTCTTTTCTTTTTTAACCAGAGACTGTCAACTATATCAGCACCTCAGGAATATTACCTGTGAATTTTTGAAAAATATACTTCTCTCCCAAGTTATTCTGATTTAATTTTCCTGGAGTGGGACTGGGCATTATTATTTATTCCTCTAAAGCTTCTTCTTCTTTATAAAATTCAGCCATGGTTGAGAAGACCTTTTTTGTTGAGAAGACCATGGTTGTTTAGACCTTTTTAGCTGTATCAGGGTTTTGAAAGTTGTGACTTCATTTTTCAGAGATTAAAGGAATGTGTGAACCATGTTATAATGACTATGAGAATGAGAGAGAATATTGTGTACCTTATTTTTGGTTTAGTGGTCCTTATTTTTGGTATTGTGTTCTGCTGTAATAGAAGAGAAAAAGATAAACAAGTATCCCAGGAGGCACAAATTACCACCCTGGGAGAAACTAAGTGGTGTTATTTATTTATAAGTATAGCTGGATGATGCACATCAGGTCTATCTTGATATGGTAGGGTGAGTGAGGAGCAGTAGCTGTGTATTAGGAAAGACCATGGGTGGACTTAAGTTTGTTTCTCATTCTGTCATCTTGGCTTTATCCTTATATACAGTAGGTTCTCCATCATCTCTCTGTAAGCTCTTATTGATTTTTATGAACATGGACCTCAGTATTCTCTGTGTTTTTAAAATTTTTGTCAGAAATGAAGGAGAAAATGTGGTTCTAGGCTGCCTAACTTTCCTATATTTAGAAACCTGTTGGTCTCTAATTGAGCGGCCATTATTATAAAGGTTCTATTCTGCTTTGAAGTTATACCACTTTGACATTGGTTCTCGAAATATGATTCCAGCACCACCAGCATCAGCATCACTTGGCAGCTAGTTAGAAATGCAAATTGTAGGGCCTCATCCCAGACATTATTGAATCAGAAAGTCTGGGAGTAAGGCCCAGCAGTCTGTTTTTTTAACAAGCTTCCAGATGATTCTAATGTATGCTAAACTTTGAGAACCACTGTGTAATAATGCAGTGCTTTTTAAACTTCAGTGTACTACAAGTCATCTGGGGATCTTGCTAAAATAAAATG
The DNA here is from genome assembly GCF_949752795.1 of Hyperoodon ampullatus. Lineage (NCBI taxonomy): Eukaryota > Metazoa > Chordata > Mammalia > Artiodactyla > Ziphiidae > Hyperoodon > Hyperoodon ampullatus. The sequence continues at coordinate 157,082,022 of NC_136915.1, forward strand.
CAGATTGTGATCCAGTAGACTGAAGATGGGGCCCAAGGACATGTGTTTCTAGTAAGTTGCCACTTGGTGGTGCTGTTGCCACCGGTCCGTGGACCACACTTTCAGTAATGTTTGGTGTAACTTGAATTCTAACTCCTCTAGCCGGGAGTACCAAGAAGTGATCACCTAATATTGATATGTGACCTTGGCCAAATTATTTAACTTCTCTGGGCCCCTGTTTTCACTTCAGAAGGACCTAGATTAGATATCTAAGATATCTATCAATAGATATCTATTTAAACAGAAGAATTAGAAGAAATTAAAGTAGTTTGGAAGTTTTTTCCTACGTTTAGAAGGAAAGTTATCTTGTATATTTTATCAATACAACTATTAATATTTCTAATTTACTTTGTGATCTTTTTTTTTTTTTAGATGTTGGGGGTAGGAGTTTATTAATTAATTAATTAATTTTTGCTGTGTTGGGTCTTCGTTTCTTTGCAAGGGCTTTCTCTAGTTGTGGCAAGCGGGGGCCACTCTTCATCGCGGTACGTGGGCCTCTCACTATCGCGGCCTCTCTTGTTGCGGAGCACAGGCTCCAGACGTGCAGGCTCAGTAGTTGTGGCTCACGGGTCTAGTTGCTCCGCGACATGTGGGATGCTCCCAGACCAGGGTTCGAACCCGTGTCCCCTGCATTAGGAGGCAGATTCTCAACCACTGCGCCACCAGGGAAGCCCCTGTGATCATGTTTTGATTTGTGGTTTGTTTATTTGAAAATCTTAGACGACATATCACTTGGGACAGGATGCAACCTTATTGTTTTTATTTTGGTCATACCATAATATGTTAAGTAGAACTTCTATTGTCATAGTTTGATCTTTCAGTTTAAACTCTTGTTCATAATTCTAGCCATCTAGTTTCTATTGATTGGAATGAAGTCAAGCACTACAACTTTAAATTTACCACTAAATTCAACATTGCCATGAAATCTACAGAAAGAAAGATATTGAACAAATTAAAGATAATGGGGGAAGGGAAGAGACCTGAATTTGTTCTTTGTTATAAGCTAGGTGCTTAAGAAACTCATCAACGCATGGGGCTGTTAGAATGAATTTTTAGCTAATTATGGACAAAGAACTCTCTTCCCATTTTTATTCTCCTTTGAAACAAATAGCATTGGTACTATTCTTGGGAACAATTCTCGGGAGATAGACTTTGGAAGAATAAAATGAACAAAATGATATTAAGAAGGGGTGTGTGTGTGTGAGGAGTGAGTAGAAGTGTTTCCTTCTAGAAGTGATAGAGGGCTGTGCGCATCTGCATTTGTGGCTGCAGAATTTACACGGACTTTGAGATTAAGAAGGGAAGGCACTCAATTTAAAATCAGGTTTTGTATTATATTTTACTCAAGGCTTACCCTAAATTTTACTTGAATTTTAGTCAGACACTCTTACAGAATGTTTTATACCTAAATTAGGATTTTTAGTGAAGTATCAAATCAAGTGAGAAAGCACTATAAAATATTATCAAACAAAAAGATTAAACAGTCAAGTAAAGGGAAACCACTTTTAATGGACCTGGGATCTAAGTAACATCTACTTGTGCAGCCTTAATTTAGACTGAAAAATTAAAGCAACCTGTGTAATGACAGTGACCCCCCCCCCCATGGAGCTCATTGCAAGCATCCACAGAGTTCTTAACTTAGGATTCTAGACCCTCATGGTAATAATGGTAATAATAGTAATGATATCAAGCACTTAACTAAGTCAGGCGCTCTACTAAAAGTACTTTACATGCATTACCTCATTTAGGAAAACAAACCTATGAGAGTAGGTATTTCCTCTTTTTGTAGATGAAGGAACAGGCTCAGAGATAGAAGTAAGAACCACAATTCAAATCAGGGCTTGGTCTTGACCCCAGCATTGCACTGCCTCCTTAGTTAGGGGCTACGGCATCCATGGGGTGAAGATGGCAAGTGGTGTATGATTTAGGATCAGTTGAAGGATGTGCTTTCTTCTGAGACTAAGCAACTTTTTAAATGATGTTTGGTGAATAGGGTGGTTTTTGTTTTGTTTTGACTTGGAAACCAAATCCCAGTAGAGCTCACCTCTTGTAGCTCTAAGTCATGGGTCATACACACCAGCTAACAGTTTGGATGATGATTGTTTTAAAGTCCTAGTGATATTTCAGTGTGTCTGAAAAAAGAAGTGTGTCTAAATAAAGATTCCTTGCAATATAAATAAGCATTTAATTTTTTTCAGTTTTAGATAGTATCACATTTTTATAATAGGTTTAAGGGAAAAGTTTTTTGTATGTGTTACTTTTTAGAGTCTTAAGGTATTAACTTGCTATTAGCAGCTCATTTTGAGGATATTTCTCTATGTCTTGGTCGAAAAGGACTTTGTTTTCAATAATTTTCTTCTCCTAGGTATTAAATAAAACTAAAGAATTTGAAGATGCGGTGAGAAAAGTTTTAAGAGATGTTAATTTAGATAATGATGTAGTTGTATCAGTCTTTGAAACAAACATCAGAGTTCTTGGGTAAGTATGTGAGACACTAAAGCTCTAATTTTAATAACAGAAAAGCCAAGGGTACACTCTTTATTTCTTGATGGTAATAAAGCAAGAAATTTCTTATGTTTAAAAGATAAAAGTTGGGGTATTATAAAACACAGAGGCTGTGGGATGACCCTGCATTATATGAGGCACAGAGAGCAACAGGCTTTGGGAATAGTTGTAGACTCAAATCAAAGGCAATCTTTGTTTGTTGTTAAAAAAGGACTGACTATAGGTCAAATATTTGAGTATTAGCTACGTCGCAGGTTTTTCGCCAGATTATCTAGTTTACTAACCTTAACCAGCACCTCTTCAAGCCAAATGAAACTGAATTTATAGGATTACCTTTGAACTAAACAGTTTGAAATATTCTTGGAACACAGGAATTACAGGATTTATTAATTCACGTTTCAACATGAAGTTTTATATTTAATGGTTACTTTTGTGTTATTGTAACTCATTTCCTTCTTCAGACAAAGTGAATCTGTTCTTCAGTTAAATTTAAGAAATAGATTTGTAGTTTTTCACAGAGTGTATTAATCTATTACATTTAATACAGCGTGGGGAGTTGGTTTTTTTTTAATGTTATGCTAAGAGTCAGAGATTTCATGATGCTATAATTAAATTAAATTTAAAATTTCTTAAAATCAAATCTGTTAAATTTGTTAAGATAAATGATTTCTAGGATGTTTTTTATTTTAAGAAAATTTAAGGTATTTAAGAATGCCAAACACTTTACAACAGATAAAACATCTGATTTTTTTTTTTTTAATACTGTTTATGTAATATGGTTTGCCACAAAATGAATAGCCAGAGTTAGGGAAAAAGTTAAGTTCTTCTGTGATCTTTCCTTATGTACTCTAAATTGTTGATAATAAGATACCCACATCTTTTTAGGTGATGATGTTTAAGTATCTGTACAATGTAGCTAATGTTTCACCTCTGTGATTTTAGGGGTCTTTTGGGTGGACACTCATTGGCTATCATGCTGAAAGAAAAAGGCGAGTACATGCAGTGGTACAATGATGAACTTCTCCAAATGGCAAAGCAATTGGGTTACAAACTTTTACCAGCTTTCAATACTACCAGTGGCCTTCCTTATCCAAGAGTAAGTAATTCTGAAAAACATGGCAGTCTTTGTGTACTTCTTCGCTATTATAAAAAAATCAATTTTTGTGATCCAGCCATTGTTCCTTACCTGCTTGAGGCTGGAAAAGAAATGCTTCAAGCTATATAAGAAATTTATATTGACATTTCAGTTAATTTGCATTTGAATGGTGTGAGAATGTAGATTAGTTAAAGCCTTTTATGTGTCATTGCATAACACAATAGATTATGCTGCAGAAGGAAGAAACAGATGCCAGACTGGAATTTGGGCACAGAATTATTTGTGCAGAAGATATGGTGAAAGCAGTAAGAGTAGGTGTTAACTCTCCAGAGGAGAGGGTATAAAGAGAATATAGAACAGAGAGGAATGAGGAGGAAGTAGAGCAGTGAAAAGGAGATTGTTCGGAGACTGAGGAGGAGGACCACAAAGTAGTGTAAGGTATTACAAATTCCTAAAAAGAGAGTTTCAAAAGGAGCTTTTCCAGCAAATATTAGGAGAATTAGGTGCAAACAGAACCTTGAAGGATATAATGTGGCAGAATAAAGGGGGAGGAAGGATTCAAAGTAGGTGAAAGTACAGGACCATTCATTTTGAGATTTCCTCTATGTTGGTAGTTAAAGAGAGTTGGCAGCAGAGTCAGTTGAGGGAGTTTTGTTGTTTTCTCCCCAAGAAAATTTTATATTTAAGGCAGAGGGAAGGAAGCCATTGAAATGGAAAGAACTCTCCTGATATATCTCATTCTTTATCAACACTATTGCTCTTTCCCTCTTATCCAGGCCAGACACCTCAGCCATTACCAAGCTCTATTAATTTTTTTCTATTCTTACTGCTGCTATGCTTGTTGAAACTAATATAATTTGATTCCTAAGCTATTATAAATACCTATTTTACTCTTTTCTCTCTGCTTTTTGCTTCAGAGACTTAAAAAACTAATCTTACTAAAACATAACTTTTATCAAATAACTCTCAGAATTTTACCGACTCTGCCTGTTGCACTGAATGTCCTTTAACTTTCAGGTTTCTTTATGGTTTGGCAATAGACTTTCTTTCTGAAGTTCTTTCATACCCCATACTCCAATGAAATGAATGTCCCATTTCAGCCAAAATAATCTATTTGTGTTCCCCAAAACACCTAGGGATTTTTTGTTTTTGTTTTTGTTTTCATTTCCATGCCTTTCGGCTTGCTGGAGTAACTTCTCTACCAATATAAATAAGATTCATTTCCTCCATGAAGAAATCTCTGACTGGAGATCCAGCATGATATAGCGTGCTTTTCAAACAGGGAGGTCACAGCTCATTCGTTTACCCATTGATTTAGTGGATCGTGACCAACACCATTTTTTTTTTTTTTTTTTTTTTAAGAAACAGACTAGTATTAAATTTCTTATTTAAATTTCTAGTTTGTGATATTTTTAAACAGCTCTTCTTTGAATATCCTTATATACATCTTTTTAACTTATTTCTCCCTTAGGATAAATTACTAGAAGAGAAAATAATAAGTCATAAAACAGGGAGAACTTTTTAAGGCTTTGTGTACTTACCGACCAGTTGCTCTCCAGAAAAGTTCTACTTTTATACTTCCTGTGTTGTGTAAAAGTGCATGTGTCGTACTGCTGCCCACACTGTATATTATCATTCTTTTGCCAATTTAAGGAGGAAAAAAATGGAAACACGTTCTAATTTGAAATTTCTTTGCTTATGTGGTTTAAAATTTGACATTTCTTTGCTTATTAGTGTGGTTTAAACTTGTTTGTTAATCTTTTTGTTTTCTTAGCATATTAAAATTGAAAGCAAAGTTATTTTAAAGCATCTAGATGTTTATTTAATTTACTTTTAGTAAATATTTTTAGTTTTTGTTATAAATGGAGGTGCTGAATTTTGAAGAATCTGGCATGTCTTCACTTTTGCCATAACATGAGAAGCAGACAAGAAATTGAAACAGAAGCTACTAAGAGCATTATAGTAAACCAAAGAAAATTGTATTATTTTCTTATCCTCCGAAGTATCAAGAAAATTTTAAAGATTATTTTTTTAGAAGAGGACTACAGGTAGAAAATAACTGCCTTCCCATCCTTTCTTAACACGCTTAGTAAATACTTCTTTTGCTCATGAAAATTTGTACAATCAACCTCTCTTGGATATGAACACATAATTGATAGCATTTGCATTAATAGGTTTAACTCAGAAGTGTTTGCTGGACAGAAATGCTATTGTAATTGTCAATAGTTTTTAAACTCACATAAAATCTTAGAGCTAGTTTCTGGTCAGGTTCGTTCTGATTAATCCAGGTTTATATTGTGGTATTGTTTGGCCGGCTGAAAAATTTTTCTTTGTGTTATTTGTTAGTCTATCAGCAAGGTAATATACTCTATATTTCAAAATTATTTAAACCTGTAAATAAAATTTTAATCTCCTTTTAAATATATACTATAACTTAATTAGTTTTTTCTCTGTGAAAGACTATTTAATATAGTACTGCTTTTTCACAAATTCTCAATTAAACCTAATTTCTTTTAGGACTGGTATGGTTTCCTATTCTGGTACTAACTAGTTCAAACTGTCCAGAGAACAGGATTGTTATAGAAGGTATTTCCTCTGTAATTATTATAATGATATTGAATTTTGATATCATTGAGGAAGGAGCTAAGTGAAAACTTATTTATCCCATGAATATTATGTGCTTAGAATGTACTTCCCTAGATGTTAATTGGAAAGTCACAGTGATCACCAGATAAAATTTCAGTGTTTATTTTATCAATTATTTTCATGATTTGATTAAAAGTCTTGATTGGAAAATGGTTTCTTATCCAGAAGTCGTTATCTCTTGATAATTGCTAATGATAATCTTCTGATTTTATTTAGATTAATTTAAAGTTTGGTATCAGAAAACCAGAAGCTCGGACAGGAACTGAAACAGATACCTGTACAGCTTGTGCAGGTACCTTGATCCTTGAGTTTGCTGCTTTAAGTCGATTCACAGGAGCAACGATATTTGAGGTTTGCTTTACATAGTCTTTGATTTCCTGGGTATTGGGCATAACTAACTTTATAGCTTTTCTTCATTGATCAAGTATTAAGATAATGAACTGGATGACTTCTGTTATTTTAGTGAACTTTTTGTCTAAATTCCAGCACATAGTTTTTAATTGTGAAAAAAGTTATATTAAGTACAACTTTGCATTTTGTTCACGAACTATAAAGTAAATTTTTAGATTTATTCTTACAAAATGTTTTAGCCATATTACCTATATGAAATTTGATATCACAAATGTCTTACATGAAATACTATCTCTGTGTTTTATTGTTAGACTTCTAGATGGTCTACTTCACTTCTGAAAACTTCACATCTTCTAAAACATAGTGAAATTTTTGCACTTAAGTCTCATTGAGTTTGTTTTTTGCACTTAAGTCTCATCTGTAAGTTTGTTTACTCCAAGGGGAAATATTATTCATCATCCAAAGACTTCATATCCCCCGAATAGTTTGTTGTGGACTAGCTATGTCTTGCACTTTTTATTTTAGCTAATTGTTTAACCATGTCATTGGAGTGCAATAATAACAGCCAATTTTTCAAACATATAACTTAGAAGAATTTTTTAAAATTCAGCAAATGGTACACATAGAACAGTCAGAAATAGGGACTGTATACTAGCATTAGAGACCTTGGATCTGAGTGTAAATAAAACAAGTTAAATGGTCTTTGTGTGGTTGTATGTTCAAAGTATCTTAAGGACAAGTTTATCTTGTTTGGTTTAATTTTTGTTCTATAACTTGCTGACTGATATTTTCCCTTCATTTACAAAAACGTCATTTTTGCATACTTTCTAATTTAATTTGACCTACAGACTCTGAGATACTGATGCATTTACACGTGAGGAAAGTGAGGTTCAAAGATATTTGACTAAAGGGTGAATGAGTGGAACCAGAATTAGAATCCATGCCTTTCTGAATTCAAAGCCCAACCTTTTTTCACTGGGTTATTTTATATTTTAAAACTGTGATTTTTCTTTAACTTCTTGAATGTACAGTAATTTATTATGAGAGAAGCAACCTAATGCAGTTGACAGAGACTGAAGCTAATACAGGACTGGTAAACTACAGTCTGAGGTGAAATCCAGCCACTGCCTGTTTTTGTAAATAAAGTTTTATTGGAACACAGCCATGCTCATTTATTTATTTTTGTCTATGGCTGTATTTATGCTACAGTGGCAAAGTTGAGTAATTGTGACAGTGACTGAATGGCCCATAATGCCTAAAGTATTTACTGTCTGGCCCCTGTCAGAAAGAAGTTTGTTGACTTTTTGGTCTAATATATTGCTATATAAAGAGATCTGAATTCTCATATTAGTTGTCCTATAATTCAGTTTTAAACTTTTGTTAAATCTTTCATTTCACTGGGCCTCTTTCCTTAGCTATAAGATAGGAATAGGGAAATGTAATCTTTATGAAACTTTCCAGCTCTGAAATTGTACCATTAAGTAAAGTTGCAGTCTGCTTTGTTTAAAAAATTCAGCATAAATAGTCAAGAATTAAGACTATTTTACATCCTATTCTTCAATCTGCAGAGTGACAAATTGGTTTAATGATTTCTTTTATAGAAATACTTCTACAATGCTGAGTAGATTCATGCTCTGAAATTAATTTTAACTTAGAAACTCTTTTTTACATGTTCTTTGCTTTTGTTTTGTAACATCTTTTCATCCAAAGCCAAGAATTTGGCCAGAAATAATTTTAATTTAGTGTCTAAGTGACAAAAATAAATGAAAAAAGAAGAGAAAAATGTTATTATAAGGTTATAATTTTGGTATTGTCAAATGAATACTAGTTGATTTACTTACTCTTCACTAACGAAGTTGCTGGCTGTTTAAAATGTAGGATTTGAAATGTCTATTCTGTTTCAAAGATGGCATACCAACTTTGAAATTCTCTTCCAGTTTTGTAAATTAGAGTATCTAAGGAGATTTTTACTTTGCATTTAAAAGATAGAAATTATTTTAATAAGTTAATTTAATTATGCCAGCTCTTTTTACTTTAATAATACATGTGTGTGAATGCAGACCTGTACTACAAGAGTAGATGAACAAGTATGGTCTCAAAGTGAGATCATTGGCACTAAATAGCATTTTTAGAGTCATTCTTTTTAACTAAACTCAATTGGCTGAAAGAGCCAGTAGTTTTGACTTGCAAGGAAATTTAATGTATGTTATAAGTGATTATCTTTGGAATTTTACTTAATCCTTAAAATATAGTATGGGCCTTTGATTTTTGTTTCTTTGTTTCCTGTCTGCCAAAGATATGCAATTCTTCAAGTATGCTTTTCTTTTTTTATTATAGGAATATGCAAGAAAAGCTCTTGATTTTCTCTGGGAGAAAAGACAGCGAAGTAGTAATTTAGTGGGCGTGACTATAAATATTCATACTGGAGATTGGGTACGAAAAGGTATGTAAGTTGGGCTTTTCAAATTAAGCCTTGACATCCTCAAAATGGTTGGGAAATAAAGGATTTTTATTTGTTAAAATAGTCTTTATGACAGTATAAAGCATAGTTTCTCAGCAAGATTGCTAGAATATTAACCAGTGTAGCCAGATTTTCTTCCTTGGTGCCAAATAATCATAGCACACTTATTCTAGATGGCTTAGTGTACTATTTCATGCCTTATAGCATTATAGATGAAACAATAGAACTAATTTCTTCGAAGATTAGAGGATCAGGATACCTCAGCCATCTCATATCAAGGTGTAATTAAGTGGAAATCTGTATTTAATAATATTATCACCAATCCCTATGTTTTTTTTCCCAACCTCCAGAAATAGTATATAGCATGGTAGCTAAGAGCATAGACCCTGGATCCATATTGTTGGAATTGAAGCCATGTGATCTTGGGCAAGTTATTTAACCTCTGTGTTCCTCTGTATCTGTACCTGTAAAATGAGGATAATAGTACTTACTTCAAAGAGTTATTATGATTTTTGTTTTGTTTTGTTTTTTGTTTTTTTTATAATCTTTATTGGAGTATAGTTGATTTACAATGTTGTGTTAGTTTCTGCTATACAGCAAAGTGAATCAGTTAGAATAATGATTAAATGAGTTAATGTAAAGAACTTATAACAGTGCCTGGCATATGCTACACTTACTATGAAGTAAGTGCTCACTAATGTGATGTTAGTTCCTTTGATTAATAATTTCACTTTTGGGAATCTAGCCTGAGGAAACAATATAAAAGGTAGAAAATCATTTGTTCCCAAAGATGTTTATCACATAAAATTATTTGTAGTAGTGGAAAACTTGGAAACAGTCTAAGTGATCATCAGTAAAGAATAACATCAGTGTTTGAGAATTATTTCACATCAGTGTTGAAACAGTAAGTTTTTAAATTGAATTGGATCAGGGGACAAAGCATATAACAATGTTTTATGAACAAACAGGATGTAAGATCATATAAAAATATTTTATCTTTATAAGACACCCCTATAAAACAGGCATAGACAAATGGAAATATACTAGACTATTCCTAATGAGATTTGATTGTCTAATTTACACATTTCTGTTTTCCTATGTTATATATAAAATAAGAAATAACTATATTTAAATGAATGAAAATGATATAAATATTAATTTGAACATATTAAAATAAAATTATTGCCTCTATTCACTATTGTCTAAAATTTTTCAAAGTGTTATCTAAATGGTCCCTTCCTGAAACTGATCTGAATCCTGGCTTCAGAATTTTGCAATTTCTTTTCTTAATTCTTATTTCACTCTCCTCATTGGCCCATACATGGCCTATTTTATTTAGTCATTTTTAATAATGTAGTAACCACCCACAGATGGACCATCCATTATAAAAGCAACTAACTTGATAATACTACTTCTGCATATGGTCCTTGACTCTCCATACCTCTGTAATCTCATACCTCTGTCTCTAACTGAAATAACCATCATTCTGATATTGTATTGATCATTCCCTTGCTTTCCTTTTAGTACAGTTTTATTGCATCTGTATGTATTCCTTAAAAATATATCTTTTGTTTTGTTTTTAACTTATAAAAGGGCATCATGTCATATAAGACCTTTTGAGACTTTTCACTTAAAATTATATTGCTAAAATTCTTGCACATTGTTGCTTGTAGTTCTTTCTTTTTTGACTGCTGCATAATATTTTATTGTGTGAATAAACCATTATTTATGAGCATTTAGGTTGTTTCTACGATTTTACTCTTGTGAACCCTAGTGCCGTGAATATTTTTGTTTCTTCTCTTATACATGTATAAAAGTTTCTTTTGTCTGTATACCTAGGAGTAGAATTTTTAGGTCATAGGATAAGTTAAAGTTCAACTTCAGGAGATATGTCAAATTGTTTTCTAAAGTTGTTTCACCACTTTACACTTTCACCTGCAACATAAAAGAGATCCTGTGGATCAGCATCCTCTCTCAACACTTTGTGTTGTCATACTCAAAGATTTTGCCAATCAAATGGGTGTACAGATGATTTCCCATAGTGGTTAGATTTGTATTTCTTTAATCACCAATGATGTTGAACACTTCTTCATATTTATTGGCTATATATGTTTCCTTTTTTTTTTTAATGTGGATGTTCTTATATTTTGTCCATTTTCTATTGGGTTACTTGTGCTTTTAAAAAATATTATTGATATTATATGATACTTATGATCTATGTGATACCTATCCTTTGAAATTTATTAAGGTTATCTTTTTGCCCTAGAACATGGTCAGCTTTCACTTGTGCTTAAGAAAAAATATATATATTTTCTAATTGTTGGTTATAAAATTCTATATATGTCAGTTTGTTCAGTTAATAATGTTGTGCAGGTCCTTGCTGATTTTCTGTTTGCTTGATGTATCAAGAATTAAAGAAGGTGGATAAAATTTCTGACAATGATTGTGGACCTATTAGCATCTCCTTGTAGTTGTATTTTTGCTTTATATATTGGGTGCATTCATTTAAAATTGCTGTCTCTTCTTAGTTGAACCTTTCATCATTATGCAGTGACCATCTCTAATAATACTGTGTTAAAGTCTATTTAATATGTTGGTAGTGGAGCTACATTGGCTTTACTTTGCTTAATATTTGCCTGATGAGTCTTTTTCTGTCCTTTTACTTTCAGTTTTTGCAGGTGCTCATGCCATAAGTGTAACTTCTGTAAAATTTATAGATTTTACAGATTTACTGACAAAAATCCATCTGTCGGTCTTTGTCTTTTAATTGGTAAATTTAGTCCATTCATGTTATTGGTATTTTTAATATATTTGGGTTTATTTATACTACCTTATTATTTCAGTTTGTCTCACCTTTTCTGTTTCCTTTTAATCCTCGTTTTTAATTGAAAGCTATATTTACCTTCTAGGGAGACATGAACTTTAGCATGCTCTCCCATCCTTTTGTTTCCCTCTGTTCCAACCCTCATCCTCTGTTATGTTGATATCATATAGATATTTAGTTCTTTTTGATTATGAATGTTTTCTTTTTTTTCTTTTGGTCTTACTGCTGCCCCCCTCCCTCTTTTTTTAAAGATAATAAAGTTTAACGAGGTATTTTGTCACCTGTACTTTGTATATTTCTTGCAACATCTCTTAGATTTACCTCTCTTCTTATATAAGTATTTATCCCAAACTGTTTTCAGTAGCTTTTAATAGCTTCTGAGGCCTTGCATGTCTAACAGTAATTTTATTATGCTTTCATCTTTGAGAGACAGTTTGGCTGTAAATAATTTTCTGTTCAAGTTCTTTTCTTGCAAGTTTTTGAAAATATAACTCTATTGTTTTCTTACATCCTGTTAAAAAATCTGTTATTCTGATTTTTATGCCCTCATTTGTGATCTCCTTTTTCTCTGGAAAATTAAGAATATCAACGACAAAGAGAAATTTCTGAAAATGTCACAATAATTTTATGTGTAGAATTTTCTTTATCTCTCCTTTTGGTATTCTGTGGGCCTTTTCAATTTAAAATCTGTGTTTTTAATTGCTGAGAGTTGATCTTTTTTTAAAAGTTATTTTATCTCTTTCATTTTTATTTCTCTTTTTGCAATTCCTTTTATTACATGCAGTCTTGTAGTTTGCTAATTTGTTCCTCAGCTGTATCCTAGATGCTATATGTCCCATCTATTATGGAATTTTGTTATATTTTTATTCCATAATTTCTTCTCAATTAAAAATTTATTTTCTTCTCCTTTTGTGTTGCTGATATCTTCCCTATCTCTTTAGTGTGTTTATTAGACTAATTTTAAATTCTTGGTTTGCCTGTTCTAATATTTTCTTCCTCTGATAAACTCCTACTCCAGTACTTTTTTCTTCTTTTTAAAAAGTCATGCATCTTAAATGTTTTTGTCCTAAAAGTTCATGTTCACTTGTCACCTACTTTGTGGGGAGGTCAAATTCCGATTCCTATCAGCCCCAGTTACCTTAGGGATGAATTCTAAGAAGTTTTTAAAAATACCAATGCCTGGACGCCTAGAGATTCTGATTTGATTGGCCTGGAGTGTGCCCTGAGTATAGGGATTTCTAAGATTGTAATTGTAATTATAATTTAGATTGTGATTCACCAGCCTTAAGAGTTTAGAGGGGAAAGAGTGGGGAAGAGATTGTCTAAAATTAGTTCCCACCTCTTTTTGAGTTCATTTCCTCACACAAGACTTCTGTGGTGCCCTGATTTTATTCCTGAGGCTACCTGGAGCATAGATCTGAGTTGTAGCAGGCATGGGAGGAGACTTTGTATCTTAAGGCAGTGGTAGGAGAGAAGCAAGAGCAAAGCTCCAGCACTTTTTCTACTGTTTGATCCTTCCATAGCTATACCTGGCTGTCTTCTGCTCCAGAACAAAGCCCTCCCCTTCCATTCCCCACCAAGTTCTTACAGTTTTCTTCTTGTTATTTTCTTTCTTTGGTCCTCTATGATGATCTTGGAGGAAGAAGCCAGCAGTTGTGCTAGCTTCAGCAATTAGAGCTGTCACCTCCAAACAGCAGCAGTGTTGTTTTCATATCTATTATAACTGTAAAGATTGATGTCTAACTGATTAAGGATCCAGTAATTGCATAATAATACCTGCTAGTGCTTCCTCTTTGAAGTTCCTCATTAAGAAAATAAGCTTTAAAAATATTCTTAAAACTAGTATCTCCTGCTTTTAAATAAGACTTTAAAATAAGACTTCTGTAGCCAATTTTGCAAAGCAAGATTTTTTTTAACATACAAACTATTATCAACAAAGGAACTATTATTCATATAGTAAGGTTAATATTTCTGTAAATGTGTAATTTTTACTTTCAACAATTTCATGTTTAGACTAATTTTTCATTCTTAGTGTACTAGTACCTTTACTGTATTCTATGAAGAATTTTTAAGACTTGTTTAATAAAAAAATCACATTTATATGTATTTTCCATAGATAGTGGAGTTGGAGCAGGGATTGATTCATATTATGAATATCTGTTGAAAGCCTATGTCTTGCTTGGAGATGACAGCTTTCTGGAAAGATTTAATACAGTAAGTTGTTCCAATTTTGTATTAAGTTGAGAGCCAATTTAATTTGCCAGATTTTGATAGAAACTCAATCATCTAAGTGACATTCTGAAAAATTATTTTTAAATTGTAGTAGTTTTGGGTTCAGTATTCCCTGATGATGTTGGACAGGGACAGGGTAAACACTACATACATTTCAAAAACTAGATTACAAAGTAGTTTTATTTTCATCTATCATCAGAAGTTTTCAAGATTTTCCAGTGAATAATAAAATATGTAGATTTTAGTTTTACCTAATCTTTTATACAAGGAAGAGAATTTATTGAAATCCAAAGCCTTTTCCTTTGGATTCTAATTCTTTTTGGAATAGTTTGGAAGTTTGGCCCAGTCCTTGACCACACCAAGTGTTCAGGGCTTTGGAGACTTGAACAAACCAGTGAGTATTCATTTCAAAAGCAGGTCGGTAAGTCTTAAGTGTGCATCAGACTCACAGGCATGTTTTTAGGGGAGAAGGGAGAGATTATTGAACCCTATTGGATCGCCTTTGTCTGTAATTAAAGCAAATTGAAATTAACTGTAGTAGACTCATCAGCTGTGTCAGTACATTCTTTTCAAAATAATTTACCATTTCTTTGCCCACCCATGAGTTCACCCACATTATTGTGAGATAGTACAGTATAGTAGTTAAAAGTATGGGAGTTCTCCTGTGTGGGTTTAAATCCTGGTTGTGCCACTGGTTTTGTGTCTTTGGGCAAGTGACTTAGATATTTTCCTCTATTCCTTATCCACAAAATGGGAATGCTAGTACTATTTATTGGGAGGATTAAATGAGCTAATGCATATGAACTGATTAGAACAGTGCTTTAAGATCTATCAGGTACTCAGTAATAGTTAATAAATAATAGATGAGTTAGGGAAAAAACCTAGTAAAAGTCCTAATAAGTCATCACTGAATACTTTTAGAAACACTATTACATATATCATTTAATATATCATTTATTAGATTATAACAAGATTTTCTTGAGGTACATGAGGACAGATTTTTTTCTTTTTTATTGGTTTTTTATCATTCATTGACTCTGACAGCTCAACCTGTTGTTGTCAAGGCTGAGAAATATCTAGGAGAAGATAAAAGAAGGGGAAAAGAGTTTTTAAGATCATAAAAGGCAGAGGTAGTGGACCGTAAGAGTGGCAACAGTGATGAGCTGCATTAGTTTAGGTAGACAAGCACCAGAATGTTATGTTAGCTGCCTAGAGAGCAAACTTCCTAGACAAAGGAGAAAATGAAACTAATTCTGTGATATAGAAGCCTGTAACTATATTTCAAGAGGACGTAAGAGCATCCTTGGGCCACAGTCCTGCAGGATAGTGATGTTCAGGTCTATACCCTCCAGAAGGTCCCATTTTATCTATAGTTTTTGGTATTCTGCATCAGAGTTTAAGAACACAGGGGAGGGCTTCCCTGGTGGCGCAGTGGTTGAGAGTCCGCCTGCCGATGCAGGGGATACGGGTTCGTGCCCCAGTCCGGGAAGATCCCACATGCCACGGAGCGGCTAGGCCCGTGAGCCATGGCTGCTGAGCCTGCGCGTCCGGAGCCTGTGCTCCGCAATGGGAGAGGCCACAACAGTGAGAGGCCCGCATACCAAAAAAAAAAACAAAAAACACAGGGGAGTATATATAGTATATTGTACAAAGATTTCCATCTAAAGGAATTTAACCATTTCCATAGTTAATTAACAGTTACTTAGTAAATTTATTTATATGTAAATTCGGGTTTCATTTCCTCACATATTTAATGATATGCTGTGTTTAGAATAGTACAGCATTTTTCATCTACTTTCATGAACACATATTGTGATCTTTTTTAGCACTACGATGCCATAATGAGGTACATAAGCCAGCCACCTCTTCTACTTGATGTGCATATCCATAAGCCAATGCTGAATGCTCGGACTTGGATGGATGCTTTGCTTGCCTTTTTTCCAGGTTTGCAGGTAAAAAAACCTCTTTTAATTCTCTTAATATTAAAGTAAAATGATTATAATTAAGTGCATTTGTGATCTCTAAAATTGAATTACCAAAACAGAGTCACACTTCAAAATTGTATTAATCTACATTTTTCTGTTTATATAATGATTATAGATAAAGTCAACTCGTATTTTACTGGATAATTTTGTTGTTATTGTTGGTTTCTAGGTCTTAAAGGGGGATATTAGACCTGCTATTGAAACTCATGAAATGTTATATCAGGTGATTAAAAAACACAATTTTCTACCAGAGGTAAGCAAATCATCTTTGGAATTCTAATTTACATATACTATAGATTGCTAATTTAAAGGTAGAAAATGCCATCTTCAAGGTTGGTTTGTTCTTTTTCATTTTTCCTGGTTAAATAGTTTATTTAATTAATATATTTTTGGTTTACACAGTGTTGTATATGTTTTTCCTTTTCCTCATGTATTAAGAGAAGTCTAGTTTAGGATAATGCTGATAGTTTACTAACTTAATGTTAAAAAAAGTCCCAAATTGGCATTTCTCAACCTTTTCTAATCTATGCCATTGCATAGTGTCTCATTCTAACTTTTACACTTACCCACCAGCTAGGGAGACTTTTGTACTTTTTATTTTCTTATTTTATTTTATTTTATTTTATTTATTTATTTATAAATATATATTTATTTCTTTCTTATTATAAAGTTTATTTTATGAAAACAATATACATTGAACATACTCTTGCTGATCACACATGCTCCCTGGAAATTTGGAAATGTTAGCTGTTCTTCACGCTGCTTAAGAATTATTCTCCCTGGTTTTTATATGTTAGTAATAAGTATTCTTGCTAGCTTGATACCATAAGATTTTAATAGCATACCTTTTGGCTTTCCAGAAATGTACCATTAAAAATTTCCAAATTTGTGTATGGCTTTGTTCTATCCCTACTTATTGACTACCCTCTGTGAGATATCGAAGCATCTCACCAATTTAGAAGGCTTCCTAAAGTGTTTGTTTCAAGCCACAGAGGATTTGAGACTCATAAAAAGAGAGCATATGCTAAAATAGAAATAGGAGAGTGAGAGACTTAATAATTAAGAGAAAAAAAGTGGAGATAAGAAAAAAGAAGAGAACACAATTACGCAGACAATGAGGACCTGTGTAGTGGCATTACTGAGGTCATAGCTTTTCCTAAGCTTCCTAATAGCCAAAGTGATCATTTAAAAAAGGAATTCCATTTAATTGGTAAAAATAACAGCCTTCACAAAGATGAATTGTGATTTTAAGCAGTGATAATTTTCATTTTATAGATGAAAATTGTTATCAATATTTTAACTATTTTTTCTTGTTTGTGATCTAATTTATATACTACTATATATTCTAGAACTACTTATTTTTTTAAATCACATTTTTATGTCTATTTGTGTGTTGCTTTGTCTAGGCATTTACCACAGATTTCAGGGTGCATTGGGCTCAACATCCTTTAAGGCCAGAATTTGCAGAAAGTACCTACTTCTTGTATAAAGTAAGCTAATTTAACTGTCTTTTTGCTATTTAGCTCCTGTTCTCTGTTGGCTAACTCACTATCTTATAGTAATAGTATCAGCTTTTCAAAGTTCTTGTTTAATGTTATAATGGTTGGATATATCATTGTTCTTATTCACCTAGTTCATAGAGTTATTGAAAGATGCAAGAATTGACATCTAAGTTTTATGCCTTTTCAAAATACTTGCAAAGCATTTCTTTAAAGAGAAATTTTATATTCTAGAGCTGCTTTCTAAAGCATGTCTCTTGCCTTCCTTTAATCAGGCAACCTTTCTGGGCATTAGAAATTTCATCCAAAGCCTAAGATGTACAGTTGTGCAGCTTTCCAGTTGTGTATTTAAGAAATTCATAAAGCAGATCTATGGCTTACTTTCAGAACTAGGTTCTGTGTAACATGTATTCTAGTGCCCGATATAATGCCTGGCACCTAGTAGGTACTCAATAAATATTTGATAAATAAATGGTTATATGGTACACATATATTTTCCTTTTTAATAGGCTACAGGAGATCCTTACTACCTTGAAGTAGGGAAAACACTTATTGAAAATTTAAATAAATATGCTAGAGTGCCTTGTGGATTTGCTGCCATGAAGGATGTTCGTACTGGAAGTCATGAGGACAGGTAAAACAATTCCTAACCTCCCCTTTCCTCAGGGTAACTCTGAAACAACACAGAATATTATTAGTCAGATTTCACATCAGCTTAATGCTTTTACAAAGGGTATTTGAAGATGCAAACCTTAGTTCATTGTGCTTATTTTTAAACTCTCCTGAATAGGCTTATTTTAAATTGTTTGAAAAGTCTGTGTTTTTACCATAGTGCCTGGCATACAGTTGGTGCTCAAATGATATTTAAATAGATGAATAAATGATTGTTAAACATCAGAACCTTGGTCTTTGGAGTATTAGGAAAGTTGGGGTTTTCTTCTTTGTTAATAGTTTTTTATATTATGTAAAATGTTAGAAATTATCAAGGTGATGACTAATGATCTGGATTATGATTCCTGTTCAGTCAAGAATTCCTCAAAAGCAATATCGTGGTTAATGTGTATATTCTTATTCTGTTGCTGATTTGGAGAGCTGGGGAGGACCATTGGCAGTTTCTATTTCATTGGATACTGGATAGATGTAGTTGACATGGAGTATTCAAGATATGAAAAGCACCCTTTGGTTAATATGATATTCACTAACATTCCAGTTATTCTGAGATCATTTGATTCTGTTATTTTAACTGTACAGAACATAGCAACACATTTGTAAATGAACACTAAAGTTTGTTTGTTCATTTGGTTAGCAAGTGTTCATTCCACAGATATTTATTGAGGTGTCTTATGTGCCAGAGTTATACTAGGTTTTGAAGATTAAAGATAAGAAGACATGTCTTTTCTATCATTGAATCACTGGGGCAGGCAGATAAACAGGCTTTAAAGCATTGTATATGTACTATGAAACATACTAAAGAGACATGAAATGCAGATAGGGATATGACAGTCACGTGAGCGTCCTGTGTCCTGAAGGATCAGGACTAGAAAACTAGAAAAAGGAAAGTAGTAAAAGGAGTTTTCGGCAGAGGAACTAGGGACAGGTGAAATACAACACTCATTATCTACTCACAGAACTGACCCTCAGTCCTTCTCTCGGAGCATTTAGATAATAGTTAATTAGGCTTGGGACTGCCTTCCCTGACCACAGCTGATGAGAAATGGATAGGTTTCTGGAAGCAGACACACAGAAAACAGCAAGAAATGAAAGCAGATAGCTTTTGTATTTATCTGTAACATTTATTGGCTGCTTCCTACATTTCAGGCACTCTTCTAATTAAACACTTTCTATGTTTAATTCATTTGATCCTTTACAGCCACCCTCTGAAGTATAATTTCTATTATGATCTTCATTTTGTAGATGAAGAAACCAAGGCACAGGGAGATGGGGAGCTTGCCTGAGGTCACACAGTAAGGTTAATTCTAATCAAGGCAGATAGGCTATGCTCTACTGGCAGCTCATTCAAGGAACACTAATTAATCACCTGCTGTGCTCGAGATGCTGCATTTGGGTAAGAGGATGAAAAGATAAATTAGCATCAGTCCCTGCCCGCCTATGACTTAACGGTCAGTGAAGAGGATAGGTATGTAAAGAAGTAATTACAGCCACATGATGAGCGCTAGAGCAGAAGGAAACGTAGCAGGTGGAGGAATTACAGAGGAAGACATGATGTGCTCTGTTCAGAGAGTTCCGTGTTTCTAAATTCAGCGTCCTTCCTCTTCCTCCTGCTGAGTGTCCCTCCCGAGGCGCTGTTTCTGCATCTCTGACGGCCGCCTGTGCCGCACTCTGGTTGCGCAGTCCAGTGTGCAGAGTGCCCCTTGAAGCATCACGTCCAGAGTTAACAATGCCCGAGGTGCACTTGGTGCAGCAGCGCTGTTGCCGTCTGGGTCCAGGCGCAAGACGGGTCATCTTCTGAGGGGCTGGTGGGCTTACACTCTCTCTCCACTTGAGGATCACCGCTTGGTCTGCTCACTGTTCCTCGTGGTAGTGTTGCGTCCCTCGCGTGCATTTGGCCCAACAAAAGGTTGAGAACTCCTAATCCTTGCCCTACCACATTCTTGGATGTGCTTTAGCAGCTTTCTTACGTTTAACACAGTGAACCTGTGGCCAGTTGACCTCAGATACTTGACAATGACTTGCTGACAAATGGGTGTTCTCTACCCTGCTCTTAAGAAACTGATTTATTTTTTAAAAGTGCAAACTTAGAACTTGATACTCATCCCAGCAAAATTTCATTTTGTTGGGTTTTTATTTGTGTGTGTGTGCGTTTCTAGACCAAAAAGAAGGCTTAAATTTCATCTCAGTCATCTAATGTATTAGCTAAATTACTGTTTTCAGGGATCTGGGGTTTAGATAATTATGCCTTAAAATTTTCCATGTAATGCTCTTTGCATTTGGTTGCTTGTTCCCCTACGGAGCTACCAGTGCTGTTGTCTGGCTCACCAGTGTCTCCATTCCCTGCCCCCCCCACAGTTTTCAAAAAAGAAATATCTGTATTTTTCTTATAATAAATGATCAGTTAAAGAATTTAAATGGCAAAAAAAATATGAAAATCTTCCCTACAATACTTTCCCCACTTGCCATCCTAAGATAATCACTGTTGGCAGTTTTAGAAACAGTCTTCCAGACATTTTTCATGCCTGTGTGTTTGCATTTGTGTACATATTTATGGTTTTAAAGTACAAAATAGATTATGTGATACGATACCCACACTTGCTAGCTTTACCCAACTCATACTGCAGTGATCTTACCACGTCTCTAGTCTTTTCTAAGCATTTACAAATCATCTGTTTCGTAATCATTTGTGGAATTTTGCCAAAAATCAAAATCTTGCACATCAGTTTACAGTTCTTAAGCTAACATTTTCTTATGGTAATAACTGTCAGTCCTCCAGAAAAAGTTAAATTACCGTAAGTGTATTGCAGATTGACAGGGAAGTATTTTATCTGTTATAAAATGATTAACATCCAAAATGTTCAAAGAAGTTTTGAAACATTACAGTTGTTCCAAAATAAAACATCATTTATGTCTGGGAAAAATAATGATAGCTCTATTTTTGAGCTCTTACTCATGCCGGGTGCTATGCTGAATAGTTGACATATAGTATGTCATTTAGTCTTTGTACCACTGTTAGGCATGTATTGTCATCATGTCCTTTCAAAATAAACTGAAGCTCACAGTCCTTATATAATATCCCTTTGGTCACATAGCTCGTCATCAGAAGTTCTTTTCTATTTCCAAAGCCCCAGCTCTTTACCGCTATGTCCAGCTACCTCTCCAGTTCATTCTTTAGTAATGCTGTTTAAACTTGCATTCACAAACATTTATTGAGTGCCTGCTATGTGCCAAGAATTGTGCTTGGCCAGTTACGAAACTATGCAGCCTGTCTGGTAACTACTAAAAGCTAGGATGCTTTGGGAAGTAGCACATATAATTAAATTCCTTGTTATTGTAACTCCATCTAATGACTGTGCTCTTTTCCTACCACTTTTTATAAAAGCTTTCCTTTAAAATGTTTATTAAAATGTTATAACATTAAATCATTTGTAAAGTCACACTTGGCAGGTATTTAAATGTTTACAAAGTTATCATCATAGTCCATGTGATTTTTGTGTTGTACTTTTTTCATGTAACTTTTTGTAAATGATTACTTTAAAAACCTTCTTGGTTATCACTTAAATGGCTGCATTAAAATTGTATTACTTTATCCAGTTCAATTAATACTAATTGAAGATTCTTATATGGTCCTCAGTAGTAAAGGTCATCTGCATTACCTCCCTGCTGTTAGGTCCCTGTAGAAGAAGTGGAAAACTCTCCCTCAGAAGGCCCATAGAAAAACCTTGTCTGCAGTATTGACAAGATTTAGTGTACCTGTGTGGTAGGCAGCCCTTCTGGTCTTTTTCATTTCCTTGGAATATGCTTGGAGTCAAGGCTATTACCACCAGGGGATAGATACATTCTATAGTTGTTTGGATGTCTGTACTGGTGTAGACAGGTTTATTGACCTTGATTCTGTGGCTTTCAGATAGTTGGCATTTGGATATTTTTATGTTCTTAGATTTATTTGTAACCTTTTATTTTAGAATGGATTCCTTCTTCTTGGCCGAAATGTTTAAATATCTTTACCTGTTATTCGCGGATAAAGAAGACGTTATTTTTGACATAGAAGATTACATTTTTACAACAGAAGCTCATCTGTTACCTCTTTGGCTCTCTACTACAAATCAAAGAATCTCTAAGAAGAACACAGTAGGTTATGTTTTTGAACTAAATGTCTTACTCTCTTTTTTACTCCTATGTGTTTGTTTTGTTTTTCCAAGGAAAAAGTAATCCATGACTAGAATTCTATAAATACAGTGTGGTAGGAGAAGTACCCTTGATGTTTTCTTATTTTGTTTTCTTTTATTACATCCTATGTATACTTACATTTTGCTTAATGTTTCCTTTGAACAAATGATAAAGTAAAATAATTATTTTTATTTACATAACATTCTTTTATATTTTTAGACTTCAGAATATACAGAACTGGATGACAGTAATTTTGATTGGACTTGTCCAAACACTCAGATTCTCTTCCCTAATGACCCATTGTATGCTCAGAGCATTCGTGAACCCTTGAAAAATGTGGTGGACAAGAGCTGTCCTAGAGGCATCATCAGAGTGTAAGATGTCTTATTTTATATTTGTTAATATCAAAATTAATTCTTAGTAAATGACAGAGAATGTAAGGAACATATAACAGCCAAGAAGACATTCATTTAGATCAAAAATATTGAGTATGTACTTATCACTGATTAAAATTAAAAATTGGTGAGTAAAGTTAGATAGCAAAGTTTATTCTGCAGTAATGTCTTTTTATTATTATGGAAATTTTCTGTGTATCTTTTGTTTAATGAACCAAGTAATAATGGCAGCATATGATAGTTTGTAACTTCCACAGCACATTTTTTTTTAACATCTTTATTGGAGGATAATTGCTTTACAATGGTGTGCTAGTTTCTGCTTTATAACAAAGTGAATCAGCTATACATATACATATATCCCCATATCTCCTCCCTCTTGCATCTCCCTCCCATCCTCCCTATCCCACCCCTCTAGGTCCAGAGCACATTTTTACACAACAGTTTCATCAAATATTTCCACGTTTTGTATATGTAGAAAATATTTTTCCTTTTGTCTGTAGTTTCTGTATAGGAAAAATAACAGTGTTTTGATTTGATTTTTTTGATGAGGTACTTATTCTTGGTTGTTGAATAAAACTTTTTGCCTTAATGAGTGCATTTTCTTCCAAATAGTTACATTAGAAAAACCATTACTAGGAAATTAAAAAAAATTATTTTTCTTAAGTGAATGTTATCATTCACTGATATAAGTATTGTTTTGCTTTTAAAATATTGAGAGAAACATCTGTTTTTTGAGGGGGAAATAAATAGTAATACATCTCTAAGCCAACCTATTGTGTACCTTCAAATAATTGTAATGCTGTTGATTAATACTGCCTTATAGATAATATACAAGCTTTTGTAACTGTAAAATATATTTGAAAGCTATACCACTTATTAAAAACCTAAGTTATATGTAGGTAAGTAACTCTTTCTAGTTATTCCATTTTTCACTAGTTTAAAACTAGCAATTTGTTTGCCTTATGCTTTTTTCCCCAATTCTGACGTGTGGGTTTTTTTAAGCCTTGCCTATAATTACTTTTAACAGAGAGGAGAGTTTCAGGAGTGGAGCTAAACCCCCTCTGAGAGCCAGAGATTTCATGGCCACTAACCCTGAGCATTTAGAAATCTTGAAGAAGATGGGGGTGAGTTTGATTCACCTCAAAGATGGGAGAGTCCAGTTGGTTCAACATGCAATCCAAGTAAGACATTGCTGTACTAATTAGCTACCATCTCTGTCCTCTTTGGTCTCAGTAGCTTTAATAAGATAATGACCTTTGGCTTTTTAAAAACCTTCAGCGTGTGGTTTAAAGTCAGAGTATCAGAATTTTAGGACTTGGAAGTATTTTGGAAAGCCATCTGATTCAACCCCTTTGTAGTATAAATCAATCAAGTCACAAATAGGTTGAGTAATTTGCTTACATTCATATGGTCAAATATAGGACTCAGATCTAAGTTTTCTGTTTCTCAGTCCCTTGTCTTTCCACTATTTTATTTAGAACATAATCTTAAAAGCTAATAATTCATTTTAATATTTATATCTCTATTTTACACTATTTTAGTTTCCAAAGAGCTGAATTTAAATACTTTATTCATTATAGAAATCAAAATGTGCATTTATTTATCTATGCCTAGGAAACATAACATACCTCTTTGGGAAATTTTTATTGATTTTTGCTTTAAAAGCTTTCATAAAAAAAAAGCTTTAGAAGCCCGAGGGCTTTAAATTATCCACCTTATTATTGCATTAATTCTGAGTAAACTACAGTTTGAGAAATAATTTCTACCTAGTAGAACCATATTCAGATACCCCATAATCTCAGATTCAGCCTTCCCACCACCTTGCCTTCCCCTCACCTTGCCTTCCCCTCAGGTTTCTGTCTCATCCCTATTCTTGCCACATCATCCCTCCTTTCCTAACGAGACTTCTGTCTGCTTCCTTACGTTTCACTCATCCTCACTCCCCAGCGGTGGGAATGACATCCCTGATGACATTGCTTTCACATGGGTCACCAGTGACATAATTGCCAACCAGTAGCCCCTGAGTCCTCCTCTGATTGAACTTCTATGTAACTATTGGCTGGCCTCTTTTTAAAACCTACCCCTTTCTTGGCTTCCAGGGCATTCCAGCAACACCTTTCCAAATACTCTGTGCAATATTTTGTAGATTCCTTTGCAGCTCTTCTTGGCACGACTCAGTGTAGGCACTACCAAAGAATCTGGATCGTATGTTTTTCTTACTATACTCTTCTTCAATAGTGTCATCTATTTCTACAAGCTCTGCTGTCATCTTTGTACACGTGATACATGTGTGTAATCCTGATTTTACTTTACTTCTTAAACCCAACTTTACTTTTTAAACCCAGCTATAATCTACCTGTCGTACATTTCTGCATCTCAATCTCAATCTGTCCAAACCTGAATTAATTTTCTCTCCCTCCTCCCACTACAGTCTGTCTCTCTGCCCTTTCGTTCTCCATCTCAGTCAACCCTATCATCATTCTCGTAAGTCACCAAAACTAGAAATTTCAGGATGGGCTTTCATTTCTTTCTGCCAGCTCCTTTCCGTTCTCCTCTATCCTCTATCCCTTGTCAGGTTCCATTGACTTTTCCTATAAGGTGTTAGGAATTCATCCTTTTCCTCCTGTAGCCAGGCACTCTTCAACTTTTCCTCTATTAAGACTCAGTTTGAATGATTCCAAATATTTCCCGGATACACACTGACAGAATCAGTCCTTCCTTTGTCTATGTTACTAGTCCACTTGCCCACTTGAGAAATTTTATCATAGCTAATTTTACATGTCTCTCTCCTCTAGATACAAACTTCTTAAAATAAAAGATTATGTCCCTAGTGCCTAGGCAAGTGCTGGGATGTAATAGGTGCCTGATCCTTATGTTTGGAATTTAATCTGGTTGTTGGTTCGTAATTTCGAAGAAGAAGGGGAATATGGGTCAGTTATAAGGTTTATTTCTTAAAAGGGCAACCAGAGGAGAAAACAAGCAAAGTGAGCATTTAGTGGAAGTGCACTTCTCAATTTGTATCAAAAGTGGTTTATGGGCTTCCCTGGTGGCGCAGTGGTTGAGAGTCCGCCTGCCGAGGCAGGGGACATGGGTTCGTGCCCCGGTCCGGGAAGATCCCGCATGCTGCGGAGCAGCTGGGCCCGTGAGCCATGGCCGCTGAGCCTGCGCGTCCGGAGCCCGTGCTCCGCAACGGGAGAGGCCACAACAGTGAGAGGCCCGCGTACCGCAAAAAAAAAAAAAAAAAAAAAGTGGTTTATAGGACAGTGAAAGAGACATTAATAAAAATTACAGATGTTACATTCAGAAAATATTTCCAGAAATAATATCTTTGAGAACAAATAAGGCCATAAATATTTGGTAGAGACTAAAACTGATAGGAGAAATTTTACAGTAGAAAACTATAGTGCAGTAGTATTTAAGAAATCAAAAAGTTGAAAGTTTCCAGAAAGAAAGGATAAAATTAATTTGTTTCTTTCCTAGGCTGCTAGTTCAATTGACGCGGAAGATGGGTTGAGGTTTATGCAGGAGATGATTGAATTGTCAAGTCAACAACAAAAAGAGCAGCAGCTACCTCCACGAGCTGTACAAATTGTTTCTCACCCATTTTTTGGCCGGGTAGTATTAACTGCTGGTCCAGCTCAGTTTGGGCTAGATCTGTCTAAACATAAAGAGGTACGTACACCTATAATAGGCTTGTTGAAATTGAACTCAAATATTATTTAAGTATTATCTAATTTCTTAGTCTCTTTTCTAATTTAGTAGTTTTAACTTATTTAAAACACCTAAATATTTAATCTCCCAGATTAAAGTAGATTAAAATTAAAAGCCTATCTTGAAAATATTGAGTCATAATTTATGTATGCAGTATGGTTATAGAATTTTACTTAAAATGTTCAGATATTGTTCTTTAATTCAATGCCTTTAACTTATCGAAAAATGGTTTTCAAACTTTTTAACTACTGAAACCTTTCTTTGAACAAAAATCTAACTCAGAGGCTTAATGTAGGGAACAGCTAAAGCAGAGGTGCTCTGGACAAGTGGCTGTGGAGAGCATCAGACACTGAGGTTCCACTGAGCAAATTTGGAAGGCCATTAAGCTAGTCTATCCTATTAGTTTTACTGTAGGAAACGAAGTTCACAGGTTCAACTATGTGACTAACTGGTAACAAAGCTATAGCCACTAGACCAGAACCCAAGTATTCTGATCATCTAAAGCCCGTGGTCTTTGAACTCTATTATCCCCAATTTAAACTTTTTCTAGTGTATATTTTAAGGCTATGTAGGTTTATAGTTGATTCATTTATTCAATAACTCTTATTCTGGGCAGTATTTTAGATATTTGCTAAGTATCAAGTTTACAAAAACCAGTGAAGATTTATGCCCTCATGGAGTTTACCTTCTAAGAGAGAGAAGGATCTTAAAACATCTTTACACTCACATCTTTAATATCAGCTCTCTGGTGGATTTAATTTTTCTAGGAAGAAGAACTGCTTGCAGATTCATGTAGACCAAATCCATTTTCCCCTCTTTGAAAAATTTTTCCTATTACCAGTGATGGTTTAAAAATGGTTCCCAGCTTCTTGTAAGTGTAGGTATGGGTATGTAGTGAGTCAGCCTGAGGTTCCAACTTTACCACTTACTAACATCGTGACTTTGAGCAAATTATGTAAACTGAATCTCAGTTTTCCCATACGTAAAATGGAAATATTATCTGTATTACTTCACTCAGAGTCATTATAAAGATCTGGTTTAGTAATTTACATAAAAATGCTTCATAAACTGCAAAGCACAGTAGAAATATTGGTTGGGTACTATAATATGCAAAATGTTCGAAACTAAAATGTATGCTAAATATATATTGTATATGTTATCATTAGAAAAGAAGTGAGGTCTACTTAAAGCTCTAGATATTGAATTTTAATGACTAGGTAGTGATTGGAGAAGATAAAAGATTACTTAAGTTACTTTTATTTCTGCCAGACAAGAGGATTTGTTGCAAGCAGTAAACCGTACAATGGTTGTTCAGAGCTTACTAACCCTGAGGCAGTGATGGGAAAGATTGCTTTGATACAAAGAGGACAGTGCATGTTTGCAGAAAAGGCACGCAACATCCAGAATGCTGGAGCCATTGGTGGCATTGTTATTGGTAAGTAAGCCTCCATGTCATTGTGTTGACTAAGACAAAATTTTTAGGATTTTTCCTTTCATTTTCCAAACTTTTATCAGAGTTTGTCATTATTTTTACTTCACTAGCTGGCATACTGGATAGGTAATCCAATGACTCTCTTAAGAATGTGTATATATCTCATATCTTGTTTGAAAGTCTAGATTTGGGTTTCTATATATTAATGCCAATAAAAGTACTTGGGGTCCGGTGTGAAGGTGCAGTAGGAGTGAGTGCTAAAAACACCCAATACCATGGATAAAAAAATGGGCCCACGAGATCCTAAGCCCTCTAGGAGCAAGAATTACACCCTGCCACCTCCAGTGGGGAATCACTGAAAGTATCCATTACTCCACATAGGTGCCGGCTTTGGAGTCAGACACGTGGGGTTGTAGTTCCTGGCTCTGCCACAAAATCATGGTGTAACCTTGGCCCAGCTTTAGTTTCTTTATCTGTTTATTCCATAGCGTATTTTTTAGCTCCAGTGAAAATGGTAATAAATATCTTTTAGGTGGTTGTAAGCTTTGAAGATAATATATATAAAATTTCCTAAAATAACTGACATATCATGGGTATAAGCACTAGTTGCTGGCAAGTTTTTATCTCCTTGGGTCTTTTTCCACTGAAATTATAAACTTCAAATCATTTTACACATGTGTTTCAACCAGTGTGTTTGCCTTTTCATTTTCCACAAAAAATCACTGATACCGTGACAAGCAGGGCATGACTATCAGGGAGAATATAAATTTTTCTATGCTTTAAGTAAATATGAGTTTACATTCAGAAAGAACTGGAAAACCTGAGGTCACATCCTATTTGTGAAGTTAGTTCTTCTGTATAGATTGTCTCACAGGGGAACTCCATTTTGAATTTATTCTTTTTAATTAGGATAGATTTCCTTTTTGAACTCAGGGTAAATAAACATTAAGAGATTTAAAATAAAACAGTAGGATCTATTTCACTGAAAAATTATTTACTATGCCTTTTGCTTATCTCATATCAGCACGCCAGTGTTGATTTAATGAATGCATGAATTTCATTAGTCTAAGTATTAGGAGAAATTCTGCTTCATAACTTAAATCAGTGGTTGGCAAACTACAGCCTGCAAGCCAAGTTCAGCTCACTGCCTGTTTTTGTAAATGAAAGTTTTACTAGAACACAGCATGTCAGTTTGTTTCCATGTCATCTATAGCCACTTTCAAGCTACAGTGGTGGAGTTGAGTGGTTGTAACAGTGACAAGCAGCAGAGAGACTGAGGGTCAGGTAGCCATCCTTTGTCTAGTCAGTTACTGCTAAGGGGATGGGTTCTACATGGTATTCTCCACTTAGAAGGGCCTATCCATGCAAGCTGTCTGAGAAGGGATGGGCAGGTTCTCCAGGGAGACTGGCATGTAAGATTAGGGCTGGACATAACTGGCATCACCAATAAAACAGTGTTTAGCAGTTGTACTCCTATTATTTAACCAGCGTAAAGTAACAATAGTGTTTCATTCAACTTACAGAGGAAAAAACAGTATAGTCATAATTATTCCTTGTGAACAGTATATTAAAAAGAACCATCAATTTGTAGTTTGGTAAAACAATATAATGCCATTAGAAGAAATCCTAAACAACAATAAAATTTCATAGTTCTATCATTGTAATTCCTTTGAATTTTTCCATTTTTAGGCTTTTTCATAAGCATATGAATTTTTTTTTTTTTTTGAGGTACGCGGGCCTGTCACTTTTGTGGCCTCTCCCGTTGCGGAGCACAGGCTCCGGACGCGCAGGCTCAGCAGCCATGGCTCACGGGCCTAGCCGCTCTGCGGCACGTGGGATCTTCCCGGACCGGGGCACCAACCTGTGTCCCTTGCATCGGCAGGCGGACTCTCAACCACTGCACCACCAGGGAAGCACCAGCATATGAAATTTTTATAGTCATAATCATAGAATTTTGTGTTCTACTTTTTTTATGTAATAATAACATTTTGTTTTTCTATGTGTTCCCTCAGGTAGTTCGTTATAATTTACTTATAATAGTTTACAGTTGTTGACAGTTACAAAAAGCACTCCAGTAAACTTTTTCAGGCATAGATCATTTTGCTTCTTTTGAATTATTTCCTCAGGATAGATTTCTAGGAGTAGAATTAGTGGGCCCCAAAAGTATGAGTGTTTTTATGGTTCTTGATGCAGAAAATTAATGCCGTCAACAGGTAAAAAACAGTAGAGATTGGTAGCTAGACCTTTTTAATGGACGAACGTTTTTATGTTTGCTGTATTCATTTTCTGGCTAGATGACAATGAGGGGAGCAGCAGTGATACTGCCCCTCTGTTCCAGATGGCAGGTGATGGAAAGGACACAGATGACATCACGATCCCCATGCTGTTCTTATTCAGTAAAGAAGGAAGTATCATATTGGATGCCATCCGGGAATATGAGGAGGTAGAGGTGCTCCTTTCTGACAAAGCAAAAGATCGAGGTAAGGGTAAAAAATCATTTGTATTCAGCTTAGCATTAATTTTCCAAACTTGATAACAAAAATGAGTTACAAAAAGATTATTTATGGTTCACTGGTAAAAGAAGTAAACTTTTTAGAAGATGGTTTCAAAATATATTTTTCTTTTGGAAAAAAGGGTAGTAAAATGTTTATTTTGCTTTGTTCGCTGAGTTAGAATGTTTCTAGAATAATATATTTGTATGTAATTTATAATTTTTGCTATAATTCTGCCCAGTGATAAAAATACAACAGATTACACTGAGTCGTTTTTAATATCCACAGATGTTCACCATTCAATTTCACTGATACTACATCTTCTATTTTTTTAATAAGGAATAAAAAGAGATTGTATAGAAGGGTGTTGTATACAATATAATAGTAGTGGGGTTTTACCAGGCCACCTGTAATCAAATGACCACTGTCTTAATGAAGGCAGTAGAAATCTAGCAGCTTCTTTCCATTGAGATCCAAGTTCATCACATAGATATTTATAAGTTACAAGAGTTACACATGGCTGAGGCCTGAAGAACAAGATAGCATGCCTTAATTCATGATATAGTCCTCTCTAGGCCAAAATGTTTGTTAGTAACTCGAAAGCTCTTTGAAACCCAAATTGCTATATAAATGCAAGGTCTTAACTAGTATTCTTTCGTAGTTTCACATCTAGGAATAGAGGAGAGGAGAAATGAGGGAAAGTGAACCATCAGACATAGACTGAAATCCTGCTTATAACAGCAGTCTTTCTTATCCACTGGAGATACCTATAGAGAGAGCAGTACTCCTCCCACCCCCCCTTAAATGGATAAAGTTGTATAATCTGTACAGGGTTGTTGATGTTGGGATGTTTGCTTGGTAGAAAGGCAGGAAACTTATTCATTTCAATTCAGTATATCTTCCAAGTGGAACAATAAAAAAAAAAAGTTTAGCAATAATCTAGTGCTAGCCAAATTACTGTTTTGTCTTGTCTTCTTGTATTGCTTTATTCTTTGAGATTCATTCAGATGTCAACTATTTAAGGACTGTGGAGTGAGTAGGATGTATGTAAGGATGTATAAATAGAAACAGTAGAAAGGATTTCTGATCTTCTTAAATCCGCCTATGTGCCTGTTTGGTTTTTTTTCTGAGCCCTTTTTTCCAACTCAGATCTTCTTTCCTATATACATGCATTTAAGCACATCAAACACAGGCAAAATATTATTCCATATAACTCTTTAATGCCTTTGCTTTTTTCCCCCCTATTTTGTGCTACCATTGGAATTTCAGCAGCAATATTAAAAGGTAAAATGATTCCGAGCTACATTATTAATAGTAGTAAGTATCTTTAATAAGCCTTAAATTATATATATGTATATATGTGTATATATACATGTATATACACATGTGTGTGCACATATATATATATTGTTTCAGTGGCTACCATGATAATATCTGGTTTAAAGTAATTAGATTATTTTCATGTCTAGTCAGCTGTCCCATAATGATGATTCTTTATTGATCTATAAATCAATTTATTTATCTATAAATGAAATATCTAATAGGTGAATTCAGTAGTCCATACCCATGCAAGAGTCACTCTAACATAGACGTTGTACGGCACATGTTATTTTTGATTACTTTTTATTTGAATGCAGTGTAAAATATTTAAAAGATCGACTTGTTTAAAAAACCCATATATGTGTAGGAGTGTGTGGGGTGAGGACTGTGAGATTGTGGTAGAGCGTGTGCTTCTTATACCAGAGAAAAGATATGAAAAAAGATCAGTTCTACTATCTAAAAAAAAAAAAGTCTGAACAGCGTAACAGTATTCCCTTAAGGACCTTGTAATAAAAGGGCTTTATTTAAATTATATATTTTTTTAAAGTTTTGATAGTCCATTTTTTGAACTGTATTTCTGTTATAGAGTGATATTTTGACAAAAAGTCTTGAAAAATTGCCCTTTTGGTATAGCTTTTTAAAGAGCTGTACGGCATTATTAACTATCAGCAATGAGTTATAGTATAATTGTTAATATTTATCAGTGTAACTAAAGTCAATGATAATAGTTTTATTAAATCAACTGTTTTATTCACTTAGGAAAATATTCTAAGTTAACGTCTGTAGTGGTTATCATTAATTTGTCCTGTGCCATTACTGCATGCATCAGTGTTTCTCTTCTGCATCAGAATCAGCTGATGTAGTAGTTAAAAGTGTAGATTCCTGAGTCCTACTCCAGAGTATTGAATCAGACTCTCTGAAAGTGGGGGATCAGAATCTGAAATTTTAAACAAGCATCCCAGTTAACTGCACACAGCTATACTTTGAGAAACACTGAACAAGACCAAGAAGGCACCCCACGCCCCTCTTTTTTAACCTCCTAGCTCTGTATCTGGCCATATTGTGCCATCAAGGGTA
The DNA here is from genome assembly GCF_949752795.1 of Hyperoodon ampullatus. Classification (NCBI taxonomy): domain Eukaryota; kingdom Metazoa; phylum Chordata; class Mammalia; order Artiodactyla; family Ziphiidae; genus Hyperoodon; species Hyperoodon ampullatus. The sequence goes on from NC_136915.1 coordinate 157,114,929, forward strand.
CTAGGTGGGATTATATAAGTACACCAAATAATAGCAGCCTTAAGTCTGAACGATAAAATGTCCTCCAGATTGGCTTTTCTAAAAATCTCATTCCACAGATACATATTTCCCTTAAAAAGTCACACAGTTTTGATTGAGGCATTCTTCCCACGTATTAAGACAGAAAATAGAAACCCCAGAACAAGCCCCCACTCCCACCTTCTAATTCTGATAAGTCCCAGCTATTAATATAGAAATATCTGCAGCAGTCCTATCTGCTAGCAAAAATGTCCAGATAACTTACTACACATTCTTCTTCAGAAATAAAGCATTAGTAATTTATCAAGTGGAAATGCTGCTTCCTCAGATCAAACCAGTCACACTTCTAAAAATTAAGTTATCCATAGGAGTGTTAATATCGTGTCTGTCATGTGTCTGTTTCCAAAATTTCAAGAATTTGTAAAGGTACTTAATAATAATTCCCCCACTGTGCCCACAAAGGACACTGTGTTGTTTACCCTTAGATCCAAATTGAAACAGTTTACAATTGAGATTCAATTGACTTTTCCCAGTAGTATTTCTCAATGGGGAAAAAAAAATCAGCATTTAAAAATTTCAATACATTGTCATACTTATAGTTTATAGTGTAGAATTCCAGTGCCTTAAGAGGTATAGACAGATATTCTCAGGGCTACTCCTCTATTTGTGTCTGTCTGGTAAAGAGGCAGACAGAGAAAACAGGAAATAAAAGAAAGGTCTCATGGTTTGAACTGCTCAAGATTTAAGTCTGGCAGTGTTACTTTTCCTAAGATTATCCTCCACTGAACTTGATTGCAGTGAATCTGTCCTTTGGTTGATCTGTAGAACTTAGATTGCTATTGGAAGGAATTTGATTCTGAGGAGACAAATCTAGTATGCAAACAGATGGCATCTTTGCCTGGAAAGGGGCAACTGAAACATTAGCAGAATCAATACTTACCTACCCCAGCTTCTCTTCTCCAACCACCGCGTGTTTTCTCATGCACTTTTGCATTTGCACATCTCTTCCCTCTTTCTGGAAATGCCTTGTTAATCCCTATCCCACTCCCACAACCGTTTCCTCTTTAAGAACGTTCAGTCATTCTAAATACCAAGTTTAAATGCTATCTTTTCTATGAACTTTTCTCTTATTTTCATAGATAAAATGTATGGACATCTTCTTAATATAGTTGCACAGATACTTTGACATTTATATTACATTGCACTTCTTTACCTGTGTGTCAGCTCTGTATTCCTTGCTTTCAGTAAATGCTGGTTGTGTGGATGAATGAATGATTGTAGAACATCCAGTCTCGGAGTCTTTGCCAAGGTTCCTTTGTCCTCTCATTATTAAAACTTAGTACTTTTCTTTTTTTTTTTTTTTTGGTATCCTGAGATTTTCTTCATTCTTTTTTTTCTTTTTGCTTCCTGTGCTTCTGATACACCATTCCTGAATTTAATGATGTAGTCATTACACTCTTAGGACTGTGATACTCCATACTGTGACAGCAGGCACCTTAGAATGAAGATTTGTAGTGGTGTGGTAGATTCTTCCTTTTTGTACTTCTCCAACTGCCATTTTTATTTAGCTGATTGTTGCCACTTTGCTATATATCAGATATTCTTATATGTTCGATCTGTTTTTGGACTTGCTCTTCTTTTCCACTAATCTGTTTGTTTATTCCTGTGCCAATAATAAAAGTTTGCTATTTTGAATAAATTTTAATATCTGATGAGGCAACTCTCCTGTCACTAATACTTCTCAGAATTTCCTGACTTCTCTGTGATGTATATTCTTCCATAGGAATTTAAAAATAATTCTGTCTGGTCCCAAAAGAAAAGAAAAAGAAGTAGAATTGGGATTCATTTTGGAATTGTATATTTGCACACCTTACATATAAACAGGAAAATTTTGTTAAATATTGACTTTCCATCCAGGAACATACACTTACCTGTAAATTGAATCAGATCTTGTTTTATGTTTTCATTGAGATTTTATAGTATTAAGCAATAAGATTTCTTAATAAATTTAATTCTGTGTTGTAGCTTCTACTTTTATTGGGGTTATTTGTATTTTATTAGTGTTATTTGTATTTTATTGGGGTTATTTGTATTTGCCTACATATTTTTACCCTCCTTATCAAATTCTTTTATTATCTTGATGGTGTTTTTAAAAATTGAGTTGCTTTGAGTTTAAGTATAAAACACAATCTGAAAATACACTTGATCTTTCCTTTTCCTGTATTACACTGTTATTTTTTTAAATTGAAGTATAGCTGATTTACAGTGTTGTGTTAGTATCCATTGTACAGCAGACTGATTGAGTTATATATATGCATACATATATATATATCCTTTTCCAATATCGTTTGTCAGAGGATATTGAATATAGTTCCCTGTGCTATACAGTAGGACCTTGTTGTTTCTTTATCCATCCTATATATACTAGTTTGCATATGTTAATCCCAAACTCTCAGTCCTTCCCTCCACCACCTCCCCTCTCCCTTGGCAACCAGAAGTCTGTTCTCTATGTCTGAGAGTCTGTTTCTGTTTTGTAGATATGTTGATTTGTGTCGTATTTTAGATTCCACATGTTAAGTGATATCATATGGTATTTGTCTTTCTCTCTCCTCTGACTGACTTTACTTAGCATGATAATCTCTAGGTCCATCCATGTTGCTACAAATGGCATTATTTCATTCTTTTTTATGGCTGAGTAATATTCCAGTGTGTGTGTGTGTGTGTGTGTGTGTGTGTGTGTATACATACACACACACACCACATCTTCTTTATCCATTCATCTGTTGATGGACATTTAGGTTGCTTCCATGTCTTGGCTATTTTAAATAGTGCTGCAATGAACATTGGGGTGCATATATCTCTTTTTTCTCTTAACATCTTTATTGGAGTATAATTGCATTACAATGGTGTATTAGTTTCTGCTTTATAACAAAGTGAATCAGTTATACATATACATATATCCCCATATCTCCTCCCTCTTGCGTCTCCCTCCCACCCTCCCTATCCCACCCCTCTAGGTGGTCACAAAGCACCGAGCTGATCCCCCTGTGCTATGCAGCTGCTTACCACTAGCTATCGATTTTACATTTGGTAGTGTATATATGTCCATGCCACTCTCTCACTTTGTCCCAGCTTACCCTTCCTCCTCCCCATGTCCTCAAGTCCATTCTCTAGTAGGTCTGCATCTTTATTCCTGTCTTGCCCCTAGGTTCTTCATGACCTTTTTATTTTTTTACATTCCATATATATGTGTTAGCATACGGTATTTGTTTTTCTCTTTCTGACTTCAGTCTGTATGACAGACTCTAGATCCATCCACCTCACTACAAATAACTCAATTTCGTTTCTTTTTATGGCTGAGTAATATTCCATTGTATATATGTGCCACATCTTCTTTATCCAATCATCTGTTGATGGACACTTAGATTGCTTCCATGTCCTGGCTTTTGCAAATAGAGCTGCAGTGAACATTGTGGTACATGAACCTTTTGGAATTATGGTTGAGGTAAGTCCCCTCTATGCCTAGTTTCTGGAGGGTTTTTATCATAAATGGGTGTTTAATTTTGTTGAAAGCGTTTTCTGCATCTTTTGAGATGATCATATGGTTTTTATTCTTCAGTTTGTTAATATGGTGTATCACGTTGATTGATTTGCGTATATTTAAGAATCCTTGCATTCCTGGGATAACCCCACTTGATAATGGTGTATGATGATTTTAATGTGCTGATGGATTCTGTTTGCTAGTATTTTGTTGAGGATTTTTGCATCTGTGTTCATCAGAGATACTGGCCTGTAGTTTTCTTTCTTTGTGACATCTTTGTCTGATTTTGGTATCAGGTTGATGGTGGCCTCATAGAATGAGTTTGGGAGTGTTCCTTCCTCTGCAATTTTTTGGAAGAGTTTCAGTTTCTAAATGTTTGATAGAATTCGCCTGTGAAGCCATCTGGTCCTGGACTTCTGTTTGTTGAAAGTTTTTTAATCAGTTTCAATTTCAGTACTTGAGATTGGTCTGTTCATATTTTCTATTTCTTCCTGGTTCAGTCTTGGAAGGTTGTACCTTTCTACAATGTCCGTTTCTTCTAGGTTTTCCATTTTATTGGAATATAGTTGTTTGTAGTAGTCTCTTATGATCCTTTGTATTTCTGTGGTATCCATTGTAACTTTTTTCATTTCTAATTTTATTGACTTGAGCCCTCTCCCTTCTTTTCTTTTCTTTTTTTTTGCGGTACGCGGGCCTCTCACTGTTGTGGCCTCTCCCATTGCGGAGCACAGGCTCCGGACGCGCAGGCTCACGGCCATGGCTCACGGGCCCAGCGGCTCCACAGCATGTGGGATCTTCCTGGACCGGGGCACAAACCCGTGTCCCCTGCATTGGCAGGCGGACTCTGAACCACTGCGCCACCAGGGAAGCCCTTCCCTTCTTTTCTTGATGAGTCTTGCTAATGGTTTATCAATTTTGTTTATCTTCTCAAGGAACCAGCTTTTAGTTTCATTGATCTTCTCTATTGTTTTCTTCATCTCCATTTCATTTATTTCTGCTCTGATATTTATGATTTCTTTCCTTCTAATTTTTAGTTTTGTTTGTTCTTTGTCTCGTTGCTTTAGGTATAAGGTTAGGTTGCTTTTTGGAGATTTTTCTTTTTTCCTGTGGTAAAATTACTATAAACTTTCCTCTTAGAACTGCTTTTGCTGCATCCCATAGGTTTTGGATTGTCATGTTTTCATTGTCATTTCTCTTGGTATTCTTTGATTTCCTCTTTGATTTCTTCAGTGATCCATTGGTTGTTTAGTAACATATTGTTTAGCCTCCACATGTTTGTGTTTTTTACAGTTTTTTTCTTGAAATTGATTTCTAATCTCATAGTGTTTCGGTTTGAAAAGATGCTTGATATGATCTCAGTTTTCTTAAATTTACTGAGGCTTGACTTGTGGCCCATGATGTGATCTAGTCTGGAAAATTTTCCATGTGCACTTGAGAAGAAAGTGTATTCTGTTGCTTTTGGATGGAATGTTCTGTAAATATCAAGTCTATTTGGTCTAATGTGTCATATAAGGCCCGTGTTTCCTTATTGATTTTCTGTCTGGATGATCTGTCTGTTGATGAAAGTGCGGTGTTAAATGCCCCCACTATTATTGTGTTACTATCGATTTCTCCTTTTATGGCCATCAGTGTTTGCCTTACGTATTGAGGTGCTCCTATGTTGGGTGCATATATATTTACAACTGTTATATCTTCTCTTTTGATTGATCCCTTGATCATTATGTAGTGTCCTTCTTTGTCTCTTGTAATAGTCTTTGTTTTAAAGTCTGTTTTGTCTGATATGAGTATTGCTACTCCAGTTTTCTTTTGATTTCCACTTGCGAATATCTGTTTCCATTGCCTCCCTTTCAGTCTGTATGTGTCTCTAGATCTGAAGTGGGTCTCTTGTAGACAGCATATATAGGGGTCTTGTTTTTGTATCCCTTCAGCCAGTCTTTTGGTTGGAGCATTTAATCCACTTACATTTAAGGTAATTATTGATATGTATGTTCTTATTGCCATTTTGTTAATTGTTTAGGAATTGTCTTTGTAGGTCTGTTTTCTTCCCTTCCTCTTTTGCTCTCTCCTCTTGTGATTTGATGACTACCTTTAGTGTTATGTTTGGATTGCTTTTTCTTTTTTGTGTGTGTATCTCTTGTGATTTGATGACTATCTTTAGTGTTATGTTGGGTTGCTTTTTCTTTTTTGTGTGTGTATATACTGTAGGTTTTTGGTATGCGGTTCCCATGAGGTTTTTTTATTATGTATTTATTTATTTATTATTTTTTTAAATTAGTTTCCGCTTTATAACAAAGTGAATCAGTTATATATATACGTCTGTTCCCATATCCGTTCCCTCTTGCATCTCCCTCCCTCCCACCCTCCCTATCCCACCCTTCCAGGCAGTCACAAAGCACCGAGCTGATCTCCCTGTGCTATGCGGCTGCTTCCCACTATCTATCTACCTTACGTTTGGTCCTGTATATATGTCCATGCCTCTCTCTCACTTTGTCACAGCTTACCCTTCCCCCTCCCCATATCCTCAAGTCCGTTCTCAAGTAGGTGTGTGTCTTTATTCCTGTTTTACCCCTAGGATCTTCATGACTTTTTTTCCCCTTAAATTCCATATATATGTGTTAGCATACGGTATTTGTCTTTCTCTTTCTGACTTACTTCACTCTGTATAACAGACTCTAGGTCTATCCACCTCATTACAAATAGCTCAATTTCATATCTTTTTATGGCTGAGTAATATTCCATTGTATATATGTTCCACATCTTCTTTATCCATTCATCCAATGATGGACACTTAGGTTGTTTCCATCTCCGGGCTATTGTGAATAGAGCTGCAATGAACATTTTGGTACATGTCTCTTTTTGAATTATGGTTTTCTCAGGGTATATGCCTAGTAGTGAGATTGCTGGGTCATATGGTAGTTCTATTTATAGTTTGTTTTTTTTTGTTTTTTTGTTTTTTTGCTGTATGCGGGCCTCTCACTGTTGTGGCCTCTCCCGTTGCGGAGCAAGGCTCCGGACGCGCAGGCTCAGCGGCCATGGCTCACGGGCCCAGCCGCTCCGCGGCATGTGGGATCTTCCCGGATCAGGGCACGAACCCGTGTCCCCTGCATCAGCAGGCAGACTCTCAACCACTGTGCCACCAGGGAAGCCCTATTTGTAGTTTTTTAAGGAACCTCCATACTGTTCTCCATAGTGGCTGTACCAATTCACATTGCCACCAGCAGTGCAAGAGTGTTCCCTTTTCTCCACACCCTCTCCAGCATTTATTGTTTCTAGATTTCTTGATGATGGCCATTCTGACTGGTGTGAGATGATATCTCATTGTAGTTTTGATTTGCATTTCTCTAATGATTAATAATGTGGAGCATTCTTTCATGTGTTTGTTGGCAGTCTGCATATCTTCTTTGGAGAAATGTCTATTTAGGTCTTCTGCCCATTTTTGGATTGGATTGTTTTTTTTTTTCTACTTAGCTGCATGAGCTGCTTATAAATTTTGGAGATTAATCCTTTGTCCGTTGTTTCATTTGCAAATATTTTCTCCCATTCTGAGGGTTGTCTTTTGGTCTTATTTATGGTTTCCTTTGCTGTGCAAAAGTTTTGAAGTTTCATTAGGTCCCATTTGTTTATTTTTGTTTTTATTTCCATTTCTCTAGGAGGTGGGTCCAAAAGGATCTTGCTGTGATTTATGTCATACAGTGTTCTGCCTATGTTTTCCTCTAAGAGTTTGATAGTTTCTGGCCTTATATTTAGGTCTTTAATCCATTCTGAGCTTATTTTTGTGTATGGTGTTAGGGAGTGATCTAATCTCATACTTTTACATGTCCCTGTCCAGTTTTCCCAGCACCACTTTTTTTTTTTTAAATAAATTTATTTATTTATTTATTTTGGGGTGTGTTGGGTCATCGTTTCTGTGCGAGGGCTTTCTCTACTTGCGGCGAGCGGGGGCCACTCTTCATCGCGGTGCGTGGCCCTCTCACTGTCGCAGCCTCTCTCGTTGCGGAGCACAGGCTCCAGATGCGCAGGCTCAGTAGTTGTGGCTCACGGGCCTAGTTGCTCCACGGCATGTGGGATCTTCCCAGACCAGGGCTCGAACCCATGTCCCTGCATTGGCAGGCAGATTCTCAAACACTGCGCCACCAGGGAAGCCCCACCCAGCACCACTTATTGAAGAGGCTGTCCTTTCTCCACTGTACATTCCTGTCTCCTTTATCAAAGATAAGGTGACCATATGTGCGTGGGTTTATCTCTGGGCTTTCTATCCTGTTCCATTGATCTATCTTTCTGTTTTTGTGCCAGTACCACACTGTCTTGATTACTGTAGCTTTGTAGTATAGTCTGAACTCAGGGAGCCTGATTCTTCCAGCTGCATTTTTTGTTCTCAAGATTGCTTTGGCTATTCGGGGTCTTTTGTTTTTCCAAACAAATTTTGAAATTTTTTGTTCTAGTTCTGTTAAAAATGCCAGTGGTAATTTGATAGGGATTGCATTGAATCTGTAGATTGCTTTGGGTAGTAGTCATTTTCACAATATTGATTCTTCCAATCCAGGAACATGGTATATCTCTCCATCTATTTGTATCATCTTTAATTTCTTTCATCAGTGTCTTATAATTTTCTGCATACAGGTCTTTTGTCTCCTTAGGTAGGTTTATTCCTATATATTTTATTGTTTTTGTTGCAGTGGTAAATGGGAGTGTTTTCTTGATTTCACTTTCAGATTTTTCATCATTAGTGTACAGGAATGCCAGAGATTTCTGTGCATTAATTTTGTATCCTGCTACTTTACCAAATTCATTGATTAGCTCTAGTAGTTTTCTGGTAGCATCTTTAGGATTCTCTATGTATAGTATCATGTCATCTGCAAACACTGACAGCTTTAATTCTTCTTTTCTGATTTGGATTCCTTTTATTTCCTTTTCTTCTCTGATTGCTCTGGCTAAAACTTCCAAAGCTATGTTGAATAATAGTGGTGAGAGTGGGCAGCCTTGTCTTGTTCCTGATTTTAGTGGAAATGGTTTCAGTTTTTCACCATTGAGGACAATGTTGGCTGTGGGTTTGTCATATATGGCCTTTATTATGTTGAGGAAAGTTCCCTCTATGCCTACTTTTTGCAGGGTTTTTATCATAAATGGGTGTTGAATTTTGTCGAAAGCTCTCTCTGCATCTATTGAGATGATCATATGGTTTTTCTCCTTCAATTTGTTAATATGGTGTATGACGTTGATTGATTTGCGTATATTGAAGAATCCTTGCATTCCTGGAATAAACCCCACTTGATCATGGTGTATGATCCTTTTAATGTGTTGTTGGATTCTGTTTGCTAGTATTTTGTTGAGGATTTTTGCATCTATGTTCATCAGTGATATTGGCCTCTAGTTTTCTTTCTTTGTGACATCCTTGCCTGGTTTTGGTATCAAGGTGATGGTGGCCTTGTAGAATGAGTTTTGGAGTGTTCCTCCCTCTGCTATATTTTGGAAGAGTTTGAGAAGGATAGGTGTTAGCTCTTCTCTAAATGTTTGATAGAATTCACCTGTGAAGCCATTTGTTCCTGGGCTTTTGTTTGTTGGAACATTTTTAATCACAGTTTCAATTTCAGTGCTTGTGATTGGTCTATTCATATCTTCTGTTTCTTCCTGATTCAGTCTTGGCAGGTTGTGCATTTCTGAGAATTTGTCCATTTCTTCCAGGTTGTCCATTTTATTGGCATAGAGTTGCTTGTAGTAATCTCTCATGATCTTTTGTATTTCTGCAGTGTCAGTTGTTACTTCTCCTTTTTCATTTCTAATTCTGTTGGTTTGAGTCTTCTCCCTTTTTTTCTTGATGAGTCTGGCTAATGGTTTATCAATTTTGTTTATCTTCTCAAAGAACCAGCTTTTAGTTTTATTGATCTTTGCTATCGTTTCCTTCATTTCTTTTTCATTTATTTCTGATCTGATCTTTATGATTTCTTTCCTTCTGCCAATTTTTGGGGTTTTTTGTTCTTCTTTCTCTAATTGCTTTAGGTGCAGGGTCAGGTTGTTTACTCGAGATATTTCCTGTTTCTTAAGTTGGGATTGTATTGCTATAAACTTCCCCCTTAGAACTGCTTTTGCTGCATCCCATAAGTTTTGGGTCATCGTGTCTCCATTGTCATTTGTTTCTAGGTATTTTTTAATTTCCTCTTTGATTTCTTCAGTGATCACTTTGTTATTAAGTAGTGTATTGTTTAGCCTCCATGTGTTTGTATTTTTTACAGATCTTTTCCTGTAAGTGATATCTAGTCTCATAACATTGTGGTCGGAAAAGATACTTGATACAATTTCAATTTTCTTAAATTTACCAAGGCTTGATTTGTGACCCAAGATATGATCTGTCCTGGAGAATGTTCCATGAGCACTTGAGAAAAATGTGTGTTCTGTTGTTCTTGGATGGAATGTCCTATAAATATCAATTAAGTCCATCTTGTTTAATGTATCATTCAAAACTTGTGTTTCCTTATTTATTTTCATTTTGGATGATCTGTCCATTGGTGAAAGTGGGGTTTTAAAGTCCCCTACTATGAGTGTGTTACTGTTGATTTCCCCTTTTATGCCTGTTAGTATTTGCCTTATGTATTGAGGTCCTCCTATGTTGGGTGCATAAATATTTACAATTGTTATATCTTCTTCTTGGATCGAACCCTTGATCATTATGTAGTGTCCTTCTTTGTCTCTTCTAATACTCTTTATTTTAAAGTCTATTTTGTCTGATATGAGAATTGCTACTCCAGCTTTCTTTTGATTTCCATTTGCATGGAATATCTTTTTCTATCCCCTTATTTTCAATCTGTATGTGTCTCTAGGTCTGAAGTGGGTCTGTTGTAGACAGCATATATATGGGTCTTGTTTTTGTATCCATTCAGCCAATCTGTGTCTTTTGGTGGGAGCATTTAGTCCATTACATTTAAGGTAATTATCGATATGTATGTTCCTTTTCCCATTTTCTTAATTGTTTTGGGTTCGTTATTGTAGGTATTTTCCTTCTGTTGTGTTTCTTGCCTAGAGAAGTTCCTTTAGCATTTGTTGTAAAGCTGGTTTGGTGGTGCTGAACTCTCTCAGCTTTTGCTTGTCTGTAAACGTTTTAATTTCTCCATCAAATCTGAATGAGATCCTTGCTGGGTAGAGTAATCTTGGTTGCAGGTTTTTCTCCTTCATCACTTTAAATATGTCCTGCCACTCCCTTCTGGCTTGTAGAGTTTCTGCTGAAAGATCAGCTGTTAACCTGATGGGGATTCCCTTGTGTGTTATTTGTTGTTTTTCCCTTGCTGCTTTTAATATGTTTTCTTTGTGTTTAATTTTTGACAGTTTGATTAGTATGTGTCTTGGCGTATTTCTCCTTGGATTTATTCTGTATGGGACTCTCTGTACCTCCTGGACTTGATTAACTATTTCCTTTCCCATATTAGGGAAGTTTTCAACTATAATCTCTTCAAATATTTTCTCAGTCCCTTTCTTTTTCTCTTCTTCTTCTGGAACCCCTATAATTCGAATGTTGGTGCATTTAATGTTGTCCCAGAGGTCTCTGAGACTGTCCTCAGTTCTTTTCATTCTTTTTTCTTTATTCTGCTCTGCAGCAGTTATTTCCGCTATTTTATATTCCACGTCACTTATCTGTTCTTCTGCCTCAGTTATTCTGCTATTGATCCCATCTAGAGTATTTTTAATTTCATTTATTGTGTTTCTAATCGCTACTTGATTCGTCTTTAGTTCTTCTAGGTCCTTGTGAACTGTTTCTTGCATTTTGTCTATTCTATTTCCAAGATTTTGGATCATCTTTACTATCATTATTCTGAATTCTTTTTCAGGTAGAGTGCCTATTTCCTCTTCATTTTATAGGTCTGGTGGGTTTTTATCTTGCTCCTTCACCTGCTGTGTGTTTTTCTGTCTTCTCATTCTGCTTACCTTACTGTGTTTGTGGTCTCCTTTTTTCAGGCTGCAGGTTCATAGTTCCCGTTGTTTTTGGTCTGTCCCCAGTGGCTAAGGTTGTTTCAGTGGGTTGTGTAGGCTTCCTGTTGGAGGGGACTGGTGCCTGTGTTCTGGTGGATGAGGCTCGATCTTGTCTTTCTGGTGGACAGGTCCACGTCTGGTGGTTTGTTTTGGGGTGCCTGTGGCCTTATTATGTTTTTAGGCAGCCTCTCTGCTAATGGGTGGGGTTGTGTTCCTGTCTTGCTAGTTCCTTGGCATAGGGTGTCCAGCACTGTAGCTTGCCGGTTGCTGAGTGAAGCTGGGTGCTGGTGTTGAGATGGAGGTCTCTGCGAGATTTTCGCCGTAACCTTTCCTCTTTCACAGCTCCCTCCCCCTGGTGCAGGTCCCGTCCCTATCCTTTTGTCTCTGTTTTTTCTTTTTTCTTTTGCCCTACCCAGGTACGTGGGGAGTTTCTTGCCTTTTGGGGTGTCTGAGGTCTTCTGCCAGCGTTCAGTAGGTGTTCTGTAGGAGATGTTCCACGTGTAGATGAATTTCTGGTGTACCTGTGGGGAGGAAGGTGCTCTCCGCGTCTTACTCTTCCGCCATCTTCCCGCAGACCCCCATGAGGTTTTGATATAGGAGTCTATATATATATGTTTACACACAAGACTTTTTTAAGTTGCTGGTCTCTTAATTTCAAATGCATTTCCAGTATCCTGCATTTGTACTCTCTTCTCATGATTGCTGGTTTTGATATCATATTTTTGTGTGGATGATTTCCTACCTTTACTTTATGTTTGCCTTTACTGGTGAGCTTTCCCATTCGTAATTTTCTTGTTTCTAGTTGTAGGCCTTTTCTTTTCCAGCTAGAGAACTTTCTTTAGGATTTGTTGTAGAGCTGGTTTGGTGGTGCTGAATTCTCTTAGCTTTTGCTTGTCTGTAAAGCTTTTGATTTCTCCATCAAATCTGAACGAGAGCCTTGATGGGTAGAGTATTCTTGGTTGTAGGTTCTTTCCTTTCATCACTTGAAATATATCATGCCACCTTTCTTCTGGCCTGCAGAGTTTCTGCTGAAAAATCAGCTAATAACCTTATGGGGATTTCCTTGTATGTTATTTGTTGCTTTCCCTTGTTCCTTTTAATATTTTTTCTTTGTCTTTAATTTTTGTCAGTTTGATTAATATGTGTCTTACCGTGTTCCTCCTTGTGTTTATCTTGTATGGGACTCTTTGCACTTCCTGGAGTTGAGTGAATGTTTCCTTTCTCATGTTAAGGAAGCTTTCAGCTATCATCTCTTCAAATAAATGCAAATGCTGGTGTGTTTAATGTTGTCCCAGAGGTCCCTTAGACTGTTGTCACTTCTTTTCATTCTTTTTTCTTTATTCTGTTCCATGGCAGTGATTTCCACCGCTGTGTCTTCCAGCACACTTATTCGTTCTTCTGCCTCATTTATTCTGCCATTGTTTCTTTCTAGTGTATTTTTTCATTTTAGTTATTGTATTCATCTCTGTTCTTTAAGTCCTCTATGTCTTTATTAAACATTTCTTGTATCTTCTTGGTCTGTGCCTCCATTCTTTTTCTGAGATCTTGGACCACCTTTACAGTCATTACTCTGAATTCTTTTGCAGGTAGATTGACTATCTCTAATTCACTTAGTTGTTCTTCCGGGTTTTTATCTTGCTCCTTAGTCTAAAACATATTTCTCTGCTGTCTCATTTTGTCTAACTTACTGTGTTTGTGGTCTCCTTTCCACAGGCTTCAGGATTGTAGTTCCTCTTGCTTCTGGTGTCTGTCCCCTGGTGGGTGAGGTTGGTCCAGTAGCTTGTGCAGGCTTCCTGGTAGGAGGGACTGGGGCTCTCCAGTGGTTGGTGGAGCTGGGTCTTGTCCCTCTGGTGGGCAGGGCCGTGTCAAGGGGTGTGTATAGAGGTGGCTGTGAGCTCAGTACAACTTCAGGCAGCCTGTCTGCTGATTGGTGGAGCTGTGTTCCACCCCTGCTGATTGGCCTAGGCGTTCCACCACTGGAGCCTGCAGGCTGTTGGGTGGGGCCAGGTCTCAGTACCAAAATGGCGACCTCCAGGAGAGCTCAGCCAATCAATATTCCCTGGAGCCTCCACCACCAGTGTTCTTGCCCCCCCAGTGAGCCACATCCAACCCCCACATCCCCAGTAGACCCTCCAAGATCCTCATGTAGGTCTAGCCCTGGCTCCTATGGAGTCACTAGTTTGTGCTGGGTCCTAGTGCACGTGAAATCTTGTGTACACCCTCAAGAGTGGAATCTCTGTTTCCTCCAGTCCTGTGGAGCTCCTGCACTCAAGTCCTGCTGGGCTTCAAAGCCAAATGCTCTGGGGGCCCCACCTCCCAATGCCAGCCCCCCAGGCTGGGGAGCCTGACAAGGGTCTCAGAACTGACTGCTGTGGGAGTACCTCTGCCATATAATGATTTTCCAGTTTTGTGGGTTGCCCACCTGGTGACTGTGAGATTTGATTATATTGCAAAAGCTCCTCCTACCGTCTTATTGTAACTTCTTCTTTGTCTTTGGATGTACCTTTTTTTGTAGGTTCCAGTCTTTTGTTGATGGTTGTTCAGCAATTAGTTCTGGTTTTAGTGTTTTCATGAGAAGAGGTTGAGCTCAAGTCCTTCTACTCCACCATCATGTCCGGAATCAAGGGTTGCTTTTAGTTTGGATGCTTGCTACTTCTTTCCTAAGTGTGTGTTGGCTGTTATCCCCTTGATATAGGATATTTAGGTGCGGTGGCCTGTGTGCATTCCCTGTACAGTGGGGGCAGCAATTCGTGCCCACCTGCGGGACTCCCAGCAGTGGCAGTGGGCTGTGAGTGCCCAGAACAGCGGGGGCAAGTGCTTGCAGTCTGCTCGTGGGTCCCCTAACTGTGGCGGCAGCCCACGCACCCCGGAACAGCAGGGGCAGCAACTGGCGCCTGCTCCTGGGCGCCTAGTGTCAGCAGCTGCCCTTGCACTCCCAGGACAGCAAGGGCAGTGCTTGGCACCCACTGCTGTGTCTCCCAGTAGGGGCGACATCCCAGGGCATCAGGGAAAGTGATTGGCGCCTGCTTGCAGATTTCCCAATGGTGGAGTGTGTGGCTGGCACACTCCCGGGACAGCTGGGGCAGCACTTGGTGCCTGCTCACAGGTTGTTTAGCTGTGGCGATGGCCCATGCCCATCTCTGGAGCCCACAATAGCAGCAGTGGCTCGTGCCTGCACCTGGAGCTCATGTAGGTGGCGTCCTGTTGCCTGAGAGCCCACACGCACAGAAAGAAGCTCCTATGGCAGTCCCATACCTCTCCTCATGTGCCCCCCAACAATGGTGCCTTGCCTCTCTGTCAGGCCCAGACCTCTTCCAAGTGCATCCTCAGCTGCCACACTCCGGCCTCTTCAGGCTGTCTCCCTGCAGCCAACCCTCGGTCCTCTCCCTGGGTCTGATCTCCAAAGCCACAGCTTCAGCATCCAGCCCCTGTCCATACCAGCAGATGAGCATCTCAGACTAGGGAACGTAGGATGGTGGTACCAACCATAGGTGCAGGTCTCTGTCCGTTTTGCCTTCTGCAAACTGGTTGCTGCACTCTCCTCTGAGTCTCTGAAGCACCCCCTCTGTCCAGGCTGATCTCCCCACTGGTGAGGGGACTTCCCAGGGTGGGGAAACGTTTCCTTCACAGCTCCCTCCCTGGGGCACAAGTCCCATTGTGATTCCTTTCTCTCTTTTTTTTTTTCTTTTTTCTTTCAACCCACCTGTTTACGTGGAGGTTTTCTTGCCCTTTCAGAAGTCTGAGTTCTGCCAGCATTCAGTAGATGTTCTGTGTGAATCGTTCCACTTGTAGATGTGTTTTTTGTTTTTTTTTTTTTTTTGCGGTACGCGGGCCTCTCACTGTTGTGGCCTCTCCCGTTGCGGAGCACAGGCTCCAGATGCGCAGGCTCAGCGGCCATGGCTCACGGGCCCAGCCGCTCCGCGGCATATGGGATCCTCCCGGACCGGGGCACGAACCCGTATCCCCTGCATCGGCAGGCGGACTCTCAACCACTGCGCCACCAGGGAGGCCCTGTAGATGTGTTTTTGATGTATTTGCGGCAGAAGGTAAGCTCCACATCCTACTCCTCTGCCATCTTGATTCCTCCCTGATTATGTTTTTATTGTTTTTTCTAGTCTCTATTTCCTCTCTGATCTTTATTATCTCCTTCCTTCTGTTGACTTTAGGTTTTGTTTGTTCTTTTTCTAATTCATTTAGGTGGTGGGTTAGGTTGTTTGTTTGAGACTTTTCTTGTTTCTTAAAGAAGGCCTGTATCACTATGAACTTCCCTCTAAGAGCTGCTTTTGCTACATCCTATGTTATTTGTATGGTTGTGTTTTCATTGTCATTTACCTCAAAGTATTTATTTTATTTTTTATTTTTGGCTGTGTTGGGTCTTAGTTGAGGCACGCGAGATCTTCATTTCGGCAAACAGGCTTCTCTCTAGTTGTGGCACGCAGTCTTCTCTCTAGTTGTGGCGTGTGGGTTTTCTCTCTGTAGTTATGACACTCAGGCACCAGAGTGAGTGGGCTCTGTAGTTGCGACACACAGCCTCTCTAGTTGAGGCCTGTGGGCTCAGTAGTTGTGGCACCCAGCTTAGTTGCCCCACAGCAGTTGGGATCTTAGTTCTCTGACCAGGAGTTGAACCCATGTCCCCTGCATTGGAAGGCAGATTCTTTACCACTGGACCACTGGGGAAGTGCATCAAAGTATTTTTTAATTTTTTTTTCCATCATTGTCCCATTGGTTTTGTAGTAGCATGTGGTTTAGTCTCCATGTAATTGTTTTTTCTCATTTCTTTCCTTGTGATTGTTTTCTAGTTTCATGCTGTTATGGTCAGTAAAGATGCTTGAAATAATTTTTATACTCTTAAATTTGCTGAGGCTTGTTTTGTGGCCTAATATGTGGTCAATCTTAGAGAATGTTCCATGTGCACTTGAAAAGAATGTGTATTCTGCTTTTTTGGGGTGTAATGTCCTGAAAATATCAATTAAGTCTAACTGTTCTATTGTATTATTTAGGATCTCTGTTGCCTTATTGATTTTCTGTCTCAAAGATCTTTTCATTGATGTGAGTGGGGTGTTAAAGTCTCCTACTATTATTGTATTCTCATCAGTTTCTCCCTTTATGACTGTTAGTGTTTGTTTTTTGTATTTGGGTGCTGTATTGGGTGCATATGTGTTGATGAGTGTAATATCCTCTCCTGGTATTGATCCTTTTATCATTATATAGTGTCCTTCTTCATCTTTCTTTATAGCCTTTGTTTTAAAGTCTATTTTGTCTGATGAAGAGTATTGCGACCCCTGCTTTCTTGTCATTTCTGTTTGCATGAAATATCTTTTTCCATCTCCTCATTTTCAATCTATGTGTGTCCTTTGCTCTAAAGTGGGTCTCTTGTAGACAGCATATTTTAGGCCCTTGTTTTTTTTAATCTAATCTGCCACTCTGTCTCTTTTGACTGGAGCATTTGGTCCATTGACATTTAAGGTAATTATTGATAGATATGTATTTATTACCATTTTAAACCTTGTTTTCCTGTTGATTTTATATTTCTTCTTTGTCCTTTTCTTTTTCTTTTGGTTTTTCCTTTTGTGGTCTGATGATTTTCTTTTGTTTTATGAATCTATTGTATGTGATAGATTCATAAAATCTGGTTTTGGTTTTTGTGAATCTGTTGTATGTTTTTGATTTGTGGTTACCCTCTTTTGTGTATCTATTGTATGTTTTGATTTGTGGTTACCCTGTTTTTCAAGTATATTAACCCCTTCCTATATCTGCTTGCTTTAGACTGGTAGTCATGTAGGCTCAAACACATTCTAGAAAAAAAAATCTACATTTTCTTACTCTCCTCCCCCACATTTTATGATTTTGATGTCCTCTTTTACATCTTCATGTTCATCCTTTTGCTATTCATTGTGGTTATCATTGCTTTCATAGAATTTTTTTTTTAATTGTGATTTTAAAAAATCTGTGTACTGGCTTATTTAAATGATTTACTTTCCATTTATGGTTTTTTTCCCTAAAGATTCTAACTTTTTTTCTATTTAGAGAAGACCTTTCAACGATTCCTTTAGGATAGGTTTAATATTGCTGTATTCCTTTAGTTTTTGCTTGTCCGGGAAATTCTTTCTCTCTCTGATTTTAAATTTGATAATCTTGCTGGACAGAGTATCCTACATTTCACATTTTTCCCTTTTAGGACTTTGTATCTTGCCACTCCCTTCTGACCTGCAGCGTTTCTGTAGAGAAATCAACTGATACAGCCTTATGCGGGGTTCCCTTGTAATTAACTCTGTTTTTCCCTTGCTGCCTTTAGAATCCTCTCTTTAACTTTTGCCATTTTTATTATAATATGTCTTGGTGTAGGTCTGTTTGGGTTTATCTTGTTGGGGACCCTCTGTGCTTCCTGTACCTGGATATCTGTCCCCTTCTTTAGGTTTGGGAAGTTTTCAGCCATAATTGCTTCAAAGACATCTTCAATCCTGTTTTCTCTGTCTTCTGGGATCCCTACTAAGTGTATGTTGGCATGCTTTATTCTTATATCGCTTTCTTATATTGCTTTCATTTTTTTTTTTCATGTGGCTTTCTGTTGTTTTGACTGGGTGATTTCCATGATTCTATCTTCCAGATCACTTATTCATTCTGCATTATTTTTTCTGCTGTTCATTGCCTTTAGCTCAGCTTTTGTCTCAGTGAATGAGTTCTCTCATTTTTCTTGGTGCCTGTTTGTAGTTTCTAGTAACAGTAATCTGCATTTCTATCAATAGTCCTTCTTAACTCCATCAGTATTTTCATTATCTCCTGTTTGAACTCGCTGTCTCTTACACTGAAGAGGCCTGTTTCGTTGTTTGTTCGTTCGGGGAATTCTCTGGATCTTTCAATTGGGAGTGTTCCTCTGCATCTTCAGTTTACTTACACTTCTCTTGCTCTATGAGTTTAGGAGAAACAATTATCTCTGTGGTCTTGGAGGGCTATTTTTATGTGGGAGCATCCCTGTATAGCCTGTGTGGGTTTAATATTTTTCGGTGTGAGGGCTGTTTTTAGTGTGGATGCCTGTTCCCTCTTTCCTCAGTGTATGCTGGCCGTTATCCCCTTGATGGGAGGTGTGACTGGTGTTGTGGGGACCAGAGCCTGCACTGGATATTGATCGGGGCCTCCTCTTTTGCTCTGTGGTTGTTACTGCCCTGTCAGGGGCTGGGTCTGTTCCCTAGCTGTTGGAGTAGAAGCCCCCAGATCCGTTTCTGAGCTGCAGTGTGAGGTAGGTGGGATTGGAGCATTCCCACAGGGGGAGGAGGAGCCGCTGAGTATTCCTCTACCAGAGCTGATCACCAGTGAGTGTGCTCTGTTGTGTCACCTGTCACCCATTGTGTGGGCTCACAAAGTATACTGCCCTCAGCCCCGTCTCAACCTTGGGAATGCTGGCAATCAGCCCTGGTGTCCCTCAGGTGTTGTTTTCACAAGGCCACCAGCACAGATCCACTAAAGCCGGGTCCCAGGACTGTAGTAGTTGCACACCTGGACCTGCTGTGGGAGCTATGGAGGCAGCTCAAACCCAGGCCCAGCCCAGCCCTCATGTGAACGTGCCCACAAAGCCCACAGCTGCTAAGGCCAGACCTACCCCAGAATGGGGGCACCTATTGTCTACTCGGATGTCCCGCAGATGCTGAATTTACAAAGCCAGCAGCAGAGGTGTAAGTACACAGCTCACACAGCTGCAGGGAGAGACTGCAGCCCTGCTTCCTAAGTCACGCGGCCCCTGAGGCTCAGCTGTGGTTTCAGGCCTGCTTCTGTGCGTGGGCAGCTCACTGGTGTCTGCTCCTGGGGCCTGCCGAGGTGGTGGTTGGTGCAGGTGCCAGCCTAGGCGGTGGCTGGGACCCCTGAGCCTGCCCAGGTGGGAGCCCGAGGAGGCAGCTGGGTTGCAGGAATCTGCTGAGTCTGGAGCCCCTGAGGCAGTGGCTGTTGTGCAGTGTCCCGGAGTCGGTGGAGGCAGAGGCTGGCAGGTGGAGAAAGGGGCTGCCATGGCACCCTTCCCTTTGTGCCCCACTTAACAATGGCTCTTCAGTTCTGTGGCAGGCCTGGGCTTCTGCAGACACCCCTGGCTGTAGCCATACCACACTCCAGCCCCTTCAGGCTTTCTCTGCACAGCCAACAGCAGTCCTTTCCCTAGGTCTGTCCTCTAAACTCCGAGTATCAGCACTCGGCCCCTGCCTGTACCAGCGGACACACGTCTCAGGCTGGGGCGTGCAGGGTAGCGGTACAACAGTCTGTGTGGGTCTCTCTCCTGCCTGCCACGAACTGGTTGTTGCACTCTCCTCTGTGCCTCTGAAGCTGCCTTTCTGTCCCAGCTGATCTGAGGGGGCTTCCCAGGGTGCAGGAACCTTTCCTCTTTTCAGCTCCCTCCCAGGGCCATAGGTCCCGTACCACTTCCTCTTTTTTTTCCCCCTTCGTCCTACCCCGTTACGTAGAGCTCTTTCTTGTCCTTTCAGGTGTTTGAGGTCTTCTGCCAGTGTTCAGTAGGTGTTCTGTGAGAATTGTTCCATTTGTAGATGTATTTTTGATGTATTTGTGGGAGGAGGTGAGTTCCACGTTCTTTGCCGCTGCCATCTTGATTGGAGCCTATACTATTCTGTTTTCTTATTCTATTTTATTAGCTAGATTTCCAAAATAATATTATATAACATGTAACCCTAGAGTGATTTTTTGCCAAAATCACAATCTTTATTACTAGAAGAAATAGCCTTACACTTTTTCCTATTCTTCTCAGCTAGATTAATGCAATCTAGAAACAAAGTTGAAGGTTCTTCTTTCCCTTCTCCCTACTTAGGGTAGCCTAGCATAAATGAGCCCTAAGCAGCCAGACACTGCTTTCTCTTCTTTGGGCCCCACCATAGTTTGCCTTGATGTCACATTAAAATGTACCCTTTCCACAGCTGAGAGAATGTGTGGGGACTCCTCCGCCTTGCCCTCCTTCCCCCTGACCAACCCCACCTAAGAACTATCTTAAACTTCCCTAGTCAAGTAATCCTACCTAATCAGGGTATATGTATACACACCCTCCTCTACCTCCCTGTATGCCTGTATTTTCCTTCAGTTTTTCTGGTTTTATCATAAGTCCATCTTCCCTTTCTTCTTTGACTAATTAACTCTGATTATCTTTTATATCACAGTTAAGTATCACTTTCTGAAGGAAGCCCTCAAATCTCCTTATTCTTTCCTAACACCATGACGTGTCACAGAGTTTTCTATTGTGTGATTATTCCTAAACTTTGTTTTCCCCAGCTGGACTATAAGATTCAGAAGGGCAGGTCAGGTGTGTGTTTTCACCTCGTTTTATCCCTAGCACCTTACACAGTGCCTGCCACACAGTGAACACTTGGGAGATCTTTACCAACTGACTGCAGAGTCTGAGAATGCAGCATGTGGGTGTCAATGCTAATATTGAAGCACTTTCTTCTAGGAACCCTAAATAAAATGCCTCTAGTGGTTTTACTATATATTCATTACAAGAAGTTTAAACTGCTTTTCATCCTTCCAGTGGATTTTATGATTATATCTTAGAATTCATAGATCTCCGATAATGAAATAGAAGTTTTGTAAATAATCTGGTTTTGTGTTTATGAAAATATTGTATTTGATCAATCACATTGATATCCATGAATCATTCAAAGTTTTGTATTATCTGCATTTTCATGGTTTACTGAGTGGGAATTTCACTTTTCAAAGAATATTATCTTAAAGTACAGCAATGTCATGTGCTGTTTAAAATGTATTCTATTTATTCTATTTATAAAGACGCAGTTGTAGAGAATGGACTTGAGGACACGGGGAGGGGGAAGTGTAAGCTGAGACCAAGTGAGAGAGTAGCATTGACATATATACACTGCCAAATGTAAAATCGATAGCTAGTGGGAAGCAGCCGCATGGCACAGGGAGATCAGCTCTGTGCTTTGTGACCACCTAGAGGTGTGGGATAGGGAGGGTGGGAGGGAGACGCAAGAGGGAGGGGATATGGGGATATATACATATCCCCATATACATATATACATATAGTTGATTTACTTTGTTATACAGCAGAATCTAACACAACATCGTAAAGCAGTTATACTCAAAGATGTTTAAAATAAATAATTAAATTTAAAAAATGTATTCTATTTAATATGTTCTCATTCAGGCTTTCCTGAATTTAGATATTTAATAAACCTGAGACATAATACAAATTTATATGCATTTTAATAGTATTATTGTTAGTATATTTCTTGGCATTTACTAATACCCATGGAAGGCAGTCTTATTAGTTATTAGAGTCATTCTGCATTAACATGATTTTCTTTAACTTTTATTTTTTTGTTTTATTACCAAAACCAGTATGGTTTTGAGAATGTGATAGTACATGTTTTGTGGGGAAAGTAGCATGAAGTTTGTTTCTTTCATATACAGATCCTGAGATGGAAAATGAAGAACAACCATCCTCTGAAAATGATTCTCAGAATCAGAGTGCTGAACAGATTGCATCAAGTTCTCAGGAGGTTGATTTGGTTGATCAGGAGTCTCCTGAGGAAAGTTCTGTAAACTCTCACCCAGAATCTTTGTCTCCAGCAGATACGGACAATGCTGCAAGCATTTCTCCTCCTGAACAGAATTCTAATCCCACGGAAAACCATGAGACTACAAGTCTTGATGGTGAATGTACAGATTTAGATAACCAGCTTCAAGAACAATCAGAAACTGAGGAGGATTCCAATCCTAATGTTAGCTGGGGTAAAAAGGTCCAACCTATAGACTCCATATTAGCAGACTGGAATGAAGATATAGAAGCATTTGAAATGATGGAGAAGGATGAGCTCTGACTCACTAAAGTCTACCTGGTGGTAGGTATTTCAAAAGAAAAGGTAAACTGTGGATAATAGATACCCTGATACTAAGCAGGCTCTCTCACGGGAGGCTCTAAGTATGGTGATGAACAACCACGTTCTGACTGGGAGAGTTAGTTATCATAGGAATCTGGAACATGCTGTGTTAGAACTGACCTTGTTTATAACTGTCCCATCAAAAATGCAAACTCACAGTTTCCCCCTCAGGTGACAGCGTTGCACCACCCTGCTGCATCTCAGGCCAGGAAAAGATTATTGGGCGTTTCTAGGAAGCAGATTTCTGCACTCTCTAGACGGTAGATAAGAAACAAATTCAGTTAACTGTGAGGTGGGGAATACAAACTTGTACAGCTTTCTAATTGAAGGAAGCTCTCGATTTTCTTGGTTAGAGGCTCTTTGGGGAAAACACATAGGAGTATTTTGGGCATTCTGGTTATGCTGCCTTCACAGAAACACTCAAAAGTGACCTAAGTGGTTATGAAGCAAATACATTCATGGTGAAAACAGTCTTTGCTCATCATTTTCACTTGCTTCATTATGTAACATGATCAAGATGACTTGATTTTTTTTCCCCTCTTTAACAGTGTCCTTTTCATTTAAACCAAAGGTGAAGCCAGTGTACTTTCTCAGTGAGTTCTCTGCATAAAGACTAATCATTGGGACCAGGTAAAAAGGTCATATATCATGGAAATTGGTTACTTAATACTTTTGAAAAATGGAGCAAGGGGAGAAACTATAATGTTGCAATATGAACTTGCCATTGGGCCTTCCATAAGGAAAGCTGTGACTACTCTGAAATGGAACTTAAAGTTATATCTTTGTAGGGTAAATTATAAATCTTTTCCAGTTCATTTCATTGGAGGTGATTACCTCTAGCCATCAGCCTTACTCCATCCCATGTTTAGAATGCATTTTGAGCCACAAGGCCTATGTTGCCAATAGCTGAATACATTTTGTTCCATTTTTCTATCTTAGGGAGCCATGATAAAACTGTGGTAGTGATCTAAAAATTCTGGAGTAACTACTATTTTTCCTCCTTTGAAACTAGTTTCTAAAGTTGCACCTAAGAAGTCTGTCACATTTTCTGTTGAATCATGGTTTTTAAGTTTGCTTTTTTTTAAAACAAATATTCCTTCTGATATGAACTTGAAAATTAGTCTACAGTAACCTGTGTAAAACACACAGTAGCAACTAACATATAGCCATATAGCTTAATGAGAATTTTTTTTCCTTTGTGTGAGAGTGTGTGTGTGGGTGTGGCAGTCTGGTGCCGGCCACATTTAAGTGTGTGTGTGGTGTGTGTGTGTGGCAGTCTGGTGCTGGCCACATTTAAGTTTTAAAAACTTCGTTGTTGATATCTGTAGACAGCCCTGTAATTGAAATCATGGCTTTACTCATTTTATTTATTTTTTTAAACTTACCTGAATCAGTTCTAAAGGAATATTTGAGACTTAATTTCTTTTTTCTGTACCATGACATTATAAAACCCTTTTTCTTAAAACACAGTTTTTGAGGTACTGATGAACTTAAACTGTATATGGAGCTGTTAAAAGAACAGCAGTGCTGTATTGTAGTTATGTATATTCATGTACAGTATGTCTTAGATCCCAGGTAAACATGTTATTTTATAAGGGGATAAATAGCTGCTTTCAAAAATTCCAGCTAAACTTAATTGGGTCAGTGAGTAATAAACCTAATAGAGAATTCACTTTGAGGGGGGAAAAAGAGTAGTATACAAGACCTTTATTGGCCCTTAATTAAACCTGACACCAAAATGGATATTTTTAGTCTCCCTGCATGTGAAATTTGGCGTAAGAAGATAGAACTATAATACATATAGTATACAGAAGGATAGACATAGTGCTTTGTTCATCTTAGTTGCAAAGCTGCCAAAATAGCTGAAGCTTAATTACTTGACTTGCCTTGATTTATAGGACTGGGGCTTGGAGAAAAGGAGATGTTCCTTTAAGACTTGGATTACAGAAGCCTTATATACATTGATTTGATTTTCTTTTTGTATCTCAGAGCCATTGTTGTCTAAATCTAAATTTTCTAAGTTATCAAAGCAACATAATTTTATTTCCAGCAGAGATCTTGTGGCATACAAGGAAAAGCCAGCTTACTGCCACTTACCCTTTCTTTGGCCATTAGGGGGAGTTGTTGCCATTCGTTGTGGTTTAGAAGCAAATTGCTGGCTTGTTTAGAAAAATGAATCCTTAAAAAAAAAGAAAGAAAAGGGAAAAAATTTAACAAATTATACTTAATACCCAGAAGGAATTATACGTTATTTTTCCCTAGCTAGGAAAAGAAGGTATAGTGTTCAGCTTCAAAACTCCAACATTGTCATTGACTCTCCATTCTTAATTGACATACTGCCACAAAGTTGTTTTTTATTTCATTAAAAAATTTCAACATCATTAGGCATTTTTTAAAATGTTTTGTTTTTAAATCTTTTATAGCATTTTATTTACTTCCTAAAGATTCAGGGGATTCTATGTAACCCTGAATTTTAGAAACATCTGGTCTACCTCAGTTAGATGTTGACTGCATAGAGATAGAGCTGAAGTGATCACCACAGCCATAAAATTGACTAAGAAGGATTTATACAATGTTTACAAACCCGGAATCAAGTAAGGATTTTATCTGAAAGTTAAAAGTTAGATATTAGAGAAAGTATTTAATTCAGGTATTTTCAAGTTTTAAAACTTCACTTGTTTACCTACTAAAAATAGTTACAGTTTTTTCTGCTTAGGAAGGTCCATTAAAATGGTATACCCTAATTTGCAGTGCTTTTCCCATAAAGTTTTAGATGTGAAAGAATTGTAATTTACCAGATATGTTTGGGATGGGATATTTTGTTGGGTAGGTTTTGTTTTTAACTTTTAATAGGCTTCCAACAAGAATACAATTGTTTCAGAACAATTTTTTTTAACATTATACTTTTCCCTTTTTCTTCAGTGTTAGAGGGTAAAATAAAAAATTGTGCACTCTGTGATTTTAACTTCTCTAATATGCTCTCTTGAGATTTTTTTAAATTTAAATTACCATCTCACAGCCCTTATAATAGTAAAACCAGCATTTGTTCCCTCACCAAACCCCATGCCAAATTCATCATAAAGAAAGCTCAGCGTCAGTAATTCAAATAGTGCTTATAATTGTAGAGGTGGGGGTGGGGGCATTTAATAAATATTCCAACTGGTCGTTTTATGCACAAGGCTTCAGTCAGAACATAGAAAAAAAAAAACATTCTGTGAATGAAATATTGTATGTTCAGATTTTATAAAAGACATTTTTAAAAGCCCAATTTACAGCCGTATATTTTCTTATGATGTAATTTATGAAAAAGATGTCTGTACTAACAGGTGCTGTAACACTACTGTTGTTGGATTTTATTGTTTGGTGATAAATGTATACAATATTTCTAAGGGAAACTATGTACTGTGATGTAAAAGTCTGGGCAAAATGTATATAATCCTTGTATATAATTGTGTATTTGATTATAATGACTGATTGTAAAGATTAATAAAATATGTAAATATCCTGGTCTAGTTTTAATTTTAAGCATCACTTTGCATATCTTTATACTTTGATATCTTTAAATTTTTTTCACCAGTCTTCGCTTTAATTTTCCTTTTACCCTACGAGAGTAAATTTGGGGGACAGCTTAGAGTATAGACATGCAAACATATGTTGAACAGTTCCACAACTCAACTAGGACCCTCAGAGTGGAGTTAGTAATTCAGTGTCAATATTGGTAACGTGTTTATTTTTTGTTTACTAATATTTATTAAAATCATTTGTCCTTTTAATATTTTCATCAAGAGTAATACTGACCTCTCCTGTTAATTCCAGTGAGACCATTTCATTTAGCAGCCACTTTCAGATACTGTGATACTATGCTTTTCATCTGTACTGTTCCAGGGTTTCTGAACACAGATATCTTGAAAGATCTGATAATAATAATAATCACTGTTATTTATTGATAATTGTTTTCTTTAAGATCAGCAAACTGAGAGTTGAACAAGTTCTTATCATCTTACGTGAATTCCGACATTTTGTGCCTGGGCAATGGAACGGGAGCCTTGGTTTATTTCCAGAGCCTATGCTCCTTCCGGTGTGCCATCCTCTCCCTTCCTTTCTCAGTCCTTCTCACCCCTCCTTCCACCCCCATTTCAGTTTCTGCTCACCTTTTGCTCAGCCACTACCTTCCCACCTGACCACTTTCTCCCCACCTGGGATTGAAGTTTAGAAATGTTA
This sequence comes from Hyperoodon ampullatus, assembly GCF_949752795.1. NCBI lineage: Eukaryota > Metazoa > Chordata > Mammalia > Artiodactyla > Ziphiidae > Hyperoodon > Hyperoodon ampullatus. The sequence goes on from NC_136915.1 coordinate 157,141,554, forward strand.
GCATCCATTCTCAGGTTCTCTGGGCATTAATTCCAGTCTCAGCGTGCCTCCATTCCTCTAGGACAAAGCACCGCTATTTCAGGAAGAGTTAAAGGATCCAGGAGTATCTCTTGGAAGATTTCAAAGGGGAGGTTGCTTCTCTCTTCTGGGTAAAGCAAGCTTTAAGAGGTCTGTCTACTAAGAGAAGCTAAGTAATTTAATGGTTGAAACGAGTAAGTGTCAGCATCTACCTGCTAGGAAGGCTTATCCTTCTCAAAGCCTTGCTCTTAACTTACCCTAATAAGCCTGGAGGTCTACAATTTCCATCCATCCTTTACAGTGAAGTAGTCAATGGGAGGCCACTGATTGATAGAACCCTGGTGATTCTCTTAATCCATAAAAGAATGCACTCATCATCCCAGATGATAGTGGGAGAAATAACTTTAGAAGTCCTATGGTGTTAGAGCACATTTCTATCCTTGTTTTAGTTTCAGCTGTCTAAGAAGTGGTACTGTCTTAAGAAATAGCAGCAGCAGGTAATAATGAAAAAATACTTTGGATGTAATAGTAGGATGGGGTTTCTTAAAATGAAAAGATTGAAAACCTTCCTCACAGGTTAAGGGAGAGAACCAAAGTCATTAAATAGAGGAAGAAGAACTTAACACCAAGGGACTGGCTGCTACCCTCCCACCACCACCACGCTGGTGTTGCGTTTGTGCAGTAACTGGAGGCACATCCTACACAGGAACCCCCTACTTTATCGTTTCCCAATTTCTGGGAAAAGCCATTGACCTTGGGTCAAGAGGCAATCTGACAAACACTGCCAGCTAGCTTGTCTTAAACTCCCTTTCCCCACTCTCCCATCCAGCTTCCTCCATCTGTAGAGTAGATGAAGTTCTCAAGGCAGTCCCAGACAGCTGCTACCTTTAGAAGGACTAACCCGTTCATTAGTCCTTTCTTACCTGAGGTCTTAAGCTAAGAGAATTCCAACCCCAATTGTCTTATTACATTAATATTAATATTTAATAAAATACATAAATATTTTTAAGCCCTGTGATCTCAGTCTCTAATCATTACTTTCAACTCAGTCTTGTCCACTCACTTGGATAGCTCTTCAGGACCTTCAATCCACCGATTCTTCCAGTTTCTCAGAATCCATCACCCCTCCCCATGACCTCACTTCCCAATGTCTCTTCTTCTTTTGAACAAACTTGGCAAAACTTTAAATCTTATTAAACTCAACTACTCACTGATTTTCACCTAAACTTAAGTAGCTGTTGGAACTGGATGAAATCACACCACCAGTGCTGACTGGCCTGACTTTAAATCATGAACACAAATCTCAAATGAGATTCAATACTTCCCACAATTCCAACCACATTTCTCTAGCTAATTTATTTTCCCACTCTGAGACTACAGTTTCACACCACCTTTCTTTTCAAATATCCTATGCTCCTCCCATCACTCATGTGATGACCTCACCACATATATTTCATTGAGAAAATAGATGCAGATGAGAATGACCTCAACTTCCACCAACTTCTCTACCTACTGAATCCACATGACTTTATTTGCATTTATTTTGATGGAAATTTCCCTACACATATTCTAGGACAATCATCCACATTTTCTACTTTGATAATTGGAGAGTGGGAACCCCCAGACTCGAACTAGAGGTACTGAAAAATAGAAGAATCAGGCTGCTAGACTCGAACACAAAGGTGAAGGAATTCCCACCCACCCCCGCCTTACTATTCCCTCCCATATGTGTATTCTAACCCTGAAGGGAGCATTAAATTATCTCCATCACTGGGAGTTGTGAAAATAAATATCGGACACCATACATACACAGGGATGCCTCATTCAAGATCCAGAAATCTAATTCTCCCCCAAACCTACAAAACACAGATTTACATTCCTTTCTGAGAAACTGGGCAATAAAATATTCACCAAAATTTTATATAACAAGCTCTTTTCCATATACTTTTCATAAGTTTGTGCTTATTTTTGTTTTATTTTTACTGCTAACAGAAGTATTAAGTTCGTTCAATCTTTTTAGAAATCAACTCAGCAGTATACCTTAAAGCCTTAAAATGGTTTATTTCCTTTTAACTCAGTTTATCTATTACTAGGAATCTAAGGAAATAGAGGGACAGATACAAACTTCCATCCTAATATTGTGAATAAGAGAAAAAATTTGGATATAATGTAGATGTCTATGGGGTAAATATTAAGAACAGTAGAGCCCATCAATAAAAATAATGTGCATTCATTAAAACAATGTTTATAAAAAGTTTTTAATATCTAAGAGCATGCTCTTCAGTTTGGATTAATTGAGCAAAGATTTATTGCCCTTCCTATTCACCATGCACTGAACTAAGCTCTGGGAAGAAGGTGATGTTCAACACAGTTCCAAGTCTTGTTCTCATGTATTTTACAGTCAAATCCAAAAGACAGACATGGAACAAGAAATTGCAAATGTGATGAGGGTTTTAAAAGGGGATGACACTGATACTATGGGAGCATATAAAGTGCTGACCTAACCTGGTCACTGTCATGGAAAAGTTGTCTGAAAAGTGAAATTTAAGCTGAGATCTCAAATAAGAGAGAGAGAAGGAACAACTAGCTCAAAGCCTTGTGTTATGGGTTGAATCGTGTACCCCAAAATCTTATGTTGAAGTTGTAATCCCAAATACGTCAGTCTGTGACTGTATTTGGACACAGGATCTTTAAGGAGGTAATTAAGGTTAAATGAGGTAATTAGAGTGTCTGGTGTCCTCATAAGATGGGGAGTTTGGGACACAGATACACATGAGGAAAGACCATGTGAAGACATGAAGAAAACAGCAATCTATCAGCCAAGAAGAAAGGCCTTGGAAGAAATGAACCCTACCAACACCTTGGTCCCGGACTTCTAGCCTCCAGAATTGTGAGAAAATAATGTCTGTTGTTAAGCCACCCAGTGTAATTTTGTTACAGCAGCACTAGAAAATGAATATGCCCCAAGACAAGAGAGGGTATGCTGTGTTGGTGGAGATTATAAGGAGCCCAGCATGGCTGGAAGGGAGAAAATGGGGAGGAAAGCCTGGAGCTGGGCTATGTGGATTCTGAGGATTTGAGATGCTGCAGCTCCAAAGATAAGGATTGTGTGTCTTTCCAAATACCAACATCTTGCAGAATATAGTAAGGATTTTAGGTTTTGTTCTAAGGGTAATGAGAAAGGGTTTTAAACCCTTCACTGAAGGGTTTTAAACTAGTCAGTGGCATGATGAAATATAATGCTAAATGAATAAAAATTTAGAACTGTATGTAAAGTATGACCTCAGCTCTGTTCTATATATAAAAAGAGACTCATTTATTCAACAGAAACTTACTGAGCGCCTCCCATGTGCCAGTCATTATTATAGGGCCTGGGGTTTGCAGCAGTGGGCTAAACATAGTAAAGAAGATAGAAAATAAAGTAGTAAATAAATATGATAATGAGGTCATGAAGAAAAAGAACTTACGGTGAGAGGATAGTGATGGATATCAGCATAGCAAAGAATTCTACTTTAAATAACCAAAATATTAGTAATGGTTATCTCTGGATTATAGGCAATTTCTGTTTATTTATAAACTATCTGTGTTTGGATAAATTTCCAAAATGAACATTATGATCTTAAAAATAAAAGCAGTCTAGGTCAAAGGAGATGAAAGACTTATATGCTGAGAACTATAGAATATTAATAAAGGAAACTGAATATGATTCAAAGATATGGAAAGATATCTCATGCTCTTGGATTGGAAGTGTTAATATTGTTAAAATGGCTATACTACCCAAAGCAATCTACACATTTAATGCAATTCCTATCAAATTACCCATGACATTTTTCACAGAACCAGAACAAATAGTCCTAAAAATTATATGAAATCATAAAAGACCCAGAATTGGCAAAGAAATCCTGAGGAAAAAGAACAAAGCTGGAGGCATAACCTTCCCAGACTTCAGACAATACTACAAAGCTACAGTAATTGAAACAGCATGGTATTGGCACAAAAACAGACAAGGATCAATGGAATAGAATAGAGAGCCCAGAAATAAACCACTCACCTATGGTCAATTAATATTCAACAAAGAAGGCAAGAGTATACAGTGGAGAAAAGACAGTCCATCACTAGCAAGTAGTGTTAGGAAAGTTGGACAGCTGTATGTAAATCAATGAAGTTAGAATACACCCTCACACCATACACAAAATAAACTCAAAATGGCTTAAAGACATGACACCATAAAACTAGAAGAGAACACAGGCAAAACATAAACTGACATAAATTGTACCAATTAATTCTTAAGTCAGTCTCCCAAGGCAATAAAAGCAAAAGTAAACAAATGGGATCTAATCAAACTTACAAGCTTTTGTACAGTAAAGGAAACCACAAGCAAAATGAAAAGACAACCTACAGAATGGGAAAAATTTTTCAAATGATGCAACCAAAAAGGGATTAATTTCCAAAATGTACAAACAGCTCATACAGATCAATAACAAAAACAACAAGAGGTGGAGGAGAAGATGGCAGAAGAGTAAGACGCGGAGATCACCTTCCTCCCCACAGATACATCAGAAATACATCTACACGTGGAACTGCTCCTATAGAACACCTACTGAACGCTGGCAGAAGATCTCAGACCTCCCAAAAGGCAAGAAACTCCCCACATACCTGGGTAGGGCAAAAGAAAAAAGAAAAAACAGAGACAAAAGAATAGGGATGGGACCTGCACCAGTGGGAGGGAGCTGTGAAGGAGGAAAGGTTTCCACACACTAGGAAGGCCCTTCGCGGGCGGAGACTGTGGGTGGCGGAGGGGGGAAGCTTCGGAGCCACGGAGGAAAGCGCAGCAACAGGGGTGCGGAGAGATTCCCGCACAGAGGATCGGTGCCGACCAGCACTCACCAGCCCGAGAGGTTTGTCTGCTCACCCGCTGGGGCGGGCGGGGGGCTGGGAGCTGAGGCACCGGCTTTGCTGGGATCAAAGGGAGAGGACAGGGGTTGGCGGCGTGAACACAGCCTGAAGGGGTTAGTGCGCCACAGCTAGCCGGGAGGGAGTCCAGGAAAAAGTCTGGACCTGCCAAAGAGACAAGAAACTTTTTCTTCCCTCTTTGTTTCCTGGTGCGCGAGGAGAGGGGATTAAGAGCGCTGCTTAAAGGAGCTCCAGAAACAGGCGCGAGCCGCGGCTATCAGTGCGGACCCCAGAGACGGGCGTGGGACGCTGGGGCTGCTGGGGCTGCTGCTGCCGCCACCAAGAAGCGGGTGAGCAAACACAGGTCATTATCCACACCACCCCTCCCGGAAGCCTGTGCAGCCTGCCACTGCCAGGGTCCCATGATCCAGGGACAACATCCCTGGGAGAACACATGGCACGCATCAGGCTGGTGCAACGTCATGCTGGCTTCTGCTGCCACAGGCTTACCTCGCATCCGTGCCCCTCCCTCCCCCGGCCTAAGTGAGCCAGAGCCCCTGAATCAGCTGCTCCTTTAACCCCGTCCTGTCTGAGCGAAGAACAGACGCCCTCAGGCGACCTACACGCAGAGGTGGGGCCAAATCCAAAGCTGAACCCCGGGAGCTGTGCGAACAAAGAAGAGAAAGGGAAGTCTCTCCCAGCAGCCTCAGAAGCAGTGGATTAAAGCTCTGCAATCAACTTGATGTACCCTGCATCTGTGGAATACCTGAATAGACAAAGAATCATCCCAAATTGAGGAGGTGGACTTTGGGAGCAAGATATATAATTTTTTCCCCTTTTTCTCTTTTTGTGAGTGTGTATGTGTATGCTTCTGTGTGAGATTTTGTCTGTATAGCTTTGCTTTCACTATTTGTCCTAGGATTCTGTCTGTCCGTACTTTTTTTTTTACATTAAAATTTTTTTCATAATAATTATTTTTCATTTTTTATTTTAATAACCATTTTATTTTATCCTACTTTATTTGATTTTATTTCATTTTATCCTCTTTCTTTCTTTCTATTTTTCCTCCCTTTTATTCTGAGCCATGTGGATGAAAGGCTCCTGGTGCTCCAGCCAGGAGTCAGTGCTGTGCCTCTGAGGTGGGAGAGCCAACTTCAGGACATGGGTCCACAAGAGACCTCCAAGCTCCACGTAATTTCAAATGGTGAAAATCTCCCAGAGATCTCCATCTCAACACGAACACCCAGCTTAACTCAACGACGGGCAAGCTACAGTGCTGGACACCCTATGCCAAACAACTAGCAAGACAGGAACACAACCCCATCCATTAGCAGAGAGGCTGCCTAAAATCATAGTAAGGCCACAGACACCCCCAAAACACACCACCAGACGTGGATCTGCCCACCAGAAAGACAAGATCCAGGCTTATCCACCAGAACACAGGCACTAGTCCCCTCCACCAGGAAGCCTACACAACACACTGAACCAACCTTAGCCACTGGGGAAAGACACCAAAAACAACGGGAACTATGAACCTGCAGCCTGCAAAAAGGAGACCCCAAACACAGTAAGATAAGCAAAATGATAAGACAGAAAAACACACAGCAGATGAAGGAGCAAGGTAAAAACCCACCAGACCTAACAAATGAAGAGGAAATAGGCACTCTACCTGAAAAAGAATTCAGAATAATGATAGTAAAGATGATCCAAAATCTTGGAAATAGAATAGAGAAAATGCAAGAAACATTTAACAAGGACGTAGAAGAACTAAAGAGGAAACAAGCAATGATGAACAACACAATAAATGAAATTAAAAATACTCTAGAAGGGATCAATAGCAGAATAACTGAGGCAGAAGAATGGATAAGTGACCTGGAAGATAAAATAGTGGAAATAACTACAGCAGAGCAGAATAAAGAAAAAAGAATGAAAAGAACTGAGGACAGTCTCAGAGACTTATGGGACAACATTAAATGCACCAACATTCGAATTATAGGGGTCTCAGAAGAAGAAGAGAAAAGGAAAGGGTCTGAGAAAATATTTGAAGAGATTATAGTTGAAAACTTCCCTAATATGGGAAAGGAAATAGTTAATCAAGTCCAGGAAGCCCAGAGAGTCCCATACAGTATAAATCTAAGGAGAAACATGCCAAGATACATATTAATCAAACTATCAAAAATTAAATACAAAGAAAACATATTAAAAGCAGCAAGGGAAAAGCAACAAATAACACACAAGGGAAGCCCCAAAACGTTAACAGCTGATCTTTCAGCAGAAACTCTGCAAGCCAGAAGGGACTGGCAGGACATATTTAAAGTGATGAAGGAGAAAAACCTACAACCAAGATTACTCTACCCAGCAAGGATCTCATTCAGATTTGATAGAGAAATTAAAACCTTTACAGACTAGCAAAAGCTGAGAGAGTTCAGCACCACCAAACCAGCTTTACAACAAATGCTAAAGGAACTTCTCTAGGCAAGAAACACAAGAGAAGGAAAAGACCTACAATAAGAAACCCAAAACAATTAAGAAAATGGTAATAAAACAAACATATCGATAATACCTAAGATGTAAATGGATTAAATGCTCCCACCAAAAGACACAGACTAGCTGAATGGATACAAAAACAAGACCCGTATACATGTTGTCTACAAGAGACCCACTTCAGACCTAGGGACACATACACACTGAAAGTGAGGGGATGGAAAAATATATTCCATGCAAATGGAAATCAAAAGAAAGCTGGGGGCTTCCCTGGTGGCGCAGTGGTTGAGAGTCCGCCTGCCGATGCAGGGGACACGGGTTCGTGCCCCGGTCCGGGAAGATCCCACATGCCGCGGAGCGGCTGGGCCCGTGAGCCATGGCTGCTGGGCCTGCGCGTCCGGAGTCTGTGCTCCGCAACGGGAGAGGCCACAACAATGAGAGGCCCACGTACCACCAAAAAAAAAAAAAAAAAAAAAAAAAAAAAAAGAAAGCTGGAGTAGCAATTCTCATATCAGACAAAATAGGCTTTAAAATAAAGACTATTACAAGACACAAAGAAGGACACTATATAATGATCAAGGGTTCGATCCAAGAAGAAGATATAACAATTGTAAATATTTATGCACCCAACATAGGAGCACCTCAATACATAAGGCAAATACTAACAGCCATAAAAGGGGAAATTGACAGTAACACAACCATAGTAGGGGACTTTAACACCCCACTTTCACCAATGGACAGATCATCCAAAATGAAAATAAATAAGGAAACACAAGCTTTAAATGATACATTAAACAAGATGGACTTAATTGATATTTATGGGACCTTCCATCCAAAAACAACAGAATACACATTTTTCTCAAGTGCTCCTGGAACATTCTCCAGGATAGATCATATCTTGGGTCACAAATCAAGCCTTGGTAAATTTAAGAAAATTGAAATCGTATCAAGTATCCTTTCCAACCACAATGTTATGAGACTAGATATCACTTACAGGAAAAGATCTGTAAAAAATACAAACACATGGAGGCTAAACAATACACTACTTAATAACCAAGAAATCACTGAAGAAATCAAAGAGGAAATAAAAAAATACCTAGAAATGAATGACAATGAAAACACGACGACCCAAAACTTATGGGATGCAGAAAAAGCAGTTCTAAGAGGGAAGTTTATAGCAATACAATCCTACTTTAAGAAACAGGAAACATCTCAAATAAACAACCTAACCTTGCACCTAAAGCAATTAGAGAAAGAAGAAGAAAAAAAAAAAAAACCCAAAGTTAGCAGAAGGAAAGAAATCATAAAGATCAGATCAGAAATAAAGGAAAAAGAAATGAAGGGAATGATAGCAAAGATCAATAAAACTAAAAGCTGGTTCTTTGAGAAGATAAACAAAATTGATAAAGCATTAGACAGACTCATCAAGAAAAAAAGGGAGAAGACTCAAATCAATAGAATGAGAAATGAAAAAGGAGAAGTAAAAACTGACACTGCAGAAATACAAAGGATCATGAGAAATTACTACAAGCAACTCTATGCCAATAAAATGGACAGCTTGGGAGAAATGGATAAATTCTTAGAAATGCACAACCTGCCGAGACTGAACCAGGAAGAAATAGAAAATATGAACAGACCAATCACAAGCACTGAAAGTGTAACTCTGATTTAAAATCTTCCAACAAACAAAAGCCCAGGACCAGATGGCTTCACAGGCGAATTCTATCAAACATTTAGAGAAAAGCTAACACCTATCCTTCTCAAACTCTTCCAAAATATAGCAGAGGGAGGAACACTCCCAAACTCATTCTATGAGGCCACCATCACCCTGTTACCAAAGCCAGACAAAGACGTCACAAAGAAAGAAAACTACAGGCCAATATCACTGATGAACATGGATGCAAAAATCCTCAACAAAATACTAGCAAAGAGAATGCAACAGCACATTAAAAGGATCATACACCATGATCAAGTGGGGTTTATTCCACGTATGTAAGGATTCTTCAATATATGCAAATCAATCAACGTGATACACCATATTAACAAATTGAAGGAGAAAAACCATATGATCATCTCAATAGATGCAGAGAAAGCTTTTGACAAAATTCAACACCCATTTATGATAAAAACTCTGCAGAAAGTAGGCATAGAGGGAACTTTCCTCAACATAATAAAGGCCACATATGACAAACCCACAGCCAACATTGTCCTCAATGGTGAAAAACTGAAACCATTTCCAGTAAGATCAGGAACAAGACAAGGTTGCCCACTCTCACCACTATTATTCAACATAGCTTTGGAAGTTTTAGCCACAGCAGCCAGAGAAGAAAAAGAAATAAAAGGAATCCAAATTGGAAAAGAAGAAGTAAAGCTGTCACTGTTTGCAGATGACATGATACTATACGTATAGAATCCTAAAGATGCTACCAGAAAACTACTAGTGCTAATCAAAGAATTTGGTAAAGTAGCAGGATACAAAATTAATGCACAGAAATCTCTGGCATTCCTGTACACTAATGATGAAAAATCTGAAAGTGAAATCAAGAAAACACTCCCATTTACCACTGCAACAAAAAGAATAAAATATCTATGAATAAACCTACCTAAGGAGACAAAAGACCTGTATGCAGAAAATTATAAGGCACTGATGACAGAAATTAAAGATGATACAAATAGATGGAGAGATATACCATGTTCTTGGATTGGAAGAATCAACATTGTGAAAATAACTGTACTACCCAAAGCAATATACAGATTTAATGCAATCCCTATCAAGCTACCACTGGCATTTTTCACAGAACTAGAATAAATAATTTCACAATTTGTATGGAAACACAAAAGACCCCCGAATAGCCAAAGCAATCCTGAGAACAAAAAACGGAGCTGGAGGAATCAGGCTCCCTGACTTCAGACTATACTACAAAGCTACAGTAATCAAGACAGTATGGTACTGGCACAAAAACAGAAATGTAGATCAATGGAACAGGACAGAAAGCCCAGAGATAAACCCACACACATATGGACACCTTATCTTTGATAAAGGAGGCAAGAATATACAGTGGGGAAAACACAGACTCTTCAATAAGTGGTGCTGAGAAAACCAGACAGGTACATGTAAAAGTATGAAATTAGAACACTCCCTAACACCATACACAAAAATAAACTAAAAATGGATTAAAAACCTAAGTGTAAGGCCAGACACTGCCAAATTCTTAGAGGAAAACATAGGCAGAACACTCTATGACATAAGTCACAGCAAGATCCTTTTTGACCCGCCTCCTAGAGAAATGGAAATAAAAACAAAAATAAACAAATGGGACCTAATGAAACTTCAAAACTTTTGCACAGCAAAGGAAAACATAAACAAGACAAAAAGACAACCCTCAGAATGGGAGAAAATATTTGCAAATGAAGCAATTGACAAAGGATTAATCTCCAAAATTTACAAGCAGCTCATGCAGGTCAATAACAAAAAACCAAACAACCCAATCCAAAAATGGGCAGAAGACCTAAATAGACATTTCTCCAAAGAAGATATACAGATTGCCAACAAACACATGAAAGAATGCTCCACATCATTAATCATTAGAGAAATGCAAATCAAAACTACAATGAGATACCATCTCACACCAGTCAGAATGGCCATCATCAAAAAATTTAGAAACAATAAATGCTGGAGAGGGTGTGGAGAAAAGGGAACACTCTTGCACTGTTGGTGGAAATGTAAATTGATACAGCCACTATGGAGAACAGTATGGAGGTTCCTTAAAAAAGTAAAAATGGAATTACCTTACGACCCAGCAATCCCACTACTGGGCATATACCCAGAGAAAACCATAATTCAAAAAGAGTCATGTACCAAAATGTTCATTGCAGCTCTACTTACAACAGCCAGGACATGGAAGCAACCTAAGTGTCCATCATCGGATGAATGGATAAAGAAGATGTGGCACATATATACAATAGAATATTACTCAGACATAAAAAGAAATGAAATTGAGTTATTTGTAGTGAGGTGGACGGACCTAGAGTCTGTCATACAGAGTGAAGTAAGTCAGAAACAGAAAAACAAATACCGTATGCTAACACATATATATGGAATCTAAGAGAAAAAAAAAGGTCATGAAGAACCAAGTGGTAAGACGGGAATAAAGACACAGACCTACTAGAGAATGGACTTGAAGATATGGGGAGGGAAAGGGTAAGCTGTGACAAAGTGAGAGAGTGCCATGGACATATATATACTAATGAACGTAAAATAGATAGCTAGTGGGAAGCAGCTGCATAGCACAGGGAGATCAGATCACTGGTTTGTGACCACCTAGAGGGGTGGGATATGGAGGGTGGTAGGGAGGGAGATGAAGAGGGAAGAGATATGGGAACATATGTATATGTATAAATGATTCACTTTGTTATAAAGCAGAAACTAACACACCATTGTAAAGCAATTATACTCCAATAAAGATGTTTAAAAAGAATAAAATAAAATATACAAATGAAAAACAACAACAACAACAAAAATAACCCCAACTCAATCAAAAAATGGGCAGAGGACGTAAACAGACATTTCTCAAAAGAAGACATACAGATGGCCAATAGTCACATGAAAAATGCTCATCATCGCTAATTATTAGAGAAATGCAAATCAAAACTACAGTGAGGTACCACTTCACACCTATCAGAATGGCCATCATTAAAAGTTTACAAATAACAAATGCTGGAGAGGGTGTGAAGAAAAGCAAATCTTCCTACACTGTTGGTGGGAATACAAATTGGTGCAGCCACTATGGAAAACAGTGTGGAGGTTCCTCAAAAAACTAAAAATAGAAGTGCTATATGGAGGAGAGGAACCAAGATGGTGGAGTAGAATGACGTGCTCTCACTCCCTCTTGCGAGAACACCAGAATCACAACTAGACAGTAGGAGGGGCGCAATCACAGTAAAATCAAAATCAAATCCCATAACTGGTGGGTGGGTGACTCAGAGGCGGGCGAACACTTATACCACAGAAGTCCACCCACTGGAGCCCAACGTCAGGCTTCCCAACCTGGGGGTTCGGCAACGGGAGGAGGAATTCCTAGAGAATCAGACTGTGAAGCCTAGTGGGAATTAACTGCAGGACTTCAACAGGACTGGGGGAAACAGAGACTCCACTCTTGGAGGTCACACACAAAGTAGTGTGCACATCGGGAACCAGGGGAAGGAGCAGTGACCCCAGGGGAGACTGAACCAGAACTACCTGCTAGTGTTGGGTGGTCTCCAGCAGAGGTGGGGAGGGAGGGCTGTGGCTCACTGTGGGGACAGGGACACTGGCGGCAGAAGCTCTGGGAAGTACTCCTTGGCATGAGCCCTCCCAGAGTCTGTCATTAGCCCCAACAAAGAGCCCAGGCAGGCTCCAGTGTTGGGTTGCCTCAGGCCAAACAACCAACAGGGATGGAACCCAGCCCCACCCATCAACAGTCAAGTGGATTAAAGTTTAACTGAGCTCTGCCCACCAGAGCAACAGTCAGCTCTACCCACCACCAGTCCCTCCCATCAAGCCTCTTAGATAGCCTCATCTACCAAAGGTCAGACAGCAGAAGCAAGAAGAAATACAATCCTGCAGCCTGTCGAACAAAAACCACATTCACAGAAAGATAGACAAGATGAAAAGGCACAGGCCTATATACCAGATGAAGGAACAAGATAAAACCCTAGAAAAACAACTAAACGAAGTGGAGATAGGCAACCTTCCAGAAAAAGAATTCAGAATAATGATAGTGAAGATGATCCAGAACCTCGGAAAAAGAATGGAGGCAGAGAGTGAGAAGATGCAAGAAATGCTTAACAAAGACCTTGAAGAATTAAAGAACAAACAAACAAAGATGAACAATACAATAACTGAAATGAAAGCTACACTAGAAGGAATCAATAGCAGAATAACTGAGTCAGAAGAACAGATAAGTGACCTGGAAGACAGAATGGTGGAATTCACTGCTGCGGAACACAATAAAGAAAAAGAATGAAAAGAAATAAAGACAGCCAAAGAGACCTCTGGGACAACATTAAATGCAACAACATTGGCATTATAGGGGTCCCAGAAAGAGAAGAGAGAGAGAGAAAGGACCGGAGAAAATATTTAAAGAGATTATAGTCGAAAACTTCCTTAACATGGGAAAGGAAATAGCCACCCAAGTCCAGGAAGCACAGCAAGTCCCATACAGGATAAACCCAAGGAGATACATGCCAAGACACATAGTAATCTAATTGGTCAAAATTAAAGACAAAGAAAAATTATTGAAAGCAGCAAGGGAAAAATGACAAATAACATACAAGGGAACTCCCATAAAGTTAACAGCTGATTTCTCAGCAGAAACTCTATAAGCCAGAAGGGAGTGGCATGATATACTTAAAGTGCTGAAAGGGAAGAACCTACAACCAAGTTTACTCTACCCAGCAAGGATCTCATTCAGATTCGATGGAGAAATCAAAAGCTTTACAGACAAGCAAAAGCGAAGAGAATTCAGCACCACCAAACCAGCTCTACAACAAATGCTAAAGGAACTTCTCTAGGTGGGAAACACAAGAGAAGAAAAGGACCTACAAAAACAAACCTAAAACAATTAAGAGAATGGTCATAGGAACATACATATTGATAATTACCTTAGACATGAATGGAGTAAATGCTCCAACCAAAACACACAGGCTTGCTGAATGGATACAAAAACAAGACCCATATATATGCTGTCTACAACAGACCCACTTTAGACCTAGGGACACATAGACTGAAAGTGAGGGGAAGGAAAAAGATATTCCATGCAAATGGAAATCAAAAGAAAGCTGGAGTAGCTATACACATATCAGATAAAATACACATTAAAATAAAGAATGTTACAAGACACAAAGAAGGACACTACATAATGATCAAGGGATCAGTCCATGAAGAAGATATAACAATTATAAATATATATGCACCCAACATAGGAGCACCTCAATACATAAGGCAACTGCTAACAGCTCTAAAAGAGGAAATTGATAGTAACACAGTAATACTGGGGGACTTTAACACCTCACTTACACCAATGGACAGATCATCCAAAATGAAAATAAACAAGGAAACAGAAGCTTCAAATGACACAATAGACCAGATAGATTTAATTGATATTTATAGGACCTTCCATCCAAAAACAGCAGATTACACTTTCTTCTCAAGTGCACATGGAACATTCTCCAGGATAGATCATATCTTGGGTCACAAATCAAGCCGCAGTAAATTCAAGAAAATTGAAATCATATCTAGCATCTTTTCTGACCACACCGCTATGAGATTAGAAATGAATTACAGGGAAAAAAAACGTAAAAAACACTGACACATGGAGGCTAAACAATACGTTACTAAATAACCAAGGGATCACTGAAGAAATCAAAGAGGAAATCAAAAAATACCTAGAGACAAATGAAAATGAAAACACGACGATCCAAAACCTATGGGTTGCAGCAAAAGCAATTCTAAGAGGGAAGTTTATAGCTATGCAAGCCTACCTCAAGAAACAAGAAAAATCTCAAGTAAACAATCTAACTGTACACCTAAAGGAACTAGAGAAAGAAGAACAAACAAAACCCAAAGTTAGCAGAAGGAAAGAAATCATAAAGATCAGAGCAGAAATAAATGAAATAGAAACAAAGAAAACAATAGCAAAGATCAATAAAACTAAAAGCTGGTTCTTTGAGAAGATAAACAAAATTGATAAACCATTAGCCAGACTCATCAAGAAAAACAGGGAGAGGACTCAAATGAATAAAATTAGAAATGAAAAAGGAGAAGTTACAACAGACACTGCAGAAATACAAAGCATCCTAAGACACTACTACAAGCAACTCTATGCCAATAAAATGGACAACCTGGAGGAAATGGACAAATTCTTAGAAAGGTATAACCTCCCAAGACTGAACCAGGAAGAAACAGAAAATATGAACCTACCAATCACAGGTAATGAAATTGAAACTGTGATTAAAAATCTTCCAACAAACAAAAGCCCAGGACCAGATGGCTTCACAGGTGAATTCTATCAAATATTTAGAGGAGAGTTAACACCCGTCTTCTCAAACTCTTACAAAAGTTGCAGAGAAAGGAACACTCCCAAACTCATTCTATGAGGC
The DNA here is from genome assembly GCF_949752795.1 of Hyperoodon ampullatus. Lineage (NCBI taxonomy): Eukaryota > Metazoa > Chordata > Mammalia > Artiodactyla > Ziphiidae > Hyperoodon > Hyperoodon ampullatus. The sequence goes on from NC_136915.1 coordinate 157,157,088, forward strand.
CACCATCACCCTGATACAAAAACCAGACAAAGATACTACAAAAAAAAAATTATAGACCAATATCACTGATGAATATCGATGCAAAAATCCTCAACAAAATACTAGCAAACAGAATCCAACAACACATTAAAAGGATCATACACCATGATCAAGTGGGATTTATCCCAGGGATGCAAGGATTCTTCAATATATGCAAATCAATCAATGTGATACAGCATATTAACAAATTGAAGAATAAAAACCAGATGTTCATCTCAATAGATGTAGAAAAAGCTTTTGACAAAATTCAACAACGATTTATGATAAAAATTCTCCAGAAAATGGGAGTAGAGGGAACCTACCTCAACATAATAAAGGCCATATATGACAAACCCACAGCAAACATCATTCTCAATGGTGAAAAACTGAAAGCATTTCCTTTAAGATCAGGAATGAGACAAGGATGTCCACTCTCACCACTATTATGAAACATAGTTTTGGAAGTCCTAGCCATGGCAGTCAGAGAAGAAAAAAAAATAAAATGAATACAAATTGGAAAAGAAGAAGTAAAACTGTCACTGTTTGCATATGACATGATACTATACATAGAGAATCCTAAAGATGCCACCAGAAAACTACTAGAGCTAATCAATGAATTTGGTAAAGTTGCAGGATACAAAATTAATGCACAGAAATCTCTGGCATTCCTATACACTAATGATGAAAAATCTGAAACAGAAATTATGGAAACACTCTCATTTACCTTTGCAACAAAAAGAATAAAATACCTAGGAATAAACCTACCTAGGGAGACAAAAGACCTGTATGCAGAAAACTATAAGACTGATGAAAGAAATTAAAGATGATACCAACAGATGGAGAGATATACCATGTTCTTGGATTGGAAGAATCAATATAGTGAAAATGACTATACTACCCAAAGCATTCTACTGATTCAATGCAATCCCTATTGAATTACCAATGGCGTTTTTTTACGGAACCAGAACAAATCATCTTAAAATTTGTATGGAGACACAAAAGACCCCGAATAGCCAAAGCAGTCTTGAGGGAATAAAACGGAGCTGGAGGAATCAGACTCCCTGACTTCAGACTATACTACAAATCTACAGTAATCAAGACAATATGCTACTGCCACAAAAACAGAAACATAGATCAATGGAACAAGATAGAAAGCCCAGAGATAACCCCACGCACCTATGGTCAACTAATCTATGACAAAGGAGGCAAAGATATACAATGGAGAAAAGACAGTCTCTTCAATAAGTGGTGCTGGGAAAACTGGACAGGAGAAAACACAGTCTCTTTAATAAGTGGTGCTAGGAAAACTGGACAGCTACATGTAAAAGAATGAAATTAGAACACTCCCTAACACCATATACAAAAATAAACTCAAAATGGATTCGAGACCTAAATGTAAGACCAGATGCTATAAAACTCTTAGAGGAAAACATAGGAAGAATACTCTTTTTTTTTTTGCAGTACGCGGGCCTCTCACTGTTGTGGCCTCTCCCGTTGCGGAGCACAGGCTCCGGACGCTCAGGCTCAGCAGCCATGGCTCACGGGCCTAGCTGCTCCGCGGCATGTGGGACCTTCCCGGACCGGGGTATGAACCCGTGTCCCCTGCATCGGCAGGCAGACTCTCAACCACTGCGCCACCAGGGAAGCCCAAGAATACTCTTTGACATAAATCACAGCAAGATCTTTTTTGACCCATTACTCCTAGAGTAATGGAAATAAAAACAAAAATAAACAAATGGGACCTAACCAAACTTCAAAGCTTTTGCACAGCAAAGGAAAACATAAGACGAAAAGACAACCCTCAGAATGGGAGAAAATATTTGCAAATGAATCAGCGGACAAAGGATTAATCTCCAAAATATATAAACAGCTCATGCAGCTCAATATTAAAAAAACAAACAACCCAGTCCAAAAATGGGCAGAAGACGTATATAGACATTTCTCCAAAGAAGACATACAGATGGCCAAGAAGCACATGAAAAGCTGCTCAACATCACTAATTATTAGAGAAATGCAAATCAAAACTACAATGAGGTATCACCTCACACCAGTTAGAATGAGCATCATCAGAAAATCTGCAAACAACAAATGCTGGAGAGGGTGTGGAGAAAAGGGAACACTCTTGCACTGTTGGTGGGAATGTAAATTGATACAGCCACTATGGAGAACAGTATGGAGGTTCCTTAAAAAACTAAAAATGGAATTACCATATGATCCAGCAATCCCACTACTGGGCATATACTCAGAGAAAACCAGAATTCAAAAAGACACATGCACCCCAATGTTCATTGCAGCACTATTTACAATAGCCAGGTCATGGAAGCAACCTAAATGCCCATTGACAGACGAATGGATAAAGAAGATGTGGTACATATATACAATGGAATATTACTCAGCCATAAAAAGGAACGAAATTGGGTCATTTGTTGAGACGTGGAGGGATCTAGGGACTGTCATACAGAGTGAAGTAAGTCAGAAAGATGAAAACAAGTATCGTATATTAACACATGTATGTGGAACCTAGAAAAATGGTACAGATGAACCAGTTGGCAGGGCAGAAGTTGAGACGCAGATGTAGAGAACAAACGTATGGACACCAAATGGGGAAAACCACAGTGGGGGTGGGGATGGTGGTGTGCTGAATTGGGTGATTGGGATTGACATGTATACACTGATGTGTATAAAACTGATGACTAATAAGAACCTGCAGTATAAAAGAACAAACAAAACAACTAATACTAAACTTTCTTTGGGTTATTTGTATGTAAATATGTTAATTTAAATGTTTCAGACATTACATGAAATTTCTAAAAATCTTATATGTTCTGGTATAATGTTATAAGTCATAATTCTAGTTATTACTTTAAAATGTATACCTCAGAAATAACTAAATTTCCTTGTCAATTGCATTATTATGAACTTTCATCAAATCTTTAACCGTGGTCATTTCGAAGTCTTTTGTCATTTACAGACAGTTCTGGGTGTACTCTGATGCTTTTGCAAAAATGTTCCTATAAAAGGGTTTCATCTTCAAGGAATTCATGGAAAAGACTCTGACAAGTACAGGTTTCTGGTAACCGACTATACTGCTGAACTGAATAAATAAGCATTTTCAGAACTCTAATGGAAAACTGATGAATTCATCAAAGTGCCAATAAAAGATCAAGATAAAAAAAATTAATTACATGGGACTGAGTGAACTGATGAGGATGATTATAATTTTTGTGATTTTCTGTTTGAATAAAAAAAAATCCCACAAGGACTCAGAGGCAAAAAATATACAAATCAATTTTCACTGCAAAGTAAAGGAGCTGTTACAGTGGAGGATTACTGGACTGAATGTCAATATTATGACATAGTATGAGTGTGTTTCGTGTTTGGTAATTACAATCATTGTTGCTTTTGTTGTGGTCATCCATTTACAATGCTTGGTGACAGTTTATCTCTTGTAAAAATAAAATACAGTGTGTGTGAGAAAAAAATAAACAACCCCCCCCCCAAAAAAACACAGTGTTTACAGAACAGAGCTCAAGAGATTGGCATGGCATTCAAGGCCCCCACGGTTTAGTTCCTGCCAAATTCCTTAGCCTCATCTCTCACTCTATGGCTGCCCCAACCCCACCCCATGTCTATGCTGCAGCCATGCACTGGCTGTCATAAATGGGCAGGTGACCAATGGGCTCATGGCCAAAGCTTGTCCTCACCAGTAGTCCTCAATGTGCCCTGAAGTTTCTGGCCTCCATGTCTTTGCCCAGGCTGTTCCCTCAACCCAGAAAGCCCTTCCCCATCTCCCACATGAAAATTCTACTCAAGCCTCCAAACATCAACTTAGAGGCCATCATATCCATTGCCAGAGCAGAATCCCTGTTTCTTGCGGGCACCCCTACAGCACCCGGCCATACTGCTCTCACCACCTCTCACACTCCGCCTCATGTAAAGACATTGATGAGTTATGTGCACCCACCCTTCCCCAGCTCCCGCTCACATCTGCTCAGGTGTGAGATCCTGAAGGCAGCGACCAACTCTTATTCATCTTTAGATCCCCTCCCAGCACTTGGCAGTGTCTGACACAGAGACGTGCTCAGTGAATATCTGTATAATCAAATGGATGCACAGATGTGTAACACCTGCCCTTATAGAAGGATTCTGTGATCACTCCAGCCAGGGCCAACAGAGAGCCTCGTACCTGCTTTGGCTGCTGTCCCATTACCTTGGGCTATAACTATGTATGTGTTGGGTTCCCTACGTCCTACCAACCTACCTCAACTCCTGGCAAGAGAGTGTGAATTCCGAAGGTAGTGATGATGTCTGATTTATCTTTGTGTGTGCAGCACAGACCCCAGCATGGAAATGATAAATGAATGAAGTCCATTAATGATAATAAATTAATCTATGTGGACAACTGTAAGAAAAAAAAAGTGCTATATGATCCAGCAATCCCACTCCTGGGCATATATCCAGACAAAACTACAATTCAAAAATATACATGCACCTCTATGTTCATAACAGCACTGTTCACAATAGCCAAGACACGGACACAACCTAAATGATATACACACACACAATGGAATACTACTCAGCCATAGAAAAGAATGAAATTATGCTATTTGCAAGAACATGGATGGATCTAGAGATTATCATACTAAGTGAAGTAAGTCAGAAAGAGAAAGACAAATACAGCAGGATATCACTTGTATGTAGAATCTAAAATACGACACAAATGAACTTATCTTAGAAACAGACTCACAGACATAGAGAACAGACTTGTGGCTGCCAAGAAAGGGGGGGTTGGGGAAGGGATGGATTGGGAGTTTGGGATTATCAGATGCAAACAATTGATATATAGAATGGATAAACAACAAGGTCCTCCTATTATTGTATGTCACAGGGAACTATATTCAGTATCCTGTGATAAACCATAATGGAAAGGAATATGAAAAAGAAAATACATATATCTGTAACTGAATCACCTTGCTGTACAGCAGAAATTAAGCACAACATTGTAAATCAACTATACTTCAATAAAATAAATTTTTTAAAAAACAGTCTAGGTCAGTTAAAGGATGAAAGGGAAAAAGAAAAACATCACACCAGAACCCTCCTATCTTGTGCTTCTGCACAATTCAAGTCCCCTCTGTACCACATGCTACCATGGACATCAGCAGTGAAGGGGAGAATATGCCACCCCATAATATGCTGCTTTGGCATATTGATTATTTTGAATTAAAGTCACTTAAGAAACAGTCAGTGCAAGGACACTCTGACCCTCCTTTGTCCTCCTGAAGGCGGGAAATAAATCTCCCATGTCAAAGCTACCCTCCATGTCCCAGGAGGGTACAAGACATCCTTATCACCAAAGACAGGCAATTTAGGGACAAGAAAGGCAATATAAGCAAACCTTTTATTTCGTCACTAATTTGCTAACTCCAAGCCCAAACCACTTTGTCTTGTCAGTTCTTCGCAAATTTGTTTCCGTGTCTGAAAGGTATAAAAGCTGCCTACTTTGGTCACTTCTTTGAGTCTCATATTTTTATGAGTTCCTGTACATAGGAATTAAATTTGTTTTCTCTACTGTTAATCTGTCTTATGTCAATTTAATTATTAGACCAGCCAAAGAACCTAGAAGGGAAGAAGGGAAAGGTTTTCCTTGCCTGTAGCATCATATAGCTGGGATTCAAAATACTGGGAGGAGATGAGGTTTATCAAGAAAAGCATGTGGACTGGGGAAAAGAAACGAGGATCTGAAACAGAGCCCCGAGATTGCCGGCATTTAAGGATTAGCAGAGGAAGAAGGGCTTGTATGTAACAGAATGGAAACGCAGTTGGAGAGGGCGGAGGAAGATGAGGATAGAGCAGTGTTATAAAAACCACAAGAAATAATCATTTCAAGGAAGAAGTTGTGAATAACCTGAAACCCCAAAAGAGTTGGTGTCAGTGAACCTTTGGTGTGCCAGAATGTAGGTTCGGTGTGGCTCCGTCTTCTAACATTTGAGAAAAGCCAGAAATCCCAGTGAAATCTTATTTTAAACACTGTTCAAGTCAAAATAGATGTGACAACAAAAGCCTCCAGTTTGCAACCTCTGAGCTGGCAGACCCTTACCTCCACCTGTCTAGGTGGAGAGAAGACTTCATTTTCAAGGGACCATTTGCCAATATCCAGTTCTAGATCTATTAGGGGCACTGAAGGCCTCCTCCAACTGTTGAGATTTTCTGATGGCTTAACGTCTCATATGGTGATTATGTGGCTTTCCAAATACTATAGATGATTGGCTTAATCAAGTAAGTCAATGGAAAAAATGTGCCTCATCCATTCACCTTCCTACAGTTCTAATGTCAACCATGGAGGCACCAGTTCAGACCTTGCCTCCATCAACTGCTCTGGCCAGAATGCTGACTCAGCTTCACCTCCACTTCTTCCTTCTGTGGTTCCTGGGAGTCCCCCATCTCCAGAAGCCCCATCAGAGTCACATACCCACCTAGGATACCTTTATAAGCCTCTGCTCAGCTCAATGGTGATTCCCTCAAGTTCCAGCAACACCAAGAGAACTGATCCAGGTCAGCTTTCCTCTCACAGGCAGTGTGATGACTAATGCCCTCCTTGCAGACCTGATAATAAAAAGAACCGCCACTTTTTTTTAAAAAAAAAACATCTTTATTGGAGTATAATTGCTTTACAATGGTGTGTTAGTTTCTGCTGTATAACAAAGTGAATCAGCTATACATATACATATATCCCCATATCCCCTCCCTCTTGCGTTTCCCTCCCACCCTCCCTATCCCACCCCTCTAGGTGGTCACAAAGCACCGAGCTGATCTCCCTGTGCTGTGCAGCTGCTTCCCACTAGCTATCTATTTTACGTTTGGTAGTGTATATATGTCCATGCCACCTCCACTTTTTGAACCCTCACTAGGTATTAACATATAGTGGGCACTCAATAGAGGTGATTCCTTATCAATTTGCCAACACTGTGAAATGTCTGTAATTTCATTTTATAGATAAGGAAAAATAAAATTCAGCAAAGTTAACTGGTTTGCCCAAAGCCCCAAAGCCAGTTAGATGGATCTGGGACTTGAGCCTAGATTAATCAGATTTCTATTACACAGGTTGCCTTTCCTATCTGTGTACAATGATCCATTTGAACCAAGTGTAATATGGCTGCCAAACGAGGCTGATTTAGAGATCCTTGTAAACAATGTTTTACTGCCAACCAGCCAGCCACCAAAAGGATCTGGGAATTGAAGGTATTTTGCACTTACTGAAGCGGTGGTAATAGAAGAAGGCACTGCTTACAGATTCAGGCGTTATGGTCTCTGAGCTAGAGGATATTTATAAGAAACCCTTCAAAATGGTAGACAGGAGAGATAGTTCTCCCTCTTTCCAAGGCAACTACTCCTTTCTCTAATCATTGGCTTAAACATTTTGTCTTCTCTAGTCAGAATGGCCAGAACTAGGAGACATCTATAAACCACAAAAGAAATTAATACAAGTGTGTTTCACCAGCTCATCACTGGACTGGGACCCCCTTGAGAAAACAGAAAAGTCTGGCCAATTCACCTGTGTCTCACTTACACCAGTACCTGGCTCTTGAAAGCTACTCACTAAACACTTGTGGAGAACTAAATGAAATACTTTGTCGATGAAAAAATTAATCAGTCAATCTAAGAGAAACAAATGTAAAATTTTATTCGAGGCAAATTGAAGATTATAACCCAGGAAGAGCTCAGAAAACTCAGAGAACTGTTCTGCCCATTAGAAGTCAAAACACCATTATATAAGTTTTTTGAGACAGAGGGTTATCCATTAAATGGTATATTATTGACAGTTTACACAATCTAGTGGGTAGTGGCTTCTGGGTCATTGTGGCCCCTTACAAGATTAGAAGGGAACGTTATCTTCTAAGGAGTTGTCTTGTCGATGCTAGGAGAAGGTTGCTCTTTATGGTTGAGCAGATATTTCTGCCAGTGGGGAGGTTTGGTCAATGCATAATGCAGATACACAATGCACAGTAGAGGGGAAAGAGGAGGCCAAAGGGCAGAGAAATCGTTTTATGTTTAAATTTTTCCTGTCTTGCCATAAAATATGAATTTCACAGTCTGGTTCTGAACTAGTGAATATGGGTTTTTTTGGTTTTTGTTTTGGGTTTTTTTGGTTTTGTTTTGTTTTGGTCAGTTCCAAAATTCACATTTATCCTGAAAGAGCTAGGATTTGCAATCACTGAGAAATGTCAAAGAAAGGATGTACCAGCTTTGAAGAGAGTTGTATAAAGGTAATCCTAAAAATATTTTTTGCTGGAAGTAGATGTTGAAGAGAACAGATAGTGGTCTCAGAGCTTTAGAGCCAAAAAGATCTTTGTGATCATCACATCGCTGATTCTCCTCCTTGGACAGAAAAGAAACAGAAGCCAGAGGTGGGAAGTGACTTGACCAAGGTCACACATATCTAGGACTGATGTTGCCTTTAGGATGCAGGAAGGTTCTGGTTCTTCTGTTTCAATGACATTCCACATGCTTTATAGCCTCAGTATATTCAATCCTTTGCAAGTTAACATTCAGCCAGTAAGATAATTACTAACTTCAGCTCTGCCCCTGAGGTGCCTCTGCAAAACTCCAGGGCTCCACTGAACACAGTTTGAAAACTACCAACTTAGATAACTTATCGCTGGTTATTTAAACTTTTAGCGCATTCAAGCTAAAATGTCTTTTAATTCCCTGAAAACTGGCTATTCTCATTGGCAGCATTTATTCTTCTCTTCCTTTCCTGATGAATAAACCCATTAATGAAAGAATGTGCTGTGTACTTTCTTTTGTGCTGTTATCCATCTGAATTAACGTGTGTGGGCAGAGCTCAAGTGGTGAGACCAAGATCCTCTGCTGGGAGGACCCTCTTGTGGGTCTCAAACCCAAGGGTGCCCAAGCTTGCTTTGCAGTGATGGCAGAGACGGTGCTCTTTAGACCTGAATCACTGAGTCTGAAATTTCTAAGTCTGAAATTCTGAGTAAGACAGAGAGCTGCAGGAAAGAATGATAAACAACCTGATTATCTCTATATTGGTAAAGCAGTGATGGAGAATTCTAGACTAATGAAGCCAGAGACATCTCATTTTAAGCCAGTATTTTCTGTAAAACTTCCTAATAGCTTGTAATAACAAGGATCATTTATTGGATGTCCCATGCTTAGAATTTACACAACCATATGAGACAAGTACCATTATAATTCTCATTTTGCCAATGAGAAAACTGAGGCTTAGCAGTTGGAGTTCTTAACTCAAAGAAACACACTCTGGCTAAATAAAGCAGAGTTGGGGTGGAGAGATACTGGGGAAGAGAGATATCTTGAAGGGTTTTAGTGGTGACACCAAGGGGAGCTGGGGGAGGGAAGATTTTCTCAATCTTTATTATGTAGGATGTGGAAGTTGAGTATAGACTCTGGAGCCAGACTGCTGAGATTAGAATCCTGGCTCCACCCCTTACTCTATGTGACCTTGAACTGGGTCTCTCAGTTTCCCCATCTGTAAAGTGAGTATAATAATAGAACCTATCTCAAAGAACAGCTATGTTTAAAAGCAGTTAGCTCAGTGCCATACTCACTGTGGGATCTCAGCATGATAGTTATCATCAGCTAATGTATAAAGTGCTATGTACTGGGTTGGCCAAAAAGTTTGTTTGGGTTTTTCATAACATCTTACAGAAAAACCTTAACAAAGTTTTTGGCCACCCCAATAAATGTGCTTTCAAGTCCCCTCCTTGTGTCAGCCTCTCTCCCAGCAGATTGCTGCCCTTGAATTCCACCTATAAACTCTAACTGTATTAATCAGTTCTGGTCATCACTAGTGGCAGCTGTGGCCCAGTGATATGTCCTTCAACCTCTGATTGGTCCAGGCCGAGATGTAGGGAAAACATCCCACCAATGGAAACAGACCTAATCATCTTAATCTCTCAAAAAACAGCAGAAAATATTCCTTGAAATCATAAGGATCTTTCAAAAGCCAAGTTTGGAGGATAAACAATAAGGAATGGCCTGGATTGTTTATACAGATCTCCTGTGACTGGAGACTGGAGTCATAAATTGAATCCTGGCATGAAACAAAGTACACACAAGGGAAGGCTTGAACTGGGGACACCAGCTTTTGTTCCCCAGTGTAGTTGCTACACCACGAATCCCCAGGAGCAGGCCTACCAAGCAGGGACACTCACTAGCTCTCCAATGCAGTCCCTAAGGCTGCCTCCTAATAAGTCTGGCAGAGATAAACAGGGTGACCACCCAGGCAACTGCATTATAGGGGAGAACCTCCACCATGTAGAGAGGGCAGTATGACCACTGCCAGAGTGTCTGAGCTGCAGAGTGCTGGCCTCTTTGCACAAGCTCTAAAGCCAGAGAAAGAGCCCAAATTTGCCAAAGAGCTATATGGGAACAGAGGAAGAAGAGACTTTAAAAAAAAGATAATTATTCTAATAAAACACTAAATTTACAAGGAAAAAAAAAACAAAGGTACTTTCCTAGGAATTCTAATCTCACCATCAAAAAAGGATTTTGCAGGGGGTTTCCCTGGTGGCGCAGTGGTTGAGAGTCTGCCTGCCGATGCAGGAGACGCGGGTTCGTGCCCCGGTCCGGGAAGATCCCACATGCTGCGGAGCGGCTGGGCCTGTGAGCCATGGCCGCTGAGCCTGCACGTCCGGAGCCTGTGCTCCGCAACTGGAGAGGCCACAACAGTGAGAGGCCCACGTACCGCAAAAAAAAAAAAAAAAAAAAAAAAAAAGGACTTTGCACAACTCATCTCCCCGGAAAAGGTAGGGGAAAGCATCTCCCTGGCATAGCCTTGGGCTTTATAGATTCAGATTGGGACATCATTTTCCCTTGGTTCATGAGAGCTGCACCTTTTTTGTTTTTGTTCCTAAATTTCCTCTTACATAAAAGAACCAAAATTCCTTCCTGAAGCCTCTGGTTCCCAGAACTTGCTTAGGAAGAATTTGATGTTATAAATGCAGAACGACTTGCTTGCTTCATGACCTTGGCAAGTCACCGAACTTTGCTGAGACTTGGCTTGTCCTCTACAGAGTCCTGGCTTTGTCTGCCCAACATGCCTTCCTCCACTTTCTCTGTTAGGTGGGCTCCATCTCACAAACCATGGCGTTGCCTCTGTAGAAATAAAAGCTCTCTGATACAGTCTTGCTTCTGCAGCCTCTCTTGCAGCCAAGGGTGAACTTATAGTTTAAATTCTGTGAGTTGGAGCTTTGAATTCAAGGCAGGATCTACCTGGAATCTGTTCACATGAGAGTGGTGTCAGCCATTAAATTCAGTCTCTGGAGACACAGTGACAACAACTGGGCCCAGGGATGCTGGGGAAAGTGGTGATGCTGGGAGGTCTATGCCCAGTATGTGTGTGTGGTGGTGGTGGGGGGAACACACATTTTCTACTCCATGTGTTTCCATGGGGAGGAGCCTCCCTAAGGTATCACCGGTCTTGCCTCTCCATCTGTCAACAGATCACTGAATTGCAAGCCAACTTATCTACGGAAAACACGATTCCCAGTCTACTTTCTACTATGTAGTAAAAGGAGTCTAAACCTATGAGGGGAGAGGTGTGTGGATGGAGGGAAGTCTGGGTTTTCCTGCTGTGCCAGTCCTGGGGCAGGTAATTCTGCCTAATTCTGAAATGAGGTGTTAGCATTCCCGTATTAGTCCTAAAACCCATCTGCTTTTTTTAAAAACTTCAATTTATTTCAGAAGGAAACTTTATATGATCACTAATGGAAAAAGATTCTTCTTAACATTAAGCATGCATAAACTTTAAATACATGACTGTTAAAAATAAATATATTTGTCTACCACTTAAAATCATCTTCAGATCAGTGGTATGTGAGTTTTATTTTGGAAAACACTCCATTATGCTATACTGCCTCTTTTTTTTAATTTTGTTTTTTAAATAGAGATAGGCCATTTTTGTCCTGAGGTAAGAAATGATAGACTGCACAGAAATGAGCCTTAAAACAATACTTATACAGTCACACCAAATTAATAGGTTCTCATGGCAATTATGCAAATTTCACTTTCTCTTTAATAACGAAGCTTTCTGGTTAGTGTTGGAATTAGGTAGTGTGAGTCCTCCAGCTTATTTTCAAGATTGTTTTGGTTATACTAGGTCCTTTGCATTTCCACATAAGTTTTCAAATAACTTGTCACTTCAAAAAACAAGTCTGATGAGGTTTTGATTGGGATTGTACTGAATTTAGAGATGAAACTTTGGGAAAATGGACATTTTTAATAACATTGGGTCATCTTTTCCATGAACATGGCATATCTGCCCATTTAATTACGTCTTTAATTTCTCTCAGCAATATTTTGTAGTTTTTAGTGTAAAGTTTTTGCATTTCTTTGATTAAATTTATTCCTATTGTGTGTTTATGATATAAAATTGTCTTAAAGTTTTATTTACACTTTAAAAATTAATGTTATATATTGGTGCTAATATGTAGACATATGATTGATTTTTGTATATTGTTCTTATATCCTAGAGCCTTGTTAGATTCACCTATTAGTTCTAGTAACTTTTTGTACATTCCATAGGATTTTTTATGTAAACATTCATGCTATCTGTGAAAAAATGACAACTTTTCCCTTTTCAGTCTTGATGACTGTATTTCACTGTTTGGCCATATAAAACTGGCTAGTATCTCCAGTACAATGTTGAATAGAGGCTGTGAGAGTTGACATTATTGCCTTGTTCATGAAATTAGGGAGAAAGTACTCAATATTTCATTATTATATGTGATGTTAGTTTTTTTTTAAGAGAGGCCCTTTTTCAGGTTGAGTAACTTCTATTTCTAATTTGCTGAGAATTGTATTGTGAATAGCTGCTGAATTTTGTCAAATGCTTTTAATGCTATTTAAATGATCATGTGGTTTTTCTCTTATATTATTAGTGGTGAATTACATTGATTGATTTTTGAATATTAAACCAACCTTATATTCCAGGGATAAACCTCATACAATAATGATGTATTTTTCTTTTTGAATTTGACTTATTAATATTCTGGTAAGACTTTTTGTGTCACTATTCATGAGAGATATGCTTTATTCTCTTTTCTTGTATCGTCTTTAACAAGCTTTTGTGTTGGGATTATTTTGGCCTCAAAACAAGTTAGGAATATTCCCTCTTCTAATTTTGGAAAGAATTTAAGATTGGTGTTATGTCTTCCTTAACTGTTTGATAGAATTTACTAGTGAAACCGTTTGGATCTGGAATCCTTTTTCTGGAAAGGTTTTAATAACAAATTCAATTAAAATAACAGATATATGGATATTCAGAGTTTCCATTTCTTCTTGTCAGTTTAGGTGAGCTGTTTTTCAAGGAATTTGTGCATTTTATTTAAGTTGTCGAGTTTATTGACAGTTGTGCACCATAATCCCTTATTATTCTATTATTGTCTGTAAAACCTGTAATGATACTCCCTCTTTCATTTTCAGTATTGATAAATTGTTTCATTATTTTTTTTGTATCAGTCTAGCTAGGGGCTTAGCAATTTTATTAATTTTTTCAATAAACAAATTTTGGGTTTTGTTAAGTTTTCACAGCTTTTTTTCTGTTTGATTTCTGTTCTTATCTTGGTCTCATCTCTTCCACATCTTTTGAGTTTAGTTTAGTTATTTTTTTAGTGTCTTAAGGTGGAAACTTAGGTTATTGGTTTTAAACATTTCCCTTTCAGTTTCTGCCTGCTTTTGGTTTTTCTCTGGTGCCTTTAAAACAACTAGGTAAAATATTTTGTCCATAGTGTATAAGTGTTATCTGCAGAACAGTCATTCAGTATAAGCCCCTCTGCCATTGCTGAAACTGGAACTCATTTTTGTTTTGTTTTTTAATTTTTGGCTGCATGTGGGCTTCTTCTAGTTGCAGCGAGCGGGGGCTACTCTTCATTGCACTGCATGGGCTTCCCATTGCGGTGGCATCTCTTGTTGCAGAGCATGGGCTCTAGGTGCGTGGGCTTCAGTAGTTGTGGCTCGCAGGTTCTAGAGGGCAGGCTCAGTAGTTGTGGTGCATGGGCTTAGTTGCTCTGTGGCATGTGGGGTCTTTCCAGACCAGGGATTGAACCTGTGTCCCCTGCATTGGCAGGCAGATTCTTAACCACTGTGCCACCAGGGAAGTCCCTGGAACTCAGTTTTAAGCTTCAAAACCTTGGGTAAGTATTCTAACCTATGTGTCAACCTCCTCATCTGTAAAGTGGGGGTGATTTAACATACCTTAGAAGATTGTTATGGAAAGCAAATGAGATGATGCATATGAAAACATTTTTGAAAGAATAAACATGATATATAAATTATATTATCATTAATGCAACATAAAGTTAATAAAAATAAACTCCCATGGCATGCACTTGTATTTCCACTAAAAGTTAAGACACAATATTAAGTCTTCTAATTTTCATAGCCTGGTAGATGAGGAAGATAGTCCTTTATCCTTTTCCAATATATTCTAACTAACCTTGTAATTATATGCAGCTTCACATCCAACGGATATTGAAGGTCTATCATGTATATATTAGGCACGTTTATGTGCACTATCATATTCAATTTCTCACAGAAATAGTGCCCTCCACTTTATCAACATGTGACAATAACTAAAAAATTTTCACACCTTGATTCTCCTCTTAAGAATCTTAATGAAATCAGAGAAGGCCCCTAGATCTATGTGCAAATTGCTTATTGCAGCTTTACCCATAACCAGAAAAGTGGAACCAAAATAAATGTGTATAAAGGATTTGTTAAATTATGATACATACATATAATGTAATACTATTCAGCTGTAAAAAACATTCAGATTATTTTATCACATGGGAAAATGTATATAATATTAAGTATAAGTATAATATTACTGTTTAAACATGATTACAATTTTGTTCAAAAATAGGAATTAGAAAAAAGTAGCCAAAAGGAAATATAGCAGCAGAAGCAAGAAGAACTACAATGCTGCAGCCTGTGGAAAAAAAACACGTTCCCAGAAAGATAGACAAGATAAAAAGGCAGAGGCCTATATACCAGATGAAGGAAAAAGATAAAATCCCAGAAAAACAACTAAATGAAGTGGAGATAGGCAACCTTCCAGAAAAAGAATTCAGAATAATGATAGTGAAGAATGATCTAGGACCTCGGAAAAAGAATGGAGGCAAAGATCAAGAAGATGCAAGAAATGTTGAACAAAGACCTAGAAGAATTAAAGAACAAACAAAAGAGATGAATAATACAATACCTGAAATGAAAACTACACTAGAAGGAATCAATAGCAGAATAACCTAGGCAGAAGAACGGATAAGTGACCTGGAAGACAGAATGGTGGAATTCACTGCTGTGGAACAGAATAAAGAAAAAAGGAAAAGAAATGAAGACAGCCTAAGAGACCTCTGGAACAACATTAAACACAACAACATTCACATTCTAGGGGTCCCAAAAGGAGAAGAGAGAGAGGAAGGACCAGAGAAAATATTTGAAGAGACTATAGTCAAAAACTTCCCAAACATGGAAAAGGAAATAGCCACCCAAGTCCAGGAAGAACAGTGAGTCCCATACAGGATAAACCCAAGGAGAAACACACCGAGACACATAGTAAACAAATTGGCAAAAATTAAAGACAAAGAAAAATTATTGAAAGCAGCAAGGGAAAAATGACAAATAACATACAAGGGAACTCCCATAAGGTTAACAGCTGATTTCTCAGCAGAAACTCTATAAGCCAGAAGGGAGTGGCATGATATACTTAAAGTGCTGAAAGGGAAGAACCTACAACCAAGTTTACTCTACCCAGCAAGGATCTCATTCAGATTCGATGGAGAAATCAAAAGCTTTACAGACAAGCAAAAGTGAAGAGAATTCAGCACCACCAAACCAGCTCTACAACAAATGCTAAAGGAACTTCTCTAGGTGGGAAACACAAGAGAAGAAAAGGACCTACAAAAACAAACCTAAAACAATTAAGAGAATGGTCATAGGAACATATATATCAATAACTACCTAAAACGTGAATGGATTAAATGCTCCAACCAAAACACACAGGCTTGCTGAATGGATACAAAAACAGGACCCATATATATGCTGTCTGCAAGAGACTCACTTCAGGCCTAGGGACACATACAGACTGAGAGTGAGGGGATGGAAAAAGATATTCCATGCAAATGAAAATCAGAAGACAGCTGGAGTAGCTATACTCAAATCAGATAAAATAGACATTAAAATAAAGAATGTTATAAGAGACAAGGAAGGACACTACATAATGATCAAGGGATCAATCCAAGAAGAACATATAACAATTATAAATATATATGCACCCAACATAGGAGCACCTCAATACGTAAGGCAACTGCTAACAGCTATAAAATAGGAAATCGACAATAACACAATAATAATGAGGGACTTTACCACCTCACTTACACCAATGGACAGATCCAAAATGAAGATAAATAAGGAAACAGAAGCTTTAAATGACACAATAGACCAGATAGATTTAATTCCTATTTATGGGACATTCCATCCAAAAACAGCAGATTAAACATTCTTCTCAAGTGCGCACAGAACATTCTTCAGGATAGATCACATCTTGGGTCACAAATCAAGCCTCAGTAAATTTAAGAAAATTGAAATTATATCAAGCATCTTTTCTGACCACAACGCTTTGAGATTAGAAATGAATTACAGGGAAAAAATCGTAAAAAACACAAACACATGGAGGCTAAACAATACATCACTAAATAACCAAGAGATCACTGAAGAAATGAAAGAGGAAATCAAAGAATACCTAGAGACAAATGACAATGAAAACATGATGATCCAAAACCTATGGGATGCAGCAAAAGCAGTTCTAACAGGGAAGTTTATAGCTATACAAGCCTAGCTCAAGAAATAAGAAAAATCTCAAGTAAACAATCTAACCATACACCTAAAGGAGCTAGAGAAAGAAGAACAAACAAAACCCAAAGTTAGCAGAAGGAAAGAAATCATAAAGATCAGAGCAGAAATAAATGAAATAGAAACAAAGAAAACAATAGCAAAGATCAATAAAACTAAAAGCTGGTTCTTTGAGAAGATACACAAAATTGATAAACCATTAGCCAGACTCATCAAGAAAAACAGGGAGAGGACTCAAATGAATAAAATTAGAAATGAAAAAGGAGAAGTTACAACAGACACCGCAGAAATACAAAGCATCCTAAGAGACTACTACAAGCAACTCTATGCCAATAAAATGGACAACCTGGAAGAAATGGACAAATTCTTAGAAAGGTATAACCTTCCAAGACTGAACCAGGAAGAAACAGAAAATATGAACAGACCAATCACAAGTAATGAAACTGAAACTGTGATTAAAAATCTTCCAACAATAAAAGCCCATGACCAGATGGCTTCACAGGTGAATTCTATCAAACATTTAGAGAAGAGTTAACACCCATCTTCTCAAACTCTTCCAAAAAATTGCAGAGGAAGGAACACTCTCAAACTCCTTCTATGAGGCCACCATCACCTTGACACCAAAACCAGACAAAGAAACTACAAAAAAAGAAAATTACAGACCAATATCACTGATGAATATCAATGCCAAAACCCTCAACAAAATACTAGCAAACAGAATCCAACAATACATTAAAAGGATCATACACCACAACTATTGGGATTTATCCCAGGGATGCAAGGATTCTTCAATATATGCAAATCAATCAATGTGATACACCATATTAACAAATTAAAGAGTAAAAACCAGATGATCATCTCAATAGATGCAGAAAAATCTTTTGACAAAATTCAACAACGATTATGATAAAAACTCTCCAGAAAGTGGGCATAGAGGGAACCTACCTCAACATAATAAAGGCCATATATGACAAACCCACAGCAAACATCATTCTCAATGGTGAAAAACTGAAAGCATTTCCTTTAAGATCAGGAATGAGACAAGGATGTCCACTCTCACCACTATTATTCAACATAGTTTGGAAGTCCTAGCCATGACAATCAGAGAAGAAAAAGAAATAAAAGGAATACAAATTGGAAAAGAAGAAGTAAAACTGTCACTGTTTGCATATGACATGATACTATACATAGAGAATCCTAAAAATGCTACCAGAAAACTACTAGAGCTAATCAATGAATTTGGTAAAGTTGCAGGATACAAAATTAATGCACAGAAATCTCTTGAATTCCTATACACTAATGATGAAAAATCTGAAACAGAAATTATGGAAACACTCCCATTTACCACTGCAACAAAAAGAATAAAATACCTAGGAATAAACCTACCTAAGGAGACAAAAGACCTGTATGCAGAAAACTTTAAGACACTGATGAAAGAAATTAAAGATGATACCAACAGATGGAGAGATATACCATGTTTTTTGATTGGAAGAATCAATAGAGTGAAAATGACTATACTACCCAAAGCAATCTACAGATTCAATGCAATCCCTATCAAATTACCAATGGCATTTTTTACAGAACTAGAACAAATCATCTTACAATTTGTATGGAGACACAAAAGATCCCGAATAGCCAAAGCAGTCTTGAAGGAAAAAAACAGAGCTGGAGGAATCAGACTCCCTGACTTCACACTATACTACAAATCTATAGTAATCAAGACAATATGCTACTGCCACAAAAACAGAAACATAGATCAATGGAACAAGATAGAAAGCCCAGAGATAAACCCATGCACCTATGGTCAACTAATCTATGACAAAGGAGGCAAAGATATACAATGGAGAAGAGAGAGTCTCTTCAATAAGTGGTGCTGGGAAAACTGGACAACTACATGTAAAAGAATGAAATTAGAACACTCCCTAACACCATACACAAAAATAAACTCAAAATGGATTCGAGACCTAAATGTAAGACCGGACACTATAAACCTCTTAGAGGAAAACATAGGAAGAACACTCTTTGACATAAACCACAGCAAGATCTTTTTTGACCCACCTCCTAGAGTAATGGAAATAAAACAAAAATAAACAAATGGGACCTAACCAAACTTCAAAGCTTTTGCACAGCAAAGGAAACCATAAACAAGACGAAAAGATAACCCTCAGAATGGGAGAAAATATTTGCAAACGAATCCATGGACAAAGGATTAATCTCCAAAATATATAAATAGCTCATGCAGCTCAATATTAAAAAAACAAACAACCCAATACAAAAATGGGCAGACGACCTAAATAGACATTTCTCCAAAGAAGACATACAGATGGCCAAGAAGCACATGAAAAGCTGCTCAACATCACTAATTATTAGAGAAATGCGAATCAAAACTACAATGAGGTATCACCTCACACCAGTTAGAATGGGCATCATCAGAAAATCTACAAAAAACAACTGCTGGAGAGGGTGTGGAGAAAAGGGAACACTCTTGCACTGTTGGTGGGAATGTAAATTGATACAGCCACTATGGAGAACAGTATGGAGGTTCCTTAAAAAATTTAAAATAGAATTACCGTATGATCCAGCAATCCCACTATTGGGCGTATACCCAGAGAAAACCATAATTCAAAAAGACATATGCACCCCAATGTTCATTGCATCAGTATTTACAATAGCCAGGTCATGGAAGCAACCTAAATGCCCATCGACCCACAAATGGATAAAGAAGTTGTGGTACATATATACAATGGAATATTACTCAGCCATAAAAAGGAATGAAATTGAGTCATTTGTTGATATGTGGATGGATCTAGAGACTGTCATACAGAGTGAAGTAAGTCAGAAAGAGAAAAACAAATATCGTATATTAAAGCATGTATGTGGAACCTAGAAAAATGGTACCAATGAACAGGTTTGCAGGGCACAAGTTGAGACACAGATGTAGAGAACAAACGTATGGACACCAAGGGGGGAAAGCCGCAGGTGGGTGGGGATGGTGGTGTGATGAATTGGCCTATTGGGATTGACATGTATACACTGATGTGTATAAAGCTGATGACTAATAAGAACCTGCAGTATAAAAAAACAAACAATCAAAAAAAGGAAATATACCAAAATGTTAATAATGATTATCTCTGGAGTGATACAATTAGGGATGAGTCTTTCTTCACATTCTTTGCCGAGGTTCTATATTATTCACAAGAATGTATGATTTTAGCTTTCAGTTTGTCTTTTGGATGCAGAGACACTCTGAATTGGGTTAATCTTAATCAATTCAGTAAACAGTCTCCTCATTGGTCCATGCATAGCCATTATTTATTCATTTGTTTATTACAGTGTAGTAAGTACTCATATACCCAATGCTAAATATAAAAGCTAGGACTAAAATAAAAATTTGCATCTAGGCATGAATCTTCTCCTATCCCACTCACTACTTTTCTTTACTCAAGATGACCACTTTCCCAAATCTCATAATTCCCTTCTTTTCCTTTTAATAAAGTTGTATACGGATACATGCTTTTGTAAAGCTATCTTAGCTATATATTTTTTTTATCTTGGTGGCTTCAACTTTAAGACCATAGTATGTTATATATTATCTTCTAGGACTGTATTCACTTAATATTGCTGAAGTTCATCTGTATTGATGCATATGCCACTGGAGATCATTTATTTTGATTACTAGGTAATATTCTATTGTGCAACTATATTACTGTTCTTTCTGTATTTTAGGTTATTTCCAGACTTTTCCTGTTATGAACAGTACTATGGATATTCTTGTACATGTCTTCCCAGTGTCCCTGTATACCAATTTGGATATAAACCTGTGAGTGGAAATGCTTGTCATAGGGTATGTGAAACTTCAAACTGTTTTTTTCAAAGTGGTTGCATCAGTCCATACATATTCCCACCAGCAGTGTATGAGATCCTATGAATCTGTATCCTTACCAGCATTTGGTATTGCCAGCTGTATTGCTTTTATATTCAGGAAAAGAAGTTTTCTAAAACAAACTAAGAACAAAAACAAAACTGCCTTGCCCTCCCTTCCCCCAAACTCCAGGAAAGATTCGGGGCACAGGAAGTGGTATATAAAACTATTCCTCCACCAACAGCTTTTCACCTTCTTCTAGCTCTAGAAACCCTCTTCTAGCAATGAGTTGGAAACAGTGTGGGGGTGTGAGAAGTAGGAAAACTGCAGAATTTTGTGTCATGAGGACTCTTTCCAGCCGATGGTGAAATTATTCTGAATAATTAGAATTAGAATTCTAATTAAAATTAGAAACCTCTTATTCTCTCTTTCTTTTTGTCTCTGTCTTTCCACCTCTTTCTCTTTCTCTCCTGAAATACAAACACTGGACCAGACGTATCATTTTTATTCTCTGCAGTATGTTCCTAAAATACTCACCTTGCAATCCTCTGCAAATATCAGAGAACTGACCTGCTATCTAGTGTTTTCTTTTTTCTTGACTACAGAGTAAGAACCTGCCAGTTACACTAAGTGGGGTGAGGGGTTCCCTGAACAAGCATTGCAGAGAATGAGAAATTCAGAACCATAAGAATTGGAAAACCTATTTCAACAGCAGCACTCTGCTTGCCTCTCCTTTCAAAACTGAGTCCTAGTTTCTATCACTTTGCAGTAGCCTGTGACATGATACAGAACACCAGATGGACATGAGAATCTGTGATTTTGCCCATTGATTCTGAGAAAGGTAGGCAGCCCACTTTTAAATATACAGAAAAACAACCAGGATAAGCTTGAGGGCCAAACTGATTCTCAACCTGGAATTATCATTCAGCCTAGAGGGCAGACCCCAGAGGCATAGTTCCACAGCAGTTCCACAAGGTAAATCAGCCTGCCTCAGGACAGTGGTTTTCCAACTAGGTTTAGCAGGGCTGTCTCAGAGCTCTGGAGAAAGGAGGAGAGTCAGGGAGGCAGTTAGAAACCCACTTTGAGATAGAAATAGAGTAGCTTCAAAAAGTCTTTAACATATTTGGTCAAAATCAATTTTCTTATGAAAAAAAAATTTTTTTTTTCTGGCCATGCAGCTTACAGGATCTTAGTTCCCTGACTGAGATCAAAACTGTGCCCCCTGCAGTGGAAGCACAGAGTCCTAACCACTGGACTGCCAGGGAATTCCCAATAGTCCTCTATCTTAAAGAAAGTTTAGAGACCATTGACAATGTTTAGATCTTAAGGTCTAAGAGTAACAGAGGTATAGATCTGAAACACTCTTTGGAACAGCAGAGTTATATGAGATGAAGTTAGATGTGGATTCTATGTTGCAGAAGGCAGGTCCATGTGATTTCAAAACCAGCCAAGTGGGAAATAAGGCTTGACTCTTCTGATAAAAATTAAGGAGCTGAACATAAGACTCTTAATTCAACATGAGTAAAATTATTAGGGGAAAGGAATCTGTGCCACTTTTGTTCACCATTGTCTTGTTTTCCTAGCACAGTGCCTGGTACATAATGGGTGTTGAAAGACTTGAGAAAGGAAGAAAGAAAAAGGATGGAGGGAGGCATATCACGTGGGCAGGACCAAGAGTCTTTTTATAAAATAATAAAGATTTTTCCAAAAAATACACACACACACACACACACACACACACACATACACACACAGGAGAATCTCAAGTTTTTCACCAGAGAGCGCAATGAAGAAAAATTCAGAATACTAATTAGCAAACATTTACCTCATCTACAGAAAAATTCAAACATACCTGTCACACATCTCATTTTAAACAGCAATGGTTCCTTCCAGTAGAAATTGGTTGTGAAATTGTTACCGAGTCCAAGTTCATACTGCTCACCACATGACAGGCCAATAAATCGCAAGATAAATTGTTGGGGCAAGGAATAGTGACTTTATTCAGAAAGCCAGCAGACCGAGAAGATGGTGGACTTGTGTTCCAAAGAACCATTTTGCCTGAGCTAGAATTCAGGCTTCTTTTGTACTAAAAGGGGAGGAAGTAAAGCCAAACATTTCCTGGCCAGTCAGCCTCTGGAGGGGAAGTTTAATTTCTCTCTTCCTGCAGTCATTCACAGGAGGGCCTTGTCAGGATGTTTCATGTGAGCTAAATGATGGTATTTTAGCTTAATGCTCATTACTGGGGAGGCAGGGTTCCCAGAGATGGGCCATTATGTATAATTTAAGCTTATAGGCAACATCCATTTAGTGATTAACTTGTAATAGAATACAAAGATTCTTCCCTATTACAATTCCCTACTGTCAATGTCCATTCCACAATCTTGTGGGGAAAGGGACAAGACTGCTTTGACTACTTTCTGCTGAATGAGGGTGATAAATATTCTCTAGAATCTTTAGTCAGTAGTAAAATCCTCTTCCCTTTTTTATCTACCACTATTTAAACCTGATGAAACCCCTTAGCATGTTGTTTTCTAATTTGTAATTGAACTTGGAGTTTTGGTTCCAGCTCCCAATACATATACTAAATTCCTGTGCTATTTATTTGGACAAAATTAAACAAATAGGTTGACCCTTCTCCAGCTATAATGAAATTACCATCTACTTTAGTTGGATAGGCAGACCTGTTGGAGGCAACTGCATGAACAGAGGTTAGCATAGTGCCCAAACTTTTAACATAATGGGCAACTGCTATGCCTTTTAGAGCATTTATAGATTCTCTCACCAGGGCAGACACCTGGAATGGCCTATCACACGATATTTCAAAGGGGGTTAATTTAAGCCTGCTTCTGGGAGCCACTGATCCATAGTAGGGTAACTGGCAAGGCCCTATCCCAAGAAAATTAGTATCTTGAGATAATTTTAATAGTGTTCCTTTTTAACAATGTTCCTTTTTAATGTATGATTCTTTTTCTTGTTTTTTTTCTGTTGACTGTGGTCTCCAGATTGAATGCAGTTTCAATGCCTTAATCCAAATCAGGGGATAATTTCCTTAAGGAGGGCTTTAACTACTTCAAGACTTTCTGTACAAGTGGAATATGCTTCCACTCACCCTGAAAAAGATAAAACACTAGCAGATTATCTAAAATTTCCTGCAACTCGAGGCATTTGAGTAAAGTCTATTTTCCACTTCCTGGTAGAGCAGGTGCTCCTGTGTTGAGTCCCCATCTGGGGAGGTCTGACAGTAGTCATTGTGTTATTTTTAGCACAAATCATGGTCTTCTGCAAGCACCTTTCATTATTTTCTTTAAGTAAACCCCCGGAGGTTACTCTGGATGATTATTGGTCTGCATCAATTGTGATGTTATGTACAATGGCCACTTGATTGTTTTGCTTAGTAGGTCTTGCTTAGTAGGTCTAAACTCACACTGAAGCAGAGTTTGAGGTTCATCTCAGAATTCTTGTTGAGCCAAGTGATTTTTTTCTTTTTTTTTTTTTTTTTTGCGGTACGTGGGCCTCTCACTGTTGTGGCCTCTCCCGTTGCGGAGCACAGGCTCCGGACGCGCAGGCTCAGCGGCCATGGCTCACGGGCCCAGCCGCTCCGTGGCATGTGGGATCCTCCCAGACCGGGGCACGAACCCGTGTCCCCTGCATTGCCAGGCGGACTCTCTACCACTGCGCCACCAGGGAAGCCCGTGATTTTTTTCTGGTGCGAATGAAACATCTGCAGATACATCAGGAATACTTGGGACCAGAGTTGAACAACCTGTCCAAGGGCACCAATGGACACATCAGTGATGGAATCCCCATTTAAATCTCCATAGCTGGGAGGGGGAAGGGTAAGCTGTGACAAAGCAAGAGAGTGGCATGGACATATATACACTACCAAACGTAAAATAGATAGCTAGTAGGAAGTAGCCGCATAGCACAGGGAGATCAGCTAGGTGGTTTGTGACCACCTAGAGGGGTGGGATAGGGAGGGTGTGAGGGAGGGAGATGCAAGAGGGAAGGGATATGGGAACATATGTATAACTGATTCACTTTGTTATAAAGCAGAAACTAACACACCACTGTAAAGCAATTATACTCCAATAAAGATGTTAAAATAAATAAATAAAAAATAAATCTCCATAGCCATCTAGGGATCTCCAAAAGTATTGAATATGGCTTCTAAAAGCTCCATTGGATCCCAGGATTTTCTGGGAATACCTCATGTGAATGGTGCCCTCATGACCACTGTAGATGTACACAGCTCCAGAGTTCTGATTTTCCAAAGGTGAATCAACGATCACATCATTAAAGCCATCCATGTTGATGTCTGAAAGAGCTGCAATGGCTGAACCAAACTGAGCATTTTCAACACCCTCGGGGCCTTCCACAAATTGGTGCCAATTCAAAACACCCATTGTGATAGTAAATGGGTAGATTGTTCCTTTCTCTTTCTTTAGGTCATTCATGTGCATAGGCACACCTATCAAGAGCACATCTGTAATGGTGTCTTTATCCACATCGACTGAACACAGCACACTACCAAAATAGCCGATCTGGTCACCTCTGTGAGACTGAGTAACTGACACTGCCATTCTCATGAACACTGTGTAGTACTGTCTGGCTAGTATAATTCACCCCAGTAGCAAAGTGGACACTTTTTCCAGTAGGAATTGAAGCCACAGAGTAACCTAAATACGAGCGCCATCTGTAGGCTTAAAGCATGTTCTGGTGGGACTCTGATGTCAAGCTGTTCTGGTGAAAAACTTCAGGGTGAGGTCTATCAGACTGTTCATCAGCTCATTCCTCACTGTCAGTTTCACTTGGGGCTCCTGTGGGGAATTAGGTGCCTCAAGTCCAAGGGAGCCCCTGGGCCTCTTCATTCATCAGAGTGATCCTCTCTTTCTACCATATGAGAGGCTCTCAACTTTTATTGTTTTTCTTCTTATGTTTTAGTCTAGGCAATCTGTTTTCCAATGTTCTTCCTCCTTATGGCAGCACATTGTTCCTTCCCCAATGGTGACTTCTCTCTCGGGGTTACTCACCTTCTGGGAATCCAATGCCGCTGCCCAAAAAGTGGCATTTCGTTTTGCATCTTCCTTCTGTCGCTGTTCCTTGTTGAACACTTTAAAAGTAACATCTGGGGCTTCCCTGGTGGTGCAGTGGTTGAGAGTCCGCCTGCCGATGCAGGGGACATGGGTTCGTGCCCCGGTCTGGGAAGATCCCACATGCCGCAGAGCGGCTGGGCCCGTGAGCCATGGCCGCTGAGCCTGAGCATCCCGAGCCTGTGCTCCGCGACGGGAGAGGCCGCAACACTGAAAGGCCCGCGTACCACCAAAAAAAAAAAAAGAAAGAAAAGAAAAAAAAAAAAGAAAGAAAAGCAACATCTACCAATTGAGAAGGGTTCATTCCAAATGCATCATCTAATCTTTGCAACTTTCTCTTGATATCTGAGGCACTTTGCCCAAAAAGGTCAAGTTTACCATTCTAATATTTTCAGGGGCCTCAGGATCTGCATTAGTATACTGTCTGCAGGCCTGATAAATCTTTTCCAAAAATTCAGAGGGGTCTTCATTTGTTTTTTTGCTGAATTTCTTGAATTTTGTTCAAACTCTTTTGCTTTGGTTCCCCTTTTTAAAGCCCTGCCAAGATGCACAAATAAGCAGTGTCCTAATAATGGTGTTCCTCCCTCACTGGGGTCCCAATTTGGTTCAGCTGTGGGTTCTGCCAAATGGGCTTCAAGTGTAGAAGATCCTCCTGTAAGGAGGTTTGCAATCTTCCCAATTAAACAAGCCTGAGAAACCCAGGCGGCTGGTCATCTGCATTTAGCCTCCCATGAAATAAAGACATAAAGGAAATTGCTCTGCCCCAGAGTGGCTCCTGGCCCAAACTGGGTGCCTTGTCAGGTCTTAGATGGCAATACCAGACCAAATCCCTGTAACCCAGGAACTAACACAGGATTTTCTAATTGGTCCCTATAAGGAGGGGCAGTCCTGAGCCCCAGTGTCAGGAACTGGGGCTAGATATGAATGGAAGGCGGGGGAAGGAGTGGATATATCAGAGCGGCTAAAACAGCTAGCCCAGGTGGAAGAATTAAGGTTTGAAGCAACATATCCTCACTTTCATTCCCTTCCTTTTCTTATTTTCCCTGATGTAGTAGCACAAATGCTTGCATAAAAAGGACTTCGTTATTATTCCCCACTTCTTCAGAAAATAGCTATAGAGTCATTCAAATCCACTGTAAAACCATAAATAGCAATTGATCATCTCTAACCATTAAAAGGATGCCCTTTTGCCTTGGCATCAACCAACCAGGCTGAATTCTGGGCTAGGGCTTTTGGTGATTTTAGGAACCAAGTAGAACTTTTCTCTTCTCCCTGGGAATGTCCCATAGACAGGTTTTTTCTTTTTTGTTCCTTTCCCCCATTGGCATCAGTAAAAGTTTTAAATATCACAAAACTGATTTGGTTGTAAATGGAGAAACAGTACCAAACAAACTGAAATGAACAACCCAAAGAACAAAACAGAAAATCCTAAATAAACCCTCAAGTTTGGTCTTGGGGTTTCACGTATACCATCGACACAGGAGACTGCAAACGATGTAATTAACCCAGCAAGGGTTGCAGTACATGGTGCACAGGGTCCCAAGATAATCCTGCCTAAACCCCTTTGGAGATCCTGACAGGTACTGTGGCTACACATTGTTACAATAAAATAGCACCTACAATAAAATAGTATCTTCTCACTTATGGATTCATGGCTGTAATCAGATCACTTAGGCAAAATGTGCCTCAGAGGACTTTTTAGGGATAGTTGAAATATTCCCCATTTTTTAAGAGACAGGAATACAAGACAAAACACAAACAGCACACACAAATGCTAGCATCCACAGAAATGAACTGGTTCACAAAGCAGGTAAAAGTCCAACAACCCTTCCCTCTTTCCAACAGGGTACCCCACTCAAATACAAAACAAACTTGTTTATTCTGGAGCAAAAACCCCAAACAGAGAGAAAATAAAGTTTCCAGCTGCACACACCGGAGTGACTTACCCTAGTGTATGGAGCCTGTTGGTTCTTAAACGTCGATTCCTTGATCCAACTGCCAAGCTCTGGGGCAGCGGGTGCTGCTTCAGGGAACTTTAAAGGGCAGGTCCTCAGGACAAGTGGTCCTGGCAGCTGCTAGAACCTTACCCCCAAATTCCCCAACTGGGGCGAGCTGCCCACCAAAAACTGTTACTGAGTCCAAGCTCATACTGCTCACCACACAACATGCCAATAAATCGAGAGGCAAGTTGTTAGGGCAAGGAATTGCGACTTTATTCGGAAAGCCAGCAGACCGAGAAGATGGCGGACTCGTGCCCCACAGAACCATCTTGTCTGAGTTAGAATTCAGGCTTCTCTTATACTAAAAGGGGAGGGAGTAAAGCCAAACACTTCCTGGTTCCCGTCAGCCTCCAGCGGGGATGTGTTAATTTCTTTCTGCCTGCAGTCATTCACAGGTGGACCTAGTCAAGATGTTTCATGTGAGCTAAATGATGGTATTTTAGCTTAATGCTTATTACCTGGGAGGCAGGGTTCCCAGAGATGGGCCATTATGTATCATTTAAGCTTACAGGTGACATCCCTTTAGTGATTAACTTGTAATAGAATACAAAGATTCTTTCCTACTACAAAATGAAACTCTAGGAAATTGAATGAGCTCATCTGCTATCTGGAGTTGTAAATAGATACAGTATGTTTTTAAGAACATATGTCAAAAATGATTTGGGCTTAGCAGCAATTGTTGCTAAGCCGTTCTACCAGAAGGTAGAGAGGTAGAAGCTGCACAATTGGTTCCTGATCACCAGTGCACAAGAGAGCACTCTCTTTTCTGTCCTCAACAGCAGGTGGGAATGCGGGCATTCTTTGCCAGGATCAAAAAGGGGCCATAAATCAGCACATATTTTTAACAAAGGGCATAAAACATAACATTGTTTGATCTGGCACCACTCCTTGACTAAAAAAAGAAAATTGTGTGTGTTTTCCAGAAACAATACTTAACTGACTCCAACTCTGAAGGTGGTGTAAAATGCTGGTTCACTATAAGAATCAGTTATCAGGCTTCTCTTTTGAATATAAGCAGCTAAATCCAAAAACTGATTTCAAGCTACAGAATGAAAGGTTGAGAAAAGTTCAACCTGGGGACAACAGACCATCTTACCTACTGTTCATGAGAGATTCCAGCACAAGTGGATCAAGAAGCCATCTGTTCTCCATGGGCCTGGAATCAGACCAAGCAGCCCTGGAAATTTCAAGCTGACCCTCACCAGGAAGGAAACAAGCACAGCATTTGGGTAACATGTTTAGCAAACTGATAGGGCACTAATTCAAAGGGAATAAACTCCATTCATTGTACTGTCCAGTAGGTTCAGATTGGTAAGCAGGTTGCCTGGGACCCTACCTGTCAGAGCAGACCACAAACAGTCTCAGGTGGAAAGCCTTTATTCGAAGATTACTGGTTTTTTTTTTTTTTTTTTTGAGGCTTTAAAATAAACTAAACTCTATGAGAAGACACGACCAAAATCCAACCAGAGAGGAGCCTGTGATCTACGAATTTTAAGACATTTGTGCTGAGGTCAAAGAGCTGAAAGAAGAAAGTTGTCTGTTTCGATTTGAGCTTCCGTGTTTACACTTGGCCAGTTCATGCCTGGTTGATTATGTCCCAGGGTCTTACCTCATTCGTGGTTGTAACTGCCAAATCCTGGGCCTCCCACAAAGATTCAAGTTTTTTGGAGGCCATAATAAATTTACGTAAGATTTGAAGCTGATAAATCCTAAAGTGACCTCTTCTAAATTCTCTTAATCCATGATCTCAACAGTTTACCCAAAGTTTTTGTTATTGTTATTTCCCTTGTGTTGACAAATCAGGAACATGTGGGGACCACTTGCATCTCCCCAAACATGAAACACTCTGCACCTAATTATGAGTCCTTAGTCTGTACCAGGTGTTTTCTAGGTCCTGGGCAAACAGCAATGAACAAAGTGAGGTTCCAACCCCCATGGAGCTTCCCTTGGTGTTTTAGTCAACAATTCACTATGGAGACCAGAGAGAAGCAGAACATCTCTTGAGAGACCAGACATAGTTTTAAAACACCAGAGATGATGTTTAAATGACCTTCATTCGGGCTTCCCTGGTGGTGCAGTGGTTGAGAGTCTGCCTGCCGATGCAGGGGACACGGGTTCGTGCCCCGGTCCGGGAAGATCCCACATGCCGTGGAGCGGCTGGGCCCGTGAGCCATGGCCGCTGAGCCTGAGCATCCGGAGCCTGTGCTCCGCAACGGGAGAGGCCACAAAAGTGAGAGGCCTGCGTACCGCAAAAAAAAAAAAAAAAAAAAAAATGTTAAATGACCTTCATTCATCAAAAAGTCACCCAGAAGATTAGATCTTTCTCTAAAGACTTTCAGAAAGAAAGTCTCCTTCTGCATCCTGCTCTTCTTAACTACTCAATCTACTAGTTCAATGGTAGGCACCAATAGGCCCCAGTACAGCTTGACAAGGGCAAAGTGGAGGAGGACGTTGTTTATCTGACCCCAAATCATCTTTAGATAAGTAGAGATGGATTCATGATAATATAATGCTGAGACCACCTGTGTGATAAAAATTTCCCTCAGAGTCCTCATTTTCAGATTCTCTTTATTAATAAATTATCTATAGAGGAGGGATTTTAGCTGCAGAAGTTGCAAATATGAGCAAGACATTTCCCAGGGAGAGTTTTAGATGCGACTTACAAACACCAGGCCTTGTTGACGGGCAAGTCATGAAAAATCTGAACCAGAGCAGCAGCCACCGGGAGAAGTAGGAGATAAAGCAGCAAGAGGCTGTGCTCGGAGAAACGTTTCCAGCTAGAGTTAGTGGCTAACCATGCAAGTGGGGTAGAGAGATCTGATAAGCTAAAACTGGGAAAGTATTTTTTGGGCTTTGGCCAGGAGAAGTTCATTCATGACATAGGAAACTGTTTCAGCCAAGAGGTGGAGGAAAGGCCCGGATGCCATGGGTGGAGGAGGGAACTGATAATGAGGCAGCCAGGGAGTGGGGGTAGACTCCATGTAGCATGACTGCACTCACCTCCTAACTGGCTTCCTTGCCTCTCCTCCATCCTGCACACCACTTGCTTCTAGAGTGCTCACACTCAGGCCCACAATCCTTCGATTGTGCCATTATCACCTGCACGATAAATGTCAAAATTCTTAGCACAGACATCCCATCCTAGCATAAACCTGGCTTACAGTTGTTTGCATAACTGCCAGTCTTTGCCACTAGGTTATTCCCTAACAGACTTTGCTCCTAAAGAAATGTACCATTTCTTATTTGGCATTTTATGTCACCTTACCTCTACCCATTATGAAACGGCACTCAACTCACATGGTTGAATGAATGGAAACATAAGTGAGAGATGGAATGAATGAATGAATGAATGATACCAGCACTGTCTTTGTAAGAATATGTCTCTGAGCCCCAATATGGAAGGTGAAGATAATCTTTGTGAAATGATTACCTTTCCTTTGTAAAATGTCTCGATGAGCTGGAAATAAAAATCTCTCTATAAATCCAACATCCCGTTGTTGCCTCGTCATTGTCAAAGCGTTTTATTTTGGTGGTTTGAGTTACCATGATGTTTCTTTATAACTAGACAAGTTCAACAGACGTGAAGATCTCCGACTGGAATAGGATTCTCTCGGCGATATGACAAGTGTGTCTGGAAGCACTACTGTTTAGCATGACACCAAGACCCAACACATGCCCAGTTCTGTCAAAACTCCGAGTCATGCATGTGGAATCAGTGGAATCACCAGGATGACAATTGACTTTACTCTGTGACTCCCCTGTTGGCACATTTATTTTAGCTCTTCTGGCAGAGCTGGAGACTTGCTCTACTATTTTTTTTTTAAACAAATTTAAAAAAAAATTTTTATTCATTTATTTTTGGCTGCGTTGGGTCTTTGCTGCTGCATGCGTGCTTTCTCTAATTGAGGCGAGTGGGGGCTACTCTTCATTGTGGTGCATGGCTTCTTACTGCAGTGTCTTCTCTTGTCGCGGAGCACGGGCTATAGGCGCACGGGCTTCAGTACTTGTAGCACGAGGGCTCAGTAGTTGTGACTCACAGGCTTAGTTGCTCCGCAGCATGTGGAATCTTCCCGGACCAGGGCTTGAACCCGTTTCCCCTGAATTGGCAGGTGGACTCTTATCCACTGCGCCACCAGGGACGTCCCAGTCTACTATTCACTATGACGTTGTTTTCTAATTAGGTGTCTTGACACAGCAGGCATTCCAGTATGAACATTTCTTTTGTTTCTTTAATGTGGCAGCAAGCTGTCTGACTTTTAGCTGCCTGATCTTTCAGAAATATTACCTGCCATGTAAAATGAGATATCACACGTAAGGCACCTAGCCCAGTGTGTGACACCTGAGGGGTCTCTGAGAATGTTCATTACAACTTCCTGTTTATCTTGGTCTTCTGACTTCTGGTGCTTTAGTTACCCTAGGAGATAAAATATTACCTTGGTAAGGCTTATGTTTTTCTTCATCCCGGAAAAGAGTCCAGTAAATCTATAAACAGAGACTACATGGATTCTGTAAATAAAACGGCCACAATTTATTGAGTGCTTTCTATGTGCCAAGTGTTCCCACATTGGATTGCTTTTCATCCTCACAGTAACACTGTGAGGTAGACATTTTTATTCTCCCTGCTTTTTCGAGGAAGGAACCTTGCCTGAGAAGCCAAGTAGCTGACGTTACAGGGCGGGCGAGCAAGGGAGGTGGGACGAGAGCCCACACCTGCTTCCCTCGCACAGTTCTCGTCCTCAACCATCGCACACACTGCCCTCCACCCGCACCGTTTCAGTGGCCAGCGCAGTCTCGGGGACCCCGCAGGACACAGAGATGGAGAAGCCACAGCCCTGCTCTAAAGGCATTCTTCCTGGCTGAACAGAAATGTGACCGCCCCCAGGTGTGAGCGCCAACACCTCCGGGGCCCGGAGAGATCCCCTTCCCACCCCCTTCCTCTGATCAGCCCCCATGGAGCCCCATCTGGAATGTGGGGGAAGAACTTCCTGGGGCGAGTGCACAGCTGGACCCCCTCCCTGCAAGCCCCACCTCCAACCCCACCCCCACCTCATCCCAGAGGAGAGAACAGCAGGTGCTCCCACCGCCCTCGGTGTCCTGGGAGCCCATTGTCTGGTTTTGCTTAGCGTGGCCTGCTTCCCTTCTAGCCCTGGGCATGTGGGCAGAGTACAAGCTAATTGGCAGGGCTGCTCCAAAGACTAAAGAGCATGGGAGCTGCCTGCTCGCTAGCGGGAGGGCGTGTTCCCAGCCAGCGCTCTGACATTTTCTGGTGCCCGGCGGGCGAGGCTACCTGCCTGAGGAAGGTGTAGCAGGGAAAGGGTAAACACGGAAATTCAGGTTCTGACAGCTTGGCAGAGATTCCCCCAGAGGAATGGACGCAGCTGAAATCCAGCTGCTCAAGATACTTGGTCAGCAAGGAGGAGACTCGACCTGGAGAGAGAAAGGAGTTCCTATAGGGACAGAGAGAGCTGGTCCTGTCCTCCATCCACCTGCCAGGCAGAAGGATCCTGAGCCCCCAGGTTCCTGGGAGACCACACGGCTGAAGAGAAGGCCGCTCCCAGCCACCAGCCCCCAATTCCCAGCCCTCAGCCCCCAGCTCCCCAGCTCCCAGCCCCCAGCTCCCAGCCCCCAGCTCCCAGCCCCCAGCCCCAGGTCCCCGACAAACACCTTACCTCACATAGACAAAAACAGGGCCTGGTGACGGTTGGGGCTGCTATGCTGGAAGCAAGGCAAAGTTCCCTGACCTGGATGAAAAAAAACAAAACCCTCACAGAGAAGAGGAGTCCTGCTGGAGAAAAGAAGTTTTGCAGAGTGGAGACTGTGGACTTTGTAGCCAGATATATCCATGTTCCAACCTCAGCGCTGCGGCAGCCTGTAGCTAACCTAGCTGACCATCATGCTAAGGGCTTTGAACAATATGTCATTTAATTCTCACAACAACCCTTTAAGGGAAATTATCTTTTAATCTTTATTTTATGAGAAACGGAAGCTTAGTTCAACATCTTGCCCATGGAGAGGTACCCGAGAGTACCAGTGCCGGGCCTAGAACTTGATGCTGCCTGGTGGAATGCCGTGCTCTTGACCACTAGGCCCCCCATACAAAGATGCTTTCTGTGGCGACAGGATATTTGAGACAACACCTGTCCTCATGGAGAATGAGTTTCTTAGTTTCATCATTTCTAACATGGGATTAACCATATTCATCTTTCAGGGTTTTTGTGAAAATTAGAGATAATATAAGAAGGCACATGGGAGAGTTCCTTGAGGGTTAAGGGCTAGGGAGGGTCCCCGATACCTCCCTGGGCAGAGAACTACAGAGCCCATGCTCATTGGTGCTATTTCTTTTAAATTAAATCTCTTGCAAAAACATTACCTTAAATCAGAATGGAAAGATTTTCAAGTCAGAAGAGAAAAATTGTCTCAATTCATTTCATTTTTATATTGTCCAAATTAAAATCATACGTATTATATTTTTCTCATTAAGATTGTAATACATGTTGATGCATTAATTATGGAAAATACAGAAACTGCAAAAAAGAAAATAAGAAAAATCTTTACTTCCCACTATTCAGAGATGACTACTGCTAAGACATTTTTTCTTTTTTATTTCTGGTATTTCGTTTATATATATATATATATATTTTTTACAGAATTGGTATCATATTGCATCCTACTGTACTATATCCCACACTTAAAATGCAATGTATCATGAACACTACCATGACACTAAATAATTCTTAAAATATATGAGAATGAATAGTTGCTTTCCAATTTTCTTTACAAAGTGGCTCATTACTTTTGTAGTGGAAAAACATTATGCTTAAAAGAACTCATTGTGTTAAAAAATATATTTCTGAGAGGGGTGTGTGGCTTAACCCAACAGGTGTAGTGTCCTATGTTTTACTTCTCACTCAGGCCAAGTGAAGGGTGATATCCTCCCAGCAGTAACCATGACATATGAAGTGGAGCCATGGTGAGTGCTCAGTAATGATAGAATTGTGTCAGTCAGTGACAATGCAAGGAGAACAAGGTGGGCATTCACTGGGGTGCCCTGGAGACTTGGAGGGCAGCCCTGCCAGTGATGTGCTGGAGTCAGCTCTTATATGCTCTCAAAAGCCAATTGTTAAATGCTCAGGAAGTTTTCAGGCTGGTGGTAAAGGTTATAAAACCATTGGTTGCTTGAAATCTGTCACAAGGGGAGTATTTACACCACAGAAATTGGAAATCAGCAAAAGCTACAAATCAGGGTTATTTATTTGTTTCTTTCCTTATGTATGTATTTTAGCAGCACATCACTGGTAGGGACAACACAAAGACAAGCTTTGCTGCTTCTCAAAGTGGTGGAGCCCTGAAGAAAATGCTTCTGAGGGCTCGTGTAGCATTAGTCGATTTTGCAAAAATGGAAAGGGATTAACATGAGCTGAGATCCTGGTCTGATTTCTCTTGCTTTAACTGCAAGGAGGAATAGGGAAGCTTAAGCAATGGGAAACCAAAAGGGCAAACCAGAAGAGTTTTGTTTATGCTCCTAAAACAGAAATAACTGGATTAGAGGATTAAAGTGCAGGAGATGGGGACACTTGTCAACTGGAGTGACAAGGACCTATTAGTGTAAGTGAATAAGAAGCTCACAGTTGGAGAGAAATCCTTGCCCAAGCAGAAGGCTGTGGGAAGGAGATGAAGAATGGATGCACACAGCAAGCTCTCTTCCAGCATGTCACAAGGATCAGAGGCATAGGGTCTGTGTGCTGGAAGGATTCACAGATCACTGGCTCACCTCTAACCTCCTAGGAGGAGACAGGGGCTGGGAATTGAGTTAATCACCAGTTGCCAATGATTTAATCAATTGTGCATAAGTAATACAACCTCCATAAAAATCCTAAACAATGGGATCCAGGGGAATTCCCTGGCGGTCCAGTGGTTAAGCCTTGGCTTTCACTGCTGGGGCCTGGGTTCAATCCATGGTCGGGGAACTAAGATCCCACAAGCCGTGCGGCACGGCCAAAGAAAACGGGGTTGAGAGAGCTTCTGTGTTGGTGAAGCATCCATATGCTAGGAGGGTGATACACCTCAAACTCTGTAGGGTCAGAAGAAGCTCCTGTGTTCTGGACCCTTCCAGACCTTGCCCTATGTATCTCTTCATCTGGATGTTCATTTGTATCCTTTATAATAGCCTTGTAATAAACTGGTAATAGTAAGTAAACTGTTCCCCTGAGTTCTGAGAGCCATTTATTACTGGCAAATTTTTCAAACCTGAGGAGGAAGGGGTCATGGGAACCCGTGACTTGTAGCCAAGTCAGATAGAAGTACGGGTAACCTGGGGACCTACTAGTTGTGACTAGCATTTGAAGCAGTGGTATGGGGGGAGTCTGGTGGGACTGAGCCCTTGACCTCTGGGGTCTGCACTCACTCCAGGAAGTTAGTGTCAGAATTGAATTAAATTGGAGGATACCTTGTTGGTTTCCACAGAGAACTGGAGAATTGCTTGGTGTGGAAAACCCACACATTTGGCATCAGAAATGTTATGTGTAAAAACAGATCCTCAAGCATGAATGCTGTTTTTATCATTTGTGTGTGTATGTATATATATGTATTATATATATGTATATAATATAATACAATAAAGCTAGTTTCATTTGGGAAGGGAAATCCCAACAAAAGCTCACACTGAGTGCTTACTGTGCAAGAAAAATTCTGAAAGAAAAGTCATAAGGTGCTGAGAAGTGATGGCTTTTATCACGTAAATAACTACGTGAATTTGAGCAAATCATTTCATGTCTCTGGGCTCCAATTCCTCACATAAAATGGAGTTTTCCGCAAATGATCTCTGAGGTTCCTTTCTGTTCCAGAATTCGATGTATTGTTAGCTGTGAGAAAGTCAGCATGAGGTACAGAGGGGGGACATAGGCTGTAGAATCAGACAGCTCTGGGTTCAATACCAAGGCTGCTGTTACTGCACATCTTTGGGCTAAAGAGTTAAACTCTCAAAAAATGAGGTTCCTCATTTGAAAAACGGGAAAATAAAAATTATATTATAAAATCATAAGAATTGACTGGAAAATAAACATAAAGGACTAAGCATACATACCAGCATTCTTTTTTGAATCTAATGTGAATTAAGAGACAAGTTACTTTAATAAGCAAATTAAAATAATGGATTCCATATTATTTTCAAAGCTCTGCTTTGTCATCTTAAGGTGAAACAGTTTAAAAATAGGATATGAAATTCAATGGGGGAAAATCAGCAAGCGATGAAACAGCAGAATATCTTTGCAGTTTTTTTTCAGAGAATTCATTTCTAAACAGTTTACCAGTGGAACTTTTCTATTTTGGAGAGATTTGTCCAAGTTCACACAAACAGGTACTGCTGAATGAAACCTTCCTGGGATTCAGCAATACTGAGAGGTTACATTTTCTTCCCTGTGCTAATGCATCACATTTTTCATAAAATTGAAAGAAAAAAATGTTATGAGCAGAATTTCATCAACCAGAACATTTTAGAAATGCAGAACCTGGGCTTTTGATTTTACACCATAAATCAAATAAAATGCAGGAAACCATTTTTTCCCAATCCTGATGCCATCATTTTGTACCTGCAAGGCCACATCTTGCCCTGGGAGGAGAGCTACTTCATTTCTTAACAATTGTAATGTTTTCTCTGAGGAATTCCAGTTGCTGCTGAGAACCAGCCTGTCCGAGAATATCCTTCAATGTTGTCAGTGATTCAATCAGAATCTGAAATATTCTCACAGAAAAAAATCAGTTAGAAAGTTGCATCATGCAGACTCAATACTGGACCTTCAACTTCATTGTAAAGAAACAATTCTTTAAAAAGTAAACACATTGCACAAATAGGTTTGAATTGGCCAAGAGTCATGTTTTGAGTAAAGACCAAGAAGGAAAATAAACAAACAAGGTGGAAGAATTTGGCATGTGATTTGTTTTTTCATGGCATAAATTTATACTACTTGTTATGTGCAGAAGACAGGAAAGTGTTGTCTGGGCCAGGATGACTCTCACCAGGTACCAGCACGAGGTGTGAAAAAGCAACATTCCTTCTACCCGGGAAGAGAGCTTTCTGAATGCAGCAGGACAATTTTTTCCCCACTGAAGAACTGTGTCTTAGGACTGTCTGTATTGAATTTGCTGTAGTGGAATTTGGTTCTCTGCAATGAATTTCTTCTCCATCAGTGTCTTCTTTGTCTTGTACTCTGTTTTTAATTTGACCACCAGCATTTGGCATTGAATGAAAAGCCCCAAACTCACTCAACTGGAGGGTCACTGCATAGAAGAACAAATCATTGTTTGTTTTTAATTTCTTTCCTTTCCTGGCACAAATACTAAATTGAAATGATGTTGAAAGTATTGACCTGAAAAAGAAAAAGAAAGAATTCAAGGGATTTGCTCCATTTAAAAAAATATGTGTCTTTACTCTGAAGTATTAAGAGCAGTCAGGGCTGTGGTAAACCAGTTTCCAGCAGGTGACTAGGTGATAAGAAATTGTTCAGGTTCAACTTCTAGTTCTGTTTCGTTCTTAATTTATAATAGTAATAGCTGATATATATCTGCCATGTCCAGTTTATAAATTGCTTTAGCATACATTAGTTACCTAATGTGATCCTCAAAGCAGCATAATGGTACAGATACCATCATTATCCCCATTTCACAGATAAGAAGACTGAGGTTCTGAGAGACTGACTTTACCCAGGTTTTTCAGTTAATGAGAGGCAGTGCTTGAAATCAAGCTTAAGTGTTCTGACTTCAAATTCCTTGTTCCTACTGTTGCCTTTTAAAGACCTAAAACTATGGGATACTTGAGCTGAAAGGGAACTTAGAGATCTGCTGGGCCAGCCTTTGCCTGGTTCTACAGGATGTTAACGTATTTCCACAAAACAAAATTTGGGAAATGCCAAATTAAAGGATGTTAAGTGGATTTCTTGACCACAGAATGTCCCAGAGCCTTTATTTTGCAATGGATCTTGATGCCTTTTCTGATCTTATTTGGCGATGAATTTATTTTGGGGTCCATCTACCTAAGAACCACATTGTGTCAGGGGTTTGGAAGGAGCTGTCCTCTCTTCTTTTTTACAGAAATAAATCCTCATTTGTTCTGGACTTTCTCAGAGTATGCTATATTGTCACTCATATGCCACCTCAAGTCAACTTGGAAGAAAGTAGAAGAATTGAGCTTTTAATTGTTATTCAGCAGATTTACCGCTGGAAACAGGAAGTAGTAACAAAGTGGCACATTTCTGCCCTCCTGATTCTTTTCACAAACAATTATTAGTTGTGCACCAGATTCCAGGGACTGGGGGGGATCTGCGTGGAAAGATGAAGAGGACAGTTCCTGCCCTTAATGTATTCCCTCACATTCTAGAACAAGGTGTCAACAAAACTAGCAAATAATGACAAACATCTGATGAAGGCTGGCACGGGATGGGAGCCAGAGAGGGCGGCATCTTGTCCTGGAGGAGATCGATGGAGGGGGTGATCTGCGTTCAAGTCCCTGCTCGTCTTCCTGGCAGGAGAAAGGCCACATCAGCCCCTTCACCTGCCCCAACTGAGGAGGTGGTGACCGGCTACCCAACTGGCAGAAGGTGTGGATGCTCTCTGGGATCCATCCCAGCCCCAGGGCACCGGGGTCTGAGCTCCACAGCTTTCCTGACAGAAAGAAAAAAATAGATTGAAAACGTCTCAGCTCCACATGTCCTATTTTTAATTGATTTGCACACAGGCTCTTCAATCACGGTATTAATATTTAATCGTCCTGTCAGGTCAGAACCTTCCCCATCAGACGGTTAAAGATGGTTTTGGACAGAGGAGGAAATGAGGTGGTGGAATGGCATGAAATGAGGAAAGGGAGTCATTTGCTCAGAGGGGATTGGATCTGAGGACCAAGAAGGGTCCTGAGAAGAAGTACACCTTGCTCACTTTCTCTCTGTTTTTAATTGTTATTCAACAGATTTACCGCTGGAAACAGGAAGTAGTAACAAAGTGGCAGATTTCTGCCCTCCTGATTCTTTTCACAAACAATTATTAGTTGTGCACCAGATTCTCACTGTTCCTCCATTGCACACATCTGTAACCACTGCAGCACTTGTCCAGAAGGCCACTGGGAGCCATATAAGAGCTTAGACAACACCAAGGCCTGAGGAGAAAGTAGGGGGTTTCTTCAGTGAGGAGAAGCCAAGAGGCTGGTGCCTGGGGAAGGGTCCAGAGGATGAAGTGTTCACATGCCATGTTTTCTAAGTTGGTGAGAAGCCGATTGGTGTTTTGACTCTGGGCTCCACCTCAGCCCGGGTGGAACCGGGTTGAACGCACATTTCTTTGAGAAACCGGTGTCCTTCTGGGCTGCGCAGCATCACAGCAGCCGAGAAAAATGGCCCGGGAACTATTTTAGGTGAACGCTCTCTCAGAGGTGGTGAATAAACGTCTCAAATGTGACTCGTTCCAGGAGGCTATTAATAGGCAGGAGATGAGAGGCATGGGAGAACTGAATTTCATTCAGGTTCGGACTCTTGCTTTACCTATACCTCCTTTTGCAACACAGAAACGAGGAGGGAGAGCTTGTCTTGCCGCGTTTCCAGGGGAGCAGGGAGAAAGCGGCCACTTCCTCCTCCTCTTCCGAGTCAAAGAGGGAAAAGCAGCGCACTCACCGCGGGCCCCAGCACAGTCCTTTCTGACCATCGCCCATGGCTTTGCTGAACACAAGCCTACCAAGTCCAGAGAGTCACAGAAAATCAAGATGAGGCGATGCCTCGATTCATATTCATATTTGCTTCCACATCGCCGTCGCCTCTGTGCATCTTCTGGGTTTGAAGCAGCGGTTCTCATGGGGAAAGAATTGCTGGAAGGGGACCTTTGGAAATGCCCGAGTGTATGTGGCTGTCTTAACAGTGGCCTGGGATGATCTTACCATTTAGTGGGAAAGGGCAGAGATGCTGGACAGGCAGAAACGCTCTGGCTGGTGTCCCCAACCAAGAACTGCCCCTGCCCTGCATGACTACTTGAGGCCTCTCTGTGTATTCTCAGCAGAGGATGTGTTTGGAATGGTCTGAGAGTAAACCTGAACTCCATTTTACTCATCAACATAAAGAGTTTTTGTTTCATGTTTTAACGGTTGTGGAAAATCAAGGAAAGACAGACTTTTGTTTCGTTTGGGGTTTTACCAAGAGTTGTTCATCTTTTGGAAGAATCAGATCCCTGATAGCAATGACACTCGTGGTATTTGTTACCAAAACCACATGCCTGTGCCGGTCTGCGTCTGCAGCTGTCAGATTTCCGCACGGGAGGATCTGACTACTTCCTGCTGGCTCCTGACGCAGTCGCACCAAACCTTTACATACGGAAACACATCTGATGTTATCCTAGGCGACTTTGGTTTTATTTTGCCTTTACATTCCATTAGGGCATTATACTGATTTTTAGAATCGAATGTAGGTGGATAATATTAATTTAATTTAAGGAACATAAAGGGGATATTATAGAATATTTCTTGTGGGGGAGGCATTGGGTCTAATCCAGGTCCTAAAACAGGGGTGAAATAACTGGTTTAGATTTTAAAACAGGACAAACTCCTGAGAGAAGAGCCAGGCAAATGGATCATCAGCCACAGGACTCTCTGAATCATGTTCTGCTCTGAGGCTCAAATGCTTCTGCAAATGTGCCTGTGAGAATCAGGCAGTTCATGGGGAAGAGTAAAGGGGCAGAAAAGCAAGAGCTCAAGGGCCATGGCAGGGGCACCAGCTCTCAGCATTGGGCACCGTGGGGTCTGCGCCTGGATGGGGCTCATGGCCTGTTGACCGTGGCCCTGCAAGATTGCAGGCATAGCGTTGCTAGATTTTCCATGCTTGCAGTGGAAGCTAGAAAGCCAGTGTGCTGGAAATTGTATTAGGTGTGGTAAGCCTCCAACAAAGAGAGCCAACAATACAACGGCTTAAGGACCAGGATATTGATTTCTTTTGCAGGTCATGATCAAGGCAGGGCCACAGTCACATGTGGCTGTCAGCCAGGAGAAGAGGGATGAGGGCATGGAGGAGAGCATGAGCAGCATCACTAAGGTCCAGACCCGGAAGCGGTGCACCTCCACTTTTACATGTTCCACTTTTACATGCCCTCTGATTGGTGGGGAAATGTCATCTTTAGCTGGGCATCGCCTGGCTGTAACACTGACCGTCTCTGCCAGAGTACTTACTCCAAGCACTTAAACCAGTCCTCTGCAGACCATGGAGCTGAACTTGGCTCAAAGACTGCCTGTCCTGCTCTGCTGGAATTCACCATTTAGTTGTAGATTTACGATCCACACCAGGAAAAACCATTTAGACTAGAGGAAGAAGGAGGAAGGCAGGGGGGCCAATGTGTTTAAGTTGGTGGCGGGGTGGCATACTCAGAGCAGACACTCTTAGTGGGGACAGCTTGGAGGATGGAAGGACACAGAACGCAGGTAAGGGAGGTTTTATTCAGGTTATCTGTCTTACCTCCACCTTGCCTGACAAAGCCCTCCTGGGCCAGCCTAGGTGCTCCTATTCTGTGTGCCTGGCACAGCACCAATTGTACTTATTGTTTTCCTTGCCTATTTTTGTCTTCCCATCTAGACTGCAATTATATTTTGCTCACTTTTATATCCCCAGGGTCTTGCAGAGTAATTAGCATAGTAGGTGCTCAACAAATCCTTGATGAACGACTGAAAAAATTCTATGAACAGTAGAAAACTAATGCATGCTTCTGAGTCAGTGCAAGGCACCATCACGGTGTTTCATTAAGACTAATCTGGTTATCACGTTCAGAAGGCCAAAGTCAGCAGGACAAAGACAGACTGGGTTTCTTGGCGAAGTACTCTGTGACTGAGGGTAGAGATGTCCTGTGGGAAGGAATGGGCTTCAAAAGGCTGATGGGTTGGGGGCGTCTGCATGAGGAGTGGAGAATTAGAAACTCTGCTTCTGGATGTTTCTGTCCAAGTCTAGTCTAGTGATAACAGAGTTAGCTGCAGTACCAGTCACCAAGGCAAGGCCTGAATGGAGGAGACAGCGGTGAGTAGCAAACCCTTGAGGGTTCTATGTCCTGTGAAATTGAATTAAAATAGAAACTCTAGGAGAGGCTTCCTGGATGAGGGAACATTTATGATGGGCTTTGAGACGTGAGGAAAATGAAGGGTCTGAAAAAGCATGTCAGCTTCATTAATTTGCCAAGAATCTAGTGAGTCCAATAAATATTTTTATGAAAGAAAAATAAATTATGAAATGGACAGTTAGCTATGGTTTTTACTAGTCTCTTCGGAAGAATGAATGGGAGGACAATTGGGGGTTCTTCTCAAGTTGTAAAGTTTCTGTTGCTATATCAGGTTTTGGCCACTCAAGCCCATTGAAGAAAGCTGTGATCTTTGAGGAATAAAGTTCTGCTGGATGTGAGGGAGAGGTTCTGGGAGAAGTCAGGTCACCCCTTCCCTGAGCCAGTGATCTAGGAAACACCAAACCGGTGGCAGCCCCTGTGGTCCAGGATCGACCCGGATGCTGACCTTGCCTGTCACCCCAGCCAGCCAGCGGAAGCTTCTGCAGCCCCAGGGGCTGTCAGGCAGCCCCGGCATCCGCTGTCACATCCTCAGGGGTGTGAAAGAAAGCCACAGGTCTTCCCCTGTGTGCAGGGGAGTGGGACTGTAGGTGGGGAGCCTCAGACAGAGCCGAGACACACTTCGGGGTGGGGGCAGTCTCCACAATTAAACAAAGGCTTGGCTGTTAGAAGATCCCTCGGGGAGTGAGACTTCGGATTATTAGGCTTGGGTTAAGGAAAGGGCTTTCTCTGCAAACACAACAGCTGCCTGGAAGTGACGCTGCCCACTCAAGATGTTTGTGGGAGGCAAGGCTGAAAGGCCCAGCATGGCAGGTGGTCAGGGTCGCGGCGCTACTAAGCAGGTCTTGGGAGCTGAGGGTGGGGAAGGGTTGGGCTTGGTTTTAAGTCTTGGAGAAGGAGGCTCTGAATGTGGCTGGAGGTGAAGGTGAGACAGAGGAGGATCATGTTGAAGGAGAACTAGAAAGAAGTCAGAAGATGGGTTTTAATTTCAAGTTTTACCATCTAACGCTTGACCGTAAGTCACCTTCCTTCTTTGGGCCCTCTTTTCTACACCTGTCCTGCTCTGGCCTAGGTTTGGTGGGGGTGGGAATAGGGCAGATGGGTAGGCTTGGAAGAGGCACAGAGACCCACACCACTGTGAAGGGCTGATGCATCAGCGATTTCGATTTCCTTACACTTCGTAAGCACATGACTGATACTCAGTAAATATAACACAGCCACTGTTTCAGGCTCAGAGACCTTCCCTCCTGGAATGATATTCTCTACCAAGGTCAAGGGGGCTCCAGATAATCTAAGGGAGCAATGATTTCCCTTCCTGCAGCTTCCAGGATAGATTAGAAATAATAAAATGTTTGGGGCTAAGAATTAAAAATCGGGATGGATCTAAAGTACTTCACCCCCATATATCTCATTCTTTCAAAGATGATGATCCGAATAATCAAGATTCTGAATGAGACTGAAAAATACTCTTTGGGGAGGAGATTAGATTTCTTTGCAGAATAACAGATCAAGTTTTTTTTTTAAATGACTGACAACAACAAAGTTAAAATATCCAAAACTACCTCATGAATTAATCAACCAAGGAAACAGACATTTCCATTATTCAGATGTTAGCAAGACTCTAAGTGTAAATATCTCAGCAGTGCTAGAAAGTCATATTTGCAACGGACTTTTAAAGGTGAATTTAACCCAACATACACACTTTATGGGTGAAG
Organism: Hyperoodon ampullatus; assembly: GCF_949752795.1. Taxonomy (NCBI): domain Eukaryota; kingdom Metazoa; phylum Chordata; class Mammalia; order Artiodactyla; family Ziphiidae; genus Hyperoodon; species Hyperoodon ampullatus. Next base: position 157,201,723 of record NC_136915.1, read on the forward strand.
AAACTGAGACCCAGAAAAGAGGTTACAGTAAGAAAAGAAAAATGCATATGCAAAGTTTACCTTCTCCTACGCTGAATGAAGATATGATGTCAGCGTGTCCACCCACACATGGCACCTGGCTGCCTGGGACACCTGCAAGGCTGCTGTGGGTGACGTGTAGTTTGATTTTCCTCAGCATCTCTTCCTTTGGGAGAACACTTCTCTTATTTTCCTGGATCTGTCAGTCAAGGTGCTGTTCATCATGGGAGGACACTTGACCCGGGTTGGTCGCTAGTCACAGGGATTGGTCTGGAGTGGGAATGTGATCCAAGCAGAACTCATCAAAGGCTTTTCCTGGGATTTTTATGTGGATGGATCCAAAGAAGCATGCTTCCTTGACTGCAAAGAGGAAGCTATTTATAGTAGGAGAAAATGAGGCTATTCTTGAAGGAAGAAAACCCTAGATAGACAGACTCTAGATAAATGATAATAGATAAAGATAGATAGATACGTAGATAGATACACACACACACACAGAGAAACATAGAAAGAACCTGCTCCTGCGCTTGCTAGTTCTTTTGCTTGAGCTAGTTTGAATTAAGTTTCTGTCACTTGCAAACAAAAAAAGTTGTGATCAATATAATAGAAACACAATGGCCCTGTGACTGTTTTTTTTTTTTGCGGTACACGGGACTCTCACTGCTGTGGCCTCTCCCGCTGCGGAGCACAGGCTCCGGACACGCAGGCTCAGTGGCCATGGCTCATGGGTCCAGCCACTCCACGGCATGTGGGATCTTCCCGGACCGGGACACGAGCACGAACCCGTGTCCCCTGCATTGGCAGGCGGACTCTCAACCACTGCGCCACCAGGGAAGCCCCCCTGTGACTTTTTAATGATCTAAAGCTGATAAGTTGGTGGTAGAAGGGAAAGAAATGTAAATAGAATCCCTTTCCTCACCTGGAATGTGTTCCCTGGGACTTGGTCCTAGGAGGAGACTGCGGGCCTTTCCTGTTTATTGCCCCCCCTTTTGTCTATTTAAAAACATTGACAAGACAATATATTGAAATATATAAACATTTTGAAAAGTTACAATGTCCAGCAGCCAAATGCAACTGTTGATTTGGCCACAAGGCAGTCGTGATGTACAGGCTTGATCGAATTCTGCTGCTTACTTTATGTATTATTCAGAAACACACAAAAAATGGCCATCTTAATCGTGCTAACGGCTGTACAACACTCCCCTGTGTCATATGACAGTTTATTAAACTGTTCCCCAGATGTTCAACATTTTAAAAAAAGAACACCTAGGTGGTCGTCTTCTACTCTTCTGCAAAACTGTAGTCCAATTCATTTTCAGGTCAAATGTTGGATTACTTCCAATAAGCTGCTGTTCCATGAAAACTGCACATTTGCACTTGCCTTTGTAAATGTTATCCTGTCTGCCCTTGGAATCTCCTGCCCCTTTCTTTTTATGTCCTTATTTTGATTAACTCTTATTCATCCTTTAAAGCCCTGCTCTGACACTCCCTCATTGATTTGTTCTTTTATCAAGAATTTACTGAACTAAGTGCTGTGCTGGGAGCTGGGGATATGGCAAGGAACATGACGTTCTTTCATTCAACCAACAGATATTTCTTGAAGGTCTGCTATGTGGCAGTTGCAGTGTTAGGTGCAGGAAATCCAGTGGTGAGTAAGACAAGGTCCCTGCCCTTGTGGAGCTTAGATTCTATCGGGATATAAAAAAAATAGAATTCATGAAGGAGTGGGATGTGTTCTCCTGTCATTTATCTCCATCCTTCTCAATAGCTACTTCTTACCTGTGTTTCCTACTAGGCTGTGAGGAATGTGAGGAGAGAGGCTGTGTCCTTCACCCCATCTCTCCACAGTGGCGCAGGGCCCAAGGACACCACAGTGCCACACAGTGCCCAGCCTGAGCCCACCAGCGCTTCCTTATTCACAGAGGCTGTTGCCCAGTTAGGTGGGGAGGAGGGGCTACCTGTGGGAGGAGGGCTGTGCTTCCTCAAGCCCTGGCAGACTCCTCTCCAGCAGTAGGTGGAAAGAGGAATTTAATGAGGTTTAAAAGAAGACAATAGGGCTTCCCTGGTGGCACAGTGGTTGAGAGTCCGCCTGCCGATGCAGGGGACACGGGTTCGTGCCCCAGTCCGGGAGGATCCCACATGCTGCGGAGCGGCTGGGCCCGTGAGCCATGGCCGCTGAGCCTGCGCGTCCGGAGCCTGTGTTCCGCAACGGGAGAGGCCACAACAGTGAGAGGCCCGCGTATCGCAAAAAAAAAAAGAAGACAATAAAGAAGATCCAAAGACATGGCCATCTGGGCTTCAGCAGTTTATGAGAAGGGAAGCCCAGGCCCAGACAACAGCTGGTTAAACTCTGAAGAGGAGCCACATGACTTTAATCCCCCGTGAAAGCTGTTGGTGGGGTCCATAGGCAAGGCTGTGACTGTCACTGCTTTCTAATGACGCTGCCGTGGGCTCCCTGCAGCTTGGGGAGAGGGAGGTCAGGAGACCAGCCAGGAGGGCGCAGGGCAGATGCAGGAGGTTCTGGGTGGTAAGTTGCTGGGTGCTGAGATGGGGCCAAGGCTCCTGTGGCTGGTGACCCGTGGTGCCCTTTGATTCAGAGCTAAAGGGACTGTGGAGTTCATCTGGTCCTACCCCTTTATTTAGAAGAGAAAACTGAGACCCACAGAGGTAAGGCAGCCTGACAAAGGCCAAAGAGCTAGGAGGAAGCCAAGCCAGGAGTTAGCTCCCCCAACTTCTCCTGCCTCTGCAGCAAGCTGAGCTCCCTCAGGTAGGACGTGGGAACTGTGACTAATCCTCCACCACAGGCAGACAGTTTTCAAGATTAGTATCGGGCCCTCTTTGCTTTTTCTCCCCCTCCCTTCCCTCCCAAGACGAGTGCAACACCCGTGTGCCCCAGACACTGGGAGAGGTGCTGAGGGTAGAGATGCCAGGTCTGGTTGCAGCCCGAGGGGCTCCCGGGCTCTGGGGGAGAAACACTTACCCCGAGGTAACGAAGCCTCCGTGTGGTCAGGCAGGATGCACCTGAGATCTAAGCGCATGGGGGTGCCCCGGCTGATCCGGGGGCATCAGGGACCACATTCTGGAAGAGGGGACACTTGTGCCCAGGGGTGAAGAATGAGAGGGAGACAGGCATGCGACAGGCTTTAAACAGGAAAGGGAGATCCTAGGAATTTCATTTCGGAAAAGACTCTGGTGACAGTGTGATGGGGGGATTTAAAGGGGCAGAGAGAGTCAGGGGAGAGCTGACGGAAGGCAGGGATCTAAGGAGGAGGTGCCGAGGGCCTGGAGTTGTGCACGGTAGGCAGGCAGGAAGGAAGGAAAAGAGTCAAGAAACATTTAGAAGGTAACATCAGCACACCTGTCGACTGGTGAGGAGGCGACAAGGAGGCAGTGGAGGGGCAGGCTGAGCCCTCAGGGTCACCTTGTCCTCGTGGTCTGACATCTCTTCCTCCAGGCTCCTGGCTGCTCACTGGATATCTCTGTGCGGATAAGCACTGGCCTCTCAAACCCAAAAGCACTTCTTGATTCTTCACAGAATTGTCTCTTCTGCTTCATTTTCTGGTTTCACTTAGTGGTTCCCTTACTTGGCCAAGCTGATGGTTGGCCAGCCCAACTCACCTGAATTTTTGTGAGGTCGAATTTAAAAGGCACACACACACACACACAAAAGGCACATCTAGTCACTTCCCTGGGAGTGGCTGCTTCCCACACTGACCAGTTGAATCATTCAAAATTTAGTTCAGTTCAACAAACATTTACCCCAAAATCACTATTTGTCGAGCTCCCAGGATCCAACCATGGCAAGAGGAAGGTCTCTGCCCCCTGAGGTCCCCAGAGTATAAAGGGATCCTCCGTTTCTGAACTGCAAGTCCTTACCTCTGGGTTCTTTTCTCCACTTTGCTTTGTTGCCCAGAATGGAAAAAAAAAAAAAAATCTGACTTAAAAAAACAAATGAACAACAGCAAAATCCCCTTAATTATTTGTTCTAATGGGCCAAAGGTCAGCATGATCTAGGATTTGGTGATAAACCTGTTACAGAGAAAAAAAATTTTTTTTAATTTGACTTGGTTTTATCATAGGTGCTCAATAACTATTTGTGGAATGAATGAACATCTAGGCTAAGAAAGCATTCATTGCGCAGGTCCCATAAGATCTGCTTGAGAGCAAGTCTGGGTGCCACCCCTAGGGCACAATGGATAGGCAAAGGTATCAATTATTATGATCATAGTCACTGTTTATAAAAATCAGTGATATTACTTTGTCCTGGAAAATAGCTGAATATTTAAAGTAGGTCTCGGGACTTCCCTGGTGGCGCAGTGGTTAGGAAACTGCCTGACAGTGCAGGAGACACTGGTTTGAGCCGTGGTCCAGGAAGATCCCACATGCCACGGAGCAACCAAGCCCATGCACCACAACTACTGAGCCTGAATTCTAGAGCCTGCGAGCCACAACTACTGAGCCCGCGTGCCTAGAGCCCGTGCTCCGCAACAACAGAAGTCACTGCAATGAGAAGCCCGCGCACCGCAATGAAGTGTAGTCCCCTCTTGCTGCAGCCAGAGAAAGACCACGCGCAGCAACGAAGACCCAACGCAGCCCAAAATAAACAAATAAATTTATAAAAATAAAGTAGGTCTCTCCTGCATCCTGAAATCTTGTTACTCTAATTATTTACATCAATTCAACATTTACTGAGAAAAAGGAGTACAGGTTGTTCAAGGATGAGAAGAAACCAGCTCTGATTTCCTAATGATTGCAATCTAGGTGGTGGTGAGCTTTGGGTGTCAGTTCTCTGTTTCTCCCCAGGTTGCCCTACCAGCCACTGGAGTTGAGCAAGCTACCAGTACTCACAGAGCCTTGTGTTTTTCCTCCTGCCTCCCTCACCTCAGATTGTTGGGAGGATTGTATTAGTCCACGAGGGCTGCCAAGACAAAACACACAGCCGGGGTAGCTTAAACAACAGAAATTAATTTTCCTACAATTCTGGAAGTGAGAAGTCTGAGATCATGGTGTTGGCAGGTTGGGTTTCTCCTGAGGCCTTGCCTTGCAAATGGCCACCCCCTTGCTGCCTCTTCACATGGTCGTCCCTCTGTGCCCACGCAACCCTGATGTCTCCCCGTCTGTCCAAATTTCCTCTTGTTATAAGGATACCATTCAGGTTGCATTAGGGTCCACCCTAATGGCCTCATTTTAACTCAGTCCCCTCTTTAAAGGCTCCATCTCCTAGTATAGTCACATTCTGAGGTACTGGGGGTTAGGGCTTCCACATATCAATTTTGGGGGACACAATTCAGCCCATAACAAGAACCAAATAAAATCACGTGCAAAATGCCCAGCATGATGTCTGCCTGGCACATGGTAACATCCTACAAATTTGAGTTTCCCCCCTCTTCCCTGCTAGTAGGATACTAAAGGTTTAAAACAACCATTTTAGATGGAGCAAGTATAAACTCTGGCTCCTGTGGGTATAAATTGTTACTAAATAGGGATAAGGGGGATCCAAATTAATGAGCTTCTATTAATCAAAACTGGTTTGGGAATTTCAGTTTTTGAAAATTAGATTTATTGAGGTATAATTCTATATCATAAAATTCACCCTTTCAAAGTGTTCAGTATATGTTCAAGGAGTTCTGACAAAGGTATATAGTCAGTCGTGTAACCACCATTACAGTCAATATACAGAACATTTCTATTGCTCCAAAAAGTACCCTCATGTCCCTTTGCCATTTCTCCCCTCTCCGAGCCCTTTGTAACCACTGATCTTTCTGTCTCTACAATTTTGACTTTTCCATTATGTCATATAAATGGTCATTTGATATGTAGTCATTTGTGATTGACTTCTTTCACTTAGCATAATACTTTTGAGATTCATCCATACAGCTACATGTATCAGTTTCAGTAGTTATCCGTTTATCAACTTTTTTTTTTTTTTTTACCAATTTATACCAAAGATACCACAATTTGTTAAACCATTTGCCAACTGATGGGCATTTGAATGGTTTCTACTTTTCGGTGATTATGAATAGAGCTTCTATGAACATAAAGAGTACACGTCTTTTTGTGGACGTATGCTTTCCTTTCTCTTGGATAAATACCTTAGAATGGGATTGCTGGGTGCTATGATACAGGGATGCTTAACGTTTTAAAAAACTGCAAACTGGGTACCATTTTGCACCCCCGTCGGCTGAGTGTTTTACACATATTTTATCACAGTCTGTGCCTTGTCTTTTCATTTTTCTTAACACTATCTTTTGAAGAGCATGAGTTTAAAATTTTGATGAAATCTAATTTATCAATTTTTATTTTTATGATGTATGATTTTTGTGTGTGTGTAGCTAAAAATCTTTATTTAATCCAAAGTCACAAAGTTTTATCTTCTATTTTTCTTCCAGAAGCTTTATAATTTTAGTTCTTGCATTTACTACTATAATCCGTTTCAAGTCAATTTTTGTATGTGGTTTGAAGTAAGGGTCAAGGTTAGTTTTAGGCATATGAATGTGCAATCATATACCAACACAATGCATTAAAAAGGCATCGAATTACCCCCATCAAACTACCTTGACACCTTTGTCTAAAATCAGTTGACTATACACATGTGGGCCCACATCTGGACTCATACTGTTCCATTAATCTATCTTTCTATACTGTGTGCCTATGCTACGTGTGTGTGTCCAAATCCATATTGTCTTTATTTTTGTAGCTTAAAAATAGTCTTCAAATCGGGTAGTGTTAGTTTTCCAATTTCATTCTTCTTTTTCAAAATTGTTTCTGCTATTCTAGATCCTCTGCATTTCTATATAAACTTCAGAATCAGTTTGTGAATTTTTACACAAAAGCTTATCAGGCATTTGATTGGGATTACTTGTATCTATAAAGGAATTCATTTTGATAAATTAGATGAACACCATTCCTAATTTGGTCAAGCTTTGAAACAAGCTTTGGTATTTTAGAAAACTGTTCAGTTTTTAATTAGGTTGGGTGTTTATTTCGAAGCCTGTGATTCTCACCTTCTCTTCTGAGTCTAGGATGCAATAGAAAGAAGCATCACTCTGGTGACAGAAACCCCCGGGAGTGTGTTTTGTCCTTGAGAGGAAAGGCAGTTTCCTCCTTCAGGTGAACTCTGTCTATGTCTGTGATAGGTAAAATCTCACAACTCAAACCCAAGAGAAGCTGTTTCAAGGCATTCCCAAATAACCACCCTTCCCTCCTTTGTCAAGAGCAAAGTTCGTCAGACTTAGGAAAAGTGGTCTCATTCACAGCCCAAGCACAGGCCCCAAGAGGAGCATGTTCTGGGAAGCGATTGAGGGGAGGCCCAGAAAAAGCCAGGGCAGAGGCTTTCTGGAAGCATTGCCACCACTAGCAGGGGGTCTTCCAGATGAAATATCCAGAGTAGGGGCCATGACTGCCGCCCAGCCAGCTCCCCAGGGACTACCCTGAGAAACCCAGCCCGTCAGCAGCAGAATTATTGCCTGTTCTTTATACTGTGAATTGTTAGCAGTCTCTAAATAGACCATTCATTTTTCCTTTTAGCACAGAAGGGTCTCACAACTCCAAATACCACCAGGGGCCTGAACGTTTCAAGTCAAAACATTCCCCAAACCACAGCTCTCGGGTGAGAGGCCGAGCTAGCCAAGGGTTTGGAGGAAAAACAACCACCTACCAGCCTGGAAACCACTGTGTACACAGGAGGCTGGTCCCCTTGCTCACAGAGGCTGGGCGACTGAGCATTTTCACTAGTGAGACTTAATCTGATAAAGCCACCTTTCCTACACTTACCCTCTGCCCGAGGAAATAAACCCAGTCCTGGGGCTGGAGGCTGCGCGTGGGGTGGGGCCGCCCAGGGTACCTGGAGGACCTGCGCCACTCCTGTCCCGCTTCTTCCTCCCCGGTTGTGATAAAAAGAGAGAGAGAGAGAGAGAGAGAGAGAGAGAGAGAGAGAGAGAGAGAGAGAGAAAAGAGAGGCTTTTGCAACAGTCCCGGTGCAGCATTTGATTCGGGGAGCAGCGGAGCGGTGTCAAACCTCTGCCAGGACCCTGCTGCGTCTGCCAAGCGCTGCAGAGACGCTGGCGCGGGCACCAGCCCACCGGGGAAAGCCGGGATCTCTGGAGCTGTGGCTCCCAGGGCCCCCGACCGCCATCCAGCAGGCAAAAGAGATCCCGGAGGTTGTAGTGGAGCCGCGCGGTTGGCGGTGCTGCCTGCTGGGCCGCTTCCTGGGGGAGGGGCGGCTTCGCCAAGTGCTTTGAGATCTCTGACAGGATGAGGACGCCAAGGAGGCGTTTGGCCGCAAGATCCTGCCTGAGTCGCGGCTGCTCAGGCCGCACCGGAAGGAGAAGATGTCCTTGGAGATGTCTATTCATTGCCCTCTCGCCCACCAGCACGGAGTCGTAGGTGCACGTGGACACGAGCTTTATGTTGGTGGTGCTGGGGCGCTGCTGCCGCCGAAGATCTCCCCTGGAGCCGCACTGGCGGAGGAAGGCGACGACCCAGCCCGAGGTCCGCCGCTACCTGCAGCACATGGTCCTCGGCTGCCCGTACCTGCACCCAAACCAGGTTATTCACTGGGACCTCAGGCTGGGCAAACTCTTCCTGAATGACGAGCTGGAGGTGAGAATAGGGGATCTGGCCCGGCAACCAAAGGTGAATATGATGGGGCGCAGAAGAAGAAAACCCTGTCTAAATACGTAGCTCTTGAGGTGCTGAGCAAGAAAGGGTGCCATTTCCTGGTGGACGGGGGGGCGCGGCTATTGGGTGCATCATGTTGATATATACCTTGTCGGTGGGTAGATCACCTTTTGAGATCTCTTGCCTAAAACTGACCTACTTCTGGATCAAGAAGAATGAATGCAGGATCCCCAAGCACATCAACCCCGTGGCCACCTCCCGCTTCCAGAAGATGCCGCAGACAGGTCTCCTTGCCCACCTGATCATTCATGAGCGGCTCAAGACGAGTTCTTTACTTCTGGCTACATCCCAGCCCATCTCCCATTACTGCCCCACCATTCCATCAAGGTATTCAATCGCTCCCACAAGCCTGGATCCCAGCAACAGGAAGCCACTCACAGTCCTAAATAAAGGCCTAGAGAACTCTATGCCCAAGACTCCCTGAGGAAAAGAGGGACCAGTGGTCCGGAGACCAGAGAGTGCCACCTTGGTGACATGCTGTAGCGGCTGCATAGCATGAATGCCTCTAAGCCCTCTGAGAGGGGGCTGGTGAGGCAAGAGGAGGCTGAGGATCCCTCCGGCATCCCCATCTTCTGAGTCAGCAAGTGGGGGACTATTGGGACAAGTGCAGCCTCGGGCATCAGCCGTGTAGCGAAGTGTAGGGGGTGTTCTCTGATGCTTGGACTCACCTCATCCTCGGGTGCCTTGGTGACGGTCTGTGGTTCACAGAGCACGGTGGTGCAGAGTTCTCCCCCGCCGTGAGTTCCCATCCCGACTCCTCCATGAAGATCAACTCTCCAAGTACTTCCAAAACTGCATGAGTGAACACTTGCTGAAGGTGGGCACCCAGGGGAAGGTGATGAACTAGTCCAGCAACCCTACCTGCCTACCTGATTCTGCAAGCACAGAACCATCACCCTGCATCCTGCAACGTCTTCCAGGACCACAGCAAACTCGTCCTGTGCCCAGCATGGCAGCTGTGACCTACATCGACTAGAAGCCGGATTTCCACAAGTACTGCCTGAATCTCCTGCAGGAGCACAGCCACCCCACGAGTCTGGCAAGTCAGCTCTTCTATGCCCGCCCATGGTGGACAAGCTGCTGAGCTTTCGCTCAGCCAACAATCGCCTCAGGACCTCCACATAGTCCCTCCCCAGGACTACTGCCCGTCCTCACCCCCACCAGCCCCTTGGGCCCCTATGGGTTAGCCCCCGCCGTGCTGGGTTTTCTGTGCTATGTCCCCTCACTTGGACCGGGTGGCTGGAAAGAGAGCTATGTCTTCCTTGCAGGTGGGAGTTGCTATTAAGTTATTTTTGTACATGTTGGGGTGTAGGTTCTACGGCCTCTTCACCTTCCCTCTCAACCCCACCGTATGAATTGTATAGAATACTGCTATTGAATTCGGGACTGTCTTTTTCTTGGCTTTATACACATTAAACACGTGTGAATCTTTTTAAAAAGGTGTGGGGAGCGCTGATTGGCTGCTAGTTGTCATGTGCACTCAGTGGCCACCTGGCTCAGCCAGTCAGCAGCAAGAATTGAGTACTCTGGAGGTGCTGTGCAGAGGTGGCTATATGGGCTATACGGGATGCCTGCCTTCATTGTCCCTTAGCCCAATAAGTCATGTAGCAATGGTAAGCAAATTCAGTGACAACGCATTAAGTCCTTCACAAAGTGCCTTTGACAAAAGGCGGTCGTCTGCTGAGAGCTGTGGGACCCTCTCAGCTGACAAGGCCCTGAGAATGCTACATGGGGACAGGTCTGTCAGGAATGGTCTTGGGGGAAGAGGATGGAATTTATAAGACCTCCTTTGAATGACCAGTACCGACTCCGATGGCTCATCTAGCTGGCATGTAGGAAAGCTGGAAACGCTAGCCGAAAGCTTGGGAAGGCAGAGAGGGAGAGAGAGAGAGGAAGGGAGGAAGGAGGGAAGAAAAGCAAGGAACCCCCTGTGGTAGGTGCTGCGAGGGAAGGGCTGCCTGGGGTCCCTTTCATGTGCTCACAGCAGCATATGTCCACTAGTGAGGAGTACTCCGTGGATTGGGTCCAGGAGAGACACATTTAGGGTACCTGTTTCAGCTGAAGGAAGGGAAGGCGAGAGCATACTGGAAAGAAGTTCGAGAAGCTGGCTCCGTGGTGGCCCAGGCAAAGAATATGACCAGACTGAGATGACATGGCACTCTGACCCAAGGCACACATGTCAGTGGCACTATGGCCGAATGGTTATAAGCCAGGCCTCTGGGTCAGATGTTCTACCACACACTGCTGTGTGACCTTGGGCAAGTTACTCAATCTCTCTGAGGCTCAGTTCCCCAACTGTAAAGTGAGGGAACAGAACTTACTTTATAGGGGTTATCTGGAGGAATATGTGAGAGAACATTTAGTCTCTGTTCCATATGTGGCAGTGATTATTAGGATGGATCAGTTGGGGACCAGTTGATGGCTTTGATGTCACACTTCCCCCCAGTGATGTGGACTCTGCCAGTGTTTGGTTGACTCAGCTTCTGCTAAGAAGCTCATCTCATCTGGGACTTGAGGGAGGGAACTCAGCTCTGACTATGACCAAGTTTCAGTAAGTGAAGGGATTTGCTTACCCAGGTCTTCCTACTTATCCCGATGACCCTATTTACTTGTATTTTGGAAAACCTTCAAGCTTTTTCCTTCCAATTGTGTGCTGGGGGGAGGAGGGGTGGGAATGGGGAGATGTTTGTGGGCCCTGGGGCACCAGAATCTCACTGCATTGGCAGGGGCACAAATCCTGGCAGATTATGTCAAAGATAAAAGAGGATTTAGGGTGACGATTTAAAGCTTCCTTTGCTCCTTTTTTGGGCAAGGGCCTGGGAAGAGGGGGCGGGAACTGAAAACAGACGGAGCCTTGTTAGTGACTTGAATTTTCACGTGTAGAATGACGGGGCTTTGGAAAGGAGTTTCTCCTTGTGTGCCCCTCCCATTCCACGCCATCTAACCTGATCTTTAAATTGGCGACTCCATTTGTATTCCAGTCTGATCATGGGAGACTCATATCCCTGTGGGCCCCAGCCTTGGTTTGTAGCAGACGGGAAGTGTTCAGGGGAGCCTTCAGCTGACACAAAAGGACTGTGGGGAAAGCAGCCAGCATCCCTCCCTCCCAGCAGCCTCACCCCACAGCTGGGGCCCTGGGAAGCAGGGTGGTGGCAGGTCAGCCTTTACAACTGCTTTTTATTGGATCCTGTCTGTGTTGGTTGTATTCAAGGCTCTCAGTCCCAGATATGAGAGCAAACCACAAGAACCCTGCGTCAGGTCAGTGACCAAGTGCCGAGCATATCAATGACCAGAACTCCGGGAACAATTGAAGCGAGTGCTTGAAATTCCAGCCGTGAGCCTGTCTGACCCACATAGGGGGATGCATATATCTTGGGTAACAACATCCCAGCCGGCAATTCTCAAACTCACCAGGCATTCAAGCACCGCAGCCTCAACTGTAATCATTATCACACCCTCCATCACCCAGCTCGAGCTCTGCCCCACGGAACGTCCTGGGTGTGTAAATCCTGTTCTTTTTATTCAGCTGAGAGATGCTGCAGAGAGGATAAGCAGCCACTGCCTTCAGTCCCTTGCATCCAGGGACCCCGCTTTTCTGGGGGTGGGATCTGCCTTCCCTGAGGTTTGTCAATCTGGGGGGAAGGAACTCATTCCCTAGATGCTGTGTTTTATCCTGAAGGCATCTCCCAGAGCCAGGGGTGTACTGAGGGCTGAGGGCAGCTGGGTGACGAACACCACAAGGTAGGAGCAGGCTTAGGCTTCTGCCTGAGGTCAGCGATGAGGGGTAAACCTCCTGCCCAGGATGGGTGTGTTCACGAACTTCTCTTTCTTTGGAATGGCTGGAGTAACATCATGTCTGGACACCAGATGAACCCTTGAGGCTTTTCCCTAGCCTGAGCTCTTTGACTTCTAGGGGTTGATTCATTCTCTGGTCCCATCGACAAGAGAGTCTCACCTTCATGTGTCACTGGGAGTCCTCCTCATTCCCCACCTTTCCTGGCTCATTCTCACCATCGAGATTGGTAGCAGAGTTGAGCGCTTCCTTTTCTGGGCTCTCACAGCCCCTTGGAGTGTGTGTACAGATCCACGCCCTACTATTCTGTAGCTCCCTGGGAGCAAGGTTTATTCTGTCCAGCTTTGTTTGCTGGTGCCCATCTCAGTGGCATGCTAGGTGGGCAAGTAGCCTGGGGACCCTCCCTGTGCTGAGCTCACAGTGGCCTAGGGACATGCTTAAAAATGCCCAGCCCTGCTCCCAGAAATCCTGACTTAAGTGGCCTGAGGTCTGGACACTGGTGGTCTGAAAAGCTCCCCATGTGACCTAATGTGCAGCCCCTGTTGAGACCCCCCCAGAGTCGACCGCTAATGAAAGCTTGTCTTAGAATGAACCAATGGCGTTTGTCCAAGTGATACCTTCTCTTTTATTTGTATGTGTGTGTGTGTGTGTGTGTGTGTGTGTGTGTGTGTGTGATCCTCAAGCCCTACTCACCCCTAGCATTTATCCCCTGTTAACGCCATTTGTTTGAGCCATAGAACTCTTGGGGGAACCAAGTTCGAAGGAGAGCCACTGGCAGGCATCTCTCCTCTGGTGTTTGGAAATGTGCTGAACAGCTCACTAAGTCTTAGGAAGCTCCTGCCTCCAGCACGCGGGATTCTCTCAGCGTCACTCCATATACCTGCTAAACCTCTTCCTCAACGTTTTCTAGACTGCAGACCACGGTTTCTGAGCCTTGTGGGAAGCGGTCGTGGGCAAGTCTGAGGGGCCGTGTGTGAGGCCCCAGGTGGGCCGAGCAGCCTGGAGGGAGATGCACGTGGACAGGGTGTGTTTTGCAAATGGGAATTACATGAAGTGATTGATAGGGTTTCATTCAGGGAGAAAATGATGAGAGAAATCAGACCACAAAACGTTTGTCGAAATACCATACGGTATCACTTATACGTGGAATCTAAAATACGACACGAACCTATCTACGAAACAGAAACAGACTCACAGCTCTAGAGAATAGACTTGTGGTTGCCAAAGGGGAGGGAGATGGGGGAGGGATGGATTGGGAGTTTGGGATTAGCAGATGCAAACTATTTTATACAGAATGGATAAACAACAAGGTCCTACTACATGGTACAGGGAACTATATTCAGTATCCTGTGATAAACCATAATGGAAAAGAATATGAAAAAGAATGTATATATGGGGCTTCCCTGGTGGCGCAGTGGTTGAGAGTCCGCCTGCCGATGCAGGGGACACGGGTTCGTGCCCCGGTCTGGGAAGATCCCACATGCCGCGGAGAGGCTGGGCCCGTGAGCCATGGCCGCTGAGCCTGAGCGTCCGGAGCCTGTGCTCCGCAACGGGAGAGGCCACAACAGTGAGAGGCCCGTGTACCGCAAAAAAAAAAAAAAAAAAAAGAATGTATATATGTATAACTGAATCATGTTGCTGTACAGCAGAAATTAAGACACTGTAAATCAACTATACTTCAATAAAAAAAAAAAGTTTGTCCAGTCCAGTTCTATGCGCAGCTCACTGCTAGGGGCTGTGCGACTTCAGGCGATCTGCCCTCTGTGTGGGAAAACCAGAGAAGAGGACCTATATATGAGATGAAGCACAGATTTCCAAAGCTACCAGAGCTCTGAGAGGAGTGATGTCCATTTCCTGTAAAGCTTTGGTGTCTCATCCGTGGCTGGCGGCAGCCTCTGAGTCTAAACCAGCTGCAGCTGGCCATTGGCATGAGGTCTTTTTTTGAACACACAAAAGAGTATAGGGAATATTTTCCAAACACACACCCTATTTCCCCATATCTGCTTCAGTTAATTTTTTAAAAGACTGAAACACGGTTAACCCTCCCCTGTGCCACTTCCCGTCCTCCCTCCCCACTCCCTTTCTTGAAATTGGTATTTGTCTTTCCCATGTATGTTTTCCTATGCACGTTATTATACACGTAGGGCATTCACGCACAATATATGATGTGATTTTGAAAGCTTTCAAACTTTATATGAGTGGCATCATACTGTATCCTCTGCATGTTTTCCACTCACTGCTCTGTTTTTTTTTTTTTTTTTTTTTTTTTTTTTTTTGTGGTATGCGGGCCTCTCACTGTTGTGGCCTCTCCCGTTGCGGAGCACAGGCTCCGGATGCGCAGGCTCAGCAGCCATGGCTCACGGGCCCAGCCGCTCCGCGGCATATGGGATCCTCCCAGACCGGGGCACGAACCCGTATCCCCTGCATCGGCAGGCGGACTCTCAACCACTGCGCCACCAGGGAGGCCCCACTGCTCTGTTTTTGAGGTTTATTCATGTTGATACAAAATTAACTAAACTTACTGTTTATCTATTCTCTCTCTTTTTTTTTTTTTTTTTTTTGCGGTACGCGGGCCTCTCACTGCTGTGGCCTCTCCCGTTGCGGAGCACAGGCTCCGGACGCGCAGGCTCAGCGGCCATGGCTCACGGGCCCAGCCGCTCTGCGGCATGTGGGATCTTCCCGGATCGGGGCACAAACCTGCGTCCCCTGCATCGGCAGGCGGACTCTCAACCACTGCACCACCAGGGAAGCCCATATCCATTCTCTTTTTGATGGGCATTAAGAACGATTCTGTTTTTCCATTAGAAATAATGCTGCAGGGAGATCAGATCGGTGCTTTGTGACCGCCTGGAGGGGTGGGATAGGGAGGGTGGGAGGGAGGGAGACGCAAGAGGGAAGGGATGTGGGAACAGATGTATATGTATAACTGATTCACTTTGTTATAAAGCAGAAACTAACACACCATTGTGAAGCAATTATACTCCAATAAAGTTGCTAAAAAAAAAAGTAATAAAGATGTTCCTTTAGCCTACAAAAAAAAAATGTTGCAACATTGTTTGTATAGTTTGGCGCACACCTTCCTTCCTTCCTCCCTCCCTCCCTCTCTTCCTTCCTTCTTCCTTCCTTCCCTTTCCTTCCTTCCTTCCTTTCTTTTCCTTTTGAAGTATAGTTGATTTACAACATTGTATTGGTGTCAGGTGTACAGCATAGTGATTCAGTGTTTTTGCAGATTATACTCCACTATAAGTTATTACAAGATAATAGGTATAATTCCCTGTGCTGTACATTATCTCCTTGTTGCTTATTTATTTTACACATCTCCTTGCACACAGATGCTCCACTCTCTCCCTGAATACTCCCTCCATGACCATCACAGCTTTCAGACCTGCTACCTGCTTGCTCCGGGCTCTGCCATGGGCTCACCCTTCCTCAGTACCGGCAACTCGGCTCTTAGTAAGTGTTTGAACTTGACCTGGTTTCTAGGCCTCACCTTACACTTGGAGACCTAGTCTTACACCACAACTCTCTGTGGCTCAAGCCTCTCAGGGCTTCTAACCCCACCAACACCTGGCCTCTGCTGAAAGGGAAGTTCTTTGGCAGGAAAGATTGGCATGTCTTGAGCCATAAGACGGGGTCTCATACAAGTGGTCAGTTTTAACTGGACCTCAAAGGAAGTTCAATTTTCTTTAATAAGGAGAAATGGGAGAATTTTCCTGAGGGGAGAGCAGGAACCAGAGTAGGAAAATAAACATGGCAGGGTAGTATAGGGTGAGGACCCGGCTAAGAGCAGTGGCCAATGGAAGCTGGATTCTGTCAGAGAGTGGGTAACATGATGTGAATCTAGTAAGTTAAAACTTCATGTTCCCCACCAGATGACTTTGAGCTTTCAGGATGGAAATGGTGGGTGGGCAGTGCCAGTGGCAGGGGTGATGGTGGCCGGGAGACCACTGAGGAGAAGCATCCATCCTCTACAGCCATCTGCTGGGCCAGGCTGAGTGTGAGCACTTGTGGTCTCGTTTCACTCATTTCCCTCCAATTTGTTGATGAGGCTTTATCAAATCAATCTTCCTCTTCCCTCCGTCACTCATGTGTCACTTCCCGCCACTCCCGCTTCCAAGTAAGAGAACTCCAGGCGACCACGTGCAGGCTTCAGTCCAGCTACGACCAGTGGACTGGACGCTGACATTGCTTACAAGAGCTTGGGGAGCGGACACGAGGGGCAGTCCTGCGGTCTCCTCTGCAGCTTGACTTCTCTGTGGCTTGAGATTAAAGTAAGCTCCCAAAGTTCCCAATCAGGGCTACAGGGGACCAGCATGTGTGTATGTATGTGGGGTGCAGCTGGGAGTGAGGTGGGGTTAGGAAACCCTTCAAGCTTGGCTGGCCTTGTGATTTCAAGCGAGCTTCTGCAGGGAGAAACAGGCTTACTATTTTGAAAAGAACAAGCTTGGGTCCCAAGTTTCCTCTGGGCAGAAGCTTGGGCTTTTGCCTTGTTTGACAACCTGTCAGAGGTGAACAGGCTGATACTACAGGGAAGACAGAGTCAAGAGAAACTGCTTTTGGCTTCATGCTTTGAGACTCTGTGTGTGTGTATTTCTCTCTGGTAGATCCTGGAAGGCGAGCGTAGTGGGAGAATCAATTGTTTTCAGCGTCCAGAATGTGCCAGATAGTCATGGAGCTTGAGGGTGGGGAACGAGAGACACTCTAAG
The DNA here is from genome assembly GCF_949752795.1 of Hyperoodon ampullatus. Classification (NCBI taxonomy): domain Eukaryota; kingdom Metazoa; phylum Chordata; class Mammalia; order Artiodactyla; family Ziphiidae; genus Hyperoodon; species Hyperoodon ampullatus. Next base: position 157,218,919 of record NC_136915.1, read on the forward strand.
GCACATACCTCATTTTTCATACTGCTCCCCCTGCATCTGACTTTGGAGAGAGGGGAATTCCTTAATTCCTCACATCCCTGACCCCCTACTTGGGAGACCCCAGTGCCCGGCATACACTGTGCAATTAACAAATGCCAGCTGGCTGAATGAGTGCCTTCGGGAAGTGGGTGGTTGTTTACTGAGCATTACTATGGGATCTCCTCAAATCAAACCTATGAGAAAAGTATTGTTTTCAAGTAGGTTCAGGAAGGTTAAGTAACTTGTCCAAGGTCTCACATCTAGGACTGTGTGTGTGTGTGTGTGTGTGTGTGTGTGTGTGTGTGTGTGTGTGTGTGTGGTGGAGGGAAAGGGGTGTACAAGAGATTTGAGAGGCTCATGGCATCATTTTTTGTCATTGCTCTTTTTTGCAACTTCATCAAATCTATGAATTTATGGACTTGCAGAAGCTGATGGGACTGAGTGGGCTGTCCCTGAAAGTTGGAGGCAATGAAAACAAGGTTGGGGGCTTTCCAAGTGGGTGCTTGATGTAGTACATCTCCTGTAAAAACAGAACTTGAACTTATGTACACAGAGTAGGGAAGAAGACAGAAGAGTGGAGGGACAGGAAGGCCCCAAGATATTTTGCAGACATTTATAACAGCCCCTTCCCTGAGATCCAGGGAGAGAGAAAGGCACAAAAGAGAACAAAGCCAGGTCATCTGTTAAAAATTATTTAATAGAAAGTCCAAAGTCAAAATGTAACAATAAACAAAAATACACATGTATAAATATGTATATATAATTAGACCTGTATACTTTCTCAGACCCTTTTCAAATGAAACAGAATCATCATCATATCTTGGTGGTCAAATCAAAAATAATATTCAAGCGACGTGGACCCACTGGTGCTGTGGGGAATAATAGAACTACTGAAGAACTTTGAGGGTTCAAAGAATTCCAATCATGAGAGACCTGGGGATATTGCCAAATGTCCTTTTCTGGAGACCCAGAGAGGGAATATGAGCAACCCCATGGCTCTGTACAGTGTACCTGATCTTTTCTTAGCACCTATAGCCACTACTGCCTAGGGAGTCCACTCTCCTGTCGGATGGGGTTTTGAATTGTTTCAGTTTATGCTATTTGAGAGTTTGCTTGCCCTGTCTCCCAGATTAGAATCTCCTGGGGATTTTGCTTTAAGACCTTCCTATTCTTCAGGCCAAGTGCCAGCACAGTAGTTTGGGATGGATGCCATCAAGGTGTGAGGATTTGCTCTTGAAATGGTGGTTGGTGTCCAAAGTGGCTGTGCACATACAGGGGGCACCCAAACCCTCAGGGCTTCAGAGTGAAAATACCAGAACCTCTGTCTATAATATTTTGTATCTTACCCTTTAAAAAATTTCTATGTTGTGTGCTTTAAAAAATGTGCCTAATGTTTTAGTACAGAAGTATATGAATATATACTTTAAATTAATAAACATACGGGGGGATGCATCTCACAAGGTTTTTGCTGACAGGCACGTGTGGTCCAAACAGATGGGCACCCACCACTTTACAGAATTCATGTGCATGTGGAGGGCTGGGCAGGCTTCCCTGCGGGGGCTCCCACGCCCACCTGAGGAAGCCTCTGCAGGTGCTCAGAAGAGCAATGCCTCAAGATTATCTCCCAGACCTGAATGAGAGCTGACGTCTCCTGATCCTGCCACTAGATTTTCCTTGAATGTAAAGCCTTATCCTAAATGAAACACAGATGCCTTTGGGAAGAGCAAATACACAGCCACTGACACCTGGCAGGGAAGCATTTTGATCTCTTCCTGGTGATGGAGAGGGAATTGGACCACGGCAGACAATGGGGAGAGGGTGCCCTAAGGCAAACCTGGCCGTATTCCATGACCACACCCCGACCAAGGGGACCTTCCAGGACCTTCTTTAAAGTAGGTGTATTTGAGGCCAAATATCCTGTCAGTTTCCAGCATCGTGATTACTACAGGCCGAATGCTAATTAAAACGCCTAGGCTGGTGGGATAGTCGCGTGGGAACCACAAGACACAGAATTAGAAATTCCTCAGTAAGGAGCCAGAGGAATATCTGGGAAAAGAGTAGGTGTTTGAGCGACAATCTTTCCAAGGGTCCAGAAGGCTGGTGAATATGCCAGGCTGCACCCAGGAGGGCAGGTGTGGAGGTCTTGCAAAATAGGTGAACCCCAAGCCATCCTCAGGGCCCTCTGGGGTCAGGAGACCTGAGCCCCTCAGCTAGGAAAACTGCCTTCAGCCCCCAGTGCCTCCAACTTCTCAAGGAAATTATGTTACCTATTGTGGCCTTTTCTTGAGTTTCTAGCAACCATGCTGCGCCTCACAGCTGGTATTTTGATTCATCTAATTCTTTTTCTTCTCCTTATAAAGTTATTTGTCTGGGGGCAAAGGGAAGAGAAACCCAATGCTCTGGGCTCTGAATAGGTTCTTTGGAAAACCTAAAAGGCACCACGAGCTGTCTGCACAGAGAGACTCTGTCTGCTGTCTCTGAGCCTTCCCTGAGTCACTCCCGAAGAGCGCAGGGCTCCAGGGGCCTCCCCGTCCCCACGAGGCTCACGGCAGCTGTCTAGGCTTGCGGGTATTTTCCATGTGCACACAATCCGTCTGTGCTTTTTTGTTTTCGTTTTTTAATTCCCCTTTCTTTGGCAGGACACAGGTGCACACTGCAGACACAGCAGAGGCTCGGCCACCAGCTATGACCCAACCCGGGGAAAGGCTGTCCAAGGGAGGCCGCCCTTCGGTAGAATGAACAAAGACCTCACACCCCGAGTTGGGAAGCCCTAGGCGGCTTCCCGTGTATTTATCTTAGGGTGCACCCTCATCCCGGGGTCTAGGCCGGCCTGTTCCCAAGAGGTGTTTTTAGCCTTGGCGGTTCTACAGCCAGGTCAGGGTGACCCGGAGCTGTCCCCTGTATGTCTCTAAATCCAGCCCAGGTTAAAGCTCTTGAAATTAAACAGCTCTGGGGGAGAGGACAAGGGGCTGGGGCAGGGGTGGAGGATACACAGGAATAAATCATCTCAGCAAGAAACTGTGTACCTCCACAGCGAGGAGGGAAATTCTGGTCCTGATGGGGATCACACTTACGTCTCTGGGTGGCCTCGGCAGTGGGCTTCAGAGCGGGCAGAGCATCACCGACAGCTCTCTTTATGCCCCCTGGGCGGGGTCACTGATTGCCCTGGCCACATCCCTCTCTTCTCCCTCCTCAACTCCCAGCTCCAGCTGCTTCTCTGCACACAGGCCCTGACAACCCACGCTGTCCCTCCTTTGGCCGAGTCCCATGCTGTCCCCTCAGCCTGGAAGGCCCTTTGCAATGCTCTCCCTCAGGCCTCTGACAAACTTGAGCTTTGATGTCCCCTCTTTTAGGAAGCCCCCGATTTCCAAAGCTGGGTGGCTGTCCCTCTGAGAGCCTCCCACGGCACCCAGTAATTCCCTACAGTGGCACTTCCCACACTGTCCTCCCCACTAATGGTGGGCTCCTTGAGGGCGGGAGCTGGGCTTGGGTCAACCGTGTATTGCTGGGGATTAGCTCAGTGCCTGGAGTATACTAGGTGCTCCATATAATCTGTCGAATAAATGAGTCCCCGACATGGAAGAGGCAATGCTAAAAATGTTACATCTGGGCCAACCTAGACGAAGGGGCCCCAACCCCAGTCGCTGGTGTCCCAGTGTCCCAGTGGAGCTGCTGAAGTGCCACAGTCAGGGACATACTGGCTGAGTGGGAGAGTGTGTGAGAAATGCTGGGGTATACAGCTAGACCTGGCACGTGTCCTGAGGGATGGGTCCTATATGTGCCTGGAGCTGGGAAAGGCTGCCAGAGTCCAGGTTAAAGCCCAGGTGAGTGAAAGATGCTAGTGGCAGGCATCTTGGCCTGGAGAGGGCACAAGACCAGATGACCAGCAGAACTTCATCCTCCTATTCGAGTCTAACTCAAACTTTCGTGAGAGTGATCACTAGCTTTTCCTAGTTTGGTATTATTATAATTACACTAATGCTTTCCTAGACATTATCTTAGAGATTACAATACGGCAAAATGCAGCTCTTCCTTGAAGTACTTCAATGATAAAGTAGTTACATATTTTTTCTCCATGTATCTTTCTGTGGGGTGTGTGTGTGTGTGTTAGGAAATTGATCCAAATTTAGAGTCCTATAAGGCAGCTGCCTTGTTCTGCTCTAGGAAAATAGATACAGAAAAGCTGGCTTGCAATCTACTGCGAAACTTCCCTTGCTCACTTGACTGTCAAGGGAGAACAGTCCCTGAAGATCTGGACTGAAATGCCAGAAACCAGGGGCTGTTCTATCACTTCTGGGGCTAAGCCCAGGGGTCCCCGGGGTTCTAGAGCTATTCTCAACCCTAGGGACCCTAAGGCAGTTCTGGCTGAGTTCACGGCGTTCTTTTTACTGCCTCTAAGTCTTATTCAATCAGATGCAAAGCCTTGGGCTAAAAACAACCCCTGGAAAGGAAAGAAGGGAGAATTCAGAATAGAGAGGGAAGACAGTATTAGAATAGGGCCTTTGGTTTAGGGGTGAGTCTTGGTGAATTAAAGCAATTTCTCTGGCTTCCAAGAGATAAGAGCCATTTCCTACACCATCTTGAAGGAATTTGACAGCTACCATGTTAGAAAGAGGCAGGAATCTTGGTAACAGTTTTCATAAGAAAACTGGACATAGCACCCCCTTGACACAGGAAATTCTTTTGATTCTTTCAAGCTAAATAAGTGAGGGCAGAGGCGGGTCCCCTCTAGGCAGCACCTTTAACAGTTGCCATGGAGACATGAGTCATCTTCTTTAGAGGTTGTGCCTTTAGAAACAAAGAGAGGAACTCTGGGGAATTCTTGGGCTCTTCTGACCTTGGAACAAATTAGTTAAATGCCTAACCAAGTCACTACCTGACTATCTAAAACATTTAAGGTCTTGAAAGAGATTCACATCTAGTTTCAATGTTTAAACTAGCCTGGAAAATACAGAGGCCCCAGTCCAAAGATCAAAAAGAGATGTCAAACCCTAGTTCACAAGAAAGGATTTCAAGTTAATGCTACAGGCATTGCCTTCCCTCCACCTTTGGAGATCAGATTCTCCTAAACTTCTCTGGAGGTTAAGGCTTTTCACCTTAAAAAGATGCATCCTGAGATGAAACAAGCCTTGGGATCCAGGAAAGAAACCAGAGTACTCAAAAGCCTGTTCTGGTCACATCTGATACCTAACTGCAGATACCAACCTCCTTTTCCACATGCTGAAAGGATTCCAAGGAAAGAGATATGTGCCTAAAATCCCAAAGCCGTTCCTTTCTGGGCACTAACACCCTGCTAGCCTCTCCTGGTTTGTGTGTAGCTTATCAGATATAGGAAGGCCAAGTAAAACACTCCCCATGAGGAAACCAAGCTGGTGGTGAGCCAAGGAGAGATTCTGGAAAAGGGAGATGCCCCCAAAAGGGTTGTTTTCACAGTGTCGCGTTGCAAAGGGCATAGTAATAATAATAAAAAAAAAAAGGAAAACACTTGAATGACATCTTTCCTTCTTTCAACATGGCCATTTATGTTGGATATATGAATTCTACACTTAAGATACACCACTTGAACACGGCGGTAATAAATTCACTTCCCAGGATTATTGTGACAAGACAATTATAAAAATGCCTAGCACAGTATCTGACACAGAGTGAATTTAAAAAATAAATGTTAGTTCCTTTTCCTCTTTCCCCAAGATTAGATTAGATCCCAGATAAGGTACAAGAGTCTTCTGAAAAGCATGGCATAGCTAGTGAGCGAGTCCTAAGGTCTGTCACAAAAGTAAATCTGTTTACCCACAATCCTCATTTTCTTCCATAGCTTTCGACCCTCTTACAGAGACATACAAAAAGGTGACTGAAGTCAAGGGCATTTTTTCCCCCTTGGAAAAACATGTCCATTCATTGGTAAAAGGTAATTCATAGACCTTATCCATGAAATTCCAAAGGTCTACGGCAGGGACATATTGCAGGGTGGAAGCCGACTGCCTCACCTGGCTTTATACAAGCGCCGGGAGTGGAGGTGCGGAGGTCCAGTAATCCACCCATGACATTGAGAAGCCATGTTCCTGCTTCGAGCCACCCTTTCATTATGCCCTTAAATATATATTCCCTCTCCCCAACCAGGCCTTATTCTTCTACTAGGGTTTTAAGCAAAACTTAGCAAAAAGTTTAATTTCTGAGACGTACAAAGAAATAAAGCTCTGAGCATGTCTTCCGGGGGAAAAGCATGCAAGGCAGATTTTATGTAAAATTATAGAGTACAATCTGATATCTTTTTTTTATGAGGGAGTTGGGAGGAGGAAGGAGAGAGCCTTAGATACCAATTGTTTTGCCTTTCATAAAAAATATATCAGAGTCCCGGAGTCCAAGATTCAGAGTCAGTATTCTCCTAGATTAAGAATTTGATAATTTTTCTTCCTATAATACTGACATATTTAACTGAGTTTCTTTTCTAAGACCAGTAGACATGGAAACGCTCTTTTAAATTCTTGCCCAGTGTCTAAGCAGGACTTGTAATCAATATGCCAACGGGCCTCATAGGCTGCTGAGGTAAACTGCATAAGAGGTATAATCTCTGTTCTTAGCAGGCTTATGGGAGAGTGTGGCCCTAAGAGAAAATAAGTCTCAACGAGACTGTGAGGGAGACAAAGTGAGAACTCAAACTGGGACCGAAAGGGGGGCGCCATCATCCCAGGACCTGCTCCCGGGGGCTGTCAGGTTGCAGCTATGGCTGCTTCTGACCCTGGATGAGCCCCTGACATGGAGGTGCAGGAGGCTGGCAACCAGCACGGAGGACTAAAGAGCCGAGGCTCCTCCTCAATCAGGGCATCAAAGCTCCGTCTCAGACCCTGGGCACTGCAGACGGGGAGAGACCTGTCTCCCAGCAGGCTGGTGGGTGGCCGCTGTGATGTCTGAGGGCCGACCTAGTTTTCTGTCTCCAGACTTTGTACCTTCTTTGTCCCTAAATAGACCGTAACACCACCCTACGCTCCAGCCTGGGGCTAGGAGGTATCATGAGGTAAAAGCCTCTTTCAGGGTTCTCTGCCAGTAACAAACACGCATTCAATTATGACAGCAGTACTCCATGATCCTGAATCTCTGCCAACCAAAAGAAAGCTACGCGCATACTGCTGAACTTTTACAATTCTACAACTCAGAGCCCATACAGCGTGTGTAATCCAGCTGTAAATCTTGCGGACAGTCTGCCCCACCCACTGGCCACTAAAGCAGCTGGATTTTGAATCGCACCGGGCACACAGCCATCGCCCTTCTCTGTCCTAAATGCTTCTCGGTCCATTTCTCATTCTTTTTCTATACCTCCATCCGCCAGACCATTTCCCTCCCTCCTTCCTTCATCTCCCTGAGTCCTCAGAGATGACAGCCAGCAGAAGCACCAGCTTCTGGATTATTCTTTCACTGTATCTGAGACAATGGGCTTAATGTTCAGATACACAGGGGGGGTAAAAAAAGGCAAATGTTTTTGCATTAGACCTTTTCAGAAGGCATAAAAAAATAAAGTACAAACACAGATCCCTTGACAATTTTATGATTAAAACCAACAAATGGAAAACAGACAGTTTTGAGCGTTGCTAACATAGTCAAGCATTTCACGCCAACTGGCTCCGTCACCCCATTTCTCAGATCTGTTTCTAGATGCACCGAATGTGTCTGCAGATGACATCACTTTTGCACATCAAAGAGGTACCCCGTGTTAAACCCGGGAGACAGAACTCCAGGTAAAAAGCCACTGGCTCACAGGCACAACACTTCGGGTTTCATGAAACCCTCAAAAATCAGATCCCCCAGAGACACGAGGTTCTGTGTACACGTGTATCGTGTCAAAATGTTAAACATGACCGTAAGAAAAATGATGTGAGCCTGTTTCATCTCTACGTGGAAGGTGGTGATTTTCTGGGAAGACACTATCTGAGACACCAAATAGAGGAGCGAAATGGAAGACATTTAGTGTTTGCTTCATTCTTGCTGGATAAGAACAAGGAATCTCGGGAAAAGGTCACCCTCGGAACAGTGAACAAGTCACTGGCGCACAAGTTTAAGGTGGGGCTTAGCAGTTCGTTTACAGTTGGGGGAAAACTATTTTAGTCACTTGGCCAAAAACCATAGAAAGGGAGGGGACATAAAACCCTAGGCGACTCGAACTCTCCCTGCGTTTTTTCTGCTCGAAGCTGGATAAAAAGCCTGAAATTTTGGCTGCGTCTCTATTTATGTAACAACCACAGCTGCTCCCCCAAATAGCTGCTGCTGCCGGCTGAGAGAAGGAAGGGCTTTTGTTGCTAACATTTGAGTCCATTTTCTCTAGTGCCTGACTGAGTTTCCTTCCCCTCACTTTTGGTGTGTGCCGGGTCTAAAAGGAGATAAGGAATCTCCCCCTGAACACATTAGTGGTGCCACCAGCTCTGTGGATGGGTTTTCAAGTCAAGGCTCATCTTCACAGCAAGAACACGCTAAGCTTCTTATTCTATTCTGTGGCAGGTGATCTCTCAACTACCCAGAGCGTATTAACTACCCACCTTCGGAGGGTGGCAGTGTGGCTGATACTGAGGCCTTTCGCGTTCACAACCCTGCAAACAGAGAAACACACAGTGCTTTTGCTGTGTTCCTTTCTGTGGGCCAAACCCAAACCTGGACTGCTGGCGTGGCACTGAATAGGGTGCCCTCCCCTGAAAGTAACAAAGAGAACCCGCGTCAAAGCTATCGAACGTGTTAAAAAAATACAAAAGTTATTTTCTCCTTTTGATTGCTATTTACTTGTGACAACATTTGCTAAAAATATTATTTCTGTCTTTGAGAAGAGACCATTCTCTTCGTAGAATATGGAAAAATAAACTCTACCAAACCCACAGTTCATGTTCCCCGCTACTGCCCGGGACTTTGGCTTTCGCATTTCCGAATATCATCACCAGTGTCAATGTACTATGTTTTCTAGTCGGCAAACGCTTTTCACCACACCATCCAGCGCTGCAAGTAAGAGAAAGGAAGTGGCAAGGCCCGCGTGCCATTTTGAAGGGAAGTAGGGTGGTTTATCTGCTAACAGGATGAAAGGTAACAGGGTGGTCTCAGGCCCTCCTAAAAAGCCGGGGACGTCCCCTCACCTCCTCTGACCACTGTCAGCACTGCGAACGCTTGGTGGGTTATAAATGGGAGGGTAGGGAGCCACTGAGGCGTCATTGCTAAGGAGGGCTCGTCTTCCGCACCCAGGATCATCGTAAAACACTGAGCTGGATGAATGGGAGAAGACAAGGAAACATAAAAACAGTAAAATGTTTATTTTCTTAGAAAAAAAAAAAGTAGGCAAGAGGGATTCAAAATGATTGTGATCACACTTCCGTCTGCATCGGAGCAAAACTGACGCCGCAAGCTTGATCTTTGATTAAGAGACCCAGGAAATGAAACCACCTGCCGTTCGCTCCTATGTCACTTTCAGGAGTCAGGTCACAACATGCTTTTAATCGATAACAGCGTCTCTACGTCTTCTTCTCAGAGAAACAAGGCTTTTGCCATAGCAACCGTCCCATCTCCAAAGCGCAACACTGCCAGTGAGAAGCAAGGCTCTGGACTGCTCGGGGGAAGGCAGGGGGGAGGAGAGAGGGACGGAGGTGCGTGTCTTAGAAGCGGAACCAGTCTAGGACAGAAGTTGGATATCTGAGTTCACCACTACCTTATCTTATAGAAAATAGGTTGGAGAGCATCTGTAAAACCAACAGTATCTTTAAGGTGAAATTGCAGAATTTTGCTGCAGACCTGGACACTGAGAGAAGTGAAAAGTTGCAACAAGTTTTAACTAGCAGCAACAAAGAAAGTTCGATAACAGTTTTTTGTTTGTTTGTTTTTAGCAATATTCCTTTGCAAGTTCATTAAGAAACATTGTAATTTAATGGGGCATACGATATGGAACGATCTTCTTTTGCTATAGTGCCGTTCGCTGAAGAGAACCGACCTTTGCAAAGATTTCAACGTGGGGTGTAACCTATTTACACAGTAGTAGCTCCCAGTTTGAGTGGTAGAATTGGTGCTATGTGATATCTTCTTCTTCCGAACAGTAATCTCGACCCTTGAGAGGAAAAGAAAAGAATAAGATGTGACTGAGAATCCAAAGCAAGGCTTGAGATAGTTACTTGCAATCGGTTTTCTCTCAGTATATGTCTCCCTGCAACAGGAGCCAGGCTCCGTCATTGACTACTGAGCACCAGGTAGGTAAGTCATAAATACGTGTTGGCTGATTCATAAACTGTATATACCTCATAGCATGGAAGTTTTACCAAGCCCCCAATAAGCCCTTATTTTGTATTGGTAAGAACTTATATTATACTAGGCACAGGAAAGACTCAGCCTTTCACCAAGTAATTACCAAAGGGGTGATCCATTCAGGAGACCAATTCGTCATGAACAGGAGAAACCAAAATGAACAGTGAATGAGTCCCTTTCTGCTCGGGCTGTTCACACTCCACAGCTATATCTCCAAGCCCAGAACTTACACTTTTACAGAGGAGGATGGCATGATCTAGGGATGTCTTAGCTTTAATCCACCCTAATGTGTTGGTGTTTTTTTTTTTTTTTTTTTTGGCCACACTGTGTGGCATGTGGGATCTTAGTTCTCCGACCAGGGATCAAACCCACGCCCCCTGCAGTGGAAGTGCAGAGTCTTAACCACTGGACCACCAGGGAAGTCCCTTAATCCAATCTAAGTTAAAACAGGGATTAAAAAAAACAAAGATTCAGGGCCTCCCTGGTGGCGCAGTGGTTGAGAGTCCGCCTGCTGATGCAGGGGATACGGGTTCGTGCCCCGGTCTGGGAGGATCCCATATGCCGCGGAGCGGCTGGGCCCGTGAGCCATGGCCGCTGAGCCTGTGCGTCCGGAGCCTGTGCTCCGCAACGGGAGAGGCCACAACAGTGAGAGGCCCACGTACCGCAAAAAAAAAAAAAAAAAAAAAAAAAAAAAAAAAAAAAAAAAAAACAAAGATTCACTGAATATGTATAACATATCTAGGACTATGTTTGGTATGTGTGGGATGCACAAGGAAGGCAAAAATGCTTTTAGTGCATTCCCTAACAAAACAGGTTACTTGAGGGCTTAAGAACTACATCCAGCCGTTACTTTTGAACATAGTTCATCCTCTCTCCAGCAGGTTATATACTCTATGAAGGCACAGTTAGGCCTGGGATTTAAGCTCCACGTCTGACATCACTGGGCTGTCTTGGTCAAAGCACATGGCTCCTTGGTCTGTAGTCTCTCACAGAGAGCACAGAAACAAGTCCCTGTCCTGCCTGTGTCACAGTGTCACAGATAAAGGCTTTGTGTAAAGTCACGTATACTTTTTATACTCATACTATTTATATCCTTTGACTACTTTCTTTTTTTTTTTTTTAAAGAAAAAAAAAAAGAGGAATGTATTGGAAAGATACAAAAGTATCCCAAAGAAGTGAAGGCTCAGTAACCAAGGTTGGGAAGGACAGATGTGGGAACAACATGGACCTTACCTCCTGAGAGTGGCTGTTAATGGGCTCTAGTTCCAGTGACTTCCAGTCTCTGTGTCTGTTTGTTGTTTCAAATTTCCTGGAGTGACAATCATAGTGGCTCAACTGGACTGAGCCCTCTACCCCTGGATCACACAAGTGTGAACAGGTAACATCCCACGGTGCTCAAGTTTGCCGAATGCTCTCTCCATGTTGGGTACTGTGCTTAGCACTTTTCAAGTATTGCTGATTCTGCCACCACAGCCCTATGTCTTATGTACTGTTGTGTCTCCCATTCCTCAGATGAGAAAAACAAAGCCCAGAGAGGCCCAGAAGTTTTCCGAAGTCATAAAGCTTTTACCCGACATCCAATCTTTGGCATGCCATGCACATATCTTTAACTTTCTGACTAGACAGCATAGGTGGTAGTTGGAGTTTGGTCTCTGCAAACATCCCATGTTAATACTTTAGGGTTTTACATGAGTGATCACAGTCCATGTCTTCTTTCCAACAGAAGTCAGAGCCATGTCCTGACTGTCTAAAGTGCTTGGCATCCAAGCCTCCCCATGACCTAGACAAGGGCGGGAGAAACATGTGGAGAGTAGGCTTGACCATGGCTATGGGCAGGAGCAAAAACAGCTAGCTCAGCAGCAGTGGAAGGGGAGGGGGCTGACTTCTTTCATTTTTCTTTCTTTTTTTTTTTTTTTTTTTGCAGTACACGGGCCTCTCACTGTTGTGGCCTCTCCCGTTGAGGAGCACAGGCTCCGGATGTGCAGGCTCAGCGGCCATGGCTCACGGGCCCAGCTGCTCCGCGCCATGTGGGATCTTCCCGGACCGGGGCACGAACCCATGTCCCCTGCATCGGCAGGCGGACTCTCAACCACTGCACCACCAGGGAAGCCCCCTGACTTCTTTCTTTTTAAATACACACTACATGTTTCAATTCTGGGGGGAAAGTTCCTTTAAAAGTAAAATTTTCTTTATAACTGGGACTTATTACTAAAAGTATCTAAAACATAAAGAAAATAATAATTCTGCATACAACTATTTCTCAAATGTATGTTTCTTTGTCACAATATCTGTATATTGGAAGTAGCTCACATTCTCCTAATATTTCAGCGTCATTTTAATGCATGACGGTACCACCTGGCTGGGCAGTCATCCTGGCTCTGTGACTCACTAGCTCTGGGATTTTGATCAAGTTACCTCTCTGTGTCTCACTTTCCCCATCTGTAAGACGAAGATAACAACAGTACTAACTTCATGTGGTTGCTGAAGATTAAGTGAGTTAATAGTAGTAAAGTGATTAAATCGGGCCTGGCACATAATTTTATACGTGTATGTGTGTACACGTGTGTTTGACAAATAAAAAAGTGCTGCCACACCAAGAAGTCTTTGGGGCCTGCAAAAGCACGAGCGTGGCCTGTTCCCATGCTAACCGGCCCCAGATTGCTTGTTCTCTTTGAACGATTCACCAATTAGCAAATTTTGGTTTCTTCTACTATCACATTGCCAACTCTCACCCCTGCTCCTTGCAGAGTTTTTGAGCCCGGTGTCATCTCCAGGCTTGTTTTACTTGCTGCAAGAAGAAGTCTCCTGGGCAGGGAAGCTGGGTGACCAATCTTCCTGACAAGAGAAGTGTGTCCCCAATGACACCTCCCTGGTGACAGTGTCCAAGCAGATGCCAGCTGTTGCCTTGGCCCAGACCACCCAGGAGACACTCCCTGAGCCACATGATGGAGAGCTAGAAAGGAGACCCTCGTGGACCCTGACCGTTGGGAGTTTATTCTCCACTGTGGGCAACAGGACACATCCAAACCTATCAGAAATATATCAGATGATGCTCTCCACGTATCCTCAACTCATGGGGCTCAGACAGTAGACCTGCGAGTGGCCTCTGAGCGTCTGGCTGGAGGGGAAAGGTGGGCTCATGGAGTTTACGTTAGGGAAGGAGAGGACTTCTCCAGTGTCTGTGTGGACACACACACTGTTGTGAGACACTGGGAAAATCTTCGGGCTTTGGTTTCCTGGGGATAATCACGGTCTCTGTTTCGTAGGGTTGTCATCAGGATTACATGGGAAAAATACCGTTTCTAGCAGGTGGTCAATAAATATTAGCTGCTGCTCTTATTACTACTACTGCTATTAAACCCCCTGTTTGTCCAGGCCCTGGCAGGAGAATAGGGACCACCTTCCTTACGGCGGTTGGGTGGGTGAGAATTGTCGTCACAAATTGTACTCTGCCAGGTGTCAGGGAGCTCTTCCTTCCACCTCAGCCTTGCACCCCAGACGGGTCAGAACCCCATGTGCTCAAATAAAGCTTCTATGGCAGACACCTTAATCCCTTCCCTTCTTAAGAAGCCTCAATCAAAGCAAAGGCCTAGGTGGTCAATGTGGGGTTCGGAGGGCATCTTATCCACAAGGAAGAACTTGGATGCAGTGACAGACAGACAGACACACACGTGAACTGGTGTACTCAGTGATAAAGCGGTGTCTCCAACTCTGTAAATGAATTATAGGGTTAAACAGAAGGATCAGTTCAGACCCTCCAAGTTTACTGTTACCATAAGAAAGTGGCCTCTTTTGAGGGGTATGGAAAAAAGGGTTATGATGGGATTATATGAAATCATGTGTGTGAAACTTTTGAAAATTGTCAAGCACTATAGAATTGAAAGAATCTATCATTCAATAAAAAAAGGAAAGTGCCCTCTTTTGAGGGACAAATCTCTTATAAACCCTCTGTGTCAACCCAAACTGCAACTTTCATTTCTCAAGCATTTGCTCCTCTGAAATTATTATAATTACTATGAGAAAGAGAAGGAAAATTGCATCAGCTGCTTTGCAGACACTATTTCATTGGTTATTCACACCAACCCTGCAAAGTAGGTAGGAGTCCTGCGCCCTGTTACTTGTGGGCAAACCTCAGAGAAGCCCAGAACACAGGGCTAATCCTTGCCTCTTTTGTTATGACTGTAGTGAGTTGATAACTAAATTCAAATCAGTTTTATTTTTGTTATTATCACCTGTCAGCAGCTCTGAGAAGCAATTATTTTATGAACAGAAAACTTGGAAATCAAAAACAAGGAGAGTAAGAGCTCCCATATGGCCAGTGTCATTTTAAGGGGAGCCCAAGAAAACGTACTGAAGGAGCCCCATCTCAGCATCACAAGGGCCCCACCTGCACACAGGCTCTACTGGGCCAGATAGGGAGCTTGTTTCTATAATATGACTTCACGTCTCATTGAAATTTTTAAAGAACTATGCTAAAAAGAGAACCTTAAAACCTGCAGCTGTCAGAAGGCAGGAAGTGGGAGTGAGCTGGGTTTGGGAGCTACACAGCAATTCTCTTAGCCCAAAGCATGCCCTTTCCCCTTAAAGGGAAGTCTTTGTAAAGTCTTTGTAAAGACACTGTATGCAGCCAGCATTAGGGACTGTTAGACACAATTTCACCCTTGTGCAAAGGACACACCAAAAGCTACAGACAGCCAGGTCCCCACGAGACCCCATGTGTGGGAAGAATGGAAACGCATGATGACGCTGACAAGGAAGGGTGGTATGAAGAACCACAGAGGCGTTTTGGTGTAGACTCAAAAAATCTCAAGGAGCTTTTTGCCTACCAGTTTCCCTGACCACACCCCTACTCTGTAGAGTTTCCACGCCCTCTTCAATTGTCTACATTATTTTCTTGGAAACTGGAAATTTATGTCAACTCATACATTTCTAAGGTTCTAGGGTCAGGATTTTTTGTTTGTTGAAATGTCTAGGCTTAGAATTAGCAATATTAAGGTGTAGCAAAGGAAAGGACATTGTCCTAATTCTGCTAGTTTAAAGAGGAACAGCTCAGGGCTTCTCTGGTGGCGCAGTGGTTGAGAGTCCGCCTGCCGATGCAGGGGACACGGGTTCGTGCCCAGGTCTGGGAAGATCCCACATGCCGCGGAGTGGCTAGGCCCATGAGCCATGGCCACTGAGCCTGCGCTCCTCAACGGGAGAGGCCACAACGGTGAGAGGCCCGCATACCGCAAAAAAAAAAAAGAAAAAAAAAAAGAAAAAAAAAAAGAAAAGAGGAACAGCTCAAAGAGTGACTTCAAATAAAGGAATTATTCCTCCAAGTGCCTACAGTACTTCTTCTCCTCAAGTTTAAGCAGGCAAATAGTCTAGGGCTGGCTGTCCAGTTTCAGGGGTGAGTTTATCACAGCAATCTCTAGTACTTCTCTGTAGATGTGTGTGCATTCGGCCAAATACATACACCTCAAGCATGTAATAGTCAGCTGTGAACTGAGTATTTCCCCAATGGAGTAGACTACAACAAGATGAAAGTTCCAGAGAGGAAGCAGTGAGCTCCAGTTTCCCCATCTGTAAAATGGGGACAATAAGACCTAACTTGCAGTGCTGTTGTGAGACTTAGGAGTAATACACATAGGTGTTTAGCAAAGCTTTGGAACATGGTACTTAATAAATTATAGCTCTTATGATGATACTGAAAAACGAGGTCAACAGATCCAACTGTTACTAAACTGACTATGTGAGAAATTGGGCCACCACTGGATTACTCATCTACATTCAGGCCCTCAAACAAGCTGGCACCTCAGGGCCTGGATGCTTGTCCTTGCTCCAACTTCCTGGCTGGCTCCTCCTGCCCGCAGCCCTCACCCCATCCATCACTTCACATTTTCTAGACCTCTGCTCAAATGTCACCTCATTGTCTTCCCTGAGCTCCTTATATACAATAGCACTTCTTACTCTGTTTCAGTTTTATTTATATTACTTATCATTACCTGACCTCATTAATGTATTGCTTTGCTCCTTTATTGGCTGTCTTCCCCCTTGAGTAGATGCATCCAGTGGGCAGAAAGTGTTTTCTGCACTGCAGCATCCCTAGGACTTAGACTAGTGCTGGTGACATATTAGATCATCAATAGATATTTGTTGAATAAACAAAAGGAGGAACAGTATCTAGAGAGTTCTGAGATTTTGGAGTTGGAAAGGGACCCAGAGGTCTTCCTCCCCTACCTTGCATCTAATGTAGAACAGACCTCCACTGACCATATTACAGGCGGGGAGCCTTCTCTTTACGACTGGAACATGTCAGATACTTTTCCAAGCTACTCATGAAATTGTTCACAGCTGAGTCCAAACCCTGCCTCTCTGTAACTCCCACAGAATGGTACAGTCAGGGCCTTTGTAACCAGAGGCTAGGTCTTCCCAGACGGACAGCATCCTTCGGTCCATTACCTGTGAATAATGAGGTTTCCACCTAGGTCTTACTCCCTTGCATGTGTGTCAGTTTTCTCATGTTCTTTTTAAAGTGAAGCCATCAAAAACATCACGAGTACAGAATAAGATATCCTGGTAATATGGCCTAAGATATGTAAGAATTAAGTATTTGACAAAGAGGGTCACCAGAAATGACAGATTCCAAGAGAAATGATGTGCTAAATCTTAATAATAATACGAAACAGAACATAAAACTGAGCTTCTGTCAAAGCTCTGGAGAAGGAAATAACTCTTAGCCTCAAAGGCATAAAAAAGATCACGTAGAAAATAAAAAGATGAACCTATTTGATCATGTAAAAATGAAACTTTGCATACCAAAAGAAAAAGAATAAAACAAAATAAAAAGGCAAACCTCAATGGGAAAAATACCTGCAGCATACAATGTGTAAGCGACAAGTTACATGAGAAGCTCATATCAATAAGAAAAGTTAACGTAAGAGGATTTCAACAAGAGGGAAGGGTACAGAGTGGAAATTCATTTAGAACAAATAAAGTCAGTAAACACGCAGACAGAAAACTGGTCTGCTTCAGTAATAAAAAAAAAAATACAAATGAAGACAATTAGATATTATTTAAAAATAGCGATACCCAATTCTTGGGAGTGTACCATGAATTGCAACTCTCACACACTGCTGGCAGCCTTGTAAAGTGGTATGGCTGCTGTGGAAAGTAATTTGGTAATATGTATTATGAGTCATGAGAATGTTCATACCCTTATTATAGCATAGACATCAATATTAATGATAAACTCCCAAATATATATTTAAAAACATATATGCATTTATTCCCTGGGGGCTGTAAGCTGGCAGCAGGGATCTTACTGATGTGATGAAAATGTTCTAAAACTGGATGTGGTGATGGTCATGCAGTTTGGTAAGTTTACTAAGAATCACTGAATTGTACCTATAAAATAAGTAAAGTTTATGGCATGTAAACTCTACCTTTATAAAATTCTTAGAAGTGTACAAATATTTTCATTGCAGCACTTTTA
Source organism: Hyperoodon ampullatus (assembly GCF_949752795.1). Lineage (NCBI taxonomy): Eukaryota > Metazoa > Chordata > Mammalia > Artiodactyla > Ziphiidae > Hyperoodon > Hyperoodon ampullatus. Next base: position 157,236,674 of record NC_136915.1, read on the forward strand.
TTAGGCATGGAAAAAACCATCTACTATCCCAAAGAAAAAATAGTTAAAACATATAAAAGACGAACAAAACAACAGCATCGGTCATCCACTGTGTCCGAAACTGGCAGATCCTTCTTGTACATCCTGCATTTCCACATATATTGCTTTCTTCTCTCATGCTCCCTCCTCCCCAGACTTCTCTTAGTGGCTACTTAGTCTTACGATCTTGTTCCAACATCATAATTTCAAGTGAAAGCTCTAGGGAGAATTGGTCTCTTCCCCTCTCAGTCATCCTTCCATCCCACCACGTTTTAAAAGTAATTTTAGCCAAAATGTTTGCTTCCCTTACTATAGGGGGCAGAAGAGAACATGTCTCTTATTCCCCTTTGTCTTTTTTTTCTTTTTTGCCGATAAAGCAGAAGACTCTATTGGGAAGGGGCTCCCGGGTGGAGAGGACCAGGGTAAGGGAACCCATGAGAACTGCCCTCTCCTCTTTGTCTTTTTGACACTCAATGGAATCCTTGTGTGGCCCATAGAAGTTTGCTTTAATGAGGCTTATTTCTGCCTGGAAGTGTGCACTGTTATACTCATCATACAGCAGGCTAACTGACAAATGAAGACTTCCCCCTCCTCTCCTGAACCTCTCTGGATGACTGGGAAGCTCCATAGGTTTCTGACCTGTGCATTATTTGGATTCTCCTACCTCCTGTCTGCTTCCTTTACATGATCCATCTTCCTCCTCTCTCTTCCTAACTGTGGGCTTAGTGAGTCTGTTTCTTGACTTAGTCATGCCTCTTTGGTAGCCTTCTACCCTGCACTGTGGGGCAGTCTGGCTTTCTGGGCACCAAAGAACATCTTGATTAATGAAACACAATTGTCCTAACAGTATTTGGTACAGACACTTAATGGGCCGTCTTGCTTCTCTGCCCACCTAACATCTTTTTCCCCAAAACTTTTCCTCCATGTATCACCATCCAGCAGCAACCTCGGACCTAAGTTTCTATGGGAGCCTGAACATTTAAACTCTGTCGAACCAGGAATACAGGGGCACGAGAGCTGCATTCCACAGCTTGAGCATCTGTGAACCACCAGCCAGAATCCAGAACAAAGAGGACAAGGAGGCGGCGGGAAGAGGGTGGAAAAGTGAAATGAAGGACACCCCCCAGGGGCTGCTGTTTAATCCTCCTCCTGTAGGGCTGTGGGCCAGGAGTCAGGCGCCCTCCACTGCTTCCTCGGGGCTGCAAGTGTCAGAGCCTCTTCAGTCAGGGAGTGTTTCAGCAGCATTTTCGTTACAGCACAACAACAATTTATAACAAGTTTTGAGGCAATGCCGAAGAAAAGCAAAAATAATTAGCAGTGCTGTTCAAGTCTCCTCCCTTGGCTTATTTCATTAGAAAAATCAATCAAGGCATTAATGGCCAAGTCTGTTTCTAATTAGCTTTATTCTAATTAGACTTGTGCATTATCATCTCAGTTGGAAAAAGGAACTGTTCGTAATGACCAGTAGGGGTATGGCAGCCTCTGACTGTTTTGTTGACCATGTAGAGGAATGATCACCACGATAACAACCACAGTGACAAGAACCCTAGTATATTGGCCTTTTCATTTCCAAGAGAGAATGTATTGACTAAACAGCTTTAAAACTCCCATGAAGTGTTTATTATACCCAAATCCTCATTCTACTGATTCTATCCTTCTAAAAAGGATATTTTAGAAGCTTCAAGAGACCTATTTCTCAAGGTCCTGCTTTGCCTGATGTTGGCACTCAGATGACTTCGATGATGCTCCTTTCCCCACGAGGAGGCGAGCAGGAGTGAGGACAGGGAAAAGCAGGGATGGGACTTCCTTGGTGGTCCAGTGGTTAAGACTCTGTGCTTCCAATGTAGAGGGCACAGGTTCGCTCCCTGGTCAGGGAACTAAGATCCCACAAGCCACCACATGGCAAGGCCAAAAAAAGAAAAGAAAAAAAAAAAAAAAAGCAGGGATACAGAATGCAGGATGCCCATGTCTCTGGGCCATATTGAACTGATGTCCTAGAGCAGGGTTGGCGACTTTCTCTGTGAAGGGCCAAAGAGTAAATAATTTAGGCTTTCCATTCTAAAGGGTCTCTGTTGCAACTCAGCTCTAGCTATAAGCATGAAGGCAGCCACAGAGAAAAGTAAAAGAACGAGTATGGCTGTGTTCCAACAAAACTTTATTTGTGGACCCTTAAGTTGGAATTTCACATGATTTTTCACATGTCAGAAAATATTATTTGGCCTTTTGTTTCCCCCAACCATTTAAACACATAAAAACCATTCTTGTCTGGCAGGCTAGATTTGGCCCATGGGCTGTGTTCTGCTCACTTTTGTCACAGAAAATACAATTACCTTCTGTAGGTTCAGAGGCTAACTCTGTCACGGGTTCGGGCCCTCTTCCTAAGAGCTCACACAACAGAGATAAATTCCACCTTGAGAGCCAGTTCTCTCAAGATGGGGCCAGGGTTCTTCTCTAAAAGGTTGTTTTATAAAATTATTCTTACCTTATAAACAAAAAAACCATCGATCAAAATCAAAATTAAATTTAAAAATTTTCTTACAACCCCATCTTGCTAATAAATTAGAAAGTTTCCAAGTTTCATTTAAATCTCTGTCCATATGTATGTCATTTTTATATAGTTTCAATCCTATGATAGACAACAAATTTTTAAATTTTATTTCTTTTACTTGATATTATCTCATAAAAAATTTCCCTGTTATACCTGATTCCTTATAATGATAAAGAGATATACCATAAAATTTTGCATAATTCTTTGCAGAAGATTTCCAGGTCATTTGATGGACTTAATTCAAAGAGATGTCTTAAATTAGTCTATTCTCAGGTATAAGAGTTAAGATTTAAATACCACCCCCTCATCCCTAAGCCAGGAGAACCCACTTGGTGGATTGGAGCCTCATGGGTCTCCCCTAGGATTCACTTCCTCTAGGACATGAAGCTTCATGGGTCTCCTCTAAGACTCACTTCCTTCAGGACAATGGCTTTAGCGGGCCTGGGATTTCAGTCCATATGCCTCTTGACAAAGATGTGCCTTCCAGACAAACTCGTTAGAGCTCTTTGTTCTGAACTAATTGCTTATACCCTAGAATTTATTTTGAACATGGCTGGAGGTCTGGGGAGACTAAGAACACACCTCCTTTCCTTATAGTTTTTATCTGAGAACAGTCAGTCAGATGAGAATCAGCGCTCTTGCTGGATTAGAGAACCCAGCAGGCTCTCATTATCCCCTCTCCTCCCACCCACCCCCCGAGGCCTTATGGATGGTGACTGACTCACCCAGTCACAGGTGGAGAGAGTAGAGAATGCTGGGTTTGCCCCTCTTAATGCTCCATGGGCTAGCCTACCAGACAGGGGAGAATGTGACAAGTTGGTTCCTTTCCCTCCTGCCTACACAGAGGAGCAACACTGTTTGCTGGACCACAGTGCTCACCTTCCCTTTCCTTCCTCTTTGCTTTCAGAATAGGAAGCACATGCATTTGGCCAGGGAGAGGACTGCAGCTACTGATGGGATGTCCCTGCCCGCAGAAGGCACAGAAGAGTGAACTAGCTAGATATGAGGGAGAAAAGGCCCAGAGAGCAGTGAGGAGTGGGTGTCTTGGGCCCATGGTTGGGGAGAACATGTCCGTTTGGCTTCCTTCCTCTTCCAGGACATGGCTAAGGTGGGCAAGCTGCACCCTAAAAAGAGCAGGGTCCATGGGATCTCATGATGGATCCTGAGGTTTCCATTGGCCTGATGAATCTAATACATTTCCTGGGAATTAACACTTTGGGAGGATAACAACTGGGGGAGGCCCAGAGGACATATAAGAAGCTGGGCAAACAGAACTAACTGAATTTGTGGGGACTGTTTAGCCTAATAAGTTATGAAGCTCCAATTAAATTAAGGCTTGTCACACATTTGATCAACTGGCCAATAAGAACAGCAATGAATAGAGGTCAACTCCATCTGCGGCCATGACTATCAGAGCCCTTGGAAATGGGAGAGGTTTCAAATGAAATTAAAACAGGAGCACTGGGCTTCCCTGGTAGCGCAGTGGTTAAGAATCCGCCTGCCAATGCATGGGACATGGGTTCGAGCCCTGGTCCAGGAAGATGCCACATGCTGCGGATCAACTAAGCCCAGATGCCACAACTACTGAGCCTGCACTCTAGAGCCCACGAGCCACAACTACTGAAGCCTGCGTGCCACAACTACTGAAACCTGAGCACCTAGAGCCTGTGCTTCACAACAAGAGAAGCCACCGCAATGAGAAGCCCGTGTACCGCAAGGAAGAGTAGCCCCCACTCGCCGCAACTAGAGAAAGCTCGCAACGAAGACCCAATGCAGCCATCAATCAATCAATCAAAAAAAAACCACACAAAGAAACCCCAGAAGAACTTCAGGTGACTTAGAGCATGACTTGGTGCCCATGTATTAGTTCCTCCTGAAGGTTTTCTTCCACCAAACTGTACATATGCGAATGCAGTGGAAGGTGTGAGCAACACCAGTGACCACTGTGTAATCTGCTTGTTTTCCACCTGACATTTTGTCATACACATATTCCTCTTTTCATAGACTTCTCTGAATTTTGAGAAATTTAAAAGATACAGAAAAGTATAATGAATGTAACAAGCACTGCATTTCAATCACAGGCATAAGAACTAGTAATATTTTGTAACATTGCTTCCAGCTGCCACTCTCTTCCTGAAGAAATGAAACTACCATCCCAGTCCCATTCCCCTTCCCCCATCCCCAGGTACAACAATGGTCAGGGGTTTGGTATGATCATTTTTGATACTTTAATAATTGTATCATATTTATAATATACCAAATAAACTATACATCTTATATATGAATGTTTATGTATAAAACAGATATAAATACATGCCATTTATAAATATATCATATAAAAACATACTATAGTAATGTGTGCATGCACACGTGTATGTGTGTGTATAACTGGTGTTTAATACTTGTTGAATGTCCATCTAAAAACAGTGTATTTTTTTTTCATTTGTATGGTGTCATACAATTTTTATCATTCTGCTTATTCCTCTAGTCATTTAATAATATGATTTGAGATCTATAATTGTGGAGATATAAATATGTATGCGTCTGGGTCATTTCTTTTAACTGCTGCATGATATTGTACTGTGGGACTATAAAGGATTTTATATATTCATTCCTCTAGTGCTAGGCACTTAAACTGCTTCCAGGTTAAAAAAATTTTTTTTGCTACTGAGCATAGTATGTATGCTTCAGTGAACTTTATTGCACACATGTAAGAGAATTTCAAGGATACAGACTCATAACTTTAATTGATGGTTTTTATTGGTTTGCATTAATAGTACTTCCTTATATATGCTGGCTACAGATCCTTTTCATGTTTTAAGTATTGCAAATGTATTCCAAACTAGTTTACTAGAAGCTCTGCATTTGGGAATTATGAGACTTACTAATAAGATAGATACTGACCCATGATACTCACCTGACTCTCTGTGTCTAGTTTAAATTTGTTAAGAACCCAGAAGGGAGGCAGAATATGATTAAACATCTCCAAACCTCCAACAACCAATTTCGAGAATATGAGTATAAAGAATTTGGTACTCCTCTTTTGACTCTATTTAGAAAAATGGGATTAAAATGAGGGCAATCTAGAAGTGTCTGCCCCAAGAATGCTTTCTCTAGGAATTCTCCACAGAATTTCAAAGAGAGGAATACGTATCCTACAAATAACAAGATATCTCAGAATAAACATTTCAAGAAATGTACAAAACATAATATGCTTTATAATTCCTTCCCAATTGATATAAAGGGGCATGCCTCATTCTTTGCTACAGAGGGTTCTGTTTAGTGGGAGTTTGGAAAGTTGCGGGTAAATCAGATAAGATACTCTCTGAAGTTCCTCCCAATTCAAAACTTTATGCTGCTAGATTAGAAGCTCCCTAAAGGCAAGGACCCAATTTCCTAATTCCTCATGGTGCAGCTCCATGGCCCTGGCTCATTTCTGCATCCAGAGAACACATTCCAGATAAGCTTGTTAAATGAATCAAAGAAGTTAGTCTTATCGCTTTAATGATCTTGTTAGGGATCCCCTTTCCTAACTTTTTGTTATTGTTATAAACATTTTAAGACTAGCATTAATGAATATTTGCAAAAGCAGGTTTTAAGCAACCCACAAGAATTAAAAAAGAATGAACCCTCCAAACAGCAGAAATACAGATAGGGATTCAGCTGTACCCGGGCCACTGATTCACGGACTCATTCTGTAATCAGCTCAAAAGCTGGCACAGGTTATTTAATGGGTCTATAAATGTTCACACGAATCTAATTCCTTAACATGTTTATACCACACAGGAGGGAGGTGGGCCAGTACACTGGAAAATATTCCGTTCTAATTTTCTGTCTACAAGGAGACATCTATACCACAGGAAGGCGCTTGCTCAAGCAAGGTTCAAGCTGATAAGTTCTGCATGTTCGGTTTCAGTCACCACCTCCCCCAAATCCTTCCTCTACAAATGGCCTTTATGATGTGGATACAGGCAACTTCAACCAAAATAAAAGCTACGAATCACAGAGCACATACAACACATCAAACACTCCGCTATAGACTCTACATGAATTTTCTTTAATTTCCTGGACAAGTGAGTATTACTATCCAAATGTTTTGGTGAGGAAACTGAGGATCAGAAAGGTTAAACAATTAGCCTGGGGTCACACAGCTACTACTGGAGTGGGTCTTTGGATTTGCCTGAGGTTTGAAGCACAGGCTCTTTCACTTGCTCTGTGCTGTCTCTTCTTTTTTTTTTTTAGGTGCTTTTTTTTTTGTTTGTTTGTTTGTTTTTACATCTTTATTGGAGTATAATTGCTTTACAATGGTGTGTTAGTTTCTGCTTTATAACAAAGTGAATCAGCTATACATATACATATGTTCCCATATCTCTTCCCTCTTGCGTCTCCCTCCCTCCCACCCTCCCTATCCCACCCCTCCAGGCGGTCACAAAGCACCGAGCTGATCTCCCTGTGCTATGCGGCTGCTTCCCACTAGCTATCTGTTTCATGTTTGGTAGTGTATATATGTCCATGCCACTCTCTCGCTTTCTTGACCTTTCTCAGTTCTGTTTCTTGGCACTGTACCTACTACATACCTGCCGTGGGGCTGCTAACTGTTAAGAGCCCCTCCTGTCACGCTGAGCCCTCTGCTACAGGACTCTGCCCCATCACACCTCCTTCCTTCGTGTGCTTCTGCTTCTGCTAAGCCCAGTGGTCTTATTTGCCCCATTCACTCATTCAACAAATTTATTAAGCCTCTGTTCTGTCCCAGGCCCTGGGCTAGGTTCTAGGCAAACAAAGAGACCCAATTTTTATCCTTAGGGAACCGTCTATGTAATGCTTCGAGTTCTTTTAGAGATTCTTAAATAATAAATCAGCAGTGACAGAGGCTGGCACCCTCTGTCCCCAAGGGCCCTCTGTAGGGCTAAAACAATGCCCCTGGGTGCTAAGCGCAAAGAGTGGAAAGGCCATGGGGAGGAGGGGAAACAGACAACCCAGGAAGAGGACGGGAAGGAGAAACCGAATGGGAACAAGACAAAAAAACGACACAAGCCAGCATCACTGTCTCTCTGCTCTGAGTGGCACCTTGGGCCACCTTCCTTTGCCCAAGTACTACACCCATGGCAAAATGACACCATTCACCGACTGTGCCCCAGGTTGCTGTTGAGTTCAGAGCGCTGTCGGCCTCACTGCATTCATAAAAATGGCATGGTTTTTATTTGTATTCATGTACTCCACTGTTCTGGAACCTGGACTCTTCTCCTTTGCTACTCCCTAAGGCACCAGGCTGATAGAACCTCAAGAATTCTCTGCAAATCAAGCCCTCCAGAAAAAAGAAAGTGAGCAGAGACTGGGTGTGTTGCATTCTTCTAGGCTTGCTGCCTGCTTTATTTTCCTTGACTGCATGACCCATGACTAGTAGCTACATGGATTGCCGGGGAACGCTAGGATCCTCAAAGTCCACGGTGTGCACGCACTTCGCCAGTGGCTCCTGCACCGACGCTATCATAGTAACTATTAAGAAGTCACCTGCATAAAGCTATGCAGTAGGGAGAGAAACAAAACAGGGCTGAGTCACAGCCTTACCCTTGTAATTACAGCTTTACTTTGACCAGCGAATGAGGAAAGGTACATAGAGGAGAGAGAACAGGCAAGGCAGGGGGATGAAGGGAAAGGAGACACAAGGCAGGATTTGGTTACTAGCAAAATTAAGGCCTTGCTGTGTTTCCCATGGAGCAAGGAGCTGTTTAATGGAATATCGGCAGCCCAGCCCAGTTCCAAAACACACGTGCCAGCAAGAGCATCTCTCTGCCGGTGCTGAAGGCCCTGGTTGTAACGGAAATTGACAAGCTGGTAGGAGGGACATGCTATGACTTCCTCTGTACACATGGGGCAGGCCGGGTGACATTCTTCAGGATCTGATACATCAGTCCCATGTTTCTCATCACTAGCGGCACTGAGGAGGCCTTTAAACGCACCACCAGAAAGTAAAACCTATCATCAACTGCAGGTGCCAAATATTATATTCGATTCTATAGCAGCTCTGCAGTTAAACAGTCTACTTCAGGAAGAGTTTATATATAGAACCAAAAATCATGGCTCATAATTACACACAAGTCACTCTCTTTACCAGATGAAAAGCAAACACCTTCGGATCTCTGACACACTGATTCATAACGTAGCTCAGACTGATCTGACATAATATTAAGAAAAGGAGCCCTTGAAATAAATTTATAAATGCAGACTTACCATGTTTCTCACCAACTAGGTTAGTTCTGGGGCCAAGGAAATCAGGCCACCTCAGGAACCCAAACATTTTCTAAGTGTAAATGTCTATAGATAAACATCTTTTAAAATCAGCTGATTTTAAATCCATCCGCTGCTCTTTCTAAGACATTTCCTCAAAAGGTCACATTGAATAATTCCAGTCAACACAGGCGGAGTCTCAAAATCTTACAGGAATATGCGAGGCAAGGTGGCACGCTGATGGCTCACCCTCGGGGAGGGGGCGGTGAAGTACTATGAGCTATTCTCAAAGAGGAGAAGGGAGCTATGAAAGGAAGGAGAATGGGTTTTCTTGGAGTTATCTGTGCTCAGTTTCCTACTTTTCTTTACAGTCAGAGATACATATGGATAAGATCAGACCCTGACGAGACTCATGGGTGTAGTTGGGCCCTGGATCTGAGCAAAGCCCATCAGTGAAATGCACGGGTTCTTTGCCTGGGGCCCAAGGACAGGCTCCAGACAGTTATAAAACTCTAAAATTTTACTTAAGAATTTTGTGTATATGATATCATGTGCATTTTTATAGGGAGAGTCTTCATAACTTTTACAACATTCCAAAAAAATGCCCATGACCCAACAGAGCTTAAGATGCTTTTCATGAGGAAAACTAACCAGATGCAATTGGCACTGCACTGAGACATTCTTTATTTAATATTCAGGGTTCTCTCTGAGAGAGCAAGAGACTTCTCAGTTGTCAGCTGTTCTTACATCTTCCTAAAGCAAAATATAAATCCCTGCGTTTGCCTGGGAAAGATAGTATTAATGCAGATACTTAAAAAATGTATTTACTTTTTCTGCTTCTTACAAGTAAACTCAAATATACAGCAGAAAGCATATCTTAAAATCTGATGTGATCTGTCTTTGGTACGATATTCAGAAACTCCTTCACAGGGCCAAGTTTTAATAATCTAGATCTCTTCTTTCTCCTCTAAATATAGTGAAAGACGAGAGTTTAAAATCATTATCTTGCTCTGCAGTAAACTGTCATTTTCTTTAAGCTGTAAAATTAGGCAAATGTCACCACTTCACATAAAGTTCAGGAGCCTGTGAATTGTCAGGGACAACAACTACAGACTGTAATGGAATAATGGTTAGGTATCCAAGTGAAAAATAATGAGTTAAAGATAAATGAGGTGCTCCCATTGTTTCACAGCATTTTTTTACTATCCAAAAGGAAAAGCAAAAGTAGGTCAGAGCTTACAATGCTCTTTTGAACTCTCACTGTTCTCCTGACAAAAATCTCTCTCGTGGTCATCTCCAGATGCAGCTCAGTGTCCTGGCCTTCTTCATGCCAGCATAGTGAAATGGTGTCAAGTGTCCAAGGATGTCCCAACTGCCTGGTTCATGGACCTCAAGTTTCAGCACTTGACCGCTGAAACACCTACGTGCAATACAGGAGGACCTGACTCACGGTGATAATGGTGTAAGGGGTGATGGAAGAAGGACTCCTCCATTGGTAAAATAATTACCTTTTCAAAGAAATTTGCATTTAAAACTGAGCTCCTCACGTCAAGGGACTCTTTCCTACTTATTTTGTATCCCTTATTTCCTATCTGTTTTTCTATCCTGAGTCATAGCATAATGCCTGGTATGCTAAATAATTAAATGATGCTAACTAATTTAGCATCAAAAGTGCTAAATAATTTTTTAATGCATTTTTGCTACTTGCTTTTCTTTGACACCAAGAACTTCTTAGAAAACTGCTTGCCCAGTTGTGGTACAAAAGTAAACTGCAGCTCGGCACCATGATCATTTTTGATTTAGATTAGTCCACATTAAGTTTCACTGTAAGTATTAAACCATCTAGCAGTCCTTGTTTCTTTATACTAATGGTACTTTTGCATATTTCGTGAGAGAGACAGAACAGAGATTTCTCTTAGTATGGAGAGGAGAGTTGAAAGGTAAATCAAACTATGCCCTGTAGACATTCAATAAATACAAAGGATGAATCAAGGAACGGCAGGTTTAAATCTCTACAGATTCACTCAATTTTGCTTCCTACCAATTTAAGGAAGAAAAAAGGAATTCCTGGACATTTCTGAGAAAGATTATATCTCAAAACTCAAGGCCTCTCAGAATGACTCCAATTTTCAGCATGAAGCTCTGAGTTTAGTTTTTTAAATCAATCCTATATAACCTAACGGATAGATTTGAATTGTATTTATGGTTGTCTAAATATTAGTTGGACCAAAGAAATATTTAGCAACGGTAAAAAGTCAGGAAAATGATTCGTAAGAATCCAACTTCCAATTTTGGTTATATAAACTATGGTGAAGATTATATTAAGCTGAACACATATATTAAAAAGGAACATTTTAATTTGGGGAGGCTTAATGTTTAGATGATGCATAGGATAGCATATTCACAAAATTCAGAAGGATGAACTTTAGGTAAGAGAGCAGAAATAGGAAAGTTTGGTTCAGAGAAGATATAAAGTTCCCTTAGAAATTTGTAACTGGGCACGTACCACAGATTATATAACAGCTCATTTTTGAATATAAATGTATTCAATATATAGTGTGAACACTGTATGCTGAATCTACAAATGCTCCTTTGTCCAAGGAAAGTTCCATCCAATAAATGATCAAGTTATAAACTTTGCTTTTGTTGTGCTAAACACATCATAGTCTACATCCTGGATGCAAAGTAAGAAGGGAAGTAGAATTTCAGATGGGAACAATGAATTTCAGTTTTGAGTAACAAGAGGTAGAACTTCAATTATGGAAACACACCAGAAAGAGATTAGATCATTTAAAACACCTTGTCAGGGTCTGTAAATGTTGTTTAAAAAGATAACTTACAATTCAGGTCTCAATTTTTACAGACTACCTCTGAGTACTAAGCAAATATTTTTATTGCCAAAAAGCTAGTGGAGGAGAAATAATCCCGAGAAAGAAAAGATCTTCACCATTACAGTAGGAACAAAATATTGCTTTTTATGCTTCTCTTTACTGAAAACAAAATGTTACTGGCAAGTTGAACAGCTTTTGAACCAATATGTGAAACCTGGTAATTATTCCTAGATGATGTTTTCAATCTAAAAAGTCATGCATAAGCTAAAATTTCACTAAAAGTAAAAAAAAAAAATTATACTCAAATGAGAATGTAAGCATAGCCAGGGAACACTATTGATTAAACTATTACTTTAGTTCATTACCCATTTCTATTTTTCACATTGGTAATATATGCTGGTCTTTTAATGGTGCATTAGAAGATTATATAATGATTCTTTCAGGAGAGGTCCACCTCAGAGAGGTGTCTGTTACTGAAATACGGATGAATTTAAGAGCTCCTTCACTATCTTCCATTGACTGATATATACATAACCTAGGAATTCATGAAGAAATGCTCAAGGGCCACAAAAAGTAAAAAATAAGTAAAAATTAAAATGGAAAACATTTCAAAGGTAAAATTGGCCCATGATGCCTTAACCATAGTCGTGATATGGTCTGAATTTAGAATTTAACTCTTCTTCAGAATAAGGTTTTCAAATTATAATTCTCAGATGTATAACTTTAGTATTTAAAACTCACTCCCTGCAGTGATAAATTTAAATTCTCTAGGCATGTAAGCCTTTAATGATTACCATATTGAACCCTTCATTCAGTTAATTCTCATATGGCACTCTGAGATCATAAGTATGGGTTAAATTTCCACATGAATCAACTTAGTGTCTTACTGTCACTGTAAAATCCACACTTTTAGAGAAGCAACCCGGAGACTCTGCTTTGGAGTCAGACAGACATGGGCTGGAATTCTAACACGACCGCTATTAGCCTTGCAAACCTGGGTAAGTTACTCAAGCATGAGCCTCAATTTCCTTATCTGTAAAATGCAAATATTACCTGTCTCATGGTCACTTCCCTGAGGTAAGGTATTGATTGCAACATGTTTGCAACATTTGTAAATAACTCAGAGCAGTGTTGGGTATGTAGTAGACAGGTACTAAGGACCTACTTGCTTGCAGTCTGAGGTCCGAGCAGGGCATCAGGTGCAGACAATACACAGTGATAGACAGCAAAGCTCCGTTTCTAGGCAAAGGCTCTTACCAGTCTCTACCTGACTTTCCACACTTCAAAGAATGATCAACAGTAGCCCAGGATCCTGGGAAGCTCTGTTATACATTAAATATTCTCCTAGCCACTTTGTGGTGTGTGGACGTTTGTTTTAACTCTAACCATCCCCTTGTAAGAAAAGCTTTGTAAGAGAAACCAGAATATTGTTACTCTAACACATGAGGCAATATTTCCCTTGAAACATGTAGTTATTTTACTTCTTACCTTTTCAATTTTTTCATCCAGCATTCTGAAGAATTCTTGTTGGCTTTCAGAGATGTGCATGCTGAAAAACAAAGAGTAGTTAAGTGCATATTTCAGTGTTTTCTTAAACCTAGCTCCCTCAGATGAAAAATGCTGAGTCCCTAAACTTTGGGGCAGTCATTTATTTCTTGCAGACTTTTCCACTGAAGTACTCTGAAGTCACACTAAGGATAAATGTCATTACAGTAATCCTGCAAACGTGTTTCATAATAGTCTATCAGTTCCTATGATTTAAGGAACGCAATTTCCTTTCAACGTACACGTTATTTATAGTGGTGTTACTCGGAGGTGCGTGCCCAATTTTTGCCTTGTAATTAAAACAAAAAGCACAGGCAAGCAGTACATGGCATATTTCAACCCTGTGTGTAACCATAACAATATATCCTAGTTATTATATTAAAATGTGTATTTTACACAGGCTGTCAGCATCAGCATGGCATTCAGCTGACTGCATAGGTGTGGGCTGGCAGCAAACGAGCCGAGAACTTGACCTGAATATCTCCTGTACTGGTGACAGCAAATGCACCTCTTTGGAACTGAAATCCACTGGAACGTGAGAGTAAGTGAGGAGGCATGTCTGAGTAGCCCTCGCCCTGTGTGTTTACCTGTTCTTTGCTATTTAACGGCATACTTAATGAGACGGACGTGGTTCGTGAGGACAAAACTAAGAAGGTAAGGAGAGCGGAGAGGATTCGCGGACAGGAGGGAAAGGGCCTTGAATGGAAGGGTGACTTATGTATTCTCAAATCCCGATGCATTAACTGAGCTCTTTCAGATAAACTCCGTTATCCCTGGAGGTGTAGCAGACCCTGCCAGGTGGAGCAAACGCCCACCATGGAGATCCTCGTTACCTGTGTGTTGTCTTAGAGATGGTGTAACCAGACAGCGTGAGGCTTACTCTGCTGTTCTTCATGCGTTCCTTTCAGAGAGAAGCCCTAAATCTCTTCCAAAGGGAGAGAGACAGAACTTTCACTCTGATGAATTACCCGCTTTCGACTGACTCCCGCCTAGGTAAACAGGGATGCCCTCCCCTCCCGTGGAAACTATCCACACAGTGGCATTAATAATAGTTCTTACCTTCCAGGGTACACACCGCACTGTGAGAAACAGTCCCTAGGTAACAACTTGATTCTTAAACCCCTTCTGATGGACAAGTTGATGATTGTGAGTGAGGGGACGAGAAGGAAAAGCATGCTGGGCTGGCTTTACTGTCTTTCTTCAAGATTTAGGAAGGGATAATTGGATTGTTTCTCATTTAGTTTATAAAGTATGAATACTTGATGCTAAGATTAATTAGATCTAAAAATCTTTTATAAAAGCCTGTATGTTGGCATTTAACTACTACAGCTTAACAATTTCAGCTATTCCTATTTCTCTCAAATTACTAAAATTCCACCTTGGAAAACACAACGCTCCCCTGGAACATTTCTTTTTTATTGAGGTATAGTTGATTTGCAATATTATATTAGTTTCGGGTGTACAACATAGTGACTCAAAATTTTTATAGATTATACTCCATTTATACCCTGGAGCATTCTTGTGGCTCCCAGCTGGTCCCGGCAAAGCTCTTGTGAGTTAACCCTGCCATCAGAGGCTCTTCTTTCTGTGACTTGTCAGTTTCCTGAGACTAGGGTGATGATGCTATGGAATCTTAAGGACAAATAATCAAACGAAGGAAAGGTGGACAAAATGAGCTCTAGAGCAGAAAGATACACGGCTCCCGTTTTAAGTGACTTAAAAAAATAAGCTTCCAAACAATAAACACCTAAGCTGTGAAAGTATAAGAAGGCAAGGTCTTAATTCCCAAACACTTCACCTGCAAAAATGAAATTCCATTACTTCTGACAAATATTAGCCTAAACACAGTTATTTCTTCATGATCATCATTACTATTTTTCAATTGCACCTCAGAGAAGTGGGGTAATCCTAATCCTCACAACAGGACACACCCTGGCTAGTAGTTCATGGCTCACTTTTATTTAGTTATTTTTAAAAATAATAGTATAATAAGCACCCATGAAACCAAAACAAAAAACCAAAGCTGCGATTTTTATTTATTTTTTTTAACACCTTTATTGGAGTATAATTGCTTTACAATGGTGTGTTAGTTTCTGCTTTATAACAAAGTGAATCAGCTATACATTACATATATCCCCATATCTCCTCCCTCTTGCGTCTCCCTCCCACTCTCCCTATCCCACCCCTCTAGGTGGTCACAAAGCACAAAGCTGATCTCCCTGTGCTATGCAGCTGCTTCCCACTAGCTATCTATTTTACATTTGGTAGTGTATATATGTCCATGCCACTCTCATTTTGTCCCAGCTTACCCTTCCCCCTCCCCATGTCCTCAAGTCCATTCTCTAGTAGGTCTGCCTCTTTATTCCGTCTTGCCCCTAGGTTCTTCATGATTTTTTTTTAAGATTCCATATATATGTTAGCATATGGTATTTGTTTTTCTCTTTCTGACTTACTTCACTCTGTATGACAGACTCTAGGTCCATCCACCTCACTGCAAATAACTCAATTCCGTTTCTTTTTATGGCTGAGTAATATTCCATTGTATATATGTGCCACATCTTCTTTATCCATTCATCTGCCGATGGACACTTAAGTTGCTTCCATGTCCTGGCTATTGTAAATAGAGCTGCAGTGAACATTGCGGTACATGACTCTTTTTGAATTATGTTTTTTTCAGGGTATATGTCCAGTAATGGGATTGCTGGGTCGCATGGTAATTCTATTTTAAGTTTTTTAAGGAACCTCCATACTGTTCCCCATAGTGGCTGTATCAATTTACATTCCCACCAACAGTGCAAGAGGGTTCCCTTTTCTCCACACCCTCTCCAGCATTTATTGTTTGTAGATTTTTTGATGATATGGCCATTCTGACTAGTGTGAGGTGATACTTCACTGTAGTTTTGATTTGCATTTCTCTAATGATTAGTGATGTTGAGCATCCTTTCATGTGTTTGTTGGCAATCTGTATATCTTCTTTGGAGAAATGTCTGTTTAGGTCTTCTGCCCATTTTGGGATTGGGTTGTTTGTTTTTTTTTGCTATTGAGCTGCATGAGCTGCTTGTAAATTTTGGAGATTAATCCTTTGTCAGTTGCTTCATTTGCAAATATTTTCTCCCATTCTGAGGGTTGTCTTTTGGTCTTGTTTATGGTTTCCTTTGCTGTGCAAAAGCTTTGAAGTTTCATTAGGTCCCATTTGTTTATCTTTGTTTTTATTTCCATTTCTCTAGGAGGTGGGTCCAAAAGGATCTTGCTGTGATTTATGTCATCGAGTGTTCTGCCTATGTTTTCCTCTAAGAGTTTTATAGTGTCTGGTCTTACATTTAAGTCTTTAATCCATTTTGAGTTTATTTTTGTGTATGGTGCTAGGAGGTGTTCTAATTTCATTCTTTTACATGCAGCTATCCAGTTTTCTCAGCACCACTTATTGAAGAGGCTGTCTTTTCACCACTGTATATTCTTGCCTCCTTTATCAAAGATAAGGTGCCCATATGTGTGTGGGTTTATCTCTGGGCTTTCTATCCTGTTCCATTGATTTATATTTCTGTTTTTGTGCCAGTACCATACTGTCTTGATTACTGTAGCTTTGTAGTATAGTCTGAAGTCAGGGAGCCTGATTCCTCCAGCTCCGTTTTTCTTTCTCAAGATTACTTTGGCTATTTGGGGTCTTTTGTGTTTCCATACAAATTGTGAAATTTTTTGTTCTAGTTCTGTGAAAAATGCCATTGGTAGTTTGATAGGGATTGCACTGAATCTGTAGATTGCTTTGGGCAGTAGAGTCATTTTCACAATGTTGATTCTTCCAATCCAAGAACATGGTATATCTCTCCATCTGTTGGTATCATCTTTAATTTCTTTTTTTTTTTTTTTCGGTATGCGGGCCTCTCACTGTTGTGGCCTCTCCCATTGCGGAGCACAGGCTCCAGACGCACAGGCTCAGTGGCCATGGCTCACGGGCCCAGTCACTCCGCAGCATGTGGGATCTTCCCAGACCGGGGCACAAACCCGTGTCCCCTGCATCGGCAGGCAGACTCTCAACCACTGCGCCACCAGGGAAGCCCCATCTTTAATTTCTTTCATCAGTGTCTTATAGTTTTCTGCATACAGGTCTTTTGTCTCCTTAGGTTTATTCCTAGGTATTTTATTCTTTTTGTTGCAATGGTAAATGGGAGTGTTTCCTTAATTTCTCTTTCAGATTTTTCATCATTAGTGTATAGGAATGCCAGAGATTTCTGTGCATTAATTTTGTATCCTACTACTTTACCAAGTTCATTGATTAGCTCTAGTAGTTTTCTGGTAGCATCTTTAGGATTCTCTATGTATAGTATCATGTCAGCTGTAAACAGTGACAGCTTTACTTCTTCTTTTCCGATTTGGATTCATTTTATTTCTTTTTTTTCTCTGATTGCTGTGGCTAAAACTTCCAAAACTATGTTGAATAATAGTGGTGAGAGTGGGCAACCTTGTCTTGTTCCTGATCTTAGAGGAAATGGTTTCAGTTTTTCACCATTGAGAACGATGTTGGCTGTGGGTCTGTCATATATGGCCTTTATTATGTTGAGGTTAAGTTCCCTCTAAAAAGCTGCGATCTTAACAAGAACCTAGAGGTTACTTACGTCCCACCCATGTGTGTTTCTCCCAACTCAAGGGAACCATCATGCCCCTGCTTTCCTTTTACGCAGCTTTACTCTATCTCTCTATGTGCTTAAAATGCAGATGATTTATTTTAGTTGTTTTAAACCTTATAGAGTGCATTATGCTCTGTGTAATGTTGCAGGACTTACTCTTTGTTCTAGTGCTATATGGCTAGGGCCCATCCAGCGTTGTGCATTGTTGCAGTGCATTCGTTTTAACTGCTAATATTCCACTGTGTGAATACAGTGTAGTTCATCTATCCAATTTCCTGTCAAAGGGCATTTGGGTTGTTTCTAATTGTTAAGGTGTTCTTACCAAGTGTCAGACACTGTGGTAAGAACAGGGCATGCATTATTTCATTTAAGCCCCAGCCCTATGAGACAGGATTTTTCACCTCCATTTTTCTTGGAGAAAACTGAAGCTCACAGACATAAGGTCATTGACCTGAGATTACAAAGACAGTAAGAATGTGCTCTACGTGGTGCATCAAATGAAGATGTGAGCATTATCTGCCTTTATTATTAATAAATCTGCCATTATCAGGTATGGGATTATCCTTCCACTCATGGGGAAAAAGCCTCATCTTATTTTATAGAGCTGCATAATAAATAATAATTTCCTGGATCCTATATTATGTCAGCAAGTAGAAAAAGTAAAATCCTCCTCTTAGCCCTCCAGAAATATTTCTTAGTTGAATTCCAGAAACCCAATGATCTGACTCACAGTTTAAAATACACACACACACACACACACACACACACACACACACACACGAGCATTATGCTGTGTGAAGAACAGGGGATTTTCTTCATAATTTTAATGTAAACACATGAGCCAATTTAATCAACTTCTCTGAAAGCTTCAGCACATGCCAGTCTGCAAAGCATGCTATTTCAATGTGTCAAAGTTAAATAAGTATTTGCTTTAAAGGAAAAAAGAAATTCTCAATAGAGTCTTTTTCTAGAAGCATTTAAAAGGAGTATATATCTAATGGCTTGGATGAAAAGATGATTTGGTAGTGTTATCAGGTTATCTGTTGTCCCCAGAGGCAGATAAAATTAGTGTAGATAAAAGTGATTACAAGTGAAGTGGATTAGGTAGGTTGTGATTATAGCATGACATATACCCGAGGGTGAAAAAAAATCTGTTGTCCCATTATACTGACACTGTAAATGATAAATGGATTTTAAAATGTCCAGTTTTCTTTGGAAGTGAAAAATTCAATCCCTGAGCTCATTCACCACCCCCTGAAGAGTCCTAACCACCATATCACAGTGGCCATGGCTGCAGTAGTTCCAGACACTCAGCCAGGTTAAAGTGATTATGTTATTTTTGTCTCAACCTCCTGGGAAGAACCAGAGAACACAACTTTTTCCACTTATGATATTGATTTACATATATGTCATAGTTAAATTTATTTGGGGATGGTGGTGACTGTGTCAGATGTACTTGTGTGATCAGCACCCTTAGGGAATTTGTTCATATTTAGGCAGAACAACACAAAAGAGATTTGCAGCCTCTGGGATTACAGCTTCTTTGAAGAAAGGGCAGGTAGCTTCAAAGTCACAAAAGTGCATTTTATCACCAAGGTAGACTCAGTTTTAGAATAATATAGAAACTACTCATTATTCTCTTTAGCATTTTTTTTTTTTTTTTTGCGGTATGCGGGCCTCCCACTGTTGTGGCCTCTCCCCCTGCAGAGCACAGGCTCCGGACGCGCAGGCTCAGCGGCCATGGCTCACGGGCCCAGCCGCTCCACGGCATGTGGGATCTTCCCAGACTGGGGCACGAACCCACGTCCCCTGCATCGGCAGGCGGACTCTCAACCACTGCACCACCAGGGAAGCCCTCTCTTTAGCATTTTAATTTAGCATTTTAATTGTGAAATACTTAACACATAGAAAAGGAAACATATAATGTTATTTGTACATTTTCAAATAATAATAATGAAAGGAACACGCATGTAACCACCACTCGGATTAAGAGATAGAACCTCTGGTCCCATTGTCTTCTATCCAGTAGAAAGAACCACTATTCTGAATTTAATGCCTTTTCATTTCCTTGCTTGCCTTTATTGTTTTACCATGTACATATATATAATATATGGCTTAGCTCTGCCTGTTTTTGCACTTTGTATGCATGAAACTGTACATAGGCAGGTACTACCACTTACCTTACTGGTACAACCTTACATTTCATGAGATTCCTCTATCTTGATCTGGGTAGCTATTGGTCATTTATTTTCACTGATATGTAGCATTCCCATCATAAGAATATACCACATTTTTGTTATCCATTACATGTCTGATGGACATTTGGATTTTATTTCCAAGAGCTTTTTTTTTTTTTTTGGCCATGTCACCGCCACGAGGCACGCAGGATCTTAGTTCCCCGACCAGGGATGGAACCCATGCCCTGTGCAGTGGAAGCGTGGAGTCTTAACCACTGGACTGCCAGGAAAGTCCCATATCTTCAAGAGCTTTAAGAGCTCACGTAAACAGTGTGCTATGGACATTTCAAAATATGCCTGCTGGCACACATGCACAAGAGTTCCTCTAGGGTATACACCTGAGAGTGGAGTTGTTTTCCAAAGTAATTGTACCAGTTTATATCCCTACATTCTGGTAAACATTTTAGTATTATTAGACTTCTAAATTTTTGCCAGTCTTGTGGTGTGAAATGGTATTTTTTCATATGCATTAGCTATTCATGTTTCCTCTTCAGTCAAGTGGTTGTTTATGTCTTTAGCCTGGTTTTCTATGAGTTCTGTCTTTTATTTATTGATTCATAGAATTACTTGCTATATTCTGGAAACCCAACTATTGTTAATTATACGTATTGTAAATATGTTCCATCATTTTGTGGTCTTTTACTCTCCTATAGTATATTTTGATAAACAGAAGTTCTTAATTTTAATGTAGTCACAAAAATTAATCATTTTCCTTAAGGTTTGCATCCTTTGTGACTTATTCAAAGTTTTTCCCTACCCCACGGTTATAAAGATATTCCCCTTCATTTTCTTCTAACTGATGTGAAGTGTCAGCTCTGTCATATATTGTGGGTCTGTTTTGGGTCTCTCTATTTTGTTCCATTAGACTAAATCACACTGTCTCAATTACTGAGGCTTTATCATAAGTCTTGGTTACCTGGCAGGCAAAATGGAGCTCACTCTAAAAACATTTTTAGCTTTAAAAACAATATAGGAAAATAGGAACTAGAACTTACTTTGCTCTGGGTTGATGAACTAATCCCGGAATCTCTTTATTAGTTTTAAGTCTTACATTTGAACTGGCACTTTTTTCCTGAAACACATAAACACACATGTAAAAGACAAGATGAGAATCAACAATTAAACAAGAGCATAAATTTTCATCAACACAATGTTAGATTTTTGGGGGAGCCTCTGAGGTTGGGGAGGACAAAAGTCCTTACAAAGATGTCACACAGTACAAGTAGAACTGCCAAATATTTTAACAGGGAACATTGTCATGAAAAGAGGAATTAACGTTTATAACAGCTATGGCTCCTTTTAGAAAATAACGTGAGTAATATTTGATTTTTAGGTGGAGTTACTGAAAACAGTAAGAGAATCAAAGAACAGAAGATTCTAGTGAAAAAGAACAGCAGTAGTACAACCACAGCCATTGTTTGCTTGCCCAGGTTAAGTGACTTTGTTCATTTTATTTGTGAAAGACAACTGCAGTTACTGACACATAAAGTTTGCATAAGGCCCTAGCAGTGACAGGGACAAGAACATGACTAAAAATAGCTAATATTTTCCATGTATAATGAATATTGAGATTGAATTCAATTAAATTAATGAAACTCAATACTAGCCTGTATTCCAGAAATACTTCTTTGGCTTTTAGTCTGATCTGATTTCTTATTCCCAGTAAACCAGCCGCATAGGAAAGAAATACTCTCAAATCTTAAAATACAAGTATATCAGTAAGCACACTGTCTCAATAATACTACTGCTTTGTGTTTTTACATTATCTTTAAAAAAAATTTAAGGTGCTCTAAAATTTGCTCTCTAAATATACCCCCGAAAATGAAAGGAAGGACTATTCTAAACCTACTTAACAGGTTACTATATACACTCAAGCAACCTAAGGTGTGGCAATAATTAAAGACCTGGGGTAGGTAGGGGCAAGGAATAAAAAGTCCTGTGGGCCGACCCACCATTCTCACCACAGGCAGAGTGATGTGGGATGGCACATAAACAGATGGTCCCCAAATGAGCTCTTTCAAGAGCTCATTATTTCTCCTAGGATAGCAGAAGCCATGTAAATCAGTGAAACTGCAACGACTTACATGACTAGTTGTTTGCTATTTACCAACAAACGTGAGCATATCTGTATAACGTCAGTCCTCCAAAATAGAAGGTAATTTTGTTTGTGATCTTCCAGGAGAAGAAACATTCATTACAGTTCTTTTGCAGTCTAGCTTACCTTCTTTACTAATCACACTAAACTCGAGAATGTTTTCATGAACATTTAAAAAGTATAAAATATATACTGTTCCCTCTGCTGATGTAGTCAGTGAACAACAGATGAACTACCTTATTTTTTTTACAAAGAAGGTGGGAGAACAATTAGAAAACTTTAATGCACTAAGTCCAGGAGGGCGGGACCCATATCCCTTCTTTACAACTGGAACAACAGTGCCTGGCTAGGGGCCTGGCACTCCATGGGAGGCACTCATCGAATATTGGTAGAACAAATAAATGATGTCAGCACATAATTAACTTTTCTAAACATAGATAAAAATAGCTCAACTGTAGTCTCTCTGCAGGACTGAAGATGTAGGTTCCCTCCAAATGAGTCATTTTCTCCCTTAAACTTTATGTGTGCTTGGATTAAGCACTGAAAATGGATGTATTTGATGTGACAGAACCTTATTCTTTTTCTCTATTCACATAATTTCCTAAACTCTGAACTTAAATGATGCATCATAATTTTAAACACTGCTAAGGCAGGAAAGAGACTTCTAATTCTAAGAATGCAAAGACATATAATTATATTCTGTTTCTATTCAATTTATTAAACTGTACCCTTCATAACTATACTGTCTCACCAAATCTTCCTTAAAAACACATTGTGTGGCTGCTAAAAAAGAAGGAACTGCCCCAAACAGAGACTCAATAGATGGGGAGGACGCTTTAGGACATCTCAATAGATGGCGAGGACACTTTAGGACATCAGGCACAGATGTGCCCTTCCAGGAAGTGAGAGTACCCAAGGTGAGGCAGAGATGGGGGGTGAGGGCATGGGGGATGGGGAGGAAGCAGCTGGAGATTTCCTGGTTACAAATATATATATAATTACATAGAGATTTCTATCTATTTTATACTTATAATGTATTTGTTTTTACAAATTACCACTCATCAAGATCAGTAACAACTCACCACATGTTATTCTAACTGGTTGCATATATCAACTCATTTTAACGTTCACAAGTATATATATATTAATTTACTTTTATGCCCACATACCTCTCTGAGATAGGTATCATTATTTTCCCCATTTTATAAATGAGGAATCTGAAGTATGGAGAGGTGAAACACTTACTGGGATTCTACAAGTAATAAGTAATAGCGTTGGGATTTGAATCCATGCAGAATGGCCCCAGAGTTCATGCTATTAGCCACTAGGCCAGTAGTCCTCGAAGTTTTTAGTATCAAGACCTCTTACCTGTATTATGCAAATTTGATACATTTCATTACACAATATGAAAAAAATAACATTTGTTAAAATCAGCATCAATCTCATGAAAAAAATCTTTCCTTTTTTTTTTTCTTTTTCTTTTTTGTGGTATGCGGGCCTCTCCCATTGCAGAGCACAGGCTCTGGATGCGCAGGCTCAGTGGCCATGGCTCACAGGCCCAGCTGCTCCGTGGCATGTGGGATCTTCCCAGACCAGGGCACGAACCCACGTCCCCTGCATCGGCAGGCGGACTCTCAACCACTGTGCCACCAGGGAAGCCCTCTTTCCTTTTTTTAATTTTAATTTTTGGCTGCGCTGCGCAGCATGCGGGATCTTAGTTCCCCAACCAGGGATCGAACCCGCACCACCTGCATTGGAAGTGCAGTCTTAACCACTGGACCGCCATGGAAGTTCCTCATGAGAAAAGTCTTGACAAAAGGTGGCAAGCTCACAGTGGTGGATACAAGTTTTCCAAAATTCTAATTTTGGTTTAACATTCCAATTTTATGACCAGCAATAAACACTGACAATTGTTTTCTTTAGAGTAACGGGCTCTATTCGGTCATTTTTGAGAAACTGTTTGCCAAATACCTAAGTCTGAATATCCATAATTTGTCTGCCAGGCACTTTTTTTCTACAGTAGAGATGGTGTCCCACAAAAAACAGCTGTAAGTTCAGCTTACAACTCAATCAATTGCAGAAGTGCTTTTCCTTGAGATAACGATCTTATTCAAAAACAAAAAGATATGCATCTAAGGTCTAAGAGTTAAAAAATTCAATAATTTCTACTGCTTCACTAAGGGCATTCTTTTTTTTTTAAGAATCAATTTTATTTATGGTTGCGTTGGGTCTTCATTGCTGCCCACGGGCTTTCTTTAGTTGTGGCGAGCGGGCCTCTCATTGTGGTGGCTTCTCTTGTTGCGGAGCATGGACTCTAGGGCATGTGGGCTTCAGTAGTTGTGGCTCGCAGGCTCTAGAGCACAGGCTCATTAGTTGTGGCACACGGGCTTAGTTGCTCCATGGCATGTGGGATCTTCCCGGACCAGGGATTGAACCCGTGTCCCCTGCATTGGCAGGTGGATTCTTAACCACTGCGCCACCAGGGAAGTCCCCATCAAGGGCATTCTTAAGTGAAAATAGAATATATTCTTCCACTATGCTTGGTGGTGGTGACTACTAATAATAACTACTATTATTACTACTAATAATAGTACTACTATGACTACTAATAAGGTGTGGTGCCAATGCCTGGATTTGTGCTAAGGCACAGGCAGTTTTACCCACCATTGCTTTTGCACCATAAGTACAAATGTCAACAGCTATTTGCCTTCAAAAAGGCAAATAGCTTCTTTATTATTAGGAAAATGACTTTGAAGACTCCCTGAGAATATCTCAGGAACCTCGAGGGGTCTGCAGGCCACACCTGAACTATATATAGTGCCTTTCTATTTCTTTTGCATAGAAAAGAACTTTCAATTATTTAATTGTGGTATACACTTTAATAAAAAATATTTAACTGCCTTATTGAGATAAAATCTATATTCCATACAATTCCCCCATTATAAATGTATGATTAAATGATTTTAGTAAATTTATACAGTTGTGCAATTATCACCACAATCCAGTTTTAGAACAGTTAGATCAGCCCCAAAAGTTTCGTCATACCCATTTGTTCTCATCTGTAGGCCCCAGCAACCACAGATCTGCTTTCTGTCTCTACAAATTTGCTTCGTCTAGATTCATATAAATGGAATCATACAATATATAGCCTTTTGCATCTCGAATTTTTCACTTAGCATAATGTTTTCGAGGTTCATCTGTACTTCAGCATATTTCAGTGTTTCATTTATTTTAATTGCTAGATAATATTCCAATGTATGGATATACTGTATTTTGTTTATCCATGCATAACTTGATGAACATATGGACTGTTTCCAGTTTGTGGCTATTATGAATAATGCTGCTATAAACATTCGTATACAAGTCTTTGGGTGAACATACATTTTCATTTCTCTTGGGTAGACTCTAAGGAGTGGAACTGCTAGATTATATGATAAGTTTATATTTGACTATTTAAGATGTCACCAAACTGTTTTCCAAAGTGGCTGTGTCATTTTACATTCCCACCAGCAGTGCAGTTCCAGTTTCTCTACCTCCCTGCCAACACTTGGTATTGTCTTTTCAATTATAGTCATTCAAGTGGGTGTCTCATTGTGGGCTTTATTTATTTTACAAATTTTATTTATTTGGATTTGTTCTTATATGTCTTTCTATCAGAACACCTAGCACCTTGCTACATGGGAGCATATATATGCTTACTGGTTCACTGTATTTACATCAAGAAGTCAGTTTTATATTTGCTTACAAACACCAATTAACTTCTGCTTTGGGTTTGTTTGTTGGGAAAGGAGAAGTTTAAAGAGACCTGTCTTTAAAAAAAGAAACAACAAGCAAACAAACAAAACCAAGAAAGGCCAGAGGAAGGATGAGACTGATGGGAGTCTCAGATGGAGCAGCTCCAACAGAGAGGGCTGAGAGCCATGCCACATTTGGGGTGCCCCAGGAATAGGAACAGAGAATTAAACTGGGAGATGACGGAAGAGGTAACTAAGATATTATTTCCCTTGGCAAGAAAAAACTATTTTAATGGCATTTGACACTCTAAGTACCTAAAATAAACTGGGACCAAGTGGGATTAAGATGAAGCCATTGAAAGGGCCCTCAGCAGGCAGTTGGTAGAGCTGTGTTTTTATGAGCCATCCATATTGGTATCAGAATCATCTAGGATGCTTGTCAAAATACAGATTCCCAGGCCCAACACAATACCTCCTAAGTGTCAGATTCTGGGATTGTGCCCAGGAATCTGCATTTTAAACAAGAGTCCTAGGTGACTCTTAACTCAGAAACGTTTGAGGACTTTTATTTCAGAGAAAAGGTACCTTTGTGCTTAGAATTCTCCCTCTTGGCCTTCCACAGAGCAGCTTTCAAACTGAGCCCTGGGGTTCTACAGAGCTGCCTCAGGGGTCAATAGCAAGGCCTCTCAGAGCAGCAATCCCTTGAACTGTACATTCAGGGGCTTTCAACGGATGCTGGACAAAAACATCCATTTCTCAAAAATGTTTGCAAACTAATGTCAGGTAGTGACAGGTTTATTTAAACAGCAAATCAAATAACTCCTTTGCTTGCCATTTTATTTATGAACAGAACACACTTGTCAGTGTCTAGAGTAAACCTATCATTCTCTTCTTAGCTTCTCTCATGTTGAAGACAGTCAAACCGAAATATATTTATTCTGCTGCTTCCAATCTAGGGGGGCATCTCCCAAAGGGAAAGTCAGAATACAAGAGAAAGTGACAGCTTCTTTACAAAGTCCTCTTGAACTTCAGCTCAATTCTGAAGGAAGCAACACAATGCATTCAGGGAGTTGAAGAAAGTACCCCACTGCTCCCTGTTGGTGAGGGAAGGAGCTTCTTTCCTCCTATCACTTCTTTGCCTGTGTCATCCCACTGAGTCTGGGTCCTGGGAGGTTCCCAGAGTTGGTCTGGTTTGGGAGTGTGAGGAGGAATTTCTTTTTTTTTTTTTTCTGGGCCCAACGGCAGGAAGTTCTGTCTTATAAAGAAATCTCAGGGGCCAGATGGATGGAGGAAGCTGGAGGCCTAGAGAAAAATAGTGGGAGTTGGAGTACTAGCTTCTGGGACCTGCTAATGAGGGGCCACACAGAGAAAAGATACAAAAGCACTAAATACGAACTCTCAGTGGGTTTCCCTCTATACAAGGACTCTGTGTGTGTGCATTTTAACCACTGCATTTCAGAAAGTACCTGAAAACTACAAAAGGTAAATACTTTAACTAGAATTAGGAGATTTTTGGGGGGTACACACACATTTAAAAATAAGAACACGTTCAGCTATAACATAAATAATGAGTAATCATTCCAGCTTCTGGGGATTGTCTCATATGATATACTCTCTGAGAAAACAATCTCATTTGATGTTTTAAAAATTTGTGTGATTTCATATATAGTATTAACACAAGTAGGACACCACCTCCTTCAAATATAAAGGAATAGTATCTTCCATCTTCTGAGTGATGGTGATTAGCTGAGCCACATTTATTCTACCAGAATATCTGGATGTTAGCAAATGGCAAGGCCCAAGCTACACAATGCAACTGTTGAATTGGGCCCACCGGTATCATGATTACATGAGGTCAACATAATTATAATTACCTGTCCACGGAAATTATTAGAATTATTAGTATTTTGTTAGAATTATTTAGTAGTGATGAAATTGGCATGGAAAGTCTCAGCTTTATGGAAATTCTTTCCATAAATTAAAATATAACCATGTACCTCATTTTATACCAAGTAAATGTTAAGTAGAGCAAATCAGTTTTAAAGCACCGAATATTTTTCACATAGTTGTTTCACAAGATAGATTGGAAACATTTAAAATAATCTTTAAAAAGTAAACAGTTTAAAGAAATTGCTCAGAACAGATTTCACTGTTTACCAACAAACCTAGAACTAAGTCTTTCAGTTACTATGGCAGGAATTAAAAGAAACAAGCTACATTCACAGAAAGATAGACAAGATGAAAAGGCAGAGGCTACATACCAGATGAAGGAACAAGATAAAACCCCAGAAAAACAACTAAATGAAGCAGAGATAGGCAACCTTCCAGAAAAAGAATTCAGAATAATGATAGTGAAGATGATCCAGGAACTTGGAAAAACAATGGAGGCAAAGATTGAGAAGATGTAAGAAATGTTTAACAAAGACCTAGAAGAATTAAAGCACAAACAAACAGAGATGAACAATACTATAACTGAAATGAAAACTACACTAGAAGCAATCAATAGCAGAATAACTGAGTCAGAAGAATGGATAAGTGACCTGGAAGACAGAATGGTGGAATTCACTGCTGTGGAATAGAATAAAGAAAAAAGGATGAAAAGAAATGAAGACAGCCTAAGAGACTTCTGGGACAACATTAAACACAACAACATTCACATTATAGGGGTCCCAGAAGGAGAAGAGACAGAGAAAGGACCTCAGAAAATATTTGAAGAGATTATAGTCAAAAACTTCCTTAACATGGGAAAGGAAATAGCCACCCAAGTCCAGGAAGCGCAGAAAGCCCCATACAGGATAAACCCAAGGAGAAACACACCGAGACACATAGTAATCAAACTGGCAAAAATTAAAGACAAAGAAAAATTATTGAAAGCAGCAAGGGAAAAATGAAAAGTAACATACAAGGGAACTCCCATAAGGTTAACAGCTGATTTCACAGCAGAGACTCTATAAGCCAGAAGGGAGGGGTATGATATACTTAAAGTGATGAAAGGGAAGAACCTACAACCAAGATTACTCTACCCAGCTAGGATCTCATTCAGATTTGATGGAAAAATCAAAAGCTTTACAGACAAGCAAAAGCTAAGAGCATTCAGCACCACCAAACCACCTCTACAACAAATGCTAAAGGAACTTCTCTAAGTGGGAATCACAAGAGAAGAAAAGGATCTACAAAAACAAACCCCAAACAATTAAGAAAATGGTCATAGGAAAATACATATCGATAATTACCTTAAATGTGAATGGATTAAACGCTCCAAACAAAAGACACAGGCTTGCTGAATGGATACAAAAACATGACCCATATATATGCTGTCTACAGGAGACCCACTTCAGACCTACGGACACATACAGACTGAAAGTGAGGGGATGGAAAAAGATATTCCATGCAAATGGGAATCCAAAGAAAGCTGGAGCAGCTATACTCATATCAGATAAAATAGACTTTAAAATAAAAAATGTTACAAGAGACAAGGAAGGACACTACATAATGATCAAGGGATCAATCTAAGAAGATATAACAATTATAAATATATATGCACCCAGCATAGGAGCACCTCAATACATAAGGCAACTGCTAACAGCTATAAAATAGGAAATCGATAGTAACACAGTAATAGTGGGGGACTTTAGCACGTCACTTACACCAATGGACAGATCATCCAAAATGAAAATAAATAAGGAAATAGAAGCTTTAAATGACACAACAGACCAGATAGATTTAATTGATATTTATAGAACATTCCATCCAAAAACAGCAGATTACACTTTCTTCTCAAGTGCACACAGAACATTCTCCAGGATAGATCACATCTTGGGTCACAAATCAAGCCTCAGTAAATTTAAGAAAATTGAAATCACATCAAGCATCTTTTCTGACCACAACGCTATGCGATTAGAAATGAATTACAGGGAAAAAATCGTAAAAAACAAACACAAGGAGGCTAAACAATACATTACTAAGTAACCAAGAGATCACTGAAGAAATGAAAGAGGAAATCAAAGAATACCTAGAGACAAATGACAATGAAAACACAATGATCCAAAACCTATGGGATGAAGCAAAAGCAGTTCTAAGAGGGAAGTTTATAGCTATACAAGCCTACCTCAAGAAACAAGAAACATCTCAAATAAACAATCTAACCTTACACCTAAAGGAACAAGAGAAAGAAGAACAAAGAAAACCCAAAGTTAGCAGAAGGACAGAAATCATAAAGATTAGAGCAGAAATAAATGAAATAGAAACAAAGAAAAGAATAGCAAAGATCAATAAAACTAAAAGCTGGTTCTTTGAGAAGATACACAAAATTGATAAACCATTAGCCAGACTCATCAAGAAAAAGAGGGAGATGACTCAAATCAATAAAATTAGAAATGAAAAAGGAGAAGTTACAACAGACACCACAGAAATACAAAGCATCCTAAGACACTACTACAAGCAACTCTATGCCAATAAAATGGACAACCTGGAAAAAATGGACAAATTCTTAGAAAGGTATAACCTTCCAAGACTGAACCAGGAAGAAACAGAAAATATGAACAGACCAATCACAAGTAATGAAATTGAAACTGTGATTAAAAATCTTCCAACAATAAAAGTCCAGGACCAGATGGCTTCACAGGTGAATTTTATCAAACATTTAGAGAAGAGATAACACCCATCCTTCTCAAACTCTTCCAAAAAATTGCAGAGGAGGGAAAACTCCGAAACTCATTCTACGAGGCCACCATCACCCTGATACTAAAACCAGACAAAGAAACTACAAAAAAAGAAAATTACAGACCAATATCACTGATGAATATAGATGCAAAAATCCTCAACAAAATACTAGCAAACAGAATCCAACAAAAGATTAAAAGGATCATACACCATGATCAAGTGGGATTTATCCCAGGGATGCAAGGATTCTTCAGTATACACATATCAATCAATGTGATACACCATATTAACAAATTGAAGAATAAAAACCATATGATCATCTCAATAGATGCAGAAAGAGCTTTTGACAAAATTCAACAACCACTGATGATAAAAACTCTCCAGAAAGTGGGCATAAAGGGAACCTACCTCAACGTAATAAAGGCTATATATGACAAACCCACAGCAAGCATCATTCTCAATGGTGAAAAACTGAAAGCATTTCCTTTAAGATCAGGAATGAGACAAGGATGTCCACTCTCACCACTATTATGAAACATAGTTTTGGAAGTCCTAGCCATGGCAATCAGAGAAGAAAAAGAAATAAGAGGAATCCAAATTGGAAAAGAAGAAGTAAAACTGTCACTGTTTGCATATGACATGATACTATACATAGAGAATCCTAAAAATGCCACCAGAAAACTACTAGAGCTAATCAATCAATTTGGTAAAGTTGCAGGATACAAAATTAATGCACAGAAATCTCTGGCATTCCTATACACTAATGATGAAAAATCTGAAAAAGAAATTATGGAAACACTTCCATTTACCATTGCAACAAAAAGAATAAAATACCTAGGAATAAACCTACCTAGGGAGACAAAAGACCTGTATGCAGAAAACTATAAGACACTGATGAAAGAAATTAAAGATGATACCAATAGATGGAGAGATATACCATGTTCTTGGATTGGAAGAACCAATATAGTGAAAATGACTACACTACCCAAAGCAATCTACAGAAATGCAATCCCTATCAAATTACCAATGGTATTTTTTACGGAACTAGAACAAATCATCTTAAAATTTGTACGGAGACACAAAAGACCCTGAATAGCCAAAGCAGTGTTGAGGGAAAAAAACGGAGCTGGAGGAATCAGACTCCCTGACTTCAGAGTATACTACAAAGCTACAGTAATCAAGACAATATGCTACTGGCACAAAAACAGAAACATAGATCAATGGAACAAGATAGAAAGCCCAGAGATAAACCCATGCACCTATGGTCAACTAATCTATGACAAAGGAGGCAAAGATATACAGTGGAGAAAAGAGAGTCTCTTCAATAAGTGGTGCTGGGAAAACTGGACAACTACATATAAAAGAATGAAATTAGAACACTCCCTAACACCATACATGAAAATAAACTCAAAATGGATTCAAGACCTAAATGTAAGACCAGACATTATAAAACTCTTAGAGGAAAACATAGGAAGAACACTCTATGACATAAATCACAGCAAGATCCTTTTTGACCCACCTCCTACAGTAATGGAAATAAAAACAAAAATAAACAAATGGGACCTAATGAAACTTCAGAGCTTTTGCACAGCAAAGGAAACCATAAACAAGACCAAAAGACAACCCTCAGAATGGGAGAAAATATTCGCAAAAGAATCAACGGACAAAGGATTAATCTTCAAAATATATAAACAGCTCATGCAGCTCAATATTGAAAAAACAAACAACCCAGTCCAAAAATGGGCAGAAGACCTAAATAGACATTTCTGCAAAGAAGACATACAGATGGCCAAGAAGCACATGAACAGCTGCTCAACATCACTAATTATTAGAGAAATGCAAATCGAAACTACAATGAGGTATCACCTCACACTAGTTAGAATGGGCATCATCAGAAAATCTACAAACAACAAATGCTGGAGAGGGTGTGGAGAAAAGGGAACCCTCTTGCACTGCTGGTGGGAATGTAAGTTGATACAGCCACTATGGAGAACAGTATGGAGGTTCCTTAAAAAACTAAAAATAGAATTACCATATGATCCAGCAATCCCACTACTGGGCACATACCCAGAGGAAACCATAATGCAAAAAGACACATGCACCCCAATGTTCATTGCAGCACTGTTTACAATAGCCAGGTCATGGAAGCAACCTAAATGCCCATCGACAGATGGATGGATAAAGAAGATGTGGTACATATATACAATGGAATATTACTCAGCCATAAAAAGGAATGAAATTGAGTCATTTGTTGATATGTGGATGGATCTAGAGACTGTCATACAGAGTGAAGTAAGTCAGAAAGAGAAAAACAAACATCGTATATTAATGCATGTATGTGGAACCTAGAAAAATGTTACAGATGAACCGGTTTGCAGGGCAGAAGTTGAGAAACAGGTGTAGAGAACAAATGTATGGACACCAAGCGGGGGGAAAGCCGCAGTGGGGTGGGGATGGGGTGTGCTGAATTGGGCGATTGGGATTGACATGTATACACTGATGTGTATAAAACTGATGGCTAATAAAAACCTGCAGTATAAAAAAACAAACAAAAAAACAACTAATACTAAACTTTCTTTGGGTTATTTGTATCGAAATATGTTAATATAAATGTTTCAGACATTACATGAAATTTCTAAAAATCTTATATGTATAATGTTATAAGTCATAATTCTAGTTATTACTTTAAAATGTATATCTCAGAAATAACTAAATTTCCTTGTCAAATGCATTATTATGAACTTTCATCAAATCTTTAACCGTGGTCATTTCTAAGTCTTTTGTCATTTACAGACAGTTCTGGGTATACTCTGATGCTTTTGCAAAAATGTTCCTATGAAAAGGTTTCATCTTCAAGGAATTCATGGAAAAGACTGACAAGTACAGGTTTCTGGTAACAGATTATACTGCCAAACTGAATGAATAAGCATTTTCAGAACTCTAACGGAAAACTGATGAATTCATAAAAGTGCTAACAAAAGATCAAGATGAAAAAAAATTAATTACATGGGATTGAGTGAACTGATGATGATTATAATATTTGTGAGTTTCTGTTTGAATAAAAAAAAAATCCCACAAGGACTCAGAGGCAAAAAGTATACAAATCAATTTTCACTGCAAAGTAAAGGAGCTGTTACAGTGGAGGATTACTGGACTGAATGTTAATATTACGACATAGTATGAGTGTGTTTCGTGTTTGGTAATTGCAATCATTGTTGCTTTTGTTGTGGTCATCCATTTACAATGCTTGGTGACAGTTTATCTCTTGTAAAAATAAAATAGAGAGAGAGAGAGAGTGTGTGTGTGTGTGTGTGTGTGTGTGTGAGTTGTGGGAAAAAAATAAAAGAAACAAGCTATAATTTTATAAATCACACTTAGAATTATAAGTTAAGGATGTTTACAACAAGATGGTGTATCTCCAGGTTTTTCTAATTTGGAAGAACCGCATTCAATTTTTGGCCAAGATGCCGAAAAGTTAGGACAGGGTAGGTTATGCTGCAGTAAAAAACAACCCCTGATATCAGTAGTTTAATAATATACAAGTTTATGTCTTACACCTGCTACATGTCCAGTGCAGGCTGGCAGGAGAGCTCTGCTCATCCTCATCACTCAGGGACTCAGGCCAGTGGAGGCCACATGTCTACATGTGCTCTCAATCACCATGGCAGGGGAGGGGAGGACAGAGTTGAGCAAGGTTAAGTGCTCATATTTACTCAGCCAAAGCATGTCACAGAACCACACTAGTCAAGAGACTGATGAAAGTACAATCCTACTACGTGCTTAGAAGGAGCAGAACTGGAATATTTACAAATAGCCCTAATGATGACCATAATGCTAATTTTTTTAAAAAGTATATTTTCTTAATCAAGAACTACCTAACATTAACCATTGTGATCTTCCTTTCTGAAGAGTCTCATGTGTAAATCCATCAAGTATCTTATTTGTACTAAACATGGAAAACACTTAATTATTGAAAGTTTAAATTGGGCCAAAATGCCATGCAGAGTTTAGATTTCAAAACAAAGCTGAAACTAGTTGGTTAGCTGACATTAATAAATTATGTTAAATGCCACCTGGACACAGTAAGACAGAATAGAGACAAAAATCTGTGGTTTATTCCCCACTCAGAAAACTGCACTGACACCCACACCTACACATCTCTTGATTTTTCCATTTTTCACTTCCCCTCTCCACCCATCAAATAAAACAAAACACATAGGAATGTGAATCATAATCACTGTGATCCATAATAAGAAGACCAAAGATTTTAAGAATCCAACTATCAATGGATTATGGTCCCTAAAAGATTGCATTTAAGAGCTGACTAGCCCAAAATAAACATGCTTTATGCTAGATTTTTCTGGTAGGTAAAAACATAGGCAGAAAAATCAAAATCAAAGTTAACAAAATATTAGAACAAAGAACTGTATCATCCATCACACCTTTAATATTTTAACAAATAAAAAGCCATCATTTGTGCAGAATTGCTAAACTTTTCCTGGGGTAAACCAAAATCTTGCAGGTTTTCCTAAGTTGAGAAACTGTAAGTGTCAAAGCTAAAAACAAAAACTTAAATGATCCAGTTTTTCCTACAGGCATGATCTTTTTTCTTGCATTCACTGTGCTAAGCCAGCCAAAAATCAGACTCCAGCCTTCCTGATCTAGCTGGACATA
Source organism: Hyperoodon ampullatus (assembly GCF_949752795.1). Taxonomy (NCBI): domain Eukaryota; kingdom Metazoa; phylum Chordata; class Mammalia; order Artiodactyla; family Ziphiidae; genus Hyperoodon; species Hyperoodon ampullatus. The sequence goes on from NC_136915.1 coordinate 157,271,871, forward strand.
CCCACAACTCTCTTTAATTCCAAATATGTCAGTGTCCAGAAAATCTGGTGTATTAATTTCCTATTGCTGCTATAGAAAATGAACACAAATTTAGTGGCACAAATTTATGGTCTTACACTTCTGGAGGGCAAGAGTCTAAAAACAGTTCACAGAGCTGCCTTCCTTCTGAGGCTCTAGGAAACAACCTGTTTCCTTTCCTTTTCCAGCTCCTAGACTTCACCTGCATTCCTTGGCTCATGGTCCCTTCCTCCATCTTCAAAGCAGCAGTGAAGCATCGTCTCTCCTCTATGACCTCTGCTTCTTACACCTTCTTTTTCTAACTGACACTCCTGCCTTACTCTTATAAGGATCCTTGTGATTATATTGGGCCTACTCAAATAATTCAAAATAATTTTTACAGGTCAAGATCCTTAATTTAATCTCTTTTCCCATGAAGGTAATATATTTACAGGTTCCATGGATTAGGATGTAGACATCTTTGTGGGGAGGTATTATGCAGCCTACCACTGTTCCCCGTGGCCCCAAAGATTCATACCCATCCCATATGCAAAATACATTCACTCCATCCTTAGGTACCTAAGTCTCAGCCCATTACAGTATCAACTCAAGTCTCAAGTCTTACTTAAATTTCATCAGCTTAAAAGTCCCATTATGTAATTATCTCATTACCTAAATGATCTAAATTACAAATGGATGAGACTCTAGGTATAATCTATCCTAGGGCAGAATTCCTTTCCATCTGTGAACCTGTGGAATTCAGAACAAGATATCTGATCACAAAATAGGTGGTGGGACAGACACAAAGTTACAGCTACAGGCGGTCCTATTCAAAAAGGAAGAAAATGGAAGGGAAAAGGGAGTCATCAGTCCCCAGCAATGTCAAAATCCAACTGTGCAAACTCCATCAGGTTTCAAGGCCTTGGAATAATCCTCTGTGGTTTAAGACTCTGCCCTCGGGGCCTGTGGCTCCATCTTTGTAGTCTTTCTTCCTTTTTCTTGAAGGGTAGCACAGGTTTGCAGCTGAGTTGTTTTATCAGATTGTTTCCTGCCTACAGAAGTTTGGGAGTGCAACAACCTTCTTTCATTTCACCCTCTCTCTGTTCTTTTCAGTTCAAAGAAGCAGTATTTCTGTTGGTATAACTTCCTTGAGATCCTCACGGGTCTCCTGTGTATGCCATGGGTATTCACTCCATAGCACAGGATGTTCCTCCACAGATCTTTCCTGAATAATCCTCTCTCTATTCCTGGCTTCTGCTGAGATGGCTGAGGGAATTCATGCCTAAATCACATGCCTAATCTATTCAAAGAGACATCTGTGTGATTAAATGCTCTGACTTTTTAATCCTTTCCAGAAACTAGCAAAAATATTGTTCAGCTACACTCTTGGTTTTCTTTCCAGAGCATTCTCTCCAGAGAGTGAATCTTTTAGCTTTAGTGTCTTTTGCAATCTGGATAGGCTGACAATTTCCCAAATCATCAAGTCCTGGTTCCTTTTTGATTAAGGAACAGCTCTTCCCTCAATTTATCTCTTTTCTTTCGCATTTTACTATAAGCAGCAAGAAGAAACTAGGCTGTGACTTGAACACTCTGCTTGGAAATCTTAGCTAAATAATCAAGTTCACTGTTTATAAATTCTGCTGCCACAGTGCTGTAGGACACAATTCAGCTAAGCTTTTTGCTACTATATGACAGTGATCCCCTTTTCTCCAGTTTCAAATAACATCTTCCTTATTTCCTTCTGAACCTTCACCAGCAGATTCTTTAATAACCATATTTCTACTAGCTGTTCAGGGCAATCTCGGCTTTTTCTATTATGCTCTTTAAAATTCTTCTAGTCTCTGTCCACTTCCCAATTTCAAAGTCACTTCCACATTTTTAGGTATTTATTGCACTGCCATGTTTCAAGGTAACAAAATCTATATTGGTTTCCTACCGCTGCTTAACAAATTACCACAGACTTATAGATTAAAACACAAATTTGGAGGTCAAAAGTCTAAAATCAGTGTTCAAGTCTTTCTTCCTTCTGGAGGCTCTAGGAGAGTATTTGCTTTCCAGCTTCTAGAGGCTGCTTACCTTGACTCATGGCTCCTTGATCCATTTTCAAAGTCAGCAGCTTAGCATCTCTCTTCTCTGACCTCTGCTTCCATCCTTATATCTTCTTTTTCTAATGCTTATCCTCCTGCATCCCTCTTGTAAGGATCCTTGTGATAATCCAGGATAATCTCTTCCCGTCAAGATCCTTAGTTTTGTCAAAGTTCCTTTTCCCATGTAGGGGAACATATTCACAGGTTCCAGGGATTAGGGCGTGGCCAAACTGGGAGTTGGTGGGGGGGTCATTATTCAGCCTATCACATCTGCAAAACTCAGTCATCTCAGGCCAAACAAATATCAAAACCCAGGTTCATGGCTCACAATGAAAAGTCAAACAGGGACAGAAACATATATTAAAAAATACTAGGGGCTTCCCTGGTGGCGCAGTAGTTGGGGGTCCGCCTGCCGATGCAGGGAACGCGGGTTCATGCCCTGGTTCGGGAGGATCCCACATGCCGCGGAGCGGCTGGGTCCGTGAGCCATGGCCGCTGAGCCTGCACGTCTGGAGCCTGTGCTCCACAACGGGAGAGGCCACAACAGTGAGAGGCCCATGTACCGCAAAAAAAAAAAAAAAAAAAAAAAAAAAAACTAGTAGAAAACTATAGTAGAGAAACCCAATGGCCCATTCTTCATTAAATCACTATTTAATGGTACCTACGTGCCAGGCTGTACTAGGGAATCAAAGGTATGTTCTTCACCTACTAAAAACAAAGTGAACAGACATTTAAAAAAATAGAAGTTAAAAAGAAGATACAAGTATGCGTGGTGGAAGCACTTGCAATGACACAACCCAGAGGAGGAGATCAGGGAAGCTTCCCAGAGATGGAAAGGCAGGATTGGGTCTTGAAGAATGTATACCTGGCAGGGAGAAAAGAGAACCAGGCATGTATAGTTGTATGGAGCCCGGCAGATCCACAGAGAGCATGGGGTGCCAGGAGGCTGTGTGAAAGATAAGGTGGTGAGGTGGGCAGGGGCTGGCCCATGAATGGTTCATGTTGGGCATTTAGATTTTCCTTTGACATAAGGTGGAACTACTGCAGGAGTTTATGAAGCTTCTGTCATGTCAGAATTGTGTTTTAAAGATGCAATCAGAGAGGGCTCGGGGGGCGGGGGAAAATAGGGGAAGAGGATTAAGAGGTACAAACTACTAGGTGTAAAATCAGATACAAGGGTATAATGTACAGCACAGGGAATACAGCTGATATTTTATAATAGCTTTACATGGAATATAATCTATAAAAATATTGAATCACTATGTCCTACACCTGAAACTAATATAATATTGTAAGTCAACTATACTCCACTTGGAAAAAAAGATGGGATCAGAGAGCTGGTCAGGAAGCTGTCCCTGTAAGTCAGAAGAGATTCTCTGAGAAGCCAGCAAGACAAGAGGGGACAGCACAGCAGATAACAAGAGTATGGGTTCTGGGCTTCCCTGGTGGCGCAGTGGTTGAGGGTCCGCCTGCCGATGCGGGGGACACGGGTTCGTGCTCCGGTCTGGGAGGATCCCACATGCCGTGGAGCGGCTGGGCCCGTGAGCCATGGCCGCTGAGCCTGCGCGTCTGGAGCCTGTGCTCCGCAACAGGAGAGGCCACAGCAGTGAGAGGCCCGCGTACCACAAAAAAAAAAAAAAAAAAAAAAAAAGAGAGTATGGGTTCTGCAGTCAGACTTCCTCTTCACTTTCTACTTGTGTCACCTTGAGCAGATTATGTAACCTCTGTGCTTCAGTTTCCTCACCGATGAAATGGGGATAATAGTTGTACCTACTTCACTGGGTTGCCTGTTGTATAGGAAGTGCATACCAAATGCTAGCTAGCTAGTGCATACCAAATGCTAGTGTTGATAAGATAGCTAATTACTCTGGGAATTAGAGACAAGGGAACAGATTTGAGAGTTATCAAGAAAATTACTGAGTGTCCACTATGTACTAGGCACCTTGCTAGGCTTTGAGGGTAACAACAAGAGAAGACCAATGAGATCCCTGCCCTCAGGGAGCAACTGCAAATATCTGAGAAAAAACTCCAAATGCAAAATGATAATACAAGAATAGAAAAGACTTGAGGTTAATTGAGTGTATACAGGAGATGGAAGAGGAAAAGTATAGTGAAAGACGACAGCCAGAGTTTTGGCTTAGCTGACAGTAGGAAATGGTGGTGACTAAATGGGAAATAAAGGAGGTTTAGGGTTACTGATTAAAAGGGTGAAATATGGATATAAACAAGTGCTTTTACTTTCTTGCTACAAATGCATAATGGGTGGGTTGACATTTCAAGTAAAGGTATCTTTATGGGCAAGCAACGGAAAGCTGACACATCTGTTAACGCAGAAATGACCTGGGCAGTGGTGCATTTTTCTAGAAGGGAATGAAACTGAAGCTTGAGGGCCTGTTCCTAGATGTCCTAAAGAATCAGAATAAATTAGGAGACAATGCTGTCTTTCTGAATGGGTTATTAGAATGCAATTATTTTTTAGATAAATCCTTTACTTATTACACAGTCTATCCATGTGGATCCTAACCAACATTCATGTAGGAGCAAGGCAGATGAGAGTGGGGTCACATCTGTGTCAGAGGGATGGCAGAGAAGCACTACAGACGGAGAGAACACCTGTCTGAAGGCCCAGAATTTACTGGCTTACTTCACAGGAGTGAATCTGACCTCAGACCGAAAGGGATCTAGGTGGTCAAGCAATGCTCCCTCTCTCCCTGGCTCTCATCTTTGCTTATCACCTTGGTTTCATTTTTCAAGACCCTATGGCACTCTGTAATGACCTATATGAGAAAAGAATCTAAAAAAGATAGATATATGTATATGTATACCTGATTCACTTTGCTGTACGGCAGAAACTAACACAGCATTGTAAATCAACTATACTCCAATAAAAATTAAAAAAAATTTTATGGCAACTCCAGATTCAATCCTTCCAACTCTGTGACCCAACAGGCAAGAGGGACCCCTGTTAGCTCCAGTTACAAGGATCCCAAGGAAACACTGCTGAGTCTGCCTTTCATCAGGTGCCGACCACTAGGAAAGTGGGGTGGGGTCACTTAGCAGGAGTCAGGGGGCTTGCTGGGGGAAGAGAAGCAATAGAGACCACAACATCTTTTACTCTTCTGCCTATGAACTCTTTGTATGAATTTCTTTTATATTACTATACATATTTATAAAATACAGAAATTCTCTGTTGCATGTATTATGACTTTTTTTTTTTTGCAGTACGCGGGCCTCTCACTGTTGTGGCCTCTATGACTTTTTTAAAGTATGCTTAAAAAAATCTTTTTATGTTTTCACATACAGATGTTTTAAGTTTCTGATTGGTGGAAAAGAACTGATTTCTTTTTTTAATTTATTATCTCTTCCTTCACTTCTATGATGAATCCTGGCTAATTCTAAATTTAGCTCCCAGCCCGTACACTCTCTCCTTTACCCTTCTGTAACCTCTTTCCACCAGAAGTCAGAGGAAATGAGGGGAAGTCGTTGTTTCAATAGTACCCCCAGCTGTCTTGCTACTACAAGCAATAGTTCTGCCATGATATGATTATTTTACAATGTGGACACAGTCACTAGATTTTTATACACAGACTTGACAGTCAATAATCAAAGCTGGTGTTGTTCCATTATTGACGTACTTTTAGCCCAGAGCTAGGAAAAGAATGATTGGCTGCAGCTAGCATCTGGATTGAAAAAGCTGTTTAAAATTGAAATATGGTACTTAGGGCAATAAAGAGTAATCAGCACATCCTTTTTTTTTTCTCCTTTTGGAGAAATGTGCCGCTAGAAATATTTTCATTCTAAATGTCACAAATAGAATTGATCCTGAGATGCTTTAAAGGAGTGTGTTTGACCATGACTGTCTTTATTTGCTTATCTTCTCAGTCTTTTGGAAGTTTTCTAGAGAAGCTCTCATTTTGATCTTTCTCCACATTTGCCCTCAACTTGGGTGTCCATTCCCATCAGACATCAGAGCTGAGCACTTGCTATTGATGAGGGACCATGATGGGACTGGGCCCCCTTCGGCAGCCTGCCACCAAGCTGGGGAGAAAAGGTAAGAACAAGTGACCTATGTCCCCAGCTGCTGTCATTTCTTATCTCTCTGAGGTTCTTTTATTAGGAGGCTTTCAAATTAGGGTTTATTAATGGTGCAATAAGCCTTAGTATACTAAGTCTACCTTATGTAAAATGGTTTCTGAGTGTTCAATCTATTTTCTCCATTCTTCTTACTCTCTAGATCCTCCTAGGCAAATAAGTCTTTTTAATAAAAAAAAAATTTTTTTTTTGGCCGTACCGCATGCGGGATCTTAGTTCCCCAACCAGGAATCGAACTCGTACCCCTTGCAGTGGAAGCGCAGAGTCTTAACCACTGGACCACCAGGGAAGTCCCACAAATAAGTCTTAAGAGCCAGTTTGCTTGTTTCCTCATTCTTTGCCTCTTATTTAGGTGAAAATCTTTTCCTATCTGAGTATTAGGGAAAAAAAGGTAACTGGCAATGGGAGAAAAATATGTTAAAATACACATTTAAGAGCTTTAATGAACAACACAGGCCTAAATACAAGGTGATCCCCGTTCTTCCAAATAAAATATCCTCAGAAATGTGTCTTGGAAGCTTAAATTTATAATCTTTTAGGTATGTGCTTGGAAACTTCAGGTGACTACTTGTAATATATAATTTATTAATTTGGCTACACATATATATTTAAAATCACATACTGTGTAAAAAATCATATTAATTTAGAAATACTACTTTTTTCACACTAATATCTCAGGAATTAATTTAAACTTTTCAGGTGCATCAGACATCGGTGTTCCACAATCAGAGTCACTAACTTTTTGAGTCTTCTAATGTTTCCATCTTCACTTCTAATTTGTTTGAAATAAAATGCATTTTGAATTTTTGTATGCTGTTGCCTTGGAAATTTAATTCCAAGCCATAAATAAACATTTAGGACTGGTGATCTCCACATTGTTCACCACTTGCTGCATGGTTCTTTCAAAATAACTGTTAAAAGGTTGTTTACAATGACACAGTGATTTTTTTCTCACTTAGAAGCAAAACTGATTCTGTCAGAAGATCTCTAAAAGCATCTAAAGTGATCCCTAACTAATAAAGTCAAGTGTTTTAGGCTAATATGTCTCTCTCAAACTTCGTGTTTAAAACAACATAAGAGCCCTGTACCACATGACTCAAATACAAGGTGGCATCACTTTTCTGAAGAATAATTTTAAAAACAAAACAAACAACCCTGTTTGTATCCTGGCATATACCACAGCACTGTGGAAACAGCACGGGAAGTCAATTTAAAGGATATCTTTTACCAAAATCCAAGGTTTCCTGCATTAAAGACTTTATGGGATACTGACATAAAATCTCAAATGTGAACAGATATAAGTTGCCCAAGGTCAGAGTGTTATTGGCTGAAAGGGGATAAGAACTCCGCATATACATCTTTCAATAAGTATTTCACATTCTTAAAAATGCCAAATCTATATGAATTAAAGAGGTTGGGAGTAAGAGTAGCTCACACAATCTCAAACTTCCCCTTTATGTTCTAACACCTAAAGATGAGACACAGGCCTGGAAGGCACATACAATTTTAAAGACACAGGCAAGAACCTTGGCAATCCTCCCACGGCCATGACTGAGAAACAGCATCTGCACCACCCAGACCAAAGCAAGTCAAGGGCAGGCAAGTAAGGAGAAGGGATGGAGGCCTTGAGTAAACAAGAGGGAACAGAGGGAGTAGGTACAACTGGTAAGAACAGTCATCAGTGAGTGCCTGTCCAAAGGCACTCAAATCTAAATTTTTAAAAATGGTTATTCATGCTGGCCAAATAATACACACATCCAGTGGTATGCTGGAGCTGGCTCTTACTAGGGAGTGCCAACTGTTACATATTCAGGAATTCTGTGAGTGAACTGCTGGTGGTTTGACATCAGCCTTTGTGGGAGTATTTACACTATGGAAATTCACAAATGGTATAAATCAGGACTTTTTTCACCCAGAGACCTGGTTTACCAGCACTGTGTGTGTGTACGCATGTGTGTGTATTTTCCCCCTAAAATAAATACACTTTTTTATGTGGTCAAGAGGAAACCCCAATCCAGGGGAATGTTTTAGATGGACCAGACTGGAGTGTCATCATGCTACTTTTTAAAAATTGGGTTAAGAGGACCTAAACTCTTGGCTTTCCTAGGACCATGCCATGGCCCTCTCCACAGCATACAACCTCTTCCTGCACTGAGGGCAGTGAGATCCTTCTCCATCCCTATCTCACTGTTCTGTCACCTTGGGTCCCAATCTCCAATTACCACCTAAGCAAGACCCGTTTCTATCATCATTATGTCTTGTAGAAAGCTCTACTTGCCCTCCCCCAAATCAGGCAGCTGTCTATTCAGGAATTTTCTTTGAGAGAACGCTTTAACCTGGATATGAATTAGTGTTCTCTGTTTAACCTTCTAAAGAAAAGTTCAGTCTCCAACGAAATGTGAGGCAAATAACAGAATTTAGCTAATGCATGTACAACAGGACATTCAACCCTGCTCTAGAAAATTCTTACACTTCCATTCAGCGACTGAGGAGGATGGAAATGAGAGACAAGTGGCAATGGGAACTGCTGCTTCCCTGTCCAAATGGATGAACCACCACCTAGTCTTCTGCTTCTGTGTCTTCCAGACAACTCCAAATCTACCTGGAGACCATGAAGAGGAGCTGCAGAAGCAAGTCAAGGTAGCATGGTATACTGCAACAGCCTTGTGAAGAAAGGCCAAAAGGCCAAAGAAAACACCATGACGACACCCTCACCCTTCTGGGTGGAACCACTTCCTCCCTCAGTGTTGCTGGCACAGACTTCTGTGATGGCGCCTTGGCTTAGCTGTTCACACATCTCTCTCTTCTTACCACACGAGTTCTAAATGCTTCAACCGAATAGAATGTAAGCCCCTTGAAGACAGTGCTAGTGTCTTGTCTATCCTTGCATGCAGTAAGCGACAGTGGTAGGTGTTCAAGAAAGGTCTGCTTTAGGAAAGAATGAATGAACATGTCTCCTCCTTTATGTGCATGCTACACCGTTTCGCAACATTAATCCCGCTTAGAATATGAGGCTGGGCCCTGAAAAGGCAGGAGGATCTCGGGCATGAACTTTGGAGCGGGGGCATGGGGCTGGGGGGACCAAAGGGAAGAAGGAATGGTGCTTTTATTGTAGTTTTCACTAAAATTGTGATTGGGGCCCCATGGGAGAAAAGAGCAAGGGATGACACCTGTCTGAGCACATGGGCATCATCACTTTTAAGAAGCTGAGTTATAAGAACCTCAGGAGTTTAAAAAAAAAAAAAGTTCATTACTTTTTTCAAAGAAGGATAAAGAGCTTAACATATGTCATTTCACTCTAAATACCTTTGAAATATTTTCACCATAAACCTTTTGGGTACCAACAGTAATACACGTCAGCTGTTACTCTCTTAATTATAATACTGATCATGGCATGTAAGACCTTCTACAAAAGGCACAGCAAACTAGAGTAGTCAAATTCATGGAGACAGAAAGCATAGGGTTGCTGCCAGGGGCTAGGGTGAGGGGAGAATGGGGAGTTAAGTGTTTAACAGGTACAGAGGTTCAGTTTTGCGAGATGAAAAAAGTTCTGGAAATAGAAGATGGTGATGGTTGCACAAAAATGTGAGTGTATTTAATGCCACTGAACTTTCCACTTAAAAATGGTTAAAATAGCTAACTTTAAGTTAAGTATCTTTTACCCAGTTGAAAAAAATGCACAGCCAAGTTTGGAGGGAGTTCTCACCTCCAGCCGCCCCCAAACTTCTTTAAAAGATTTTCCTGTTTGCTTCATCAAATCTATTTTATGTTCTCTCCTTATTTTTATGCACTTCAAAATCAACATTAAACAGAAAACAGATTTATGTACAAAGATCTGTTAAAATATTTCCTTGTACATTTATATAGTCTGCAATCTCAAGGGGCAACTGGTATGTCACATAATCCACTGAAAAACAATGATCTGCAAATTTGGCCACACTGGGAAAAACTACACATCCTATAGAAGTTCAGCTATGCAGAAATTTTAACATTGTGTTATTTCACACATGCAGAGCATTTTTTCTTTGGCCACACAGTGCAGCTTGTGGGATCTTAGTTCCCCGATGACCAGGGATCAAATCTGTGCCCCCTGCAGTGGAAGTGAGGAGTCTTAACCACTGGACCACCAGGGAAATCCCACACACAGGCAGAACATTTTAAATGCCCTTGGACTTTGAGAACTCAGAGCAAACTAACTTTTTTTTCTTTTTTTTTTTTTGCAGTTCGCAGGCCTCTCACTGTTGTGGCCTCTCCCGTTGCAGAGCACAGGCTCCGGACGCGCAGGCTCAGCAGCCATGGCTCACGGGCCCAGCTGCTCCGCGGCATGTGGGATCTTCCCAGACCAGGGCACGAACCTGCGTCCCCTGCATTGGCAGGTGGACTCTCAACCACTGCGCCACCAGGGAAGCCCTGAGAGCAAACTAACTTTGTGAAAGGCCTGTAGGTCTTGGTTTGTTTATGACTCCAATGCCAATCAACTTTAGGGGGAAACATATAAATTTCCAGGGAAAGGCAATAAAGCCAGACTAAAAACTGACAGCAGTTGAGAGGGAACTAGAATGAGTGTAATGATCTTACCGGGGAAGCACCAAACAGAGTTCAGAACAGAGGCGCATGGTGAGGTTTGGAGAACTGGGACTCTAGATGTGGCCAGATATTCAAAATCCAGACTGTGCCACGTACTGTCTGTAAATTTTGTGCGTAAAAATTCTTAGAGCCTCAGTTACTTTCTCTGCAAAATGGGGTAACAGAATGTCTTTCATAAAGCACTGGTATCCCATGAAATGAGATTATGCAAGCATCTGGAACATGGTAGATATTGGATCATTTTTTATTATTTTTTATCTTCATGATTTAAAGTTATTTATTACTACAGATAACATTTTTTTATAATTATAGTAGTATGCATGTACACTTCTGAAAAGTAACCAGGTCAGCCTCAAAGACTTGTTCTGAAACACTTTTTGGCCTGATACTGTGGGGGTATTTGGGAGCAAGGAAGCTGTGTCTAAAGATGGTCTAATCTGTCCCCTTTACATTGGTGGTAACCATGGTCTAGAGAGATCAGAGGATTTCGTGAAGGTCATACTATTAGTGGCAGAGTTAAAAACCTGTCCTTTAATCCAGGGTTTCTTCCTCTCTGCTGTGGAACTTCCACAAGTGGCAGAGTTATAAAAGCAGGTGAATGTTCAAATCACATCTTCTAATTCTGGAAGTAGGTGAAACAAGTGAAAGGTGACTTGCTCTATCCTGTGATGGCTGAATGAGTAGCGATGCCAGCTGACAGTCACTGAGTGCCAGCTAGGTATGAGGTATACCTGAGGACAAATCCAGGGGTACGCTTGGAACATGCTAGGATTGAAGCAATGAATGGATCCTAAAACCTAAACAAACATACCTAAGAGGCCTGAATGGCACAAGCAAATGATCTGCCTCATGTACACCCCCACTACGATGCACCCGCAGGGGACTGTGGTCTGGGATCCCTGACTCTCTGTCCCAGTGAAGCGTGGGATGCTAGTCAGCCGACTGGAAGCCCCGTGCATACAAGCTGGGTATGTGGACTGTGGGCTTCAGGGATACGACAGGGCTTTTTAGCTCAATAACCTCCAAGGGCAGCGTACTTGGATCTATTTACTTGGGCTGGTAGGGACCCCAGAGAAGGCACATATCATCTCATCTTGGAGAGTCTAAACCTCCTTGCCAGCACCCTGGGAGACAGATAGGAGAAGACAACCAAGGACCTTGACATTCAGAATGCAGACTTTCACTTAAAAGCCCTGATTTCATTTTGGCATCCTAGCCCTCAATAGTGCCCGGCTGGAAGGAATGTAGAAGGGGACCTGGGAGTCTGCTTTTTACACTGACTTTCAATGAATCCTCTTGTTTTCAGCCCCACTTTCCCCTCCATTTCCAGAGATATCTCTGCTAGCAATTCCTGAGCCTTTTGCTCATTCTACAGTGTAACTGGCTTTCTTGGGTTCGCTAAGTCAGTTTCCACTCTCTCTGCTTTTCATCTTACAGAATGTTGATATTCCTTCCTGTTCTTAGTCATAGAGGATTACTGCTATTCTGTAGAGTTCTTTAACTGTTGCTTTATCAGTGTTTCGGAAGGAAATAATGGGTAACAGCTATGATCCACCTGTCCTACCTAGTCTAACGTAGGCACCTTGCATACGTTGTCTAATTCAACAACTCTATGAAGTAGTTGTTATTATTATGCCCATTTAGAGGTGATGAATTGAGTTTCAGCAACTTGCCCAAGGACTCTCAGAGGGTTTGAACTCAGGTCTTTCTGATGTCAGGGCCCAAACTGCAGATCATGACCACATCCAAGCATTCATGGTGAAATAATGATAACAATGACCGTCGATCATCACTGAGCACTCATTAGGAGCTACATTTCCAAAGTGTTTGTGTTAACTGTGGCAGCGCCCTGAGACAGGTACTATTACTATTAACCCATTTTATATAGGAGGAAACTAAGTCATGGAGCAGTTAAGGAGCCTGCCCAAGATCACAAAACTCAGAGAGTCTGGCTCCGGAGGCTGTGTTCTTAACACTTACCAAGGCAATTAAACATACTACATCTACCTTGTGGATTTCCACTATCTGCTTTAGGAACCTCCCCCAGCTATGCTTTTCCTCTTTCCTAGATGACTGACTCCAAAAGAAAACAAAAATCTCTTTAAATCAGCCAACCAAAGCAGAGACAATCAATAGAAGACAGCCACAGTTAAAGTAAAATCATTTTGAAAATATTTGCACAAGAAATTATTCTACTAGATTACACTATCCTCTGTTTATAGTTACCTTCAGACATTCAATTCAGGATTATATTGGCATATATAACTAGACATGTATATATATAACTAGACATGTGTAAAAAACATATACTTTTTAGATAGGACATGAGAACTAGAATTTGCTTCCTAGACTGACAGCCTAAAGTTATATATGCTAGGGGGTGCTGCTGAACAAGTTTAGGGTTTGCGTCCATTTGGTGTTCTTAGATTTGCATGCAGTAGTGCTATGGGCTTGTAATTTTTTTTTTTTTTTTTGCGGTACTCGGGCCTCTCACTGCTGTGGCCTCTCCCATTGCGGAGCACAGGCTCCGGACACGCAGGCTCAGCGGCCATGGCTCACGGGCCCAGCCGCTCCGCGGCATGTGGGATCTTCCCAGACCGGGGCACGAACCCGTGTCCCCTGCATGGGCTTGTAATTTTTAATTAAAGTCTGTTTAACCTCAGTCTGGTAGCTGTTAATCAACACAGTATTTCACTGCAGAAGAAATTTTAAAATAAGTTACATTCTTTATATGTACAGTAAGCTCTTATTCATGGCAGAAGCATTAATCACCCATTATTTTCTTTTCCATTTGTATGTCCAAGAACTCAATTAAAAGATAATGAGATGTAGGTGTTAAACCTAAAGAAGGTGGAAATGTCTCTAGAGCATTACGGATGGTGTAAAGACTTGTGTCTTGGGGTAGTTAATGGAATCTGTGAGCTAAAGGAAGCACAAGATCAAATTAGTGGAACCAAAACACTAGCAATCAGGAAATCTTAGTTCTAACTACCTTGGCTCCACAATTAAGCTAAATTAGCTAAATACTTGTTAAATAAATCATGATGCAGGAAATACACAGGATTAGGAAGGTTAGCAAGCAGAGCAGTGCTTGTGCTGAACTGATACAATTTTGGCCACATGAGCTCAAGTCTAAAATAGAAAATGTGATGTAGTTAAACACATAAAAGGCCAAAGAGCATGCAGAACCACCCCCAAAGGCCACACAATTAGGAATTAAGCATTTGTATAAATAGATATCCTTCTCTGAACTTTCAACTGTGGTCTAAAACATTATTTATTCTAGACTTGTGCCAAGTTATACACAAAATAATTTTAGTAGTGGATGTTTAAATTTTTTTTTTTTTTTTTTTGCAGTATGCAGGCCTCTCACTGTTGTGGCCTCTCCCGCTGTGGAGCACAGGCTCCGGACGCACAGGCTCAGAGGCCATGGCTCACCGGCCCAGCCGCTCCGCGGCATGTGGGATCTTCCCGGACTGGGGCACGAACCCGCGTCCCCTGCATCGGCAGGAGGACTCTCAACAACTGCGCCACCAGGGAAGCCCTAAATTTTTTTGAATGAATAACAATTATCTATTAACTCCAGCACATCACTCCCCCTTATGGAGTAAATGAATTGTTCTGATATTTTATGCAGCTGCTAGAGCAGTGCTAGGCAAAAGGAACCCAATGAACACTTGCTGATGGACAAATTGTATGGACAGAAATGTGGGTTAGTTCCTGTGGAGTTTATCCAAGTTGATGGGCGCATTCCTACAGTTCAGGGAGAGCTATTACTCTATCACTGCAGTTTAAAGTTGGCAGTGAACAGCCTAACACCCTTTTGCTAAAAGGACCATTTATTTACCTTCTTGGAAATTATTAAGACAAATGTAATTTTTTTCCTTTTGGTTCTCAAGATAATTACTGCTCCTGATCAGAAGACCTGACAGATTTTAGAGCACTGAGGCCACGTGGTTTTTCCTGCTAGACACAAAACCACGTGAGATACTCCATGCACTAGTACTTTAAAACTATTTAGTTTGTGCTTGGAAATAGCTTCCAGCAGCATACACAACACACAGGTCCTTTTTCAGTTGGCAACTCTGAAGCTACTATTCTGGAATATAGACTAAAAAAAGAAAACTCGAAAAGGCTTTTAGTGGGTGAAAACTGATTCTAGGGTGATTTTTTAAAAAAAGAAACTGGGGGAAATATCCAAAGTGTCATATTTAAAAACATCCTAAAAATATATCTATTAATAGGCAACGTCGGACTTTTGGAACCAAAAGTTACTTCTCAGGGAGCAATTTCAAGAATTTAGGAGAGAAAACATTTTGAATATGATATTGGGGCTAAGACATGTGATCTGATTATGTCCTATAACTAACTCACATCTATTGATCCCAAAATGCCAAACTGTGGCTTCATCTTGTCATTGAATGTATGCTGTCACCTGGGTAACATCTTATCAGGCCAAGGGCCTATAGCCCTGCTCAAGGTGGTTTGGCAAGGTTTACCGGGGATCTGCACTCCCTACCCCTGCAGCCATGGAAATTGGGGGGCACACTCATGTGTCTTTGAGGAGAGCAGAGGGTTGGGAGATGGAGCCAGCTCTGAATTACATGAAAGTGCCTTCTTGTTCTGCACTGGTAGACTCCCCTTGGACTAGGCAAACCCACTGCCCAGCAATGTATTCTAAATATGGTAAATGTTCTTGTCAAGATGATCTCCACTAAAATTGGATTAGTCCACAAAGGCTGGAAATGATCTCTACTTAAAAGATTTCTCACAGAGAACACAAATAGCATTGCAAACAAGCAAGGCTTAACAAAATTAAGGAATAAACGTTTTTCAAAAGGCCCTTAAGCACATCAGAGGGCATCGTTTACATAGACAACTGAAGCACTAATTAAAAATAATTCCCGTTTATTCATTAAAACAGGCAATGTAAAAGCTGCCCTTAGTCACCATCTCTTTAATCTACAATCAAAGATCATTCAAGGGCTTCCCTGGTGGCGCAGTGGTTGAGAGTCCGCCTGCCGATGCAGTGGATACGGGTTCGTGCCCCGGTCCAGGAGGATCCCACGTGCCGCGGAGCGGCTGGGCCCGTGAGCCATGGCCGCTGAGCCTGCATGTCCGGAGCCTGTGCTCCGCAACAGGAGAGGCCACAACAGTGGGAGGCCCGCGTATCGCAAAAAAAAAAAGATCATTCAAGGTAAAGAGAAGAATTAATGTCATGGGGGCATCTTTGCCAGGGACTGGCTCCTTTCAGAGGTGGTGAGCCAGGGATCACAGTGTTATATCTGAGGATTCTGGAGGTCATGACTTGTTGGTCTGGGGTGTCTGGAGTTGATGGTGGGGAAGAGGTTGGTTGCACCAGCTAGGATCTCCTTTACCTGCAGAAAAGACACCTAACAAAGACTCTTTCAGCTGGATTCTCCAGAAAGGGGGGTTACTATAATTCTTGAAAGGAAAAAGCCTGAATTTCCTTAGAAGTATTCTAATCTGCCTTTTCTTTTGGCTCGCATGAACCAGTGTAGTTCTGCTATCATTGAAGAGAAATATTACTAGAAACTCTGAGTTTATACACATCAGAGAATCTTATACACTCTAATAGCTTAATGTAACAGGTTTTTCATTTCTAGGTTTGCAAAAATCTTTCACCTCCTTTCTTCGGTTCTTAGAAGTTCCAAACCTGAATTACTCTTCAATTTCATCTTTATTCTCCTTTATTTACTCCTTTGAGCAAAATATTCCAATATCTATTAGGCACTAATGTGACAAGCACAGTGCTATACTGTCTCCTAAGGCAAAGCAAACAGAACCTTCTTTTTTGGCCTCTTCAACTAAGCAGGAAATGTGACGAATCATGATTGTTTAATGCATGTCTACCCTGTATCAGGCAACTTACATGAATTCTCACTAACCCTTTAAAGCACTTGGCATTTGACTGACTGCCTGCTACATCAAGTACGTACCAGGGACTCCTTATCCACATGTTACACAGAAGGAAATCCAAGCTCAGAAAATATTAAGCATGTTCACAGAGCTAAGTACTGGCAGAGTCTGAGCTCTAACCAGTCAGACTGACTCTCGTCCCTCCTCTCTCTGCTACTCCAGGGTTCCACCTACAGAGGCAGCATTACTTACAAGCAGTGATTGTGCACTGAGCTCTTGCCAGGCACTGTCCACAGGTTTTATGTGTGTTAATTGATTTAACACACTCAACAATTCTATGAGGAAATACCTATTATTACAGTCACCATTTCATATGAAGAAACAGAGAGCTTAAGATCCTGACCTCAGCTCACACAAAGCATCTGACAACCCAACAACCAGAGTGCACAGCCTGGTGACTGGGAGTTTTCTCCCCTCACAGGGGTGGCAGTTGGCCGCCAAAGGACCCTGTGTTGGGGGTACTGGAGAGAGGTCCCTGTACTGCAGTAGATGGTTACACTTGACCTCAGACTGTCTTCCTGCTAGATGCTTTTGTTTACAACCTAATGGTTTACGTATATTTTGACTTTGGAATTCCTGGCATAGCAAATGGATGTTAAAAAAAAAAAATCCTAGTGGCTACCCCAGGAAATAAAAGAAAAAATCTACAACTTGTCACCTTGCCAAGATCAAATGTTAGGTGAGCCTGAGTGAAATTAGCAGTCATTATTCACACAAACCAGGGCCACAGAAATCATTTACTGATGAACGTTAAAGACTGTTATGTTCTGACATACGTGCTGAAAGTTTCTTATTGGTGAGTGTTGGGGAAGATGTGAAGTGGTAGCTGAAGAGGAAAACAGAAAGCTAAGGTGAAAACTGTAAGCTAAGCTTCCACTTTAATGACTGCTAATGAATTAGTGAGAAGGGAAGGAAGAGGAGACAAGAAATGGGCTGGAACGGCCTGGCCCTGAGAAAGCTGGACCTGGGCACTGCAGTCAGCGGCCCTTAGCTCTTAGCATTCCGAAAACCAAGCGGGTAAAGCAGGACATGTGTTAGATTTTGTACATAGACCTATGCCTGAATTCATTTAACAAACAGGGGCTTATCCTGATGCCCTTTTACGACAACTGCACATTGGTGAAGTTCCACTGCCATTCCCCACTTCATGAGTGAATGGCTGTACCCAAATCACAGTGGGGTTATTGAAAACAACGTTCCTCACTCAGAACATTCTGTGGTAGTACTGCCAAGCTACTGGTGGTGGTTTTTTAAAGTTAAAACAAAATCACTTAAAAATAATCCAAACTAACATATAATCAATGAGCACCAGAATTAATCTAAATACTTCCTAAGTGGAGATTAAAACTGCATGCTTTGTGACCGCCTGGAAGGGTGGGATAGGGAGGGTGGGAGGGAGGGAGACGCAAGAGGGAAGAGATATGGGAACATATGTATATGTATAACTGATTCACTTTGTTATAAAGCAGAAACTAACACACCATTGTAAAGCAATTATACTCCAGTAAAGATGTTAAAAAAAAAAAAACAACCCTGCATGGGAATGATGTTGCAAATGGGGCTTCTTAGGCTAACTCAATACTATAAGAACAATAATGGATCAATTCATGACCCCCAAACTGATATTCTTGAGAGTCAGGGGGCCAAGGCATTTGGTTAAGAATTCCAACTGGATAGTGCAAAGATGAAAGCAGAGGGCAGCTCACGTACATGTAAAAAAAAAAAAAAAATCAGTGATAATTCATAAACTGATGTAATGTTTGTCTATGAGGAGAAACTACTGTTTGAAGCAAGAGAAAGGTCGATAGAAAAAAAACACTAACATTTTCAGGAACAGTGGGAAGGCAGATGACAAAAGGTTAGCAAATCTTGTGATGCTCAGGCCACTTTTATCACAGTGACTCAGTTGAACAAAAAATAGAAATGGATTTTCTAAGCCAAGACAGTCTTCCATTCATCTCTTCCTTTCTAATATTATAGCCATCCCCCTTAATAGTAAGGACCATGTTTTTACAAAGCGTGGAGTATGGTTTTTCCCCATAGGAAAGGTCTGGTCCTGTTGGGCCCTGTTACTATTCCAGGATTTCTAAGGCTGGTTCTGTTTTCCCTTCCTTCATCTTCTTCAACATACTAAATTGTTTCAAAATAAAACATAATAGCCTTTTCCAGTTAAAAGCATTATATGGGTACACAAACCTGAAAAAATAGTGAGCAGTGGTCACAGTGGTGGTGATGGTGGAAGGTTCCTTCTTTCTTGTTTTCTTTAAATAAATAGGGGGCAGACCCCGATTCCCTTTCTTTGGGTTGGCCTAGCCTCTGGCAGAAGCCCCCTGCCCTCTCCTCTGCCCAGATCCAAGAGAGGCACCAGCCTTCTTAGAACAAAGCCTCCTTTACTAGCAGAGGCTCTGTGACTCTCTGCGCTGGAAGCTAGAACAGTTTTCTGGATACGCTTTAAGTTGCAAGAAGCATGCGTGGAACAAGGTCATGCCTGTCAACAGGCACTGCATGTTCCTTTTCTTAGGTCGGGAGACTCAAATCCTACCACCGTGGCTGACCTACCCCACGGCTTATCCAGCTCTCACCTGCCTTGGTTTATTTGTCCAAGAAGCCAAATAAAACTCCGTGAGAATATATACTGTGGTGAACACTGTGAATGTCTTTGTGTGTGTGTGTGTGTTGGAGAGTGAAGGAGTGGAGTGGGCAATTACTAATTAGGATACCATTTCTTACATATCCTTCTAGAGTACAGTCCAAAACGAAGCAGAAAGGAAGCAGCTAAGCTTTATCTCCCTCTAGCAGCCGTCCTAGCGGGGGCTAAAGTGAGTTCATCTCAGGGGTCCATTGTATCCAGATGGCCTGGAGGGTCAGTGGGCTGTTCAACACAGTGATAACCTGCAGGAGGTACCACGTGGCCTGCAGGGAAGTTACTTTGCCTGTCGGAGGCTTGTTAGCTAATGCCTCAGTGTTGAAGTGGAGCTGTGATGAATTTTTCCTCACTCAGGACTTCTGACTGAGTCAAGCCTCCCACCCCGCCTCACAATAATATCTCCCCTTAGTCCCAATCCCTGCCCTAGGGATAAAAATAGAAAGGGAGGTTTCACCAGAACCTGAAAGAATTCAGGAGCACAAGGTAGCTCTGGTCCAGAACTTTGGGACAGGAAGGTAACAGGTGTCTCTGCATGTGGGTTTGAGTGTGTGTGTGCTCATTCCCACACCAGCAGAGAAGACTCATAGCACGGTTCCACGAAATGGTGGACTTTGGTGAGGATTCTTCCATAATGAAAGAAGCAGCCTCTGGCTATGGACATCAGTGCCCTCCGCTTGGGCCCTGAGGGGCTGTGTAGGCGCAGGAAGGCAGCAGCAGCTCATGGGGGCTTTGCCTGGCACGGATGGCTTCCTGGGTTTAGGGCTCCAGCAGCAGGTCCCACAGGAAGTCAGAGCAGAGTGAGGGATGGGGGAACGGTGGTGCCACATGGTAGTGTTGGGAAAAGTCACCCATCAGGTATCTCCTGGAAAGCCCTGGTACAGCTTAGAAACCTCAAAATGGTGGGGGTGGGGGGAGTTCTCTGCTCCAACATAGCAGATAGAGGCAGAGAAATTCATCCATCCATCTATTCATTCATTCATTCTGCATAAATGGAACCGAGTAGCTCTGAGCAAGCACGGGAAAAAAAAAAAAAAAGACAAAAACCTGGTGCCCTAATAGAACTTTCATTGTAGTGAAGCAAGGGGCAATGCAAATGAGCAAACACGTGGATAATCTCAAGTCAGGTAGTGAGAAGTAGTAAGAAGAAAATACAACAGGCTAATAGAGAGTGGGGGGGTTGGTGAAGAAGACTACTCTTTAGCTAGAGGTCGCAGTCTCCAGAGTTAGGAAAAATGTTTATGTTGTTCTTAGACACACACACATAACATATACTTTTGAATTTGATAGTAAACAGTAAAAAAGTTTCAATTTTTGTGTCCATTTCCAACCAGCACAATTTAAAGAATTTATTATAGGCCAATTTAAGTTACAAGAAATTATTAAGGGACTGTTCATAAGTTTTATTATACAGACTTTATTTTATAAATTATGATAGAAAGGAAGTGGACCATAAAGTTGAAAAATCTTTGCTATACACGGACTTCCTTGAATTGATGTGTTTTATTCATTGGATGAGTGAGTAAATGAACGAATGAATGACGCATGAGAGCCCAGTTAAGCAGACAGGTTCAAAGCCATCACTTATTAACGTGACTTTGAAACCTCTATTCCTGAAAAGAGGAGTAAAAACCATAAACATAGGATTGTGAGGATAAGATAGTGCCTTTAGAGTGTGTAGCACAGAGCTAGGCAAACAGTAAACGGGCACTGACTTTTTTTGATTTAAGAATAAACAGCAGGATGTAATTTTTGTGAATTCGAAACTATCAATAGTTTTTTTAAATAAAAATTTATTTAAAGACAGACTGTGAAATAACTACTGTGCCTAGGATTATTAATAGAAATCCAGCAGTCATTCCCAAGAAAAAAAATGGCATTAGTTTATTTCTCTTGGATTTATTTTTAAAGCTAACTGTTCTTTCCTAACCTAAAATAATAAAATACATCTTCCTTCATCCTGGTACCTGTGAAAAGTCACATCCAGATTGCATGAAGAATCAAGGAGATATACACAGCAGGCTTTGGGCTCTCTGCACATGTGTGAATAGAGATCTGAGATCTGAATGTACAGTGGACATTTTCTAAGTACTATGATGAGTACCAGGCATGGACCTAGATCTTTAGAGATGGATTCACTAATTTAATCATTTTAAACTAATATGCCAGGAATATATGGAAACAACTCTCCTGAACAGGTATGTCCCTTCTCTAGGCCAAATGATAAAAATGTCTATTTTATTTTGATACAAGTATCAAATATGTCATTGCTGTTGTTTTTCTGCTAACCAAAGTAACATTTTCATTGTAGGAAATAAATACCTTGACCTACCAAGTGCCTTAACAATTTGGAATATTTTCTTTGTTAGTTTTACATCTCTGTTTCTGTTTTTTCTCTCTCTTCTGTTTATCTACAAAATTGGAATTATGTAAATAACATTCTTTGAACAAATGATTTTTACTGGCTTACACTATTTCATTTATTTCATTATATGGATAAACTATTAAGTAACCATTAGATTCTATTGGGGATTTAGGTTATTTCCAGATTTCTACCATTATACATAATGCTACAATAGCTATCTTTATACATATCTTTGACAGCCTTTTTCTTCGAAGAATTATTTGATCAATTTGAACATGAGCACCTATCTTCACGGCTTAAAATATTTTCATCCAGAAAGGCTGTAACAATTTACACCCTCAGCAGAAGGATATGAGTGTCTAGCCCACTCTACCCTTACCAGAATTGACAGCATGATTTTAAAAACACCAGAAAAAAAAAGGCATTAAAAAATGTCAATTTCCTAGACCAAAAAATGTATCTTATTGTTTTCTTAAATCTGCTCCCCCGCTTTTTTTTTGCTACTAATAAGATTAATCTTCTTTTCCATGTATACTATACTATTTTCTTTTCCTCTTTTTTTTTTTTTTTTTTGAAAACTGTCTATTCATGTCCTCTGCCCATCTGAAAAACTGGATTGTTCAGGATATCCTTATTATCTGACAAAACCCCTTTCTATGTTAAAGATATTAAATATTTTTGGGGGTAATATCTGTTGCAATATATTTTTTTAACTGGGTAGTATTTATCTTTTAAACGTTTACTGTATTTTTTGTTCTAAGGAGTTTCAAATTTGCATATATTAAGCATGAATCATCCCTGCCCTGCTCTGAGCCCTTTTCTGTCCAACTCACATTCTCTTCTCAGAGAACTTGTTCCTGTCCAGAGAAGGCAGTGGGTCCTCCCTCCTGCTGGCCTTGGTTGAAATAGCTGGTCCAGGGTGGAACAGCTAGCTAGAAAGAAGCAGACATTGGTTGTGTAACAGAGCCCGGGTACAGTGCTCAGATCCCTGGTCCTTCTAGAGTAGCTTTCTCTGTCTTAGCCTTGGGAAGGCCCAGCCCAATCACTGTCCTTCCCTGTGGATTAATCCAAGATCCCTTTCTAGTAAACCCTCCATTTACTTGTGGTATTCTTGGTTTAGTTCCTCACACTCATAACTATTATATCTTTAATGAAACATGGTGAAATAAAGCAATTCTTTCACTTGTGGTTTCTTCCACTGCTCTTACATTTCAAAATCCATCCCCATCCCAGTATTGGTTAAATAGTCACCTATTTTTTTCTCCTAGATTAAAAAAAATTTTTTTTTTAACCCCACATAATTCTCTAGTTCTCTGGAGTGTATTTTGGTATGTGGTTTGCTGAATAATCCACTTCTTCCCCTACTGGTTTGCTGTGTTCCAAGTGATCATCAACTTGTGTGTGTGTGTGTGTGTGTGTGTGTGTGTTTTTCTGTGTATTTCAGGGCTATTTATTCTGTTGCATTGATTCTTATGCCTGCAGTACATTGTTTTAATTATTGCAGATTTCCTATATATTTTGATATTTGAGATACCAAGTTCCTTTTCGTTGCTCTTTTAAAATTTTTCATAGCCACCCTGTCCAGAATTATTTGGGTTATCAGAACATATCTTTTGTGGGGGGCTGTGGGGTGGCGGTAATCGGGAGATGTTGGTCAAGGGGACAAACTCTCAGAAGATGAACAAGTTCGGGGGATCTACTGTTCAGCATGGCGACTATAGTGAATACTACTATACAATAGAGTATTGTATACTCGAAATTTGCTAAGAGAGTAGTTCTTAAGTGTTCTCACTACAAAAAAAAAAGTAACTGTGAGGTGATGGATGTATTAATTAACTCGACTGTGCTATTTCACAATGTATACATATATTAAATCACCTTGTATACCTAAGTATAGACACATCAAATATACGTCAATAGAGCTGAAAAAATCTATTAAAAAGACATGTCCTGGTCTTGCATCATGTCACTGACTAGACTATCTCAAGCTCTCAACAGTCAGTTATGGTTTAACCAAGTCCAATAAGTCCATCTTCACAAAACTAGAAGAAACTTGACTTCTGGATGGCCAGGTTTACTGCCACAAATTCTGCTCATCAGTCCTGCAGATTAAATCCAGAAGGTAGCTAAGAGAAATTTAGGTAGCAAACGTGCTGTGGGCAGCATTACAGTTTGCCTCTTTTTAAAAAATTGGGTGAAGAAAATTGGGTAGTCAACAAAATTAACACAAATTAATGTACTTTCCTTTCAAAAGGTTTTTAAAAATAGACGTTAACAGGTCTTACACTCTGATCTAGCACAAATGCTTTCCTTGATATTTAAATCTTTTTGATATCTATTTATACCATTTGTTTTTACACAACAACATACAATAGTTACTGGTACATTAAGGAAAAATAACCATTAACATCTCCAATCAACTACTACATTTTGCTTTTAAACTATCATTGTAAAGCCACTTTCTATACATAATTAGGTTTTTTGGTGACGTATATACTTATCTAAAATTAGCACTATATGAATACATAAAATAAACAGAATAATTTTGGGACTTTACTGATAAATTTTTCATTAGAAGAAAAGTGATGGACTAGGGAAAAAACACCTGCCAGGAATGTCCCAGAACTGCCTAGCTGGCAGTACCATCCCTGCTGCTCCACACCTGAATGTTTACACATCACAAAAGCAATCAAACAAAAAGGCCGACAAAGATATTATCTTACATGCAGAGAATGGGTAGGGAATCCAATGTTATTTCCTTAACAGAAAACGAGAGACTAAAATATTTTAAAATGCAACAACTAAAAAGGTATAAATGTTAGTATATGTGATACTTTCCCTGACTTTATATACTTAATACATATATTTAAATACAGGTTTATTATATTTTAAAACTGCTGTTAACAGAGAAAACAAAAGGCAAAGAAAACAGATTTGAGAATTTTAAGTGATTTCTTAGTGATTCTACTTTATCAATTTAAAAGCAGAGTACTCTAAACAAGGCCTCACACTTTTTAGTATATAACTAGAGGGAAAAGAATAAGTCCTTTCCTTAACTGAGATTTTCACCTACTTTACCTACATCATCACTATTATTAAACCATTTTGCAGATAATGAAACTGAGGCTCAGAAGTTACTATTCTAAGGTTACACGGCTAGGGGACTGAGCAGGATTTAAGCCTGGAGCTCAAGTGCTTTCCACCACATGGGGTTCAGAGCCTTTTTGTGCCATGGACCCCTCTGGCAGTCTGGTAAAGCCAATGTACCTTTTCTTGGAATTGTGTTCTGAGATTCCTAAAATAAACACATGGGGTTATAAAGGACAAAAATTATAACAAAATAGAGTTATCAAAATATTTTTAGGAAAAAAATATGTGATATAGCAATATATGTTCTTTATTAATGTATTAAATAAGAAGATACACTATAGGATCTGATAACTATGGTAATTTTGAAGCAGTGATGAGCATTAATATTTCAACGACTTTAACAAATAGTAATATCTACAATAACTTTAAAGTACTATGAAAACATCTGATTTCTATTGTTGAAAAGTCACAGGTAGTGCTACTGGTTTGTTGCCTACATTCATAATTACTGTGTTGTTTTCCTAGACACCTTATTTCCTTCTCCAAAGGAAGGTACCCCACCTATTTGTCCTAATCAGAAATCTAAATTTTTGTCAGAGGTTAGTGAAAATAAAGATGTTAATTTGTTTCTCTCAATTATGTCAGAGACTTCCTGAATTCTGTCTACAGATCCCTTAGGAACTGGTTAAGTACTCAACGTAGATTCCATGTATACAGCACGAAGACACCTACAATGAGACTGTGATGAGGGTAAGTCAAAAAAATGAACGTTCCCACCAGAACACTGAGCAGGGTCAGGCAGTATAGGTTGCTGGCCCACTTCTTTCAGGGCCAACGTAACCAGCCTCGCCTTCCCGACTAGTGTGGGCTTGTGCGTGCACATGGGTGTCTCTGTGTGTGTGTGTGTGTGTGTGTGTGTGTGCGTGTGTGCGTGTGTGTGAGTGTGTGTTGGAGATGGGAGATGTGAGTTACTACACTTCCAAAAGGCACCTTTACTGTCCTGCCTGACCAGTGTCTGGTACCCGCCGACTCTCTACTTCACGGTGTGCAGCTGAGGTACTACCACCAGGAGGTGTCAGCAGGTCTTTGGGAAGCACACCCTATTAGGGTACCTGGAGGAGGAGGGAGGAGGGAGGGAGGAGGGAGGAGGGAGGGAGGAGGGAGGAGGGAGGGAGGAGGGGGGAGGAGGGAGGAGGGGGAGGAGGGGGGAGGGGGGAGGAGGAGGGAGGAGGAGGAGGGAGGGGAGGCCCAGCAGAGAGTAATGGCCTTCATAGGGCTGTAGCAACCTCCAGCAGTGGTTACAAGGGGCAGGAGCCAGTGGAGTGGGTGCTGAGGAGGCAGCAGGGGGCAGGTATCTGTTTCCAATCACCTGATTCGCCTGCCTTGCAGCTGCACATTCTGATGTCCGAGGTCAATATTTCAGATGGTCGTGGTGAATGTCAAACAATGTCTGATATTCACCCACACCACTTTCCTAGAGAACAGCATATTCATTTTGATTGTTCTCCTCATAACTGACAGGATATGTTCACTTAACGTATTCAAGTTAAATTAATTTAAGATGTTATCTAAAAATTTAAATACCTGAAATGCTGCCAGAGTAAAATAGACAAACACATTTGGCTTTATTTTCTCGACTTGGTACGTCGCAGAGAACATTCCTGTGGTTGTGTGCAGGTGTGTATATGTGTGTGGGAGCTGGTCATGGGGGAAGGCACAGACTTTCCTCATGATTTCCTTCGATTTCCTCCTTGTGGTTCTCAGAAACCATGTGCCCAGCAGCAAGCCCAAGAACTTGCCTTGAGCATGCATGCCATTTGCAGTTCTTTAAGAGAGAAAGAAGTATTTATGTGCCTTTAATTGGCAAGGAAGGAGGATCATAACCACAAACTTATACAAGCAAAGAATGATTATACTTAAAGACAAAAAGGAGGCAGAATAATTCAGACCCTCTGCAAATAAAAGAATGGTATTCCAGTTCAAATTTCCTAGCTTCGCATTTGAGGCCATCCTCAATCTGGGCCTCCTGACTGGTCCAGGAAGACCCTGCCCTGCGTGGTGTGGCCTTTTCTGGCTGCTCCGGCTTCAGCTCAACCTACCCTTCCACTCACTCTCCTTCTCTAGTCTCTGTTCCTGGAATATCCTAGGCTCTCTTGTACTTTGGGGGCCTTAGCATGCAGTTTTCTCTGCCTGGAAGGCTCTGGATTGTCTTCCTCATCAGTCCGGCCCCCTCCCCTTTGTCTGGTTAACTTAGCCTGTAGGCCTTACCCAATCCTCCAGATCAGCCAGCTCCCCTTTGGTTGGGCATACTGTGTCTGAAATAAGCGCTCCTGATAAAGGTGGGCGAGTGGAAGGCTGCTATACTGGTCAAGTCACAAGCCCTAATACTGGGCTACATCCGCCTGGAAAAAATGATTCCTTTGTGTGAACTAGAAATAGGCTCCATCTGTTGCCAAACTCTGTGCCTATACGCTTGCATATACCTGAAGGAGCTGCCTTTTAATTTGTCAACAGAGAGGGGATGTCTTTTTCTAACTTGCACAAAGACACTGTATATCCTATCATTGGCTCTGCAAGTCTGCCTGCTTGACATATGCAACTGGGCTTTTCATTCATAGCACTTATCAGTCTGTAGTCATTGATCTGTATGCTTAATTCGGTAGTATCGGTCATTCCCACTAAACAGTAAGGTCGGTTCGGGGAGGGGACATGGCTTTTTGCTTACAATTCTCTCTCCAGTCCCTAACACAGTGTCCTGGCATAGAGTCGAGGCTAACTGCATATTTGTGGAATGAATTAATGAAAAGGAGAGCCATGGAGATGCTGTAATGGAAGAAATAACCAGACTCTGGGCACAATGGAAGTACCTAGCAAATTTACTTACTCTTACTGAATAAATGAGGATTCGAAAGATAGTAAGAAGCAGAAGCTGGCAGACCAAAACACTGAGTTCATAACTTCACAACTGAAAGCAGAATTTTCAATGAAGCATTTCACCCCAGGGCTAGAAAGAAACATGCTGCTTCTAGAAGAAAGCAGTCAGGCCAGTCGTGCCTCAAGAGCCTGCCTCCAAAGAAAAGGAATTTTAAGGCAGGATAGCCAGCTGGGAGGAAACCTCAGTGAGACAAAAACCCAATGATTCATGAGATTCCAGGTAGACCAGGCATCTTGGAACTTGCAAAACTTGTTCAAACAAAAATTCTTGCCCAGTTGGCTGAAGACACTGAGGCAGAAAGCGTCCATGTGTCACCCAGTCCGTGTGCCACAGGAAAACGGGCTGCAAATGAACAGCTGAGGCCAGTGTAGGAACAGTCACAGCCCAGCAACTCCTGCAGTCCTCAGGGACTTGGAAAAGAAAGATCAGTGTGTGGTAAAGGGGCAGGACAACAGCAGTGTTAGGGCAGACGTCCATACCCCAATTCCAAATTAAAAAAAATTACTCATTAGGAAAATGGAGAGAGGGGAAAAGATGAAAGGTCCATCACCAGTAACAGTTTCTCATGCTAGAAAAAAAAGTATGCTCTGCCAGATCACATACATACTTTTAAAACATTCATATAAAATATATCATCCTATATAGCTTCCTCTACGTGAATTCTTTATTTACCTAATAGCATATTTTGAAGATTTTTATAGCTACACATAGAGATCTTTTTCCTTTGTTTAACAGCTGCAACACATCCCACAGTATGATGTATATTGTAATTTA
The DNA here is from genome assembly GCF_949752795.1 of Hyperoodon ampullatus. Lineage (NCBI taxonomy): Eukaryota > Metazoa > Chordata > Mammalia > Artiodactyla > Ziphiidae > Hyperoodon > Hyperoodon ampullatus. The sequence goes on from NC_136915.1 coordinate 157,300,382, forward strand.
CGTAACATAGAGACAACCATTCAGGCTGGTGATATAGTTCTAGTTTTTGTTTGTTTTAAAGTAGCCACATGTGGTTGGCAGCCTCCAAGGGGGCCCCTGAGCACCTCCACCTCCTGGTTTTTGTACCTTGCATCGCCCCCTCCCACACTGTACCAGTGTTGGTCTATGTGACCCAGAGTCTACGGCAGAAATGATGGTATGTCACTTCCAAGATTAGGCTATAAAAGACTGTGCCTTCCCTCTTGGGCTTCTTTCACATGCTCGCTCTGTTTCTCTTGGTTCATTTGTTCTGGGGGAAGCCAGCACCCATGGTATGAAGACACTCAGGTAGCCTGTAGGGAGGCCCATGTGATGAGGAACCGAGGCCTCCAACAACCAGGAGAGTGAGCTTGGAGAAGAACTCTCCAGACCCAGGCGAGCCCTGGGGTGACTGTAGCCCCTGCCAACAGTTTGATGGAAACGTCATGAGAGACCTTGAACCAGAACCACACAGCTAAACTGCACCCAATTCCCGAACTCAGAGACTGTGTGAGATAATAGATGTTTGTTGTTTTAAGCTGCTAAGATTTGTGGTAATTCGTTATGCAGTAACAGATGACTAATACACCACATACAGTAAAGTCCTAGCAGTGGACTACTTAGAAAATAGGTATATGCATTCAAAAATTTGCAAGATATTGCCGAATTGTCTATCAAAGAGTAGTAGCAATTTATAATCCGCCAACAAAGCACAAGAGTGTTGGTTTCTTCAAACCTCAGTAGCACCAGATATGGTCAAACTAAAGCAATTTTGCTAAATTAATGGGTGAAAAATGGCATCTGGTTGCTTTGATTTGTTTCCTGAATTCCAAATTTTTTTTGGACACATACCATGCATCATCAGAAATGAAAAGGAAAAGGTGTATTGCAGAGTTCTAAATGGTTTCTTAAAAAATGACAGAGCAAGTCACCATGCCTCAAGCTCTAAGCCACTATCTTATCATTTAAAATTTCTATTAAATGATTAATTTTATAAAGTAAATAACCACTGAAGTTTGAGTCTGGCAGTAGAAGTCAACATCTCGTTTTGACTGCTTTCTCAAAAATGCACAGAACATTAAGTGATTTCAAGAGGCGTGACCTTGAACCTTAAAGCTATCAGCCTTAAATCAGAAGTGATCTAAGTCCAAATATTAATTCCCTTTAATGTTGCTGAACCAGAAGTTTAAAAACAAAAATAGAGTGAGTGATGGGGATCAAATGTATCTGTATTTTCCAAAACTACTTAAAGGAAACATCATAATAGTCTCAAACCAAATATGAACTCAACTAATTCCTTATTTGGCTTCAATTCCTGGGAAGAATAAATGGTTCTGGGAAAACCTCTTATCTTTTACAAAAAACTATAAAGAGGACTAGAAGTCAGTGGTGATAGAGAGTAGCAAAAATAATCCTCCTTACTAGAGAAAAGCATTTGAAATCACTACAGGTCTTCCACCACCAGCAAACTTTGAGTTTAAAAATAATGAAGACAAATACATATTCAGTTTTTTTTAAATAAATGATATTCCTAATGACATTTCACCAAATTATTAAATACATCTATCTGTTTCTACTGCCAGAAGTCATAAAAAACATTTTTAGAAAAAAAAATCTACTTCTTGTAACAATACAGTGGATATACTGTACCAGGGAAATTCTAGAAAGCTAGAATTTCCCTGGTACAGTATGTTTAGAGCCAAAATATCCAGGTGTCTAGAGCCAAAAACCAAGACAAACTGGTTACAGATGATATCAAATGATCACTTTAAACACATAAATGAGCAACTCAGAAGGCCCTGAATGGTTATTAAACCAACCAGTTGACTTCTCACTTAGTACATGACAAGTAAGTGACAATATAATTTGATTATCATTGTTGCTTCCCAGGCTACACTGGTCTGAGGAAGGAAAACCCAAGGATGTGAGTAAAAACATGACCTCCTCTCAGGAGAGGCTCTGGGACCCCCCAGGACTCCTCCCAGTTTTCCTGCCAGAGAAACCCGGGGCGGGTATTAGGGCACTAAGGTCTCCTTGCTGCCCTGCCCTGCTCCAGAGTCACCTCTAATGGGCAGCCCCTGCCCCAGCTGGCCCTGACCCGGGTCAGCCTAGGTGCTCCTGCCATGGCTGTGGGCTCCTGTGGCTAGCACCAGCCATACCTCCCCATCCACCACCCCCTCTGTCAGCACACAGGTCTGTCCTTCCTGAGGCGAGGGAGGGTTCCCTCCCCAGCAGTGCTGCATCTGGGCCACTGCCCAATGGGACCTTGCTCTTTCAGTGATCCTCAGCCCTCGTCTTCGGCTCCCACAGTAAGGTGGATGCCATGCTCTCAGTCCTCCATGGTTTGGGTGGGAGAATGTTCCAGTCATACTCCATAGTGTCATCCTTAAAGCATTCTTCCCTGTTCACAGTCTAAGAGGGTTTCGGATAAGGCCATGGAACTGCAACTCTTTCTTTCCTCCCTAAGGATGCTGTGGCCATGGAGGCCGGCAGTCTCTGAGCTCTGCAGGACCTCAGGGTCCATTACAGTGGACATTACTCCTTCTCCCCAAAGGTCTGCTGGATCCTCAGGCAAACACAAAGACCATCAGTCCTGTCTCGTCATTGCTACATGATCCACACAAGTACTCTGTAGAGATTTTCTAATGAGCTACGTATGCATAAGCTCACTAGAGCTTATACATAACTCTCTGTTATGTAACAACTCTCTGTTATTATACCCACTAACTCTGTATACAGAGGGGATAAAAGATTCTCCTAGGGCTTCCCTGGTGGCGCAGTGGTTGAGAGTCTGCCTGCCGATGCAGGGGACACGGGTTCGTGCCCCGGTCCGGGAAGATCCCACATGCCGCGGAGCGGCTGGGCCCATGAGTCATGGCCGCTGAGCCTGCGTGTCCGGAGCCTGTGCTCCGCAATGGGACAGGCCACAACAGTGAGAAGCCCACGTACCGCAAAAAAAAAAAAAAAAAGATTCTCCTACATGAAACTGTCTCATCCAATAGAAGCTCAGAATTCTGACCTTCTTGTCCGGTAAATCTATAACCTTCTGCTGATAACAAGTAACATGTTCTGCTAAAATACTTCCTTCCTTCCTCTGCATCACTATTGATCCTATACTTTACCATCCTCTAGTGAACACTACTGTGAACTGTGATTGGGTCATTTCAGCTACTAGAGCCAGACTGCCTGGGTGTGAATCCAGGTCCAACTTTTACTGGTTGCATGACCCCAGGCAAGTTCTCTAAGTACTTAAAATTCCTTTATCCGTAAAGTAGAGATAGTAAAAGAATCTCCTCTATAGGTTGTTATTAGTAAGAAATGAGTTAAGGCACATAAAGTGTCTAGAACTGGGCCCGGCACACAGTATTTGCTATTAGCATTACTATATGAATCGCCCTGTGCTGTACTATACCGCAGGATCCCCACATCTGGTGAGATCTGCAGGTGAAATCATGCAGAAGGGATGGAGTTTTCACTCCATCCCTTGCCTAGCTGTAAGTGGCTAAGCTGATGAGCCTCCCAACATGTTGTGACAATAACGTGCCGACAAGCTAAAGATGACTGCACCCTGTATGGAGGAGGAATTTGCCTGAAACCAAAAACAAGAGCACGGTTCAGGCAATTAATCACCCTCATTCCTTTTCCCCCAGAACATTCAACTTTAGCAAATTCAGCAATCACTGCACAAGAGATTGTAAAAGGACAGCTGGCCACGTGGACATGCCACACTGGCCAGAAGCCACGTGGAATGCTGTCACCTTCCCACTCAAGCTCAGACAGTTCTGACTCAGTAACTCTGCACACCAGCCTGTGACACCCGCTGGCTTCCAGATCATTAAATGGAGACACACTCCTTGGCACACCTTTCTCAAAAAGCCAACCAAGATCATGCACTTCCCATCTGGACTGCCAAGTCTGCTATGCTTATCACGCAAAAGAAGGAATCCAGGGCCCTGCTTTTAAAGTTTTAACTGGAGAACGCTCTGAGCAATTTAGGCTCTCTGGATCTGCAGCATCATCAGGGGACCACAATGAGATCCCTAAGTAAATATTTAAGGATCTGATACTTTCTTCCTATCATTTTTGCTAGGGTCTGAGCACAAGATTTATATCCTTATTTTGTCACCTGAAGATATCCAGATAGGCCACCTGTAAATGTCCTAGTCTAGGACCTACGGAAGTGAAGTCATGATTCTACCTGCTGAGATGAGAAGGGCCGGCCAGACGCACAGCAGATCACCAGGTCAAGGCTTATTCTAATGACAATGGAAGCATATTCACTTAGGATGATGCTGTAAGTCAGTCCTTTAGAGAGCTTTACTTAAAATAAATAAACAAAAACCAAACAAATAAAACTAGTATTTCTGGGAAGTGGGGGGTGGTGATCACATACTGGTTGTAATTGGAAAATGAGGAAAGAAGTGTAATCAATATTTCATTTGCACTGCTACTTACACAGTTGGGCAAAATCAACAATAGACAGGAGGACTTTGGGGATCCCCAACACTCTCGCCCCGCGAGGAGGCACTGTGGATATAAATGGAGGCTCAGGGGGCCAAATGACATGGGTTCAAACCAATTCCTTCACTGGCAACTACATGGGCTTCAGTAAATTTCTTAGTTTTTCTGTGCCTCAATTTTCTTATGTATAAGAGGACTGTTATGAAGATTTAAAGAGATAATTTGTGGAATCACTTAGAACACCTGGTGGATAGTAAGCATGCAATGAATGTTAGCTATTATTATTTGTTTTTGGAGTTGGCTTTCAAATAAAATAATTTTTTAAAAGTTATTTGAAAATTTATAAGTATACTTTGATACTTGTTTTAAATGGTTAAAAAATGCTAAATATTTGGGGGGAAAACTGGTATGATGGCATTTACGTTGTTCACGGCACTACCATTCACAGGTTACAGATCAAAAAGTCACCATTTCTGCTCCAAGTTACAGGGCCTCAGAACTACAAACAGAACTTTATAGCATAAAAAACTTTCTTCCAAAACTAGATTACAAGTTTCTATAACTCAAAATACTGAAAACTGCCAGACTCAAGGATATACTATGTCTGTCAATTTCTTTTAAAACCTTGGTATATCATATACCCTAAAAATTATGTTAAGATGAGAGTTTAGGAATTGGCATTTACTTAAAATATTGTTACTAACTACTATGAAAAGACAACTAAATTGACTTAATAATTTGAGCACTAGTTATTAGTATTTGGGTAAAAGTTTTTAGAAGGGACAAAAAGATGTGTACATTATACACTGGATTTCTTTGGCATTTATTAACAATAATGGGTTTTTGTTTAATGATTTCACTTTCATGAATAGAATAGTAACTGTCCCCCACCCCCATCACAGGTGGGGGCAATTTTTAGTTTCTATTTGTATCAGCCAGGGGGTTATGCTGTGGTAACAAACATCCCCCAAACTCAGTGGCTTATAAACAAGGTTTCTTTCTATTCATGCTACATGCCCATCACAGGTCAGCAGGGGAGCTGTTCCATGTCACCATGTCATGTCCTCACTCAGGGAGGCAGAGGCAAAGTGACCAGTAAGCAAGAACTTTGTCGGTCGCCATGGCAGGCAGAATGGAATATGTAGAATTCTACACTGGCTCTTAAGGTTTTCCCTTAAATGTGACACGTATCATCTCCACTCATATTCCCTTAGGAAAAGCAAGTCACATGGTCCCATGGGCAAAGAGGTGCCCCATGGACTCAGAAGGAGGAGATTTAGCGAACATCCCCAGTGGTAAACATACACACTGTTAAAAGGAGTTCTGCAGGATCCTTTTACTTTTAAAGGTTAAACATGCAGCTGTAGCTAATTCAAACATCAGCCATAACACGTCTGCCTTTACAATGCCCCCTTGCTCTATCCAGCCATATCCTGGGCTGGGCAAAGGAGGAAATCAGTAATTTGTATCCAACAGAAACTAACTTGATTCTCCCTTCTAATTGGAAACAAAACTTGGATATGAAAGTAGTAAGAAGAAATTAAGGTCTCAGTTAATTTGTTTCTTGTTGAGTGATAAGGGAAGTATAGAGAGGAACAAATACATTTCTTTGTTTTCAAGTAATCAGTTTTTTTCACACAGAGAATGTGCTCCATCGGGCTACTCTCCACGGGCTTTACAATGTCACCCTCTGCTGGGCTTTTCTCCGCCTGCCTCCTCTGTTACCAGCACTTTCAAACAGGTACTTGCAGGAAACAGACATGGTCTGAATTTTTTTCACAGGCCGATGAGAAATTAGACCTGGAACTTGCACTTGTCATCATTTATTTTAAAACTGGAAAGGACCTCAGATGTCGTGCCAGGAGACCGTTAGTTGTCCTCAGACATCTGCCCCCCTCCTCCTATACGCAGAAGTACAGATGACAACTACGTGATAGGACAGCACCTCACACCTCTCACAGCTAGCTGTGACCACAGGACTAGCTGTCTGTCTGAGTGGAAGCTAGATCACGCCTTTTAGATCACGCCTTTGAAGGAATGGATGCATCTTCCCCTTGGCCCTTTCTCTCTTCTCATTGGCTGGTATGTGGACATGACGGCAGAGGCTAGGGCAGCATTTTTAACCACCAGCGTTAAAAAGCTAATGGGAAGCTGTGTGTTGAACATAGCGCAGCAACAGGAGAGAAGGACTCTGAGTCTCTGAAACTATGAAGCTTCCATGACAGCCCTGGAGTGTGTATGCAAGGACTGTATGTAAGAGAAATACATGTTTATAATAAAGTGTCAACTATTTCCATGTCAGCTGGTTCAACTCTCCTGTTTTCTGATGAAGAAACTGAGGCCAGAGAGATTAAAAGATGTGTCCACGGCCATACAGCTATCCCCTCTGTAGACTGTACATTAAAATGATGGAAAATGTCTCATTTCTCATGTTAATGGCCATGAGAGTAAAATTTCTTACAATTTCTTTTTTAATGATTTAATGTCATATTCAGCAGAGGGAACAATAGAACTTAATGCTAATAACTACATCACTTCAAGTTTCCTAGGATAATCAACATGTCCTATTAACAGAAATTATTTAATTCAATATAGATTGCCAGGGTTCAAAGCTAACGGGAAATTCTGAAGATTGAGGAAGCAATCTCTTGGAAGATATTCTCGAAATACATTTCCCAAAGTCTACCGGAACACAATCAGTGGGTTGCATTGTATTTGTTCTTCTTTCCGAGAAGGGATAGTAAGGCTTCAGATGGAATTTGAATTTGGCTCTGATGGTGTAAGCACCCAGCTTTTAGTACACATACAAGAAACCACAAACTTAATTACCTAAAATGAAGTCCACCCATTGAACCACACTTGCTTTCAGTTAACTTTTTCATAAGAAAGGAGGAAAAAAATGGTTCTCAATTCACCATTTCTTTGACATCCTCATTTGCTGTTTTAAAGTGCCACTCAACAGGAATTATGCTGTTTGACGTGGTTTGAGCATCTGATGCTGTGAAGAGTTGCGAAATGACTGGGAACTGTTTCAAAGAGCAAAAACATCTGACCTTGTTGGTTTAAGCTGTGGATAGTTTATGGAAAATGAGAATTCTTTTTCTCCTTTGGAATATACTTTTAGGAATATACTTTTAGGAATATACTTTTGGAATTTCTTTTAGGTTCTACTTAGTTGTCCTTGTGTTTGGATGGCTGATATGAGTCCTAACATCACAACTAAGACCTCAGGGGACCAGCCGAAGCCATATGGTTCGATTTTATCCACTCCTCTTTCCGATCTCCCACACAGCTGTCCTGAGTCATTTTCGCTGCTAGCAGAAATGACAGCTAGTGTAAGAGAGGCTCACTTTCCCACAACAAATCATTGCTTTTTGCTTCACTTCACTTCTTGCTCTCAAAATCTCTAATTTGGAACTCAGAATTGCTAGAAGGGAACATGTTAATATCAGTTATTTTTTAAAAATCTGATGTCACATACCTGCTTTAAAAAATATCAAGTGCTCCCTGTTACCTAGAGAATGCCTGAGCTTTACCATCATAAGACCTTCAAGTCTACCCATCCTGCCTCTCAAGCCCTACCGTCCCCCATTGCTCCTCTTTGCCACAACTACCTTGGACTATTCTCCACATCAGGGACCCATCCTTCTGTACTTTCTGCCTGGGGTGATCCCCTCTGCCCTCCCACCCATTTTTTTCTCTGAGAAGTTACCTTTTTGCTTGGCCTCTCTCTTAGTTTTTCGCACCTCTACAATATCACTGGTTTAACTGTATTTTAATTATTTATGTATCTGCACCCCCTGCTAAGTTGTGAGCAACTCAAAGAGAGGAATCATATCCTAATTTTACTCCAAACATCTGGTACAGTTCTTGGCACACAGAAGATGTTCAATATATGCTTGCTGAATCAATAGATACTTAGCAATAAAAGGAACAGAAAGGGTCCTAAACTATAGAGTCTAAATCATTAAAATGAAAAAAACCCCTAAATGTGTAAAAGAAATCATAATTTACAATAGTGTCTCTTTATCCCATCTTTTATGTTGAGAGAAAGAAGCAAAAAATTTATGGAGCTGAAAAGTTGCATGAGAGGCAATGGATGTCTTTACCCTAGGAATTAGAAGGCAGAGATTTTTTGAGTTTCAGCTCCTTAACTCTAGGCAGTTTACAGTTATAAAATTAAAATATAAATCCCACCTCATTCGAAAAAAAAAAAACACAAAGTAACTCTCAGGCAACAGTTGGCAAGGAATACCCCCTGATATTTTCTTTTCCTTTTTAAAATCAGTTTAGAATGGAGATGAAAATACCTGCCGTACTTTCCTCACGGCATGCAAGGTTCCAACGAGCTGGTGGCCATGAAAGCACTCTATAAACTATAGAATGAGATGTAAATGAAAGGCATCATTATCCATAGATGGGAAAGAAAAGCAAACAAGTACCCTTCACTCAACAATCCTCTTCAGAGTGGTTACTGTGGACCAGGCAAGGTAGCAGGTATTAGGGATTCAAAGAAAATATGGAGATCAGGACTGCTCTGGCAGGTTCTCCCCCAGACAGATCTCACCTATTCTCAGGTGTACTCACTCTATAACTATTTCAGTCCCCATGGGTCTGGGTGTCATGGTCTGAGGGCAGGTCTGGATACAGCAAAGGAACAGATGCACCTCCAAGGCCAAGACATGCACCAAATACAGAAGAAAAGGCTCCACCATGAACCACCACCAAGCACCCCTCACTTCGCAATTTGACAGGGTATAGCAGAGCTGGTCACTTCTTACTGGAAATGAGGACTGAAATAGAAATTAATTTTGCATTTTTCTTATGTGAAAGAACCAACAGCTCCAAATATCACGTTAGAACATTTTTTTAAATTAATTAATTTATTTATTTTTGGCTGCATTGGGTCTTTGTTGCTGCGTGCGGGCTTTCTCTAGTTGTGGTGAGCAGGGGCTACTCTTCGTTGCGGTGCGTGGGCTTCTCATTGCGGTGGCTTCTCTTGTTGCGGAGGACGGGCTCTAGGCATGCGGGCTTCAGTAGTTGTGGCTCGCGGGCTCTAGAGAGCAGGCTCAGTAGTTGTGGCACATGGGCTTAGTTGCTCCGCGGCATGTGGGATCTTACCGGAGCAGGGCTCGAACCCGCGTCCCCTGCACTGGCAGGCGGATTCTTAACCAATTTATTTTAAAAATTGTTTATGAAGCACTCATTCTTCCCTCGCATCCAACCTGGCTAAGTCTTGGATCTACAGGAAGTATTAAAAATCGGGATTCCCTGGTGGCGCAGTGGTTGAGAGTCCGCCTGCCGATGCAGGGGACACGGGTTCGTGCCCCGGTCCGGGAAGATCCCACATGACTCGGAGCGGCTGGGCCCGTGAGCCATGGCCACTGAGCCTGCGCGTCTGGAGCCTGTGCTCCGCAACGGGAGAGGCCACAACAGTGAGAGGCCCGTATACCACACACACACACACAAAAAATCAAAGACTATGCCTCTTTTAGCATTATGTTAAAGATTACGTTTATTCGTTTATCCATTCATTCATCCTACCAATATTTATTTAGCACTTATAACATGCTAGGCAGTAAGTGAGGTACTGGGGAAACAGCCATTACCAACCAGAGCTGGCCTACAGCAAATATTACGCAAGTAACTTTAATTACCATTGTGGTAAGCATTACAAGAGCCGTACAGGGTTCCAAGCAGTACAGTGAAATCTGTGGGGAGCAAGGAAGGATGGTGGAGGGGTAAGAGGATGCTTTCCTGAGGCAAGGACCTCAGGGCTGAGACAAGGGTAGGTGGAGCTGGTCAGGGAAAGTGGGAGAGAAAGCAATCAGGGGTGGGAACTGCAGGACTGCAGGCTCCGGGTGGGAAGGGGCTTGGCCAAAGTGTGTGTGGTGGGGAGGAACCCACAGAGGTAGCGGGGGGTCAACCCCTTCTCGGGTCAGAACCTGAGAGCAACACAAAGCCATTGGAGGAAGGGCGTTAAACAGTAACACGATCAGATATGCAGTAAAAAGCAAAAACAAAAGGCGACTTTCATACCTAGGAGAGTGGTAAGAAGCATAGAGAATTTGGACAGAGTTGAGAGTCTGGAGCCATCATGGTTGCAGGACCCCTTCATTTTATGCATGAAGACACAGCCCCAAAAGTGAAGTCACTTCACCAAGAACACAGAGGGAGAGATACCGGCAGAACTTCCTTTTTATGACTCTTGGTCCAATGGGGTTTTTGTTGGTTTGTTTCGTTTTTTCTATAAGAGCAACCTCCACCCTTTAACTGTGAATCTGGAGTCATATCTTTCCTACCCTACGAGTCACATCTACATCATCATAGCACTGACTGCTTTCTTGCCACTTTAAACGTCATGATACTACTAAAAAGAGCAGCAATCATTTATTAGAAACCTGCCCTGTGCCAGGCAACCTGTTAGGTGCTTTCCATATTTAATCTTCATAACAATCTTGTAAGGTGGGTATGATTTTTTACTGTTTTACAGTTGAAAAAACCTGAGGTTCAGAAATATTTTTTAAATTGCCAAGGTCACACAGGTAGTTAAGTGTGATCAGGGTCCACATCCATTTTCCTCTGGCTCCAAACCAATGCTACTATACCACACACACTCTAGACTGTATCATTATCTGATGCCCAATTCTTGTCTTTTGCGAAAAATCAGAATGGGAAGGAAAAGATTTCCTGGTATAAATTTTAAAAAGCAAAAACACCTACAGGAAATTTTCTGAAAAGTTAACTAACTGAATGCATAAATAAATCAAATATATACAGCTAAATACAAGCAGTAGTAGGAACTGAAAAACTTCAGAAGAAAATTTTTATGTTTAATCTACCACACTAATGGCACATTTTAAAAATGCTCCATCAGCCTGTTACAGGAGATACCTATTGGCAACAACCACATGTCGGAACAAGATGAAAAGAGACCCTTCAAATGGTCTGGTCTACAGGCTCAACTAGAATTGCAACGCTGCTTACTGAAGAGCAAATGGGATAATGGAGAAAAAAAGAGCACCTCTGACAGACCTGATCCCAACCTCTGAACAGGTAGAAATGAAATTTAAAATTAGCTTCCTTATAGTAAACACTCCAAAAATTGAAGAGGAAGTATAAGAAAACAGAAAAAAAAAAAAATCTGGCCCTAATGAGAAAGCTATGTACCTAGAAAAAAAATGAAAAACAAGAAAAGTCTTAGAAGCAATTAACAACCCCCTGAAATAAGTCTTGCACACCACGCGAGAAATTTTCAGGGAACAGCTGCTATTCATTCTCAGGGAAAGAAAAAGAAACATCCCTATAAAGAAACAGGAACAGCAGGATGCACTCACTCCATGACAGAAGCAGTAAGATCATCATTGCATAAATATTAAAATCAGTGCTGCAGAAAATTGGGTTAGTCAATCAGAAATAGATAAAAGAGGTACATATATGGAGGCTTGAAAAAGTAATTAGACGTTGAAAAAAAAAGTAAGAGAAGATGGCATAAAAGAGGGCATTACAAATTAGGTGACAATCCATTTCAAAAAATAAAAATAATCAAAACATGCAAAAGAATAAACTGGCCTTGGGGTATCATTTTTATTCTTAACTAAACTAGCAAGAGTTTAAAAAAATAAAACACTCATTGCTAGAGAGGCTATCAATTCTGTCCCTTTATCTCGGTGTTGAAATTGGCAGTCTCCATTCACTGCTGGTGGAAGGCACCAGGTTATGTATGTCAAAAACAATAAAACTATTCATAATGGTCAACCCAATGATCCCACCCCTGGAAACTTATGTAAGGAAATAAATCAACAGAAGAAAATGGCTATATTTAGGGATATACTTACAGTGGCATCAGGTACTATACAATAATGAAAAACAGGAAATAGACTAATACCCAACAGCAGGATAAAAGCTAAGGAAAATCAATTTGAAGTACTTTTACACATCCATTAAAATTTAACACGATGACTATAAAGGGAAATGGAAAATGATATGATGCTAAGAAAAAACTGGAATGCAAAGTTACAGGCTGGCTATGACTCCCGCTCTGTAAAAAAACTATTACTTGTACCCGAGCGAAGACAGAAAGCACCTGACAAGAATTCACAGAATTAAAAAACGTGTTGTGATGGTCAGACTTTACATCTTTTTAAATCAAATTTTAAGACGCAATTGCTATAATATGCAATGAAACACGGGTTCCACACTTTATTAGCTGTACTACCTTAGGCAAGAAGTTTAACTTCCCTGAAATTAGCTTACTCACCTATAAAATGAGAAAACCATATTTTTATCCCTTAGCAGATTAAATTATGTGATAAACACTTACATAGCACTTACTATGATCCTGGCACTGTTCTAAGCACTTTACAAATATTACCTTTTAAAATCATCAAAACAACATTTTAAGATGAAACAAAAAGAGGTTCAGTAATCCACAGTGACAACAGCAAGAGAACAATAACTTTCACTAGCTTTCCGATGTCCATGGGATCAAATCCAACAGTAAGAGCAACTGCTAACATTGACTGAGTGTCTGCTAATGTGGAATGTGTTGTGCTAAGTGCTTTCCTTGCATTGTCTTCTATAACCCTTACAACAGTCCCTTAGGTAGGTACTATAAGTGTGTCCTCAGGATATTCAGGCTCAGAGACGTTACGTAACATGATCGTGAGCGAGACAGCAAAGATTTGAACATGGGTCTGTGGGAGTTCAGAGGCTTCGTCACTACATGACAGTTCGTTCCATTTTGTTAGGATGGTGTACACAGTCTTTCAGACCCTGAACCTTGCCACACCTATCTCACTCCAGATCTGGGAGAGTTCTGAGTTGACACCAAGACCTTTTAAGCCCCTGGTCTCTGCTCCTACTGTTCCTCACCTGGTCTTCCTCAAAACTCTTATTCATCCCTCAAGGCCCCACCTTCCCAGACCTCCAGAGACACAGTTAAACTGTTCCCTTATCTGCTGCTCTTTCAGTTAGAAATTTATGCTTGTAAGTCACCATGTACCATATTGTTTCTACATTTCTTTACCAGCTTGTTTCTTACAGATTATGACTTTCACAAAGGCAAAGACCATGTTTTATACAATTTGGTATACACTGGATTCCTGGCTCTCAGCACAATTCCCAGAACATGACAAGGACCGAACAACCACTTGCTGAATTAACACACACCTCCGGTGCACAGGATATTCCCAAGAATCACCTGTAACATCAAAGCACCATATGCTATGTACAAAGGATGGAGAATCAAGAGCCCATATTTCTCAATACTCTTTTTCACAGAGCTTTGATGCTGAAGGTAGTTTAGCTAAATGAGAATATAAAAGGGACCTCTCTATCAAGAAGACTTCCCAGATGTAGTAAGTTTGGGTTCAGTGTGCATGGTACCATGTGTTTACTCATTAAGCCTGTTAGCCTGCTGCTTGGAAACTGCACGCTCACTGGCTTACTTTCTCCTTCTAGACAGTAAGCTCCTCAAGGACAGACATGTGGGTATTCCTCATAATCTCCAAATCCAAGGACAGTAACTGTCATGTAACTGACTAAGGAATATTTGTCAAGTGACTGATTGAATGAATGGGGTTGAGACATTTTCTTTCCTTATGTCTTGACAAGATAGTTCAACCTGTAGCATGCTCTATTATACCAGTGCCAGACTTAAAAAAAAAATCTTCAATTTCATGATATTCCTAAAATTTTGTGAAAAAAATTAAATGAACTACAAAGGATAAACTACTTGTCCATCTATGTTGAATCTTTCTGTACTCTCTTCAATGATTGGGAAATCACTGTGAGCCCTAACCCCATAAAGGATTTATTTTTTTCTCTAAAAAATGCTTCCCACTTGAACCTTCTTTAAAAACACACAAAATAAAAAGATTCATTTGGTGGACATGTTCCCTGCTTATCCTGAGATCAGTTCAGGGCTGAGGAACTATTATTAGAAAGCTCCCAGTTGAAGAAGATGCCTTCAAAAAGGAAAACAAGATGTGGGATACTGTGTGTTCGAAGCTAATTTTAATTATACAGGCTACTAGGGTTACTGAGATATGCCAAACATTTAGCTAATTAGCAGACTCTTGAGACAAGAGAGCTGCCTAGAGCTACACAGTTTTTCCTCATTATGAGTGATGACAAATTCTAGTTAAACACCCATTATAAATACACTCTATTTGTTCTTTCTTAAATTCCAATAACATGAGCTAATTTAAACTTGAAAATTAGTCATTAAGACTAAAATGGAGATCTTCCACTTTAAACACAATAATCCAACATCAGCCACCACATTGGAAACGTTTTTAGGAAAGTAAAAAATTATTAATGTTGATTTTCATACTATACTTATAAGTTCAAAGACCTGAAATTGAAATTAATTAGAAAACTTCACTAAAAAATTCTATGGATGCTGTTCAACAAAATAGTAAAACCTAAGTTAGTAAATACTGAAGTGCCTGGAACTCTCTAGGAGCTGGTTTTGAGGGCATATGAAGCACTTAGAAATCAGGAAAATAGAGATAAGAGGAAAACAGCTATCTTTTGTTAAGTACTTAAGTGTGCTGCAGTATACTAGGTGTTTTACAAAAAATCACCTAATTCCTCAAATCAACCTGGGGAAATCATTATTCCTACTTTACAGATGAGAGACCAAGGCTCATGCAGTCTGAGTAAGGTCATCCAGTTAGAAAGTAGCCTGGCTAGGTTTGATGCCAAAGATTGCTTTTCTTAGGCTTGTTTAGATGTCATCTTATATCTGAGAAGACTTAGGAATGATATAATTAGATACATTTAGCCTTTGGGGTATCTGGTACTTATAGAGGTGTTTTGCTCAGGACCCAAGCATGAGGTAGATGTGTCTCTGTCAGCTTTTCTTTTAAAATAGAAAGTAGATCCAAGGACACAATCCAGGTTTCTGAAGTCAGTGGGATCTCCCACAAGGCTTTTCACATAAAGTGGTCCCTACCCATGGAAACATCTGAACAGGCTAGTGGTTGTAGCAGATGGCAGTTCCCAAAGACGGCTGCTATAGTATCTCCCATGCCCTGTGCTCTGCAATATAACCTTGCCACTCCCCCATCAAGAGGCAGGGCCGATAATTTCACCCCCTTGAATCTGGGCAGGCTCTGTGACTGCCCTGACAAATAGAATTGGAATAAGGGCCATTGCCTCTGGGAAGCCAGTTATCTGGTGAGAAGCACAATTACCCTCAGACCACCATGCTGTGAGAAGCCCAAGCCATGTGGAAAAGTCATATATAGGTACTTGTCAATGGCCCCAGCTGACCTCATGGCCAACATCCATTGCCAGCCCTGTGACGAAGCCCAGTTGAGCCTTAGGATGACTGCAACCCCAGCCAACAACTAAATGCAAGTGCGTCAGGGACCCTAAGCAGGAACTGTCTAGCTAAACCCAGTTGCTCCACAGAACCATGAGATAATAATAACTTGCTATTTTACAGCACTACATTTTTCAGTGGTTTGTGATGCAACAATAATAGATAATCAGAACAGTGGTGGTATTGGTTTTCTTCTATGGGGTGAAGCAACTATTTCTTTTAAGCAACTGGGAGTAGATATTTGGGGGGATATATTAAAATAGCATACATCCCTGCCATGGTAGCTAAGCAAATTCTCCTGTTGAGGGTTATTCCTTTAAAGAATTGAGAGACTATGAAAATGTACCTATGTGAACATTCTTAAACACAGTGGGTTCACAGCAAAATGATTAGATATATTTGGAGTTAGTTTACCATAAGGCTGCCAAACAATTCTCATTTTTTTAAAGCAGTAATCAAACACAATTTAGTCCCTGAACAACTTCAGGATGCCAATAACCTGATTTATGTTTGTATTACCTGCCAAATTCCACCTGAGCTGATAAGAGAGACTTCAGCACTAATGATTCTAAAGTAAAAAAATAAAATTTTGGAAACAGAAGGATACTCCAAAAATACTTGTAGGTTAAGTATAAGAGAAAATAATGTTTAGATAAAAAATAAACTCTTTTCTAGGGGATGTCAGAAGGCTAGCACAGATTTAACCAAATCTCCTCAGCCTCTGGATATATTGTTCAGTTTTTGGTGTTTTTAACAACAACCTTAAGGCCAGGGCAAGATAGTGAATCATGAAAGAAAAATTTACTAATACTCAAAATCCTGTACTTAGTAACAAAAAGAGGGCAAATAAAATATATTTCAAAAAACTTTCAATAACAAGGCTCAAGAATAAAGGAATGATGGTGTTTGATCGATATACTCTAAACCCTGGGCAATGTGGTTAACTCAAGTTTTCTTTCATTAACTCCAACAATAAAAATTTTAAATTATTGCCACTTTGCTAAATAATGGGAATAGTTTCACAACATTACTTTCATTGTATCTTTTAAAGAATTCCTAAAAAGCAAAGCTATTTGTCCACATGGACAAATTGTTTTTACCTTCCTAGTTTACAAAGCCCTGAAAAGTTACAGGGCTGCATTCATTCATTTACCACACCACCTATAGCACAATGAAGTTTCCACTGGTTCTCAACTGAGATGGAAATTGGGTGAATGGTCCTTTCCCCTCCTCTCACAGAGATGTGCATTTCCAGAAAAAAAGCAACTAATATTTGTGGTAGCATGACTGTTGTTCTTCTGCTGTAAATCCTTGTGTTTTAAATGCTTTTTGTATAATTTCCTTTCCCTGAGTGGTAAAAGTAATAAATGTTCATTAAGGAGGAAAACATTTTAAATGCAGAAAGGAATTTTTAAAAAAGAAGAAT
Source organism: Hyperoodon ampullatus (assembly GCF_949752795.1). Taxonomy (NCBI): domain Eukaryota; kingdom Metazoa; phylum Chordata; class Mammalia; order Artiodactyla; family Ziphiidae; genus Hyperoodon; species Hyperoodon ampullatus. The sequence goes on from NC_136915.1 coordinate 157,317,619, forward strand.
CTTCCATAACCCTGCAACCCAGAGATACCCTGCTCCCATCATTTTTTCTGTTTTTTGGTCAGTTGACACAAGCAAACTTCTCTTGTGGATTCTTCAGATGCATTTCATGATCTGATCACAAAATTCCTGTGTATGTCACAACACTGATATGGCTTCTGCTTACACAATCAGAACCATAAGCCAATCTTTCTTAAGGCTGATATGATATCTTGGTTTAAAAAAAAACACAAAATCAAATGATGGAAAAGAAAGATGTCATGAAACAAAGGGATAAAATTAAAACAGATAAAACTGGAAGCTTATGATCCAACCACACTGAAGAGTACACTGCATAAATTTTATGAAAATTTGATGACAAATTAAGATGCTACAACTGGAAGTTAATTTTCCATGGAAACCAATGGTATGAAAATAATTATTATAATAACCAAAATTTATACAAAAATAAAACAAAGGAGGTGTTAACAGCTAATGTTAAGTTTAAAATAAAAGCTATTTTTTTCCATTCATCTCTGCAGGTACATGTATCTTTGCCTTAAAACAAAGTAAAATATCACTGTACTACAGAAACTTAGATGCAGAACTATTTAAGGAGTAAAAAAATTCACCATTGCTCCAACTCAGAAAATACTGTCATTGTTAGCAGGTAATGTCAGTGTGCTCCCCAAACTGAGACATACCTTAAGAAGTAACTTTTGAGCATATTTTCTATGACAAACTGAGTAAGACCAATAATATCCAGTTCAAAGAGTTCATCTCAGTTCAGTTATCTCATCATCCTGAGGTTAAAGCAGGAATCACATAAATTTTGATGCTCTCAGTGCACAACACTGGGTAAGGGCGCTCTTCTTCAGGAGTATGAAACCTATTGAATGACCTAAATCTCTCAGCAGTCAGGGAAGCGATGCTGCCTAACCATATTTATATGTTTAATTCAGCACTATTGGAATAACTTACGAATATTTCAAACCTGTTTAAAAAATACAGCTATCCCAGTTCTTTATCCTAATTGATTGGAAAGAGGTACAGATGGATGGGTGGATGACTGATTCTAGAAGAATACTTTAATCTGGGATTAATTTCACCTAATGTCATGATTCCCCAAAGGTCACGATTGTTCCCATCTTATGCAATGTTCTTATTGCAATAGCCAAGATCTTGGGTAAAACTCAAATGCAGCATAATAAAGGATGGGCCAACTTATCTGAGTAAGATCCAAGGAGGCCATTACTTAGGAATTCCTCATGAAGATATCCAGTTTTATAGTTTTATATTCATGTGTAAGAATAGAATTAACAAATTATTTTCTCCTGCCTTTTTACCCCTAGGGTCCAATGAAAGGAAAACGTTCAATTCCAGCAAAAATGAAACATAAGAAATATGATTTATTCATTAAATGTTTATTAGTATTATTAGTATTAATATTAGGTCCTGAATAAAACAAATAGGATCTCATCCTTGTGGACCTTACATTCTAAGTTATAAACACATTTTTAAAAGTGTAAACTCATTAGTAACGAAAAAAAAGCAAATCAAAACAAAAAGATACAGGGTAGCAACAACTAAAAGTTATAAAGTTCCCCACGTGGTCAAGGGCCAAGAGAAATGGACACTCATACTTTGGTGATGGGAAGATAAGTTGGTAAAAGATTGTTTTTGGAGAGAGGGTAATTTGGAATACATATTTAAAAAAATCTCTTTGTCTCAGTCATCTTACACATAGGGATTTATGCTAAGGGAATGACTGGAGATACAAAGTATTATGAAAAATTGTTCAGACAAGAGCACTGGAATCACAACTAACTGATGAACAATCATCGACAGGAAGACACTGGAACTCACCAAAAAAAGATGCCCTACATCCAAAGACAAAGCAGAAGCCGCAATGAGACAGTAGAAGGGGAGCAATCACAGTAAAATCAAATCCCATAACCGCCGGGTGGGTGACTCACAAACTAGAGAACACTTATACCACAGAAGTCCACCCACTGAAGGTTCTGAGCCCCACATCAGGCTTCCCACTGGGAGGAGGAATTCCAGAGAATCAGACTATGACAGCTAGAGGGATTTGACTGCAGGACTTCGACAGGACTGGGGGAAACAGAGACTCCACTCTTGGAGGGCACACACAAAGTAGTGGGTGCATCAGGACCCTGGCAGAAGGAGCAGTGACCCCATAGGAGACTGAACCAGACCTATCTGCTAGTGTTCCAGGGTCTCCTGAAGAGGCGGGTGTGGCTGTGGCTCACTACGGGGATAAGGACGCTGGCAGCAGAAGTTCTGGGCAGTACTCCTTGGTGTGAGGCCTCCTGGAGTCCGCATTAGCCCCACCAAATGGTCTATAGGCTCCAGAGCTGGGTCGCCTCAGGTCAAACAACCAACAAAGAGGGAACTCAGCCCCAACCATCAGCAGACAAGCGGATTAAAGTTTCACTGAGCTCTGCCCAACAGAGCAACACCCAGCTCTACCCACGACCAGTCCCTCCCATCAGGAAGCTTGCACAAGCCCTTAGATAGCCTCATCCACCAGAGGGCAGACAGCAGAAGCAAGAAGAATTACAATCCTGCAGCCTGTGGGGGGAAAACCACATTCACAGAAAGATAGACAAAATGAAAAGGCAGAGGACTATGTACAAGATGAAGGAACAAGATACAACCCCAGAAAAACAACTAAACAAAGTAGAGATAGGCAACCTTCCAGAAAAAGAATTCAGAATAATGATAGTGAAGATGACCTAGGACCTCAGAAAAAGAATGCAGTCAAAGATCAAGAAGATGCAAGAAATGTTTAACAAAGACCTAGAAGAATTAAAGAACAAACACCTAGAAGAATTAAAGAACAAACAAACAGAGATGAACAATACAATAACAGAAATAAAAAAGACACCAGAAGGAATCAATAGCAGAATAACGGAGGCAGAAGAACAGATAAGTGACCTGGAAGACAGAATGGTGGAATTCACTGCCACAGAACAGAATAAAAAAAAAGAATGAAAACAAATGAAGACAGCCTAAGAGACCTCTGGGACAACATTAAACATAATACAAATGCACAAACATTCACATTATAGAGGTCCCAGAAGCAGAAGAGAGAGAAAGGACCCCAGAAAATATCTGAAGATATTATAGTTGAAAACTTCCCTAACATGGGAAAGGAAATAGCCACCCAAGTCCAGGAAGTGCAGAGAGTCCCAGGCAGGATAAACCCAAGGAGAAACATGCCAAGACATATAGTAATCAAACTGACAAAAATTAAAGACAAAGAAAAATTATTAAAAGCAAAAAGGGAAAAACAACAAATAACATACAAGGGCACCCCCATAAGGTTAACAGCTGATTTCTCAGCAGAAACTCTACAAGCCAGGGGGCAGTGGCAGAATATATTTAAAGTGATGAAAGGGAAGAAGCTACAACCAAGACTACTCTACCTGGCAAGGAGCTCATTCAGATTCGATGAAGAAATCAAAAGCCTTACAGACAAGCAAAAGCTAAGAGAATTCAGCACCACCAAACCAGCTTTACAACAAATGCTAAAGGAATTTCTTTAAGCAGGAAACACAAGAGAAGAAAAAGACCACAAAAACAATCCCAAAACAATTATGAAAATGGTCATAGGAACATACATATCGATAATTAACTTAAATGTGAATGGATTAAATGCTCCAACCAAAAGACACAGGCTCCCTGAATGGACACAAAAACAAGACATATATATGCTGCCTACAAGCAACCCACTTCAGACCTAGGCATATATACAGACTGAAAGTGAGGTGATGGAAAAAGATATTCCATGCAAATGGAAATCAAAAGAAAGCTGGAGTAGCAATACTCATATCAGATAAAATAGACTTTAAAATAAAGAATGTTACAAGAGACAAGGAAGAACACTAAATAATGATCAAGCAATCAATCCAAGAAGAACATATAACAATTATAAATATATATGCACACAACATAGGAGCTCCTCAATACAAAAGGCAAATGCTAACAGCTATAAAAGAGGAAATCAACAGTAATGCAATAATAATGGGGGACTTTACCACCTCACTTACACCAATGGACAGATCATCCAGACAGAAAAGTAATAAGGAAACACAAGCCTTAAGTGACACAATAGACCAGAGAGATTTAATTGATATTTACAGGACCTTCTGTCTGAAAACAGCAGATTACACTTTCTTCTCACGTGCACATGGAACATTCTCCAGGATAGATCACATCTTGGGTCAGGATAGATCACATCTTGGGTCACAAATCAAGCCTCAGTATATTTAAGAAAACTGAAATCATATCAAGCATCTTTTCTGATCACAACCCTATGAGATTAGAAATAAATTACAGGGAAAAAAACATAAAAAACACAAACACATGGAGGCTAAACAATATGTTACTAAATAACCAAGAGATCACCAAAGAAATCCAAGATGAAATCAAAAATATACCTGGAGACAAATGACAATGAAAACACCATGATCCAAAACCTATGGGGTGCAGCAAAAGCAGTTCTAAGAGGGAAGTTTATAGCGATACAATTCTACCTCAGAAACAAGAAAAATCTCAAATAAACAATCTAACCTTACACCTCAAGAAACTAGAGAAAGAAGAACAAACAACCCAAAGTTAGTAGAAGGAAAGACATCATAAAGATCAGAACAGAAATAAATGAAATAGAAACAAAGAAAACAGTAGCAAAGATCAATAAAACTAAAAGCTGTTTTTTGAGAAGATAAAATTGATAAACCTTTAACCAGACTCATCAAGAAAAAGAGGGAGAGGACTCAAATGAATAAAATTAGAAATTAAAAGGAAGTTACAATGAACACTGCAAAGAGTAGCCCCTGCTTGCCACAACTAGAGAAAGCATGCGCACAGCAACGAAGACCCAACACAGCCAGAAAATTAAAAAAAAAAAAATTTAACAAAAAGAAAAAAAAGAAATGAAAGAAAGAAAAGAAATGAAAAAATGAAAAAAAGAAATGAAAAACGGACACCGAAGAAATACAAAGCATCATAAGAGGCTACTACAAGCAACTCTATGACAATGAAATGGACAACCTGGAAGAAATGGACAAATTCTTAGAAAGGTATAACCTTCCAAGACTGAACCAGGAAGAAATAGAAAATATGAACAGACCAATCACAAGTAATGAAATTGAAACTGATTAAAAATCTTCCAACAAAAGTCCAGGACCAGATGGAAAGCTATACCATGTTCCTGTATTGGAAGAATCAATATTGTGAAAATGACTATACTATCAAAAGCAATCTACAGATTCAGTGCAATCCCTATCAAATTACCATGACATTTTTTTTTTTTACAGAACTAAAACAAAAAATCTTAAAATTTGTATGGAGACACAAAAGACATCGAATAGCCAAAGCAATCTGGAGGGAAAAAAACGGAGCTGGAGGAATCAGACTCCCAGACTTCAGACTACAGTACAAAGCTGCAGTAATCAAGGCAATATGGTACTGGCACAAAAACAGAAATACAGATCAATGGAACAGGATAGAAATCCCAGAGATAAACCCACGATCCTATGGTCAACTAATCTATGACAAAGGAGGCAAGGATATACAATGGAGAAAAGACAGTCTCTTCAATAAGTGGTGCTGGGAAAACTGAACAGCTACATGTAAAAGAGTGAAATTAGAACACTCCCTAACACTATACACAAAAATAAACTCAAAATGGATTCAAGACCTAAATGTAAGACCAGACACTCTAAAACTCTTAGAGGAAAACATAGGAAGAACATTCTTTGACATAAATCACAGCAAGATCTTTTTTGACTCACCTCCTACAGTAATGGAAATAAAAAACAAAACAAATGGGAGCTTATGAAACTTAAAAGCTTTTGCACAGCAAAGGAAACCATAAACAAGACGAAAAGACAACCCTCAGAATGGGAGAAAATATTTGCTAACGAATAAATGGACAAAGGATTAATCTCCAAAATATATAAACAGCTCATGCAGCTCATTATTAAAAAAACAAACAACCTAATCAAAAAACGGGCAGAAGACGTAAATAGACATTTTTCCAAAGAAGACATACAGATGGCCAAGGAGCACATGAAAAGCTGCTCAACATCACTAATTATTAGAGAAATGCAAATCAAAACTACAATGAGGTATCACCTCACACTGGTTAGAATGGGCATCATCAGAAAATCTACAAACAATAAATGCTGGAGAGGGTGTGGAGAAAAGGGAACCCTCTTGCACTGTTGGTGGGAATGTAAATTGATACTGCCACTATGGAGAACAGTATGGAGGTTCCTTAAAAAACTAAAAATAGAGTTACTCTATGATGCAGCAATCCCACTACTGGGCATATACTCAGAGAAAACCATAATTCAAAAAGACACATGCACCCCATGTTCACTGCAGCACTATTTACAATAGTTAGGTCATGGAAGTGACCTAAATGCCCATCGACAGACAAATGGATAAAGAAGGTGTGGTACATATATACATCAAATATTACTCAGTCATAAAAAGGAACAAAACTGGGTCATTTGTAGAAACGTGGATGGACCTAGAGACTGTCATACAGAGTGAAGTAAGTCAGAAAGAGAAAAACAAATGTCGTATATTAACGCATATATTTGGAATCTAGAAAAATAGTACAGGTGAACCGGTTTGCAAGGCAGAAATAGAGACATATATGTAGAGAAAAAACATATGGACACCAGCGGGGGAAAGTGGGGGGAGGGGTGATGGTGGTGTGATGAATTCGGAGACTGGGATTGACATATATACACTAATATAAATAAAATAGATAACTAATAAAAACCTGCTATATAAAAAAAAAATTAAAAAAATGTTCTCTAAAGTATTAGTTAAATTATGGCATATTCAAACAGTATATTCATAGTGTGTATAGGACTGGTCCATTATTTTATACTTAAATTTTGTAATTTAGAATGGTTTAACATTTACAGAGAAGTTGTGAGAATAGTAAAGAGTTCCCATATACCTTACATCCAGTTTCCTCTACTGGTAAAATCTTGGATTAGGATGGTTCATTTGTCACAATTAATGAACCAAACATTGAAACGATATTCAGATTCCCATAGTTTTTACTTAGTGTCCTTTTCCTGTTGCAGGAGCACATCCAGGACACTACATTACATTTAGTTGTCATGTCTCCTTAGGCTCCTCTTGACTGTGACCATTTCTCAGATTTTTTTTTTTTGGTTTTGATGACCCTGAAAGTTTTGAGGAGTACTGGCCAGGTATTTTGTAGACTGTCCCTCAACTGGGATTTGTCTAATTTTTTTCTCATGATTATACTGAGGTCATGGGTTTTGGGGAGGAAGACCACAGAGGTCATTCTCATCACATAATACCAAGGGTACATGCTATCCACATAAACTTAACACTGTCACTGTTAATTTTGATCACCTGGCTGGGGTAGTGTTTGTCAGTTTTCTCCACTCTAACGTTACCTTTCTTGCCCCATATTCACAATGTACTCTCTCTAAGGAAGTCACTGTGCACAGCCCATACTTAAGAAGTGGGAAGTAATGCTCCACCTCCTTCAGGGTAGAGTAATACATAAATGATATGGAATTATTCTGCATAGGAGATTTATCAATTCTTCTCTATTTATTCAATCATTTATGTGTATCAGTATGGACCCATGGGTATTTATTTTTATAATTTGTATAAAGTAAATGCATTGTGCACTATTCCATATTTATAGCACAATCTACTACCGTATGATTAATTTTGTTGCTTCAATTCTTTCAGCTTTGACTGCTCGGAGCTCTTTCAGTTGGCTCCTGTGTCCCTGTGACATACCCCATCATTGTGTGTATATATTGTTAGCACTTCCTAATTTGGGCACTACAAAATACTCTAGGATCATCTTACATATATTGCCCAGCCCTATAGTCAGCCATTTGTCCAAAAAGTCTTGGTTCCTTTTTTTGGAGAATGGTACTAGAAACAAGATCTGGGTGCTGGGTATGTTTGTTGTTACTGGAGTGTCATTGACTCTAGGTCTTCTCAGCTGAGAGAGCAAGAAAGTGGTGTGTGTGTGTACATGCATATCTACACCTGCACATACATATACTACAAATACAGGTATCAACACATGTATGTACCTACATGTATATAAATATATGCATGCCCATACATGTGTCTATATGTTTACACATGTGCTTACACATATCTATCAATATTTCTATGTATCCATCTATATATTTGGCTAAACATTAATTCACACTGATATCACCAACTCTAAACCACTGCCACTGGATGCTCCTAGCCACCTCTCATGTGTTTCTAACCTCTCACTCCAACAGTGAGAAACCTGCCTCCACCATCCAGCATCCACAAATTCATTAATTACAGTGTTTTCAGAACTGTTAACTCTTAGCACCACTGCAAAAAAGAGTACAGTGCTTACATAAAGTTTCTTTTACTTTTACAGTCTCCATCCATCATTTCTAAAGTTACTTAGGTCACCCTCTTCAGTGAGGTTATTTCATATACTTGTAATACTGTTAGATTCTTTTGTCAGTCTACATTCTATCTTGGGATCCCCTGACTTCTTACATTTTTTTTTAATCTACAAACATTAAAACTCACTCTCTTTGTTGTAAAGTTCTATACATTTTAACAAATGCATAGTGCACTTTAACAAATGCATAGTGTCATGTATCTACCGTTACAGTCTCATACAGAATAGTTTCACTCCCCTAAAAATTCCCTGTGTTTCTCCTATTCAGCCCTCCTTTCCCCACAAACCTTTGGAAACCACTTATCTGTTTACCATCTGGATGGTTTTGCCTTTTTCAGATGTCATATAAATAGAATCATATCATATGTATTGTACCTTTTTGACTATATTCTTTCACTGAGCAATGTACACTTAAGACTCATCTATGTTTTTTCATGGCTTAGTAGCTCATTTCTTTTTATCACTAAATAATACCCCATTGTATATAGTTTGTTCGTTCACCAGTGAAGGACATCTTACATGCTTCCAGTTTTTTGGTGATTGTGAATAAAGCTACTATCAACACTCACATGAAGATGTTTGTGAGATCACAGTTTTTCAATATCCTAGAAGTATGGCTACTGGACATATGGTAAGAAATACCATACATAGCTCTGTAAGAAATTCAGGTCCAGGGCTTCCCTGGTGGCGCAGTGGTTGAGAGTCCGCCTGCCGACTCAGGGGACACGGGTTCGTGCCCCGGTCCAGGAGGATCCCACGTGCCGCGGAGCGGCTGGGCCCGTGAGCCATGGCCGCTGAGCCTGCGCGTCCGGAGCCTGTGCTCCGCAACGGGAGAGGCCACAGCAGTGAGAAGCCCGTTGTACCGCAAAAAAAAAAAAAAAAAAAAAAGAAATTCAGGTCCACTTCTGTTCAGAAAAAGATTATATTTCTATGTATTTAGGCATAAAACATAAACAGCTGTGATGGGATTTATGACCAATTTTATTTATTTTTTACTCACTTTTATATTTTCCCAGGATGTTTTGAAGTAATTCAAGCAAGCAGTACATTTATAATCAGGGAAAAATTAATTTAAAAAGTACAATTAAGCAAGAGAGTAACAGGAGTAAACCAAATCCAATGGCTCCATGTTGTTTATCTTGTTTCACTAGACTACCAGCTCCTGGCCAGCAGGGATTCTGATATGAGCTTACTCACTGTGACTGTTAAGGCATCACATGGACTGTGAAGCATTTCACTGTAAAGAGATTCTCTGTTCTTTGCCTACAGCTGGTGTTCCCTGACATTTGTGTCAGACTCTGTGTTATCTCAGACTCAGGAGAAGTAATGGAACCCTGGTCAGCATATGGGAGACACAGATTCCTGTCAGTGTGCCTGGACTCCACTTCTAATAAGGAACGTTCTGTTCTGTTTCTATTTTTATTTATTTTTAAATTTATAAAACCTCTTAGTTTCAGGTATACAGCTAAGTGATGCAGTGATATGTGTGTGTGTATGTATATATATATATATATATATATACATACACACACATTCTTTTTTAGATTCTTTTCTATTATAGGTTATTATAAGATATTGAATATATTAATAGTTCCCTGTGCTATACAGCAGGTCCTTGAATTGTTTATCTATGTTATATACAGTAGTGTGTATATTTCAATCCCAAATCCTAATTTATCCCTCTTCCCCTTTTCCCCCTTGGTAACCATAAGTTTGTTTTCTATGTCTGTGAGTCTTTTTCTGTTTTGTAAATAAGTTCATTTGTATCATGTTTTTAGATTCCACATATAAGTGGTATCATGTGATACTTGTCTTTCTTCTGCCTTGTTTCTGAGACCAACCTTTAAACCTCATCTTCCAGTTCTAGTCACCAGATTCCTGTCTTGTTTCTGGTCTAAGTGCCCTCAACTGTACAAATCCATAACGTATTAAAAAAAAAAAAAAAAGGTTTGCCTCCAATCAAGCAAGCCCTCAAATAATCTACTTATGAGCAGAAGTTTTGTCAGTAAATGAAAATCTGCAGTATAACATCACACTCTGACATGAACAAAAAAATGAAACCAGCTCATTAAGTTTTAGACAATATATCTGTCATTACCAGTTGTTTTAATTTTCAAAGAAGGAGGAACTTTGGCATCTATTATCATACAGAGTAAATAACTTAGATCTATTGTGAACGTAAAGCAGGCAGTTACAATGGCATCTTCATGTATCTATTATAATGTTGACAAGCTAAGCAATACATTTCCCCCCCTTACAAAGAAGATGTATGAATTTTTTATGCCTGGTTATTTATTTCTATCTTTTCTGAATGACAGGTATAGAATCCATTGTCAAAATTACCAAGAACCTTTTAGAAACAAATCATGAGGCTGTTGAGTACTATACCTCTGTTAATACTAAGTACTAATTACTCACAAATAAAGTCTATAAGAAGAGACACTACTCAAAGCCCAGATTCTTAGAAACATTACCACAGTTTTTGACATTCTCACCTCCAGGGCATAAATTATTAATTTTGGGTGAAGCTACCTCACGGAGTTTGCCAATCGATGAGTGAAACTTATATGCTTTGGTTTTATTTTTAGCATCACAGGGGAGATAAGAGAGAAATACGAACAACCTGCAGAAAAGGCACATGACTGTGTTATTGTTCTAGATACTCTAATCGGTGGTGAGCCTTAGGTGGCCCTCTCACTTGTCACTCATTCCCCCCACTCCACTGTTGTATCTGGGCCACTTGGGTAAAAAATACCCAGGCTAAAAGAGCGAGACAAATAAATCCAATATCTAAAATGACCATGCGGATCAAACAGAATCAAGGTTTGAAGAGGGCTTCTTTCCATTGTCTATTTAAATATCATGGTATTTGGAGAAGAGGCCAAAATTTTAAATATACGGTATAAGGTATACCTCATACCTTAATATTTAAATATAAGGTATAATTTTAAATATAAGGTTTGTGTTTGCTGTACTTCCCAAAGTTAAACAGGGAAGGTTCTGGAGGATAAATAAGAAGCTATGCTTTACAGGGCAGAGGAGATCAAGAGTAATTATGTTCAGCAACTTTTAGAAAACACTTTGCATCCAAGGAAGGCATATTTAAAAACAATCACGGGGCTTCCCTGGTGGCGCAGTGGTTGAGAGTCCGCCTGCCGATGCAGGGGACACGGGTTCGTGCCCCAGTCCGGGAAGATCCCACATGCCGCGGAGCGGCTGGGCCCATGAGCCATGGCCGCTAAGCCTGCGCGTCCGGAGCCTTTGCTCCGCAACGGGAGAGGCCACAGCAGTGAGAGGCCCGCGTACCGGAAAAAAAAAAAAAAAAAAAGGAAAAAGCAATCACATTTTGCAACAATGCTGGGAAAAAGGAAATCATTATCAACACCCTCAATCTTTAAATTAGATGAGCAGAGATCTGTTCTATTTATTCTGTAGCTGCAAACTGGCTAAAGAATGTGGCTATCTGTATACCAGAAATTAATGTGCTGGCTTGAACAAAAAACAGCTAAAACACACTAACTACCCAATGAACACTTCACAATGTGCTCCATCAGCCTCCCCATCCACTCACTATTCATGTCACGTCTCTGTGCTTGGCTCCCACTATTCCTTCTGCTCGAAATCCCTTTCCCCTCCTCATTTGCCAAGGCAAACTGCTTTCGTTCAAGGCCCTGCTGCAGTGCTGGCTCTCTGTGGATCTCCTCAGATCTCCCAATCAGGGTCCACCATTCCATTCCCATTCTCCCAAAAGACTGCATTAGGGTCTCTACTAGAGACTTCCTGTGTACGTATCTGTCGCCCCTTGAGTTTCCTGAGTTACATTGGTGCCTCATTAATCCTTTTTTTCCGTCAGCACCCAGACAATACCTAGCTGACAGTGAGAACTGAGTACACTGAGATAGGAATTTATTCAAGAGATATACTGTAAAAAACTAAAAATAGAGTTATCACATGATCCTGCAATCCACTCCTGGGCATGCATCCAGAGAAAACTATAATTCAAAAAGATATATGTACCCCAATGTTCATAGCAGCACAGTTTACAATAGCCAAGACATGGAAGCAACTTAAATGTCCCTCAACAGATGAATGGATAAAAAGAAGATGTGGTGTGTATACCCCGCCCACACACACAATGGAATATTACTCAGCCATAGAAAAGAATGAAACAATGCCATTTGCAGCAACGTGGATGGACCTAGAGATTACCATATTAAGTGAAGCAGTCAGAAAAAGACAAATATCATATGATATCACTTATATGTGGAATCTAAATTCCACAAATGAACTTATTTTGTAAAACAGAAATAGATTTACAGACATGGAAGACAAACTTATGGTTACCAAAGGGGAAAGAGGAGGAGAGAGACAAATCAGGAGTTTGGGATTAACATATACAAACTACTATTTATAAAATAAACAACAAAGACCTACTGTATAGCACAGGGAACTACATTCAATATCTTGTAATAACTTATAATGGAAAAGAATCTGAAAAAATACATATACATGCATGTATAACTGAATCACTTTGCTGTATACCTGAAACTAACACAACATTGCAAATTAACTTCACATCAACTTAAAAAATAGTTATGAAAAAAAGAGATGCTGTACCAGGACCCTAACACCGTGTTCGCCTGCATAAGGTCATGTCAGTGTATTAGTATGTAAAAGAGTAAAAGCTATTTGAAATAGGGTTTCAGTCATGTTCTGCTATGCCTAGCTTTTGGGATGATTATAGTAGTTGCTCCAAAAACCACCTTCGATGCATTGATTTCTGTATCTGTTGGGTACAGGTATCCCCTGCTTTTTCAAAGTTTGCTTTACACCACTTCGCTTTTACAAAAGAATTAGTACCTGTTTTCGCTAACCGAAAGAAATGTGAAGAGGATTTTTGCTTTTAGGAAAAAAGGCAAAAAGAGAAAATAGCATTCAGCGTTTGTTTTGCAGGAGCCATTATAAAGGCAGTGCATTCCCCCAGCAGTGACAGTGGCACTACCATGCTCCTTCCCCAGAAACTACATTCAGCATCTCAGCATGAAGCTGCTGTACCTGTGAACTGTGTCTGTGCTTTAGCTCAATTTATTTTGTGCATCCGTTAGCAAGACATGTCCGAAGGTAATTGCTTCATCACTTTGCACCATTCCAGGTTACGGGAAGTTTCCTAGGAACACTACTTTCGGATAGCGGGGGGAACCTGTGTACACTTTAATATTGCCCTTTCTCCGTGAGAGAATGAAGTGTGCTATGATGATATAAGTCTTTCTTCAGGGGACTAGGTATTAACTCTTACTTAGAACCAGAAGAATGCTGTTCCTTAACTTGGTTTCCACCATGAAATAGCAACTAACCTCAGAAACGAATCTAAGTGTCCTTTTTTTTTTTTTTTTTTAATTTATTTTATTTATTTATTTTTGACTGTGCCTCACGGCATGTGGGATCTTAGTTCACCAACCAGGGATCGAACCTTCACCCCCTGCAATGGAAGCACAGAGTCTTAACCACTGGACCATGAGGGAAGTCCTAAGTGTCCTTTTAACTAGTGACAACAATAACCACTATAATTTGCGTTGGACTTTATGTTTACAAAGCACTTTGTGGGTATTCTTTTATTCTCCTAACATTCTGTTCCTGAATTAGGAACTCTGCTTCTGTTCAACACTTAACATTTAGAGGGCTGATTCAACAAATCCCTCCTTCTTAGTGAATTTAAACTCTATACTCCTGTTCTACTCTAAAATAGACTACCACAGTGCCAGGAGAATTTGTAAGACCCTGAATGTGCCTGGCTCAAGTAACACAAAAATACTAGTTGGATAAAGAATGTTTTCCAAGATCAGTGAAGAGACAGAATTCTTCCCTCCTGTTCCATCTGTGCCGCAACAAAAGAGAATGATGCTGCCAGAACTAAAGCTCACATGAGCTGTTTTTCTCCCCAGAAACTAAAAGATTCTGGTCAGGTAGATCGTGCCTGAGATCCTGATGCTGTTTCTCTAATTATCTGGAAGAACCCGAGGCTGGTGCCCATGTCCTATGCATGCAAGAAGAGGAAATGAGAATGAGATCACTGAGTTAAAAGCAGGGAATCTTGGGGATGAGTCTTGGGCTAAAGTGATGTTTATGAAGCTGCTCTAGGAAGAGGTTTCTCTTGTCTAAAACAGATGCTCTCGGGAGCATCTTCACCCCCTACCTTCACTTTGGTTTGGGAACCCTCAACCTTCTAGAATGTCCACAAACCAGGAAGTAACTCCTTCAAGTCCATATCCCACTTCTTCCCACCTCCACAATTCATTCCAGCCCCAGCCTGAGCTCAAATCCAACCTGCACCTTGAAGGAGGGAGGGGAGGGGAAAGGAGGTGCTTTATAGAGCTTGACCCTTCCTTTGTCTGTAATATCAGCTTTACCCTTGTCAGTTTATTTTACCTTATTCTCAAGAGTGCTAGGGGGCTACCCTGGTGGCGCAGTGGTTGAGAGTCTGCCTGCCAATGCAGGGGACGCGGGTTCGAGCCCTGGTCCGGGAGGATCTCACATGCCGCGGAGCAACTAAGCCCGTGTGCCACAACTACTGAGCCTGTGCTCTAGAGCCCGCGAGCCACAACTACTGAGCCCGCGTGCCACAACTACTGAAGCCCGCACGCCTAAAGCCTGTGCTCCGCAACAGGAGAAGCCACCACAGTGAGAAGCCCACGCACTGCAGCCAAGAGTAGCCCTGCTCGCCGCAACTGCAGGTAGCCCACGCACAGCCACGAAGACACAGTGCAGCCAAAAATAAACAAATTAAATAAATAAATTTTTTAAAAAAGAAGCTTTAAAAAAAAAGTGCTAGGAATGTATAAATGACTTGGGAAACTGGGACAATTCAAAGTCATGGTCTTTTGCATTATCTGGTTTCCAAAAATAATTACTTGACCTTCCATGTGAGACAAGCACTCAAAGATAAACAGTCACTCCTAAGATCACCAAGAACAACCTTTAAACCGAAAAGTCAGTTTGCTATTCTATTAGCTGCTCTGCAGAGTCACAGGATAAGTAAACATGGTCGTATCTGTTAAAAAGAAGAGTTTAAATTGACTCTTAAGAGGGTTCCTCATTAGAGAACACCTAGATGGGAATTATATATCTTAGCATAATAAACATTATTGAGTCAAAGTTTACAATGTTCATTCACATGACTTGTTCCTCACCGGCATACTCTAGAAAGAGTGATATGGTGACTGTAGTCTTGAGCACTTAGCTTTCCTACTGACCTACAGGTACTGAGTGAAATTGCAGACTGTTCTCTGGTTTGTTTCAGGCTGTCAATCAATCCAATGCTTTGGAGAACATTAGCCCCCTCCAGGGGACTGCTTCAACCATAGCACATTCCGTGGGTCAGAGCCACTTCCCAGTTTTCACCAGCTGAATGCCACTGCTCCAAAGAGAGCTCTGACAGGTTGCTGGAAATTTTCCTCTTATCAAAGATGTCTCCTAATCTCTAAGTCTTCATTTCTGCAACTGGATGTCCTGACATTTACTGGAAGTGTAATGTACCGGAGATAGGTATAGGAGCTCTCACAAACTCAACAGGCGGGAAGCGGGCGTACCTAGAGCTTGATTCATTCTCCTTCTCCACTAAAGCCCATTAGAATGCTCTATTTCTTATCTTGTCACTTGATTGTACTCAGGAATTGGTGAGTTAGACAAGCATGTTTCAACTCAGTCTTCAACTCTCTGGATAATACTAAAATCAAAAGCTCACCGAACCATGATATGTCTCATTTGATAGAAAAGTGCCTTCTCATTTATACAAAGATATCTGGAAATAGTGAGTCAGAAACTATTATAATACGTGTAAATCTAGGACATACATACAAAACCCCAAACTCAAACCCTAAAACCCCCCAAAACAAAAAACCAGCATCAAATGATTCATTAACTCCTAAGGGAGGACAGCTTAAGAATGACAAATGTTAATCAAGGAAGAAATGACAATGTCTTAGCGTGTAGTGAGAGGGAGCACTTCAAAACTATGTCTTTTATTTGTCTTTGGAGAGGGAAGGGGACTGAATAGTGCCAAGACTGGAGTAATTTACCCTTAAATTATTTATATGCAAAACTATTAACCTACATAAAATGAAGCTGGATGATCCTAGAGCTTCCGTGAGCTCCTTGAGCTTGCCTGCTGTTAATCAGATATCAGATAATGGTGAAAAACTGAGGGTATTTAGGATAATGAGAAAATGACAATCCTACTTACATTACAGATCCCCAGGTATGCAAGTAGTTACTGGAGTTTTGTTATTATTATCCCCTTTAAAAATAATTTTTAAATCACACAAATAATATACTCATATTTTCCTTAAAAAATTAAAAATATTAAATTTTTAAAATATTTTGATAAGGATAAAAATCCCCTAACCACCACACCCAATCCAACTCCACTGTTGACAATAGCCAACATCTGCATTTTCTATGCCAGAAACCCTGCTAAGAGTTTACAGGAATATCTTTTTAATTTTCACAAATTCCTGCTAAAGTGAGTTCAATTATTATCCCCATTTTGCAGAGGAGGAAACTGAGCCATAGCACACTTATGTCTCCCATTAACTCAGGTGCCCACTCTTAGTAGTTAGGGACACATCCATCCAGGTTTTTCTATGGATCCCTGTACATTTATGAGTACTCATAGCACATGCAGGGTGTTGCTGTTTTGTTTCATTAAAAAACCTTAAATGGTATCGTACTATACATATCCAATCTACAATTTGCGTTTCTCCCTGACAGTTCATAAATCCTAACTCATTCTATTTATTTACTTATTTATTTGTTTGTGGTACGCGGGCCTCTCACTGTTGTGGCCTCTCCCGTTGCGGAGCACAGGCTCCGGATGCGCAGGCTCAGCGGCCACGGCTCACGGGCCCAGCCGCTCCGCGGCATGTGGGATCTTCCCAGTCCGGGGCACGAACCTGTGTCCTCTGCATCGGCAGGCGGACTCTCAACCACTGCGCCACCAGGAAAGCCCTAACTCATTCTTTTTAATTGCTGTCTAGTGTACTACAGCTGTAGCATTCTGCTAGTGACAAGCATGAAGGTTATTCTTGATTTTTCACTTATAGAAATGACGCTGTAGTGAAAGTCTTGTGCAAGCTTTCTCATTCACAAGGGCAGCTGCTTGGGTGGATATCAAGATATGGAAGTGCTGGGTGATGCTGAGCGCATGTTTAAATTTTAATAGATACTGCTAAATTGTCCTCCAAGATATGTACCACTAGTATGTAAATACATATTTTCCTATTACCATGCCAAAATCTGATATTATCAATCTTCAAATTTTTGCCAAGCTAAGGAATCATGTTTTAATACGCATTTCCCTGATTACAATAAAGGTTGTGTTAGGCAACACCATCTGACTGGTAATTAAATGATAAAGTGAGTTAAAGTAGGGCAACATAAAAAATGTATATATACATTAAGCATATTATTTATTTTAAAATACATGGGTGTGCATTCCCCCTCCCATTTTCTGACACAGGAACAAGGCTTCACAAGTGAGGGATCACTGACTGGGGCTCTACATATACTTTCTGCATTAACCACATCCTTATAATGTACATCTAAGATTCCCTGGTTTGGTTTCTTAAGGGAAGTGAGAACGTAAAAGACTTGTGAAATAATCTGAGTGCAGAATTTAATTTAATTTAACCGTAAGTTTTTAGTAATTGCCTTCATCAAGATTTTCCAAAGCATTTAATTTAATTTTCACAAAACAGCTCTCTTTCCACACTTGTGTTTCATTGGTTTACATATTACCTAACTAAATTACATAATTACAATGACATTCAACCAGTATAAGCAGGTTTGGAAACTGGTGCTTGGAAAACACACATTTAACTGAGAGAGCAAAAGCACAGAGGTATTCTAGAGAGTAGCCCACCAGCCATTCTGTGAGCCCACCCTGGACTGAAGTCAGCATCTTTCAGAGGGGTGTGTGAGAGTCTTCTAACGCAGCAGGTTGGGTAAGAGAGTAGCCACTGTTCTAGTGATGTGGAACATCTTTTCATATGCTTATTACCCAATATCCTCTACTGTGAACCATCTGTTCATGTCATTTACCTATTTTTCTAGTGGATTAGCCTTTTCTTAATTATTTACAAGTGTTCTTTAGAAATCCCAGTACTAATCCTTTGTCTTTTATGTCATAAATATTTTCTCCCAGGATGTTGCCTATCTATTAACTACTTTTCTGTAGTTATTCTGTCTTGCAGAAGTACTTAATTTTGACCTAATGAAATAAACTATTTTTCTTTCTTTTTAAAATATATTTATTTATTTATTTTTGGCTGCATTGGGTCTTCGTTGCTGAGTGCGGGCTTTCTCTAGTTGCGGTGAGTGGAGACTACTTTTTGTTGCAGTGCGTGGGCTTCTCATTGTGGTGGCTTCTCTTGTTGCAGAGCACGGGCTCTAGGGTGTGGGCTTCAGTAGTAGTGGCACATGGGCTCAGGAGTTGTGGCTCGTGGGCTCTAGAGCGCAGGCTCAGAAGTTCTGGCCCATGGGCTTAGCTGCTCTGCAGCATGTGGGATCTTCCTGGACCAGGGCTCGAACCCGTGTCCCCTGCATTGGCAGGTGGATTCTTAACCACTGCAGCACCAGGGAAGTCCCACTATTTTTCTTTCTTCATAGTTTTTGCTTTCTATGTCCTAAGAAAGCCTCCCCTGCTTTGCTAAGATTCTAAACATAGTCTCCTATGTTTTCTTCTAATACTTCAATAACTTTATAATTCCCAGATTCCAGATGAGGAACTTGAAGTTCAGAAGTTTTAGATATTTGACCAAAATTATAAAGCTAGAAATAACCTGGGATCCATATTGATATATATTTATATATAATCTCCAAAGCCAATGCTACTACTTTATACTACCTTCCTGAAGAAGGAATTAAAGTCTGAGAGAAGTAAAGTGAAATACACGGATGTCCAACAGTGGTAAAAACTGGATGAATGCACATGTTTGTACTGAGTACATAAATGGTTGACATATAAATGACTCATCATCAGCCACAGAAAACCAGCACAGTCTCTTCCACCCACAGAAACCGTGGTCAATAGTATTTAGATGTCCCAAGTGACTGGACATCTAAATACTATTGAGCAACTACTAGGTACAAAGTAATAGTTGGACCTCGAGGTCCAACTTCTCTTATTCATACATTCCTCCATCCACATTCAAGCAAACAAAAATATACCGAACACCTAGCATGTCCCAGGTAACAAGCGCCACACACTCATAGATGTGGACTTTGCTAGACTCCTTCGTATGGATAGTCTGCAAGTTCCTAAAGCTTTGCTTGCTCAAAACCAGCCTCTACATTTGCAATGTACCTTGAGTTGTGGTCATTTAGGTCACATGCCTTCTATCTGCTACCAGAAAGTGAGCCCACTAGGGTGATGAGATTTACATTATGCTCCTCTGCATCCCCCAAAGCACAGAGCCTAAGGCCCTGACAGTACAGGTGTCCTGTTACTGCAGTTACTACATTGTCATGTGATGGATGCTTCACTTCCTCTCTGGTGGACCACATTTGATCTTTTAAGGGTGGGCAAGAGTGAGTAATGAATAATGAATGAATGAATGAACACTTTGTATTTTCATCAAACACGGCCTTCTTAGTGATTTTATCTTTTCATTGAGGTCACTATTTATTCTCACCACTACCGGTCATCTTTCCAGGTGTCACAGTCTTGTTATTACCATTATCTCCTGAGTCCTCTGTCTTCCTTTAATACCTATAAGAAGCTGTCAAATCTTGTTGCTTCTATTGCAACCTTGCCTAAACCTTTTCTATTCTCCCTGCCACTACCTTGGTTCAGGTTCACTATCTCTTGCAAAAACTATTATGAATGATCTCCCACCCAGGCTCCCCATACTACTCCATATTACACCTGCTGATTCCACATAAACTTTCCTGAATCATAATCTCATTCTGACAATCCCTAGCTTAAAAACTTCAAAGGCTCCCATTAATCCACTGAATTGATTTTGGACCTCTCAGCTGGACATCAAAGCTCTGTGTATGACCCCATCTACGTTTTGCCTCTAATTTCCCGCTGCTCTCCTACCGATGCCTTCTCCTGACCCCTCCCGCTCCCCAATCAAACAGGACCATGTGCTTTTTATTAAATACGTTTTGTGTTTTCCACCTCTGTTACTTCAGCCTGGGGCACTCTCCCTCATTCTATCCTTTGAGGCCCATTGTAAACACCAGCTCTTTCATCAAGTAGGTCCTGATCCACAACAGACAAGATATCTGCCTTCTTTGATATCGGCAGCTCTTTGTGTTGTCTTCTTGGAATCGATCTTGTTTTATTTATCTAACCCTGCTTTATTTATAGTCATTTGGTACTTACCCTGTTTACTGCAATACAAGCGCCTTGTGGTAAGAGTCAGTGGTTTCCTTATTTTTGTGTTTATCTGCAGAGTTTGGGACAGAGCCTTGTACACAGAGGCACCCAGTAAGCTACTGGTTGACCTGAACAGTTCCCTCAACTCTACTGTAAGCTCCTTGAGGACAGTGACTTTAAGTACACTGTGTCTCTCAACACAAGTAAGGGCCTTATGCATAACAGGTACTCAAAACATACTTGTTTAAGGAATTTCATGGTTCCAGAGCAAGATTTTTCAAAACAGATATAACACTGGCATTAACCTAAAACATTCACTTAAATCTCTCTCACCAATTAACGTAAAAGAAAAAGAGAAGGAACACTGACTCTAACATTCATTATTCTTTCCTTTCGTTTTATGTGATAATGCCTAACTCTTATTAAGTGCTTATCACGTACCAGGCACTGCACTCAAAGTTTTACAACAATCACCTCGTGTAATCCTCCCAAGAGCACCATGAAGCACTGTCTTTTTCCCCAATGGATGGGCAGGAGGTTTAGAGAAGTGAAGTAACTTGATCCTGCAATGAGTAAGTGGCAGAGCTGAGATCAGAATCCAGGCAGTTTCTGCCTCCAAAAACCCATGGTTGTCACCATGATGCCATATGCCTTGGTTATGTTTGCCAACCCTTTTAATTTCAACAGTTTGGGTAAAAAAAAAATCTTTTAAAAAGTCCTTCAAGCTACATCTTAAAATCATTCTTTGACACGTAAGAACAACTTGACTCTCAGATTATTTTAATGGACGTAAAAATAAAGAATTGTTAAGTCTATCTCATCCACCTTCCAATGTAAGCTTCAAATTTAGGAGGCTGTTTTCTCAAACGGCATGCATGGTCAGTACTTGATTATGCATCCCCCCAAAGGGAGGTGACAAAGGTAACATACTTCCAAATAACCGAAAATCATTTAATTTTGGAACGCAGTCTAGAAATCTCAGAACCAAAAATAACCATTTAGTCCCCATTCTCCTTGTAAGTCTTCATATACTTGAAAACTCCTCTTGGTGGCCTGGACTCTGATTCGCTGGCAGAGTAAAGTGGTGTGGGGTTGACATAGATAATCCATGAGTAAATAGGCCAGAATTTCTCTCTTTTTGAATCTCCATTCAGTCTGCATGGAAAAGCACTAGCACCAATTCTGACCACAGTGCTGAAAAAGAATACACTAGCACCAAGGAGCTGATAGACTATGAAACTGAGAGAGAAGGAAAAAAGTTGTACTGGCCCTAAATATGATGAGAGCAACACTGAGGAAAAACTTACAAGCTGTAAGATAAAAGTCATTGCTTTCCTTAGGATTTCAGAGATACAAGCATGTGAAGTAGAGATGGACGCTAGTAGTTACATCTAAGAAAGAGCCACCAGCGGACTGGTCACCAATGTCTCTTTAGCCTCCAATGGAAATACTATTACTAAAGATGGGATTCATAACTTAAGATGAAATTATATCAAGCAACGACAAACGTTGTTCAATAAAATACAGTAGAAAACTGACTACTGATGTTTCAACTACTCAGATCTTCTATTTATCTATTCAAAGCAAAAAAAAAAAATTCATGTAAAAAGTCTGATAATATTAACTTCATTATTTAGTCATAGCTACCTTTTCTGGATTTAAGTATTGATGTTAAAATATACCACAGGTGTGATGAACCTCTGTGACTTAAGGGATACCTTAAAATCCAAATCCCATTTATAAAGCAAAATTTATCACAGTGTTTTTCACTCCTTTAAAATGATCTAAAATACTCAGTTGTTGATACTTGAGTTTTTCAAGTTGTAGATCATATGTTCAGAAAAGAATAGAGGAAAAAGAGAGAGCCTGTTATGTTCATTAGTGTATCATGGAAAAAGGACAGCCTTAAATACTCATGAGCACTGGTGAATATTCTGCCGACTCCTTCTGCTGTAGCAGAAATCAGAAAAACAAAAACAAAGCACATAACGGAAAAAGGAGTTCAAGTCAAGTGAAAATATTTTATGACATTGCAAACTTCTTAAAAATACATTCACTCAAACATGAAAAAAATAGCAAGCAATTAACCCCAAAATAAAAGAGAAAAACAATTCTACTCCAACATAACTGAATAAATGCATATTCTTAAAATCTGTAATCTCTTAAGAAATCAGCTAATATGATAATTTACTGTTTGTTTAAGAGATGGAATATTAAGGTGGAACATGTATATTGATTTGTATTAGAGAAAGAGGTTCCTAACAATCTGTTTCAGATCATAAGAATTCTCACGTTAACTCAAAACCCACAATACCTTAACAGTGTGAATGTGAAGTACAAATTTGATAAAGACCTACCTTCCAAGTACCTTATTTTCCTTTGAAAGGCAACTTCCTTAACAACACTACATATCGAGAATAATGAAACTTAGCCATTCACTGTGATCTGGACACGAGTTAAAGGATGCAGAGAAAAAGAAAAAAGGTAATGCCCCCCCCCATAAAACTCATTCCTACTTTATGCTTTTTCCTTTAAATTTAACCATTTTGAAATACTAATAATTTTGCTACATTTCCCCTGAAACATTCTCTATGAAGATTAAAGAAGGGCTTGTTCAAAAACAAACAGGATACAGGAGTACTGGTACAGCTTCCAGGCAAGCTATAAATAGCAATGGCATTTTCAAGAAATCTCATGCCAGTGTGTAAGCTGCAGTTTAAACATGCAGTGAAGATTTTATTATAATGCTGTCACCAAAATTCATTGTTATACGAGAAATTCAATGCTTACCAAGTTTTCTTGGTTCCTGGCTGCTATTTTTTGCTCCTCTTCTGCCCCATTTTTCATGTATTTGACCTCTTCCACTGGTTTGATCCTATACTCATCTGAGTGCCAAAAAAGAAAAGACATTTTATAACTTTTTTCACAATGGGAGAAAAGTGTCAGTAAGAAAAGCCCAACAGCATAATTTGTTAGAGCCCTTTCCCTGCAGCCTTTCTATGTGGTTCATTTGAAACAATCTGGAAGAAGCTTAACCAGCCTCTTTTTATGAGGCACTCTCCTCTGTCTACTTGGCAAAGCTCAGCACCACGAAGGCAGCTAATGAAAGTGGCACTGCCTGGTCCTTTCACAGAGAGCAGATGGTGGCAGCAGAAACAGAGGTTATTCCATATCTAAAGCCTATTCGGAATTTACACGCATTAGGGCATATCACATAATGGTTTAAGGAGATTTTTCTCCTTGAGAATATTAGTTCAAAATGCCTGTGGCAGCAACGTTATGCAGTACGTTCACACCTGAATTTCTTTCTTTTGGAAACACAAAGTAAGACTAAAGAGCTTAACTGATCAACAAATAGATATACACAATTGGAAACTGAAATTTTCCTGTTGGTGATCCCCATATTAAATGTGGAACACGGCTTCCCTGGTGGCGCAGTGGTTGAGAGTCCGCCTGCTGATGCAGGGGACACGGGTTCGTGCCCCGGTCCGGGATGATCCCACATGCCGCGGAGCGGCTGGGCCCGTGAGCCATGGCCGCTGAGCCTGCGCGTCCGGAGCCTGTGCCCCGCAACGGGGGAGGCCACAACAGTGAGAGGCCCGCGTACCGCAAAAAAAATAATAATAATAATAATAAATAAATGTGGAACAGTCTGCAACAATTTCATATGATACATACAGACTTTAATCTCTCTGTAAAGTCACACACATGAACAGCCATAACATCACACGGCTCTAACTGGTAGGTATATCTATCACTCAAGGCGGAGAGTATAGTGGGCCATGGACGGGACCTGGACTTTGCAACAGCCAGAGAGAGAGTACAACAAACTCCAATATCAAAACACGTCATAGAACAAACTTGGGAAAACTTGCAATTAAAGTTCCTCTCCAGGGTAGAGGTTTGGTGATGACTATGATGACATTTTCACCAGATTTCTGTCAATAGGAAATGACTTGGGCACACTAAGGTCAAAACAGGTGTGACTTTGAGTCATCTTTAGTCCAGTGTGTAGGAAAAATCACAGACATTATGGAATTAGAAAATTTCATCAACCAACAAACTGATGATTGCCTAGCATATGACATGGAATAATGTCTATAAAAGGCTACCTAATAGACAGATGTCTATCACTAGGAAGTCGCAATATATTTTCTTATTGCCTGTGGTTAATTTGCTACAATGACTATATGCTTATATAATTTCTTGCCTTACTATTTATAATACCATTTCCTATATAGTTTCAGGCTTCCTCATACTATCCCTTAACATGCTACCCCCAAAGATGTTTGTTACAGTAATATTTCTTCAAGTAATTATGCTGTTCCAGTGTTTCTCAAAATTATCATCCTTATGAAAGTAATACATTTGCATATATCTGAATAAAGACTCCATGGTCACAGCTGAGCCAATTGTTTTTTCCATCTGACAATTCAAGGTAGTTATTGACTCTGCTTCTTTCTAAAGAAATTAGAAAGACTGGTATGAGGTTACAGTAATGAGTCCTTTAGGAATACCACATCCTAAATGTATTAACAAGTTACTCAATGGGTTCTGATCCACAATTACAAAATACAGAATTTCACATTCCAATCTGGTATTCAGGAGAGAAAAAAATAAGAGTAAATTAATAAATTTGGCACATTTAATTAAGGATTATTTACTCAGAAGTTGGAAAAGCACTTGTTAATCGAAAAAGAAAAGACCCTGTCTAATTATGCGTCCCATGCAATTAAACAGAGACAAAAATAAAGGAAAAAAATAATAGCTAAAGATGGGTCTCCCTAACTTCAGTTTGGAACATTAATATTTATAAATGATGGTTCACTGGGATAATTACTAACATTTAACTGAACTAAATTGTGATCTTAATTGTGATCTTAATTGTGATCTTACAGTGAGTCTCTAATTATTTAAATATAAATTACACACATACATACATATTTGTTTTAAACACAATTCCAGTGGACTCTAGGATTTTGTCTAGAGGACACAAACCTCACATGATGACATGGGGAAAGCACAACATTTTAGGACCTAAGCAGAACCTTCTGAAAGAGCCTTCCAAAAGATGCCCCTTTGCCTGCGGCACAGCAAAAGGTTTCTTCTAGAGGGGACCCGCCCTTGCCTTGCCTGCTGTCCTCTCCCACCCCTAAGCCACAGCCCACAGTAGACGCTCTCTAAACAGCTGAGTGATATTCAATCTTCATTCTCTTTTTATCCCTCCAGGAAACGCAGCTGAATTCAAAGTATCAATAGCAGACAAACTATTAATATTTTTCTAATATTTTTCTTCAATGAAGAAAAGCTGCTGGCTACGTCTTTCAAAGCAGTGTTATCCCACATACAGACTTTTTATAATATCACCAATTTAGAAAGAGGATAGGTTTTAGCGTGTCATTAACAAACACGCCTGGCTAGCCAATGCTGTCTTTGTGGAACACGCTATGACTGGATAAAAAAGAAAAACAAACAGCCACGACTGCAAAGCCAGACCTATCATTATTACTTACATAACACACTGCACAGAATCCATCGTGGTATGAAACAAAAAAGCCAGCAAGACCCTTAGATAAACCACAATTTGTATAAAGCATATACTTAAAAACGGTCTGTCAAGCCTCTCAAAGGCTGGTGCTGGGGATGAAGATGCCCATCTGGAAACAGACAACTCGTCAACCAACGTGTCACACATTTCCATGGTGATGCAGCCGTCAGGAACGGCACTCTGTGTGGACCAATGGAGCATTTCGGGTTATGGCAGTGACACAACCACTCCGGAAATCCATTTTTCCTTTTGGTGAGGGCTCAGGGGAATCCGTGTGGGACTTTAGCCCCTTCATCAGATCACACACTGGAGGCAACTGCAAGTAGCAGAGCCACTGTTACAAGCCAGAGAGCCCCGCCCAGCAACAGAACAACCTGCCAACTTAATTAAGAGGAGCCACAAGCAGACTGTTTTCCTCTGGCTCCCTCACACCTGTTCACAATTTTTCTTTTCTTCCTGTTGATCTTGTCAGGTGGCTTCTTAAAATGCACGTCAGGAGCTGTAGGCTAACACCCCGTTTCGAACCTGCTCCCCTTTCTCTCTAGGTAAACAGTTGCAGGCTGTGCCAGTCAAAATAGATCTGGGGTAAAAGCACTGCTGTGGTGATATTTTTAGCATTTTATTCCTCAGATTCCATCAGAGAGGGCTACACTGTTTCTGTGGCAGCTCTATCATGCTAAAGACACACTGTTTCCCACCAAATCTCTGCGCCTCACATTTGACGTAAAGTGCCTCATATATATGTATATAAAATTAGGTTTTTAGGACTAGAAGGTGATCAGTTGGTTGGACTTGCTTCAGATGTTATGGAATCAACCCCATTTTCAGGATCCTGTCAATTCTTCCATTGTCAGCAACTCACTGGCCCCTATCCTGTCCTCCCAAGCTTTGCAGATGCAAGATCTGCCTCAAGGTTACATTTATAATCAACGGAACTGACTTCAGAATGAGTGAATTAGAAGGAGATGAGTGCTGGAGTGAGTTCATAATGCCATAACTATTAAAAAGTTAACAATTCTCATAAAAGTACATATTAGATGGGGAAGGAGGAAGACAGGCAAGAGTTCCAGAAATGCTACTCTTTGAGGTAGGAAGGGATCTTACAGTTGTTTCCTAGAATGGTGAAATTCGTATCTATCGATACGTTCACACTTAAGTCTTCTTCTGATCAATGACATATGTACCAGAATGAATCTTTCCCAGGACTGTTCCGATTTCAAAAACTCTGTGCTAATGTCCTCATATCAAAACAATGCAACAGGGCTTCCCTGGTGGCGCAGTGGTTGGGAGTCCACCTGCCGATGCAGGGGACACGGGTTCGTGCCCCGGTCCAGGAAGATCCCACATGCCGTGGAGTGGCTGGGCCCATGAGCCATGGCCTCTGAGCCTGCGGGTCCGGAGCCTGTGCTCCGCAACGGGAGAGGCCACAACAGTGAGAGGCCCGTGTACCACAAAAAAAAAAAAACAAAAAAACAATGCAACATCTGGGCATCTTCACTGAATGCTCCAGATTGCTTCATCATCTAAATTTTGCATGAAGATTCTCTGGTAGACTAATTATTATTATATGCTCAAGAAAATATGAGGGCTTGGAACAAGAGGTAAAAGAAGTATTTATAAAAATAAACAAACCAATTAAAAGACTGAACTATTCTGCATTTTAGTGTAAACTCACTTCCCTTGGGTTTCTCCCACTGAACATCCTGTCCCCCAAGCTAACTAAATTCAAGTCCCCAAATCCTGGTACGACTTCAAATTCTTGCCTAGGATCTTTATTTCTTTACTTGGTGAGATTTTTTTCAAGAGGTGAGTATTCACAGTGGCTAAGAGCTTAGCCTCTAGAGCTTGAATGACTAGGCATATGGCCTTGGGCAACTTACTCATGCTTTCTGTGCCTTGGTTTCTTCATTTGTAAAATGGGAATATTTATAGTACCTAATCTCACACATAGAGTCACATGAATTAATATATGAATACACTTAAAACAGTGCCTAGCCCATAATAAATGCTCAATAAATGTTGGCTGCTGTTTTAGAAAAACTGTGCTGGTTCTGCAGGGAACACTATTTCTAATGCACAAAATCCATCAAGGTATAAAAACAAAAAGCATAATGTAAACATCAAAAATTAATTTAACTGAAAATTCTGACTTAACTATGTTAACAAATAAAGTGAGAAGGGAATATTATCGTCCAGGATAAGCCTTTAGCATTTTTTAACTAAATGCATATAGTGCTTTAATTAAAATATAACATAATTTTAAAAGAACAATAAATAACTTTTATGACAGGAAAAAGAAAAGTGATCATTATTTGAGTGAAACCAGGGTTACAAGAAAATAATGTTCCTCTATCTTCCTTTATATCCTAACTCAATTATTGCCATTGGCACAGCTCCTAGTCTCGGCCTTCCTTGAGGGCACAAGAGTGAATGGCTGAGGTTCAGGAGAGTCTGAGAACCTACCATGGGCTGGGCTCTGTGATAAGTAATGGAGGAGGTGTGGAGGGGGGAGATGGAAGAGGCCGGGAGACAGTGCCCGGGGAAAACCACTGTCTTGCGGGGAGGCTTATGCTCTGAGAACCCTTCTGCTACCTGGAGCACGTTCCTCAGGCTAGACTGACTGCACAAGTAGGCTGACCCTATTCCACTCAGCCACAGTCCACCAAGACAGACTAACTCTGGAAAACCTTACGCACAAAGTAGAGTCTCAGCTGAAGGACCTCATAGACCAGTATCAATTCTCTGAGTCAGGCAGTCCCTTCACGATAATTACTATATCCTCACTTGCAGAAAGTGATTTCGCCCTTTCCAATGTAATAGTTATCATTAAGCAATTTCTAGGGTAATTATGAACTGCTCGTTCTAAATGTTTTGAATATTTCTAAAATAAGGCTTTGGTGCATTTAATAGAAAATGCTCTCAGTTTTTTTCAGAGTGTGTCTCAAATCAACCTAATAAAGGAAAACTAATTTCAAAATAGGATTGTCTAATACATGAAGTGCTCATGGTCTAAAAGTATAAACTGTTAAAGAATAACAAGCAGGGAAATTATGTTTTCAGACTTCATATTTGTGGAAGATTAAACCCTGGCCACTGGGTTTCCACTAGGGAAATTAGGAAGATTGTACATATTTGTACATATCCCCCTTTATGATATCTCATAATTGAAAACTGTTAATATCACTAAGAGGGCAAGTCTCATATGTCTACTGTATCCTTATTCACTAGTGAAACCTAATGCTTGGATATATTTGAAAATCAGAGATAGATAAAAGATACAGTCTTGCTTCAGTCATGTAAAACTCATTTCAGCACACCCTCACTAATAAGGGGTATTATCCTTTTTAAAAATATGCAATGAATTGAAGGGTGAAAATGGTATCTAATTTTTATTTTAGTTTGATGTTTCAAAATTTACCAGTGATACTGAATACTTTCCCCCTGTTCTGATCATTCATTTGTGCCCTTTGTGATACATCTCTTCATATCCTTTGCCCCTTTTCTCTAATTGGAGTTGTAGCATTTTTCCTATTGACTGCAATATGAGCTCTCTGTAAACTATACCAATTTATGGACATATTTCTGGCCCCAAAAGGTCTGGGCAAAAACACCTCTGATTTTCGTTCAGACATGAGGTGGTGGAAGGAACTAGCTGCTTTCTGTCTTTGAGGCAAGTGCTGGGCTATCCCCTGCTGTCTTTTCTGTGTTTCTTTCTTTCTTCATTTCAGCAATATTCATTGAGCACCTACTGCGTGCCAGAGAACGTAGTACTCAGTCCTGGGGTTATGCCTAGGGAAAGGAAGCAGATCCTATTCTCAAGGAGCTCACAGCTAGTAGGGGAAGATTTAAGAAAATGAGCAAATAGAGTGCAGAATGTCTGCAGCCATGAAGCACATGTGTGGGGTGACTGAATTAGAACAGAAGGGAGGGACCCCCCTAAGCAAGGATGGGGAGAGTCTTGGAGGGGGTGACGCTATCTCACTGGAGCGCTGAGGAACACTAGTGTGTGCGTGGGAAGGACAGGTCTAGGCAAGGGGACAGTGAGTTCAACAACCAGAGAGAGCATGGCCAACAGGAACAACTGCAAGTGGTCTAGTACGGCCAACACGCAGATTCCAGGGGGCCTCGAGGGATGTAGGGAGCAGAGGCTGCCAGGGCCACTGCAGGAAGACCTGGTATGTGAATCCCACCAGAGGCAGGCTCCATTCTGAGGGGATACGGTCTCCCCAACCAGGGCCCAGACTGAAGCCACCGTTACAGGCTAAGCTGGTCCTCTGGCCTGTCCTCAACCATCTCCTCTGGAGAGACCCCCAACCATCGTAATCCAAGGCTTTCTCCCTCTCTCTGGAAGAAGGTGTAGCAAAGGTGGAACTTAACATGGAGCAGTGGAGGTGGACCAGTCAGGTGAGGAAGGTGAGGAAGAACAACACATGGAGAAGACTGGCCAAGAGCCAGAGAAAGCAGCCACAAAGAGTCTCACGAGGGTGGAGTTTTTACCTGGAGTCAGCTGGTGGGGCACTGGTGGGGCTGGAGCTTAAGACACAACATCTGCCAGAACCTGTTTCCCGCTTCCCTGACGGGAAGTTGTAAGGTATGCCTTCAACTGGTGATGGGGAGATATCACAGCATGCAGAACAGGGAGTGGTTGGGATGGGGTGTGATAGGGGCAAAGAAGCTGCCACTGAACCTGATCCCAGCTCCTTCCCCTTTGGCGGGACAGCAGTGAATCACAAGGGACGGAGCACCGGCTTCAAAGGGCCTTTCTCTTCTGGACCTGGCTTGGTGACTTCCCAGCTGTGTGCCGTGGAGGCAGGGGATAGACTCCTCTGAGTGAACGGAGTGCGTTGCGATGCTTGTGCACGGGTGCTATGGCCTCTTAGCATTCTTAGGGTCTTGTCCACGCCTTCGAAGAGGACAAGCTGAGAGGTGTCCACAGCTGCAAGGATGGGAGGGTGGTAAAGATTCCCTCATTACGACACCCTTAATAATTAAGACTGGACCTGCAGGCCTCATTCCTGAATCATTTCATCATTTCAGAGGCCAGATAGCACATCTCCTCCATTCATTTGAGGCTCATTCAGTGACCAGGGAACTATGAGCCAGCCATTAAGGGCCCCGGAACATGCATCTTCTGACATGCTCCGACAAAAGACATGCAACCAGATCCAAATCCAGCCTGGACTCCTTTAGGAATGCCTATGCAACCAAGGCTTTCCTATGGAGAGGGGGTTTAATTTTTGTATCATACAGTAATAATTCCTAACCAAGAAAGTGAATGAGTGGCGAGCCACTCCCAGAGAGGGAGGGCATGCATGGTGGTTCTGACAGCCATTTACCCAGCTTCTCAAGAGCCCTGCTCTGACTCTTCTGGAGTGCTGGTTCTCCACCAACCACAGAAAAGCTGGAGGCCAGCTAAGTCCTCTCTACTATTCTTGGTGCGGTTCCCCTTATCCTTGATAACCGTTCAAGAGAAAGCCTGCCCAGCTGTCTGTCCTCTCCCCTGCTTTGATTTAATCCTCATGTCAGCCCTATGAGGCTGGCATTATAACCCATTTTCCAGTTGCAGAGATTA
Source organism: Hyperoodon ampullatus (assembly GCF_949752795.1). Lineage (NCBI taxonomy): Eukaryota > Metazoa > Chordata > Mammalia > Artiodactyla > Ziphiidae > Hyperoodon > Hyperoodon ampullatus. The sequence continues at coordinate 157,349,591 of NC_136915.1, forward strand.
GTCCTTGATTGGCTGGTCAAGTGGCAGTGCTGGTTCTAACCCAGGTTGGTTGGGATCCAGGGCCAGGCTCCTAACCACTAAGCCAGTTCTTTTTTTAAACCGCAAAGCACAGGAAATAATTACTCTGAGAAATGGTACAGGCATAAAGTATGAATGGATTCAGAAAGGATTTGGACATATTTGCAAATCACAGTGACATAAATAAAAGTTATAAAGACAACTAACATTCATGGGTAACATCAGGGAAACTATCAGAGCCTCCCTGGTCAGGCGTCTGGAGCTTCTGTCAGTGGAAGATATCATCCCTGTGCTCCTTAAGTTAGGAATTAATATACCAATCAAAGTAAGGGTTGTGAGACTTTTCATTGCAGTGGCGATTTGACCACCACTGCATCTAACGGAAGAAAACGGAAGCTATTCTACAGTATACAGTAAGTACTGAAATGTCTTTACAAAAACTTTGTATTTTGAAAGATAACTTCCTTTTAAGCCTTCTGTTATACACTACAATTTTGATATATGATCTTAGCATTAAGATCAAGCAATAAATCTAGGATGTCTTCCTTCACTGGAGGTGGAGGAAGAGGAGGAGGATGAGAGCTATCGTTTATAGAGCCCTTTTTTTTTTTTTGCAGTACGTGGACCTCTCACTGTTGTGGCCTCTCCCGTTGCGGAGCACAGGCTACGGAAGCGCAGCCTCAGCGGCCATGGCTCACGGGCCCAGCCGCTCCACGGCATGTGGGATCTTCCCGGACCGGGGCACACACCCGTGTCCCCTGCATTGGCAGGCGGACTCTCAACCACTGCGCCACCAGGGAAGCCCCCTATAGAGCCCTTTAAATGTCCCAGATCCAGTTCAGAAAATCTGTTATACAACAGCCCATTTAATGCTCACAGGGCTCTAAGAAAGAGAACCGTCAATGTCTCCATCCTAAGGAAACATTCACTCATCCAGCTAGCTATACCATCCAGTAAGTGGTGGGACTGGGGCCAGGCCTTGAACCAGGCAGTCTGACTCAGATCCCAGGCTCTTATTCGACTTTCCCACAAACGTGTAGTAAAGCTAATTTCTGATAAAAACAAAAATTCTCTGTTTGCTGATTTCCATTACAGAACTGTTAGAAAATGTTGTCACAATATGGATCCTCTCCCCGAATGGAAGTCACCTTTAAGATAAAGATAAACCTTTTCAGGTCAGGCATTAAAAAATGTGTTATGATAAAATAAGATCTAAGATAAATGCAAACAGTTATTTTCTTTTTAGGGGTAAACTATAAGGCACTAATAGCAATTACGAACAGATACTAACAGAGGGGCTCACATGCCTTCCTTTGTACATGAAATCGATAAAACTCCACTGTCATTCCACTGTCAAGAGGGCTTGAAATGAGAGTTGCTTTTCTAGGACTGGCAATACATTTCTGCTGATTCATTCTCAGTTAATCCTTCACTGCTGCCCAAGATCAAGGGTCATGAATTTGCAGGATGGCTGGTCAGGATTAGGAAATTCTATGATCATTCCAGAAACTCTTCCCATTTAGTGTGGCTGCCATAGAGTTAACCGAAACATTGAACAATTTGGCCAATGGTGTGTGTGTGTGCGTTTGTGTGTTTGTGTTAAGGACGAAGGACATTTTAATGTTGATCTGATGTAATTCCTTTAACTGGGTTCTGACTTACGTGGATTTCTGTTAAGGAAAAGATTCTCAGATAATAATCCGGATGCTTAAGCATCCCAGTCCCCTCCCCCTCTCTCAAGGCACCTCCCCAGCAGGCCAGACGTGCTTGTGCTCTTTTGTGATGCAGTCTGGCGATGGGGTGAGGAGGTTAGCGGGAAACTGCAGCAGCCTGGATTTACACCAGAAAGAGCAGAGCTAATGAGAAGAAGTGGGCTGGAGTGGAAAGTTTTGCAGAAGATTAGAGAGGGGAGATTTGGGAGGCAGTCCACAGACAGACAGACAAAAAGTCACCAGAGGGGCAGAGAGCTAGAGAGTCACGGGAATAGATTTCAGTACATGGTGAAGTAGGTTTATGAATGAGATGCCTCTGGGATTCTTTATTCAGTAAAAATTTAAATTGCTTGTCAGTGAATGTTTGGTGATTCTTTTAATATGCCTCTGGACTGAAGCTGAAGTCAATTCTGGGTTCTACAGCCATTAGAAAGAATTTAGTGGCAGCAAAATCATTAGCAAGAATAGGAAGAAATTGGATAGAGTTGTTTTCAGTTAAAGTAATTCCCAAGGCTACAAGCACTGCCACTGAATTTTTAAAACGGAAAAACACAGCTAAAGTACAATTTGTGATAAAAGAGTACAGCTTCCCTACTTATAAAAAATAGTCATGACTTGACGTTCACTGCGGATCTCATGAAGAAAGGTCCCAGAGGGCGAGGAGAGAGCTCGTTCACATGAGTCTATGAGGGGCGAGGAGGGCTCTCGCGCTCTTTCTCTCTCTCTCCTGCCAAGTCTGTACCTCTTCTCACAAGAGATTCATTCACATAAAACAAAAGATCATTTCCAGTTGCTATGAATCGCCAAGTTAGATTCCCCTTAGAGACTAAAGTGTGTTCTGACGGCGACAAAGAATAGCTCTTTACGAATAACGTGTCTGGGTGAGTGGGGGGAACAGTATATTCGAGGACACTTCAATGGTGGGCAGCACAGGAAATAAGAACACACCATCTTCCACAACCTGGTCGGTTTGAACGAGACTATTTTAGTAACACATTCTGCTCAATTTGTCTGTAAGAGATGGTAGCTGTTCTTATTATTTATCTTTCGGGAAGGATTCATAAGGGCATTTGACTGGTTCAGTTCAATTCAAAGTGTGCAGTATCGCAATTGTGAGGTAGGCTCTGTAGTGCGAGCCTGAGGACACAGAGCTGATGGGTAAGTGGTCCTCAGTGACCCTCACCCACCATCTATATGTAAGCTACTTAAACGTAGATTACGATAGTGAACGTTCTCCAGGGTCCATTTTGCTTCCTCAACAGGGATGTACAGTAGCAAAAAAGAACTGCTGAACCATTTCACACCTGTTGGAATGGCTATCATCAAAAAGACAAGAGATAAGAAGTGTTGGCAAGGATTTGGAGAAAAGGGGACCCTCCTGCACTGTTGGTGGGATTGTAAACTGATGCGGTCACTATGGAAAGCAGTACGGAGGTTCCTCAAAAAATTAAAAAGAGAACTACAATATATATGATCCAGCAATCCCGCTTCAGGGTATACATCCGAAAAAGATGGTATCAGGATCTCGAAGAGAAATCTGCACTCCCATGCTCACTGCAGCATTATTAACAAGAGCCAAGGTATAGAAACAACCTAAATGTCCATTGATGCAGTAATGGATAAAGAAAATGTGGTACATATAGCCAGTGAAATAGTATTCAGCCATGAGAAAGAAGGAATCCTGCCATTTGTGACAATATGGATGGATCTTGAGAGCACTGTGATAAGTAAAATAAGTCAGAGAAAGACAAATACTGTATATCACTTACATATGGAATCTAAAAAAGTTGAACTCATAGAAACAGAGAGTAGAATAGTGGTTGTCAGCAACTAGAGGGTGAGGGAATATAAGAAGATGCTGGTCAAAGAGTACAAACTTCCAGTTATAAGATGAGTAAGTTCTGGGGATGTAATGTACAGCATGGTGACTATAGACAACAATACTGCATTATATACTTGAAAGTTGCTAACAGAATGATCTTAAATGTTCTTACTGCGTGCACACACACACACATAAACACACACACAAAAGATAATTATGTGACGTGATGGAAGTGTTAACTAACCTTATTGTGATAATCATTTTGCAATGTATATGTATATCAAATCGTCACTTTGTACACCTTCAATTATACCTTCTATGTCAGTTACATGTAAATAAAGCTGGAAATAGTAAAAAAAATAAATAAATAAAATAAAATAACTGCTATAACTTCTAAGCCTTTCAATGACTTAAATCAGACATTATCAACACATAGAAAAGTATGAAAGGCCCACACCATTCTATACAAACAGGCCAAAGGAGAATTTGGGAGGACAGTTCACACAGAGACACAGAACAGCCACAGTTCCTTAGCACATCTTCTGTACCGTTTTCTTTCAGCTACCTTTCTAAGATACTGCTTGCACCCAAAGGCCTGAGTTAGGTAAAATCTCGAGAGTTCAAAGATCTTAAAGTATAATGCATGACCTGGACATGTTCCAAAGTTTCTTTTACATGGTGTGAAGAGGCTTTTAACCTGATCAAGGCCAGTGGGTGACAAGGTTCCCCACTGCTCCCGCAGGATCTGGTAGAGGTACACCCAAGGTCTGGGTGTACAAAGTATCTGCCAGACCAGAAGGGCAAGGATTGCAAGCTCACCCCTTTTACACCACCACCATATCAGTTTCCAGAAGCAGCTGACATCACCGTTTGAGGCACCTGTTTCCCATGGATCAAGCCATGTCACCCACTCTTAGGTGTGGGTTTCAAGCCTTGAAATCCTTTTGACCTCCCCTCAACTGGGGAGGGCCTAGAAATGATTCACTTGTCTCCTTCAGGAAGCTCTATGGGTAGACGTGGCCTTGGGCAGGTCTGACAGTCTACTCCCTACATAGCAGCCAGAGTAAGCCTTAACATTAAAACCAAAGTCAGACTACAGTACTCCCCCACTCCCAAAACCCTCTCCTGGCTTCTATTACATTTAGAATAGAATCCAGAGCCCACATTTGAGCTTCGGGGCAACACACAGTCTAACCCAGCGGTCCCCAACCTTTTTGGCACCAGGGACCGGTTTCGTGGCAGACAGTTTTTCCACGGACTGGGGAGGTGGGGGGAGGGTGGGGGGATGGTGCAGGCGGTAATGCCAGCGCAGCGATGGGGGAGCGGCAGATGAAGCTTCGCTCGCTAGCCTGCCACTCACCTCCTGCTGTGCAGCCCAGTGCCGGTCTGCTGCCCAGAGGGTGGGGACCCCTGGTCTAACCCCAGGCTGCCTCTCTGAGTTCATCACCCACCACTCTCCCCACCTGAGGGCCTCAGACTTTTCCTGGGAACCACCAGCTGCCCCCTCTCGGGGATCTGGCCCTGGTGTTCCTCTGCCTAAAACACTGTTCCTGGGTGTCCTCCTGGCCTGCTCCTTCCTTCAGGTCTCTGCTCAAAAATGTCAACTGCTCAGGCAGACCTTCTCTGACCTATGAATCTAAAATAGCCACCGTGGGGCTTCCCTGGAGGCACAGTGGTTAAGAATCCGCCTGCCAATGCAGGGGACACGGGTTCGAGCCCTGGTCCAGGAAGATGCCACATGTCGCGGAGCAACCAAGCCCATGCGCCACAACTACTGAGCCTGTGCTCTACAGCCCGTGAGCCACAACTACTGAGCCCACATGCCACAACTACTGAAGCCTGTGTGCCTAAAGCCCGTGCTCCGCAACAAGAGAAGCCACGCAATGAGAAGCCCGCACACCGCAACGAAGAGTAGCCCCTGCTCACCACAACTGAAGAAAGCCCACGTGCAGCAATGAAAACCCAACACAGCCCGGGGGGAAAAAAAAAAAAAGCCACTGCATCACCCTCTCTTGCTTTTGTTATTTTTCTCATTGTGCTCATCCCCATCTGATAGTGTATTATATGTCTTTCTGTTTACTGCCTGGGTCACTCCCTAGAATGTGAACAAAATGAGGGCAGTCATTGTCTTTTTACCTGTTACATCCCTAGTAAAAGCCAGTTTCTAGCAATTGCTCAATAAATATTTCTTGAATGAATAACTGTGATTTTCAGAGTTTTATCTGAGCTAAAAGCATACTGCTTTTCATTTTAGTGCTTGGCAACTGAACAACTGCATTAGAAGAAACAAGACAAGGAACAAAGGAGGAAAGGCATGGTCAAAACTCAAGACCTAAACACTTTTAAATAAAGAGACATTTCTGGAGTGAAAGAATGCAATGGGAAGTAAAAGATTAATGAATAAATATTGTGTTGAACAGCTGACACAATAAAGGCCAAAATGCTGGGTGCAACATTAAAAATAAAATCCTATTTCATATATAATTTGATCGTTTCTCCTTTGGTTATAGATCAAAATCAACAGTGACATTTACACAGTGAAGCATGGGTGCCTGTAGCTAGAAGGGAATTTAAAGGCAATTTAGCTTGCCTTGAATGTGGTTTTCAAAATGGAAATGCAACATAATGCAAATACAGATTTGTACCAGTTTGGCTTTGTTTTACAATCTGAAAAAAATTCATTAGTTTCACAGATTGGTATTTTAGCACCATGTTTTTTCACGTCACCCTTAATCTTTTACCTTCAGGTCTTAATAGCCACGCACATAGCTTCTGAAAACATATTTTAAATGAAAATGTAAATACCCACTTACATTATAACTTAAGCATGGACTATTACTTTTAAGGAAGTGAGCTGCATATACTTGTCCCTCTCTCCACCAGTTTCCTTTCCCAGCAATGGCCCTTTTATCTAGGAAAATTTAATTAATATATTGTAATAACCTATAATAGAAAAGAATCTGAAAAATATATATAGGTATAACTGAATCACTTTGCTGTACACATGAAACTAACACAATATTGTAAATCAACTATACTTCAATAAAAACTTTAATTATGCAACCTTTATAAACCAAAGACCATCTTTATTCATTGTTTAAAACTGAATTATTAATTATATGTTAGTAGAATATTATTTATGCATATATTTAATATAACAGTCACGAGACTATTATCCCTTTGTTATCCTTTAGAATTTGACTTTCTATAAGTTGTGACTTTCTCTTGCTCTTTTAGAGTCTGGCTGGACCAACACAGTATAGCTATGTTAAGTCAACAACAAAATCACACTCTGAAAGTGACCAGGTTAGAGTCATCAACCTGGGAAAAGTCATCAACCTGGGAAACTAAATGTTCCCTTTTGTCTAAATTTTGTTTAAAACTATGTCCTATCATACATTTTATTACCCTTTTCAAAAATAGAACTAACATATCCCACTACTATTTCAAACAAAACTTTACAACAGAAAGTCAGCAACACAAATCTCACACTGACCAGCAACTACACTGTACCAATTCAAGCGTCGCTGCATGAAAGATAAACTAATAACCAGCCAGCCAAGATGGAAGCAGGGATAGTTAACACCCACACTTCCAGCTTTCTTGCCTTCTACTCATGGTAATGCTTTGAAGCTACAGAAGATATTGGGGATAATTCTCTCTAAATTTTTAGAAGAAAAAAGTTATAAAGCAATCAACACTTGGTCAACTTGGGACCATAAAGATGTTATTTGTTGACCACTACCACCACCATCATTTTTCTTAAAAAAACTCATCAAAACAGTATCATATATAGTCTTTCCAATGGCCCTGTGGCTTGAGAGAAACTGAGACCACAGTGTCCTGTGAACTGTCCACAGTCCTGGAAGCAGGTGAAGTAGAACCTTTGAACATGAGCGCTCAACACTCTCCAACCGAAGTTCAACACTCACTCCCAAAATGTGGAACTGAAGATGACAGAGATCGCCTTGTAGCAGCCAATCAGCAGCAGCATCCAACCACACCCAAGATCTCCAGCCACTGAGTCAAGGGCTTCTCTATAAACTGGGCTTCCTTGGCCACATCATTTGTTTTGTTTGTTTTAATAAAACCTTAAGCCGTATGTAGCCCACTGTGCACTCTAAGATAGTTACTTCTGCAAAGAATTACTTACAGTAGAAAATGTGAGAAATGAGAGACTGAGAGTCAAGTCACAAAGGATTAAGGTGGCTCGATTTCGAATTAGTAATCTGTCAAGCCCCACATGACCTCTCCTCTTTATGCTATGAAATGAACAGCAAGACAAGCCCCATTAGCTAAAAATAAACCTCATAGAGGGAATTATATCATAGTTATTTCCTATCTTTTGATTTATTCTCAATCTTCAGTGACCAATTGGGTGCAGGGCCGAAGACAGGCAGAATGAAACCGAACCGTTTAACTAGTGTACCAGGAGTTAGGAAAGTGAGCAATTTCTTCAGAGCCCTGGAGTTCAATGTGATGGTTCACGGTGAAGTGGGCACTGAGAAGCATGAGACAGAAGAACTTTGCTATCAGCAATAATTCCTAACGAGGGAAAGTGCTACACGTGTTGATATTTCCAGTGGCAACAGGTATATGAAAATACAGAACTTTCTTAATAAGCCAGCATCTTGACCACATTGCTTTTCATATTTTATAACCTATGCAGGTGGTAACTTTAAGTTAAAAAGGACTTGAAGATAAAATAGCATGGCATAGTGGCTGAAGGTACAGATTTGGGGACCATGCTGATAGGTTCCCATTGGAATCTACCTCATAAGGTATTCTGAGGATTAAATGAATTAATAAATAACAAAATGCTTGAAATAATGTCTGGCACATAAAGAGTACTAAATAAACTCCTTTAAGAAAGTTTCCTAGGTTATTCTTTCTTTCATAAACAGCATATTCATCTTAAACAGTAATGTTCATCATAGTATGTTTCTGAAAATAAAATTTATTTAATTTTTCAAAAAACTTCCTTTAGAAAAGAAGGTGTAGATATTTGGAAATATAACAGAAGTGCAAAGCACCGCCTAGAGATAATCATCACTCACCTTTCCTGGTAAATACCTAGAGGCTTGTTTTCAGTCCATGACATTCTATATATATGAGTTTCATAACCAGTTTTTCTCCATTTAACATCAGAGCATCTCAATACAATGAAACGAACAAATAGAAATACCCGAACAAGGAAATGAAGCATCAACTATAGTAACCTCTACTGTCTTCCTATCCCAAAGTCTAGAGAGTTTAGGATTAATTATTTGATACACTTAGGTTTTCATTTGGTCCAAGGAACTGCAAAGCCAGACAGAGCCAGACATGCAGATGAGTTCCCAGACTCTGAAACAGAGGTGCCCTTGACCTTACTCTGGCTCAGATGTAAGTTTCCCAGACCCTAGTCAACAGGCGCTGGCTCAGAAGCAGGGTACAATAAGAGGGGGTGTTTTCCTACCAGTACTCAGTGATTGTTTGCCAGCAACAACAAAAAGAAATTCAGTGTGAAGCATGGCGCATCACAGCTGTGTGCTCTTCCTTCAGAGCCCTGCAGTTCACTGTCATGGGATGATCCATGGCAGTGAAGATGGCACTGAGAGGACTGGGCCAGAGGACTGCCATCAGATCACAGGGCGAGGGCCAGGACCAAAGGGCCCCGCATGTATCAGGGCTCCAGCAAGCAGTGCTTGATGGACAGACAGCCAGGCCGAGAAAGGAAGAGGTAGGTGATCCTCGGCTTTGTTCTTCCATTAGATTGAAAGTTCCTGGAACAGAGGAACTGTATCTTGTATATTTTTTAAAATCCCTTTCTATACCTAACAGAATGCCTTCCTTGCTTCCCCTTCATAAAGCACACGTTTGTTCACTTAAGTTCTGAAACCAGACACAGCCGAGTTCCCTAGGTTAATGTATTACCTGTGTAAACTTAGGGAAGTTGCTTAACTTCTCACCATCTCCACCCCCTCACTTATAAGTGGGCATAACAGCCCCCGGTAAATAACAGATATCATTAATATCAGTTCATTATTATTGAATAACTTACATAGCGGACATTATGTTATGTTAGGTAAGAGTGGTGTATGATTAAATTAAAAGCATTATCTTCAAGGAGCTCAGAGTCAATGATCATGAACTAATAACGATTTACTGAAGAGTGGCTAGATCTCTCTCTAGAAGGGAAATGTCTTTATTTTCCCATCACATTTCACTCTTCTCTCTACCCCAAATGCAGGCCTACATTAATTTTTCCCATTACCCATGGTACCCAAGGATATTCTGTGCCAACAGACACTCAATGTAGCACTTTGTTACATATTTTCTAGTTTCTATTTCTTGCTGAATATTTCCCGTGCATAAATGGTGTCTTTTCTAAAATAAGGTAAATTCTTTGAGGCAGGTCACTTGATTTTGTTTCCTGTGTATCTACCACCCACAAGCACACAGGGTCTGTTTATAAACACTGATTCAATTGGAGCCATTCTAACCTTGTAACTGGTCTATCAACAACCACTGAATGAGGATTATTTCCTTAGGAGTACTTCATTGGATGAAGCAATTTTCCTCACTGTTTAGAATGTGTTATCAGAAACACAATTAAACTGTGACACCGATTTATGATCACAAACTACTCAACTGGAAATATTTCACAGCTGAAAGCTCAGGAAGGCCTGGTGGGTGAATGAATGCTAGACCTACTTCTGCTCTGTCCCATGGGGATGGACCTGCTGTTGCTGTCTCCTACTCTGTCCCAATCCTCCCCTCTAAAATCTGGGCAAAGATTCAGGGCTCACGTGCCACTGCTTCCTACATGCCTCTCAAGGCAGTAACTTGTCTTTCTTATTTCACCAGATGTGAAGGATTTACACGTGACATGTGATGCATATAAAATCAACTTTGGAGACATCATCAGTGTGCAATAATAAATAACTGTCATGTTCTGATCCCTGCATGGCACAAATACCACACCGTCATACTTTGTCTTGGCTGGTTCTATGAGGCTTTAATGATAATACAGTCTCAACATGTATGCAAGACCATGTACTGGCATTAGTATTTCAAGGTCTGTAATTATCTAACCTGAGGTGAGGATGATCATTTAAATAGCTTAAGGAATTAGCATCGAATCTCCTACACTATCTGTCCAGTGTTTTCTAAATGCTCGGCCAGGGCTTCTCTGGTGGCACAGTGGTTAAGAATCTGCCTGCCAATGCAGGGGACACGGGTTCAAGCCCTGGTCTGGGAAGATCCCACATGCAGTGTAGCAACTAAGCCTGTGCACTACAACTACTGAAGCCCATGCACCTAGAGCCCGTGCTCCGCAACAAGAGAAGCCATTAGAATGAGAAGCCCGCACACGGCAACAAAGAGTAGCCCCCGCTCGCCGCAACTAGAGAAAGCCAGTGCGCAGCAATGAAGACCCAATGCAGCCAAAAATAAATAAAATAATTAAAAAAAAAAATGCTTGGCCAATTTCCAGGTTACATAATATGATTCCTATACTGTCTGTGTGAGCTTTTTGGTGTTTTGAAAAGAGAATTACAGTGTAAACTTTCCAAATATTAAAATACTTGCCCTAATATGAAATTTTCTAAAGTTATTTCCCCACTGGTTCGGTAAAGCTTCCCAGTCTCCCCTTGACATGCCTGATGCATAATGTACCTCTGAGCCTTTTCACTATCTCTCAGTCTGAAACTCCTGCCACACTTCTGTTCCCTCGTCTGTTTTTCATCTTTTAAGACTCAGCTGAGGGCTTCCCTGGTGGCGCAGTGGTTGAGAGTCCGCCTGCCGATGCAGGGGACACGGGTTCGTGCCCCGGTCCGGGAAGATCCCACATGCCTCGGAGCAGCTGGGCCCGTGAGCCATGGCCGTTGAGCCTGCGCGTCCGGAGCCTGTGCTCCGCAATGGGGAGAGGCCACAACAGTGAGAGGCCCGCATACCGCAAAAAAAAAAAAAAAAAAAGACTCAGCTGAGGCCTTAATCATTCTCTGTTTTTTTTTTAACATCTTTACTGGAGTATAATTGCAATCGTCCTCTTTATGAGTCTTTTCCTACTCCTAAGAGACCCTTTTGCATTATCATCATAGGACACTGACATTTTTTGTTGAGATGCCCATCTGTTGCATCATTATCAGTTCCTAAAAGAAAAGGACCAGATTTAATCCATCTTTATAGCCTCAGCGCCTCGCACCATGTCTAAGCCACATGAGATACTAAGCGCTCCGTGGACTGGACAAACTGCTAGGTTTTAAATGAAACCAACAAGCACCACTGATCTATCTACCTGGACAAACAAGACTATCAGTTCAATCCCTGTTGCCCTGGGGCTATTTCCAGTGATAGACAGAGCTCTCTCCTGTGGGATAGAGTTCACATTACCCTGAAAGCACAACTGAAGGCCTTCAGAAGGTGGGAACATAAAATTATATTTATCAAAATAAATGGCTGTATTAATGATAAATGTTAGCCACAAAAGAGTTAAATCATACAGGAAAATACAAAAAAAGAAATTAAGAATCACCTGAACCTCCACAATAGAGAGCTTGCCATTGTTAAAGCTTTGGTAAACAGCCTTCCAAACACTTCTTTTATGAACTTGCACAGAATTTTACATCTATTTTAAACATATAAAATTTACAAACAAGATATGTTGTGTAAAACTCTTTACCGACATGTTATAGACCTCTTTCCATCTCAATAAATAGAGTACCTTAATCCTTAATGGCTGCATTCGATATATGTTTCATCAGTGAGAAAGACCCTTGAGCATAGCACCCTTGAGCATAGCATAGCCGTTTGCATGCTTGTCCAATTACCTCCTTATGATAAATTCCTAGAAGTGGGGCTGCTGGGGCAAAGGCTGAGCTCATTTAAATTTTACATATTATATATTACCATTTGGTGCCCCAGAAAAATTGTTGTGGTTTGACATTCCCAGTTACAGCATGAGACAGATGCCTGTTCCTGCCAATTTGAGTGGTGACAAATGTTTTGTTTTGCTTTGGGTTTTGGTGTGGTTTGTTTGATTGCTAAGAAGTTGAATATCTTTCTGTATGTTTACTGGCCTTTTTAATTTTTTCTTTTTTGATTGCCTGGTCACAAACTTCGTCCATTTTTCAATTGGAGTTATTAGTTCTTTCCTTATAGATTTTAAGGAATTTTTTTAAAGATTTTAGTCTTTTTATACTAGTCATTTTAACCCTATTTGTGTTACAGATATTAATCTCACTCACTTTGACATTTGTCTTTTAACTCAGTTCATGGCGGGTGGTGTGTTTGTTGCCATGCAGAGATTTAAACATTTTATGTAGTCAACTATTTCTTTTAGGGCGTTGGGTTTTGTGGCATTATGAAGACATTTTGCAACCTAAGATTATAAAAACATCCATTTTTTATAGTACTTTTATGGTTTCATATTTTACAGTTCAACCTTTAGATTCATCTGGAAAACTCTAGTATGAAGGGATGAGTTAGAAATTCAATTTTTAATATTATAGTTATGAATATAAGTTCATATAAATTCTATAAAATGATTCATATTTTAAAGAATAAAATAGAGTTGAACATGAATAAAGAATAAAACATCAATTGAAATAGTATCTAACTGGTGCAGCTTTTTACTTCAGTTAGCTATGAACGCACTTATCCAGTTACAATCTGTGTCTGTTGCCTCTTGGCCTCTCCACAGTGCTTCACAAAGAAATGTCCTTCCTTCTAGAAACATCCTCACTGTACATGATAAACCCAAGACTAGGAAAATGCTGATCACACCATATACAAAAATACAACACACACATAAATTAATGTTTGATAAATGAAAATATGTTTGCTAACTTCTATGTTGGTACTATTTTTTAAACCACACTTTTATAGTGATAAGGCATAATATTATATTCACCACTCTTAAATCATATACTTTGGTCTTTTGATTTAAAGACACATACACACTCACATTTTACACAGAACATAAGCTGGTCTAGGTCAAAACAGAGAAAGAACAAATCATAGGGACACAAATATTCTAAAATACAAAATAAAGAGCTAAGTATTATGTAGCTCTTTATTTTGTATTATGTAGACAATCAATAAACTTTTAAAGTTTGGAGAATGCCACATCTGCAATAGACTGGTTATGCTTTTCCCCCAGCAGAGTCAAGGGAAACTAGGGCCAGATAATGATAGCGATAATAAATGGGCTTGGGACTTCCCTGGTGGTGCAGTGGTTAAGAATCTGCCTGCCAATGCAGGGGACATGGGTAAGAGCCCTGGTCCGGGAAGATCCCACATGCCACTGAGCAACTAAGCCCGTGTGACACAACTACCCAAGCCCGCATGCCTAAAGCCTATGCTCTGCAACAAGAGAAGCCACCACAATGAGAAGCCCGAGCACGGCAAGGAAGAGTAGCCCCTGCTCGTCGCAACCAGAGAAAGCCCGCTTGCAGCAACGAAGACCCAACGCAGCCAAAAATAAAATAAATAAAAAATAAATACATTAAAAAAAAAAAAAAAAAGAATCTGCCTGCCAATTCAGGGGACTAAGGTTGGAGCCCTGGCCTGGGAAGATCCCACATACCGCGGAGCAACTAAGCCTGTGCGCCACTACTACTGAGCCTGTGCTCTAGAGCCCGTGAGCCACAACTACTGAGCCTGCATGCCACAACTACGGAAGCCCGCATGCCTAGAGCCCATGCTCCACAAGAGAAGCCACCACAATGAGAAGCCTGTGCACCGCAACGAAGAGCAGCCCCCGCTCACCGCAACTAGAGAAAGCCCGTGTGCAGCAACAAAGACCCAATGCATCCAGATATAAATAAATAAATAAACAAACTTATAAAATGCTAAAAATGAATGAATGAATGAATGAATGAATAAATAAATAAATAAATGGGCTTCACTCAGTGCATATCATGTGGCAGGTCCTAATCTAAGGGCTTTCCATTCATTGATACATTGAAGTCCTCTGAAGGCAGTAAGTACTAGTACTGTATTCTGCATACTATACAGATGGGGAAACTGAGGCAAGGAGAGCCTCAGTAATTTGTCAAGACTACATGTTAGTGAGTAGCCGAGGCAGGCTTTGAAACCCATTAGTCAGATTCCAGGCCTGTGCATTCACCGTGAGAGTGAACTTCAGGTCCACTGAAAATAGCCCTAACTACCACATTAGTCTTGCAACATCCTCATGTTAAAAAAAAAAAAAAAAAAAAGCTGAGGCTGAACTCGGGCAGCCAGTTAACAATTGCTTCGTAAAGACTCTTGAGAAAAAGTGGGTTCGGATTTTTTAAAAATTATTTATTTATTATTTTTGGCTGTGTTGGGTCTTTGTTGCTGTGTGTGGGCTTTCTCTAGTTGTCTAGGTGTGTGGGTTTCAGTAGTTGTGGCTCGCGGGCTCTAGAGCTCAAGCTCAGTGGTTGTGGTGCATGGGCTTAGCTGCTCCACAGCATGGGGGATCTTGCCGGACCAGGGCACGAACCTGTGTCCCCTGCATTGGCAGTGGGTTCGGATTTAATGACAAAGACAGATATCTTATTCCTGAGAGTGGAATCACCCTTCATCAAGAGTCTGCATCCTTAATTCTAGGCACAGTCCCACTTTTTTAGTTAAGTGAACTGGCGGGGCTCTTCAGTTTCCTTTTGTATCAAGTGGGGATTATAACTGCTCATGAAAAGGCCTTATAAACTGTAAAGTATGAGTCTGTGCTTTTGATGCCAGCTAACAATTCAGGGGCAAAGGAAACAGCCACACTTAAGGCTCCAGGTGCAGAAGGTAGGTACTGCGCATCTCTGTAGAGAGCTGGGGCCTAAATGAGGTCTAAGCACCAGACAGGTATGGCCAGGTGTGCACTGCAGGTGGCTGCTACCAGGTAGGTGCTGCTAGGTAAGTGCTACCTGGCAGGTGCTGATGGCAAAACAGGTCCTTTCTGCCACATCAGCCAGGATTCCAGGAAGAGGACATTGTTTTGAATTTCTGAATTCTTTGACGTCATTCAGGAGAAAATAACTCTGAGAAGAAGTGCTATGGGTACAGAAACCCTCCCACCTTCTCTCTTGTGGCTGAGTCACTTTTTTAGAACTTCCCCCAGCAGAGAACAAGCCTTGCCCACAGCTCCAGTCCTCTGTGCTTTCCGCTGGATGGTACCAGGACACCGGGAAGCACCCAGCAGCATCGCTGTTGCCTTCTCCAGGGCCAAATTCAGTCTTATTTTCTGCCTGAGGAAGGGTTCCAGGCAGCTACAGAGAAGACCAGGCACCTAGAGGGGCAAGGGAGCAATTGAAGGAAACCCTCAAGACATAAAACTGAAGTGACACCACCGAGGGCCCTGCCAGCACGTCCCCATCAATGGCATCTGAGAACTCGGAGGGTCCCTCATCTTGCAGTCAGTCTGCCCGGTAGCAATAAGTGACAGATGGGCCTACTTTTCGGCTTACCTCTGTATATAATATTAAAAGAACAGGCTCGTGGTACCGTTGGCAAGGGAAGGAAAAACAGCACTTGGATTTTTCTTTCTTTAAATATATAAAGTATCGTGCATTTCGAGACTTTCTGTCATAGAAAATTTTTCCAAACAGCAATTCAGACTGACTCTACCTCAGCTAGATTAACTCCTGCATCACGTGGCATTCCAATGCGGTCTGCTTTGAGGTGGGCAAGGAGCCAAAGTGAAGAGGCTGGGCCGGGCTACTCCTATTTACAACTCACGCTCAACTGCTAATTATACCTGACATCTTTCTAAGTGCTTTCCGTGGTTTGATCCTCCACACAACTCTGAGTGGTGGATACCATTATTATCTCTATACTGTAGACAAGGAAACTCAGGCACTGATGAGGTTCCTTGTCAAAGACAACACAGGAAGTGGGGAAGCTGGAAGAAACCCAGCTGGTAGGAGGGAACTCACAATCACTGCCTTACGTGCTCACGGTCTGGGCCTGTCTCCTCTTTCCTGTCAAAGTGATAAGCACCTATCAGAATGGCCCAGGAACGATCTAAAAGCAGAAAATGAAACTCGGATACTGTGAGACCTTCTCTGAGTCAGACGCTGGCCTAAGCACTTTCCCTTCGGAAGTGTGAGATGGAAACTCAGGGCCAAGGTGGGCTGACTTCTATCATTTCATTAGCCCCGTGTGCACTAAAAGCCTTGAAGACCTTTCGGAGGCTCAGCTCAGGACCTTGTGGAATCTTCAAAGACTAAACCCAGGGCCAGGTTCCTCACTCATCTGGACTTAAATATTTTTCAGCTTTTATGACTGTGACCCAGCTCTATCACACACCCATCAAACACTTCTCTTTTAAGGTTCTTTACCAACTCACTGAAAAAAAAAAAGGGGGGGGGCGGGGGAAGGGAAGATGTCCTCTTTGACCTTTGGGAAATAACTTCAGAAGTCAAAAGAAGCTTCTGGAGGCCAGCAGGAAAGCTACAGGGGAGGCAGCTAAAGACCACCACTAATTAGCATTGAGAGGCGAGCAAGTTAGAGTCTGCTCTACCTCATCTGCCAGGCTGGCTCCCAATCTCTGCCTCGCTCGTTGTCCTGTACTCTTCACCTGCATGCACCTCCCACCTGCAGAGTCAAAGCACAAAATGAGGGCTGCTGCCTCAGCCCAACCCCTTTCCTCTTCGATTCAATAATAAGTAAACTCCAAAATTGAAACTTGAAAGGGAAGGGAACTGTCAACACCAACACTACCTTCTAGTGACTTAAACTAGTACTATCCAATAGAAATATAATGTGAGTTATGTAAGTACTTGAAACATGTCCAGCAGCGACATTAAATAAGTAAAAAGAAACCAGGGAAATTAATTTTGATAATATATTTTATTTAACTCAATATATCCAAAATAGTATCCTTTCAACATGTAACCAATAGAAAATGAGTGAGCTATTTTATACTTTTTTACCATAGTAAGTCCTCAAAATCGTGTGTGTAATTCACACTTACGGCACATCTCAATTAGGATTAGCCTTATTTCACATGCTTAATAGTCACACGTGGCCAGTGGCTACTGTACTGGATGGCAGAGAGTTAAACATTATGCTCTCTGCTACTATCTCACAAACACAGATTAATTCATCTTTAATCTTCACTTTACACAACCAGCAATTATTACAGGAAGAAACAGTGAATTATTACGTTGCTTCCAACTGCTTTGAATTTCTGTATAAATCTATTTTCTCATTTAATCTTTACCATAACCTGTAAAGTTGGTCCCTATAGTATTTTTTTTTCTATAGTATTTTAGATGGGTAACAGATTGGCATAACACCAACACACACACACACACACACACACACACACACACACACACACACACACACACACACACACACACACACACACACACACACACACACACACACACACACACACACACACACACACACACACACACACCCCTGTTATATGTTCTCAACTTACGTAGCCAAGGACCAGATCAGAACTGAAGCCACACAGCAATATAGAGCCCAAGTGAAAGAAAGCGGCCAAATTCTTGCTTTACCGCTGCTCTTTTACACACCACCATTCCAGAAGAATTGACTCTAATAATCTAAGCACTTCCACTTAAGGGGACACGTACAAACAAGAGGACCGTCTTGGTCCTTAGTCAGTCAAGGCCACCTCATCATAGGGGAGCTGGCATGGTCAGGCCCCAGCTCCTGGAAGCCTGCGTCCTCTCGAGGTCAAACAGTCCCTTCCTCCAGGGGCTTTTTGCAGCTCATAAGACAGAGGACACACACACACACAAATAATGAGATTAAATATATAAGCAATACATAAGTATGTAAAAATGTACTCTGGGATGGCAGGAAAGAGATTCTTTCTGAAGTTATTAGGAAAGCTTTATGCAAGTTTGGAAAAAGAGCAGGATTTAAAGAGATGAAAGCAGGAGAAACGGCTCATGCCAAGCAGAGGTCACGGTGTATTTGACCCGGAGGACAAAGGCGTACAAAGTGGTCACAGGGTGAGCTGTCCCTCTGGCTGAATAACAGGGAAACATGAGGGACAGAGAATGAAACAAGGCTGCCAAGGTGGGTAAGAGGGTAAGAGCCATCGTCAGAGGTCTTGAATATTCACTAAGGATTTAGGATTTTACTGTCTAAGAACTGAGTGCAGGAGAATTAACATCGACAAAGGAGTACTTTAGGAAAACTTGCTACCATCTGCAAGGGTGCAAAAAAATTGAGAGTTAAAAACAAAAGCAAAGAAGCAAACAAACAACAAAGAGGGCTAATGGAGCATCAGTTCAGAGGACACTGTGTTATTCTGGGTTATGGACTATAACAACCTGAACTATGCTGGTGGTAGGAAAAGTGATGCTAGGAGAGAGTGAAATTCACAGGTCTGGGAACTGGGAGAGACAAATGCCTCAAGTTTAAATAAAGCCTTTGCAAGATTAAAGCCTACATTACTGGAAGAATGATGGTGACCTTCACACAAACAGGAAAGTCAATATAACTGAAGAGTTTCCCCCCTTGGGGATGGGCTGCAGAAGAGATAATGATCTCAGGTTTGATATGAAAATTTCCCTAATAAGGCCTGAATCTGTTCTGTGCACCTACTTTAATAGTCTAAGTGAATGATGGTTGAAAGAAATCCAATAAGCACCTGGCTTTTCTTAGAACTTGCCTTACTAGTTCCTGCTAACTTGAGCCTGTTGGTCACTTACTTTATGCAAGCTGGTCTTGGCAATCTGCTCAGTTGTCCTCTGAATGACCTCAGCAGATATGCTGATCACTCTTCACATCTGCCCTAACCACTGAGGAAAGGAAAATTCCAATCTGGAGATGGAGCTTTCTGGCCCGGCTTTTACTTCTGAAAGGGCCACAGAAATGAGACACAACTTTAGATCTGAAACTTTTTATGCTCCTATACTTAAAGTAGAAAGAAAGTCTATAGGTGAACGTCAGTGATAAAGTTCCTTGTCAATGAGCTCCTGAAATCTATGAAATCTAGGAGTCAAGATGCCCATTTGCCAGTTAATCCTCAATGGTGGAATATTCTATAGCAATTCTGTCCCACACATTTTGAGTGGTGGGTCTCTGATACCGAGCAGGGCCCTGTGGGGCTCCTGGGCACAAAGCCTTTCTGTTTCCCCCATTTCTTTGATTACAGGAAGGAGCCTTCGTTCAGCCTCCATGACCTTCCCTGAGTCCCAGTGGGCAGATTCAAGCAGTTGTTAATTAGGGAAGGGAGGGGATGCGAGACCAGGGAGAAACAAACAGTCAAGAGAAACAACAGTGCAGCCTTGGGGCAAGGTCCTGGTTCCCCATCAAGGGATACAAACAACAATATCTTTGAGCTGTTTTGAAAATACTGAAACCCCCCTCCAGGTGGGAGAAGTTAATGATGGTACACTACCCACAAGCATGTAGATCCCAGACCAGTTGGAACCTGAAGGTTGATGATGCTCACTCCTACTTACCTCACCACCAATCCATCAGAAGAATGTCCACTAGCTCATCATGCCCTCTTTGAACCATTACAATAAAACTTCTCACTATCCTCTCCAAGTGGGGACACAAAGTTTTTCGAGGCAGGAGCCCGCTGTGTCCCCCTTTGCCTGGCAAAGTAATAAAGCTATCCTTTTCTATTTCACCCAAAAATATGTCTCTGAGATTCAATTCAGCACCGGTGTACAGGGAAGCTGAGCTTTCGGCATCATCTCCTAAATAACCAAAATACCACAGAGACCAAAATGCTTCACATAAATGGAAATTCCTATTTGTAAAAACACACTGCTTATCAACGCTCCCCAGCATGGCCTTACAAGCTATGAAATTAAATTAACACTTTTAGGAAAAGGATCGAATGTGTGTGTGTACACACACTCAGAGACATATACTTCAGAGCTGTCCCCAAATATGCCACCTTTCACAGACTTGGTCAACCCTTCAACAACATGTGGTAATAACATCTTTCAAGCATTAAGCTTTTAAAAAGTGAATGAGGCCATTTTATTTGGTGGAAAATAGAGGCGTGATTTAGAAAGCAGAATATAACTGTCCAGGTTGGAATACAATCCAGTCATGAGTTCTCATTGCCTCTGTCAATGGGTGTGGTAACTCATCTCCAAAGACAGCTCCCAACAATCCTCCCCTCCCTATAGCACAGACTCAACAGATGGAGAGCCTTTGTGCTCCCTTGACTCTGGGTTGGTCTTGTGACTTGCTTTGCTCAACAGAACATGGGACAAATAACATTCTTGCACTTTCAAACCCAGGTCTTAAGAGGCCTGGAAGCTTCTACTTCCTCTCTTGGAAGCTAGCTGCCACATGGAAATTTGACTACCCAGATGGAAAGAGAGGTCTGAAGCCATCATGGTCAGTCGAGCCCAGCTGAGTTCCCAGCTGAATGCAGCTGCATGGCTGAGCCCAGGCAAAAAGAAAAAAAAAAAACCAGCAGATGAACCCTAGCCACCCCACAGAATTGGGAAAAATAATAAATCAGTGCTGCTAAGTTTGGAGTCCTTTGCTATGTGATAATAGATCACTGAAACAATGGGTGACAAAAGATATCAAATGGCTAAAAGTGAGCCAGATCTACCATTCATCTGTGACCACCTGTGATTCTATTGGGATTTTTGTAGACTTCTGCTTGCAAACTAATTCAAGTGGAGAAACAGATAGGACCTTCTCTTGTCATATTCAAACTCTAGCATTCAGTAACATCTAGGATACTGGTACTGATGTTCACAATGGATTCTGACAGTTCTACTCCCAGAACCCTGTAGGGCTAGGAAAACTCTCCCTGACTGGTACATGAAGCTCTCTCCCTCCCTGTATTCCTGCTTTATCTAACACAATGCCACAAACCTGCAAATGCTGATGTAAGAAAGAGTAACAAGATGATGAAGGCTGGAGTGAATGGAACTTCAGTGTGAGTACCAGGAGGATGAAGAGAAGCTGGCAGAGGCCTTGAGTGCACTTTATGGCATGGAGCCACACAGACAGCAATGACTGGGCAGGCATGGGGTAGACTGAAATATTAGCCACAATTCTTGACCCTTCTCTACATCCATACCCTTGCCATGAATGTGCTGTGGTCAGATGGACTTCTCTGCCCCTTGTCTTTGAGCCTGTTCATGTGACTTGATTTGACTAGTAAAATGTGGGTGCAAGTGACAGTGTGCCAGGTCTAAGCCTAAGCTTAAGAGGCATCATGTGGATCACTTGTACTTTTACCCTTTTGCAAAAGAAGAGCGTACCCCCCTTGGCTCACTGGTCCCAGGAGGAAGCTGAGAGACTTGGAACAGAGCCACTCCAGCTGACCAAGCAACTCGTGATCAAGAAAGACAGGATTATTGCTGAATGCCACTAAGATCTTGAGGGTGTCTATTACCCAGCAATAGTTGAATAATACAAGGCTCCTTTATTAGATGCTAGCATTTACAAACTACACATGGTACTTTATTTTTTATTTTTTATTTTTTTTGCGGTACGCGGCCCTCTCTCTGTTGTGGCCTCTCCCGTTGCGGAGCACAGGCTCTGGACGCGCAGGCTCAGCAGCCAGGGCTCAGGGGTCCAGCCGCTTCGCGGCACGTGGGATCTTCCCGGATCAGGGCACGAACCCGTGTCCCCTGCATCGGCAGGCGGACCCTCTACCACTGCGCCACGAGGGAAGCCCCACATGGTACTTTAGAACAACAGAAAGTCTTCTTAGCTATAAAAGTTGTAACCACATCAGCAAATGAATGGTTAGATGGTCTCATTGACAAGCAAAATATTAATACAATATACTGAATATCACTAAATTTTTGCTCTTACAAATCTAAGGTTACCTTTCTACAGATTGTAATTTGGTATTCCACATTCTCCATAATTTAACCCTAACTTAGTTTTGTACCCAATTCCCTCTCACTTATATTTTATATTACATTCGAACTGGATTACTTGTAATTCTTGAATATGGGTCACATCACGTCTAGCCTTTCCTCATCTAGTTCCTTCCTACACCCTTCATCCGACAGGTTTAGATTCTCCAGTCCTTTAGGGCCAGGGTCAGCTGTCACCTCTATAAGAAATCTGCTCTGATCCCACCTTTCAAGGCAGTCTCTCAACCCTCTGACTCTTATCAGGACGTGTATGTCTTTTCCTTCTCTGGTATTTGGCTTATTCTGCCTCCTAACACTTCTTCATTCTCTTACGAAGTCCTAGAAAGCAAGGTTTATCTCTGTATCCTCCATGGCATTTAGCAAAGGGTCTGACACATCGTGTACTGGCCAGTGAATACCTTTTCACATTAAAGACTGAGTGATGGGGCTTTCCTGGTGGCACAGTGGTTGAGAGTCCGCCTGCCGATGCAGGGGACACAGGTTCGTGCCCCGGTCCGGGAAGATCCCACATGCCGCGGAGCGGCTGGGCCCGTGAGCCATGGCCGCTGAGCCTGCACGTCCGGAGCCTGTGCCCCGCAACAGGAGAGGCCACAACGGTGAGAGGCCCGCGTACCGCAAAAAAAAAAAAAAGACTGAGTGATGGATGGGAGGCAGCAGGAAATGACATTGAGAAAGAAATGTGGACTTTGGTGCCTGAGACATCTGATTCTATCACTTAGTAGCTGAGTAACTTTGGATCAGTTAGTCACACTGTGCTCCAGCTTCCAAATCTGTAAAATTAAGATGGCACAGATTTCAC
Organism: Hyperoodon ampullatus; assembly: GCF_949752795.1. Lineage (NCBI taxonomy): Eukaryota > Metazoa > Chordata > Mammalia > Artiodactyla > Ziphiidae > Hyperoodon > Hyperoodon ampullatus. The sequence goes on from NC_136915.1 coordinate 157,372,766, forward strand.
AGGATTGTTGCGAAAATTCAACATAAAAATGAATGTAAATGCTTCTCGGTGTCTGACATATGGTGAAGGCTCCATAAGTGGTAGCTCTAATTACAAAAATGACAATGACACAGAACCTCACATAGAAGTTAATTTAAAGAAATCCCTGATATTAGATTATTTCCTCTTAAAAGTTAAGTGTTTGAGAGTAACAGTGATGACTCTAGCTCCTATTAGCTGTTTTCTCAGAAGGTGTGGTTTCAAAGAGCTGGATTCTACTTTATTAAGATGCTCATATGTCACTCTTCTCCACATTTCTTGTTTCTATTGGTAGTGACCACTAGAAGCAAATTTGTTCCAGGCAACAAATACATCTCCTTAAAACAAACCAAAATGAAATCTTCCTCCCTCCATATACATGAGTCCACTTGTAACAGAGCATTACCCCTTCCACATTGTTCCCAATTCTTCCCCAGGGGACTGAAACAACCATTGCAACGGATCAAAAGCTAGAGATTGAAACGCAGTAGAATTCCTTGACAGAGACTGAAGAGTGCCACTTGACTTGTTTACATGTAAACATCATTGCAATGAGGTTCTTAATCGAATAAGAGATGTAGGGGTGCTTTTATGAATAAAAGTACCAGAAAATGTCAAGTCTTGGGTATTATTGTTAAAGTAATTCAGCAAAAACTGCTTCATCTGCCTGGACTAACTGGAATTTTGTACAAACCCATAGCCACCCTGCATCAGGGTAATCATTGATCTTCCAAAGGACAAACTCAAGATTAGGCAAACTCAAAAGGCTGTAAGTGGCCAGGCATGGAACGCCAGTGAGTGAACTGGGCCTGATGTGCGTTCACGGGGAGGGCTCAGCCGTGTACTGGAGGCCATACTGTGATTGAACCGGCAACTGCTACCCCATTCCACCAACTGTTGCCTCAGGGAATGGAAAATCAGTGTTGTCAGACCTTTTCAAGAAATTTGGGGTTTTGTGTGAAACATCCTGATTTTTAAAGGCCGCCTTGCTTTTTTATTTTAAAATTCTCTGGGGGCCAAAGAAAATATATTTGTAAACTAGATGTGGCCATGGGTTGGCAGTTTGTGACCTCTGCACTAGATAGTCTCAAGTCACTATGAATCATCACAGGATGGTTAAAAGACGAGTTCTAAGTTCACTGTAATTGTGTTTTTGAAACCGAGAATTTCTAATTCACAGAAAGAGTAATTCCTTATAAACTTATAATAAAACTCCAAAAAACACGTCATTCCCTCCATTATAAATCCTTGCCCGCTTTTGGACCTCCATGTGTTCAGTCCTACAGTTCTGGACCAGGACACCCTGTGGCCACTGTCCCATGCACCTGTTTATGTCCTACTAGTTCTTCAAAGCTTGATTTAAATGTGAGCTCTGCATAAACCCTCCATGATCCTCCTCACAGTCTTCTAGATATAAATTATGACGAAAACTGCCCAATGTACAAGGTCTGCCTTGATTTTTATCATCTCTCATCAGCCCTCTACCCACAGCCCCCCATCACCCCTGCACCCCGTCCCGCCCCCCAGCAAACAGAACACAGGAACACTGCAATTGTTCACATGAAAGGCCTGGATGGAGGGGCCAAGGATGAAATTCAACTGCACTTACCACCAAACACGTCTCCATTCTGGTAGTTCTTCCCTTTCTGGGCTTCCTCTTCATTTTGAACAGTGGCAACATGCTTCGCAGAGGCACAGCCCATAGTCTCATTCGGTCAGCTTCAGCCGGGCTGAACTGCAAAGCATCTCTACAGGCACGGGGACATTTTTTTCTCTTTAGACACAAGGAAAATCCACCTTCTTGCTGAGTCGGTCAAAATGTGCGCACCTGCAAGAAGAGAGCGCTAGATCAGAATGTGGGACATGAAGCCAGTCAGTGTCTCAGTCTCCGTGGTGATTCCCGCCCGACCCCACTGGACTGGGGTGCGACCAGGCGCTGAAGAAGGAAATGCAGCACGGGTCACTCTCATCTGACCCCCGCTTGAAAAGCAAGGTCAGAAGGCCTGCGCCCTACGCAACATGTGGCTGGACTTTTTTTTTTTTAATCTTTATTGGAATATAATCGCTTTACAATGTTGTGTTAGTTTCTGCTGTATGACAAAGTGAATCAGCTATATGTATACATATATCCCCATATCCCCTCCCTCTTGCGTCTCCCTCCCACCCTCCTTATCCCACCCCTCTAGGTGGTCACAAAGCACTGAGCTGATCTCCCTGTGCGATGCAGCTGCTTCCCACTAGCTATCTATTTGACATTTGGTAGTGTACATATATCCATGCCACTCTCTCACTTCGTCCCAGCTTAACATTCCCCCTACCCGTGTCCTCAAGTCCATTCTCTATGTCTGCATCTTTATTCCTGTCCTGCCCCTAAGTTCATTAGTACCGTTTTTTTTAGATTCCATATATGTGCGTTAGCATACGGTATTTGTTTTTCTCTTTCTGACTTACTTCACTGTATGACAGACTCTAGGTCCATCCACCTCATTACAAATAACTCAATCTCGTTCATTTTTATGGCTAATATTCCATTGTATGTATGTGCCACATCTTCTTTAGCCATTCATCTGTCAATGGACATTTAGGTTGCTTCCATGTCCTGGCTATTGTAAATAGTGTTGCAATGAAGATTGTGGTACATCTTTTTTTTTTTTTTTTTACTTGTTTGTTTCTTTTATATACATTTATTTTATTTTTGGCTGCATTGGGTCTTCGTTGCTGCGCACGGGCTTCCTCTAGTTGTAGCGAGCGGGGGCTACTCTTCGTTGCAGTGCACGGACTTCTCATCATGGTGGCTTCTCTTGTTCTGGAGCACGGGTTCTAGGCGTGCAGACTTCAGCAGTTGTGGCACGCGGGTTCAGTAGTTGTGGCTCACGGGCTCTAGAGCGCAGGCTCAGTAGTTGTGGTGCATGGGCCTGGTTGCTCCACGGCATGTGGGATCTTCCCGGACCGGGGCTCGAACCTATGTCCCCTGCATTGGCAGGCAGATTCTTAACCACTGTGCCACCAGGGAAGCCCCATCTATCTTTTTGACTTATGGTTTTCTCAGGGTATATGCCCAGTAGTGGGACTGCTGGGTCATATGGTAGTTCTATTTTTAGTTTTTTAAGGAACCTCCATACTGTTCTCCATAGTGGCTGTATCAGTTTACATTCCCACCAACAGTGCAGGAGGGTTCCCTTTTCTCCACACCCTCTCCAGCATTTATTGTTTCTAGATTTTTTGATGATGGCCATTCTGACCGGTGTGAGGTGATACCTCATTGTAGTCTTGCTTTGCATTTCTCTAATGATTAGTGATGTTGAGCATCTTTTCATGTGTTTGTTGGCAATCTGTATGTCTACTTTGGAGAAATGTCTATTTAGGTCTTCTGCCCATTTTTGGATTGGGTTGTTTGTTTTTTTGATATTGAGCTGCATGAGCTACTTGTATATTTTGGAGATTAATCCTTTGTCAGTTGCTTTGTTTGCAAATATTTTCTCCCATTCTGAGGGTTGTCTTTCCGTCTTGTTTATGGTTTCCTTTGCTGTGCAGAAGATTTTGTTTCATTAGGTCCCATTTGTTTATTTTTCATTTTATTTCCATTCCTCTAGGAGGTGGGTCAAAAAGGATCTTGCTGTGATTTATGTCTTAGAGTGTTCTGTGGCTGGACTTTTTTTTTTTAACATCTTTATTGGAGTACAATTGCTTTACAATGGTGTGTTAGTTTCTGCTTTATAACAAAGTGAATCAGCTGTACATATACATATATCCCCATATCCCCTCCCTCTTGCGTCTTCCTCCCACCCTCCCTATCCCACCCCTCTAGGTGGTCACAAACCACCGAGTTGATCTCCCTGTGCTATGCAGCTGCTTCCCACTAGCTATCTATTTTACATTTGGTAGTGTGTATATGTCCATGCCAGTCTCTCACTTCATCCCAGCTTCCCCTTCCCCCTCCCCATGTCCTCAAGTCCATTCTGTATGTCTGCATCTTTATTCCTGTCCTGCCCCTAGGTTCTTCAGAACCTTTTTTTTTTTTTTTTTAGGTTCCATATATATGTGTTAGCATACGGTATTTGTTTTTCTCTTGCTTACTTACTTCACTCTGTATGAGAGACTCTAGGTGTGGCTGGACTTTTTGAGGAGCTAAAAAATTTCTATTTATTTATTCAAATAAATATTTGAGCACTCCTACTTGCCACACACAAACTTAATAGGCTATATAGGTTTGCTAATGTTCCGGAATCTCAAAAAGCCTCAGAGAGAGGAAAGCACATTGTTGAGATCCATCAAGTTCCAGAGGCTGGGAAAAGTCCTCCAACCTCCTCATCCTGTCCTGCACACAGGCCAGCTCTTCCTAGCTCCTCAGATTTTGCCAGGAGGAGGTGGGTTGGAACATGGGCTAGCATTTCCAGTGGGTTCCATAAATCATTCAATATTTTATTTTACTTGAGGCGATACTGTTTGGGAAGGAAGGAGATGGGGGAAAGGACTTAAATGTACTTTTTGTCAATTTTCTGCTTAGTTAGCTGAATGCTTTAAGGACTGAGCAGACATAGGAATATGAAGGGAAGAAAACGAGGTGGTTGTCCACCTCCTTCAGAGCCTTTAAGCCTCTGTTTGACCCCTACTAAAGGCTGCAAGAGCATTTATGGATAAACCACAAAGGAGATAATCCCCTAGTTAACTGCAGTGAATTTACCTTCCCCTGCCCCACTCAAGGTCACTATCCAAATTCTCAAGGTTTGTCGTGCTCAGCTTGCTCATTTTTATTTATTTTATTTTTTCATCATCCTTATCAAGCTGTTCCAGTCTTGTAGGTGTTTACTTTGAAACATCTACCCATGCCTTCATCTCCATCCATCCCACTGTCCTTACCCCTCACACCCATGGCAGAGCAAAAGAAGCTGCCAAGCCACCCTCTTAATCTTCATCAGCACCCATATTCCACTACTCTCCTCTCCACTTTAGGAACAACTGATGTTTCCCAGTGTCAAGAACAGTGCTACCCAGGGCTTCCCTGGTGGCGCAGTGGTTGAGAGTCCGCCTGCCGATGCAGGGGACACGGGTTCGTGCCCCGGTCTGGGAAGATCCCACATGCCGCGGAGCGGCTGGGCCCGTGAGCCATGGCCGCTGAGCCTGCGCGTCCGGAGCCTGTGCTCCACAACGGGAGAGGCCACAACAGTGAGAGGAAAAAAAAAAAAAAAAAAAAAGAACAGTGCTACCCAAAGGCAGCTGCAAGTTTTCTCTTCCAACAAAATTGGTGCCTCTAAGCCCTCCTTCCTAGAGCACTGACAACATCTATGGACATAGAAATTCTACCATTTAAACCACCTAATCTCAGCAAAGGGAAATTTTCAAATTAGCCCAATACTAAAAGATAATTCTAAATCAATCTAATAAGTGAACTTAGATAACACAGGTAATGATCTTAAATCAAGCCAAGCAAATACAAATTTCAACATCAACTCAATGGCTATAATACTAACCATGTCTTTGTATAGTTCTCCAGACTAGTTTCTATCACTGGTTATATAAAATCATTAACAGAAAGTATAGGGTTAGTTGGTAAAGTTTTACAAACAAGGATGATTTTTTTTCCTAGTTAATGTTTATCAGTTTCTCAACACTATTAGGTAACCTCATGTTAACACATTTTCCCCTTTTTAAAGCTATATGGAAAACACACACACAACTATTCTGATGATAGTTAGCAGCAATGTCATTAAAGCTACAGTATTTCCACTGATGGTCTACTCATATTGGTCTATAGAGCTCCCGGGCCAGATGGGGGGAGATGTGCTGACTTTTTTTTTAACCTACACAATACAGTGTATTAAGTGCCACGATAAATGATTCACAGGAATCTATGGCAATGTAGAATTCAAGGAAGCAGATTAAATGATGATTGGGAAAAGGCAGGAATTAAAAGAAGTGATATTCTGTAGGGTCTTAACGTTTGGTAGAAACTTGCCAGGCTGAAAGGACAGTACCATCATCCAGATGTAAAGAACTGCCTGAGCTAAGACACTGGAACTTAGAAGTGTGTGGCGGATGTTTTTGCGTGTGTGTGTGTGTGTGTGTGTGTGTGTGTGTTCAGAGGGGTCAAGGTCAGGGCGGGGCAGGGAAGAGGACTGCACTGCTGATGCTTGTGAAGGCCCTGGAGGAGGCCTTGCTAACTTTATCCAACTTTAAAGATAAACTATAAAACCTCCTAAGATATAGGAAGTCCATTTGATCCAAATTTGAGCACACTTTGAGAGACATTAAATTAGTAGTGCTGAAATCCACTCTGTCGACCTACTACAGTTTTTAAAGGAACAGCACTGAAATATGAGACAAGAAGGATAGGAGACAGGAATCAGTTCTAAAGGCAGAAGGGAAAAAACTCCTCTGTAAGCAGGTGGCTGCTAAGGGTTGTGGTTGCTGCTGCTTGGCCCATGTCCCTCGTTCCCTTTCAGCATCACCACGTAAGGTGACAGGTGTGGGCTCCCAGAATGAATTCCTTACTTTTCAAAAAGGAATGTGGGAAAACCACCTCACACGTACACGATACACCGCAGAGCAGAGCAGCCCGAAGTGAGAGGGGAAACCTCGCCTCCCCTCCCAGTCTGTTGCCGCCTCCTCAGAATAAACAAAGTAAAAACAGGAAGGAGAGTGGGAAACCCTAGCAAAATCCAGAAGGACAGTAGGAATCCAGAGACAGTTTACAACCCTCCTCTCTGGGAGTCCTCTTCCTTTTCTGTTCCTCATTCCTATTTCACGCTGACAGCCTCACAATCTACCCAAGAAGTTAATGTAAGAATCTAAGACGTGAATTACTCTTTGCTATTCCTGAAAAGCACTGTGCGCTGTTTCTTCTGTTTTAGAAATTCTGTTTGTAGCAACAAATCTTACTTGAATAAAAAAAAAAAAGTGGAGGGCTTCTCTGGTGGCGCAGTGGTTGAGAGTCCGCCTGCCGACGCAGGGGACACGGGTTCGTGCCCCGGTCCGGGAAGTTCCCACATGCCGCGGAGCAGCTGGGTCCGTGAGCCATGGCTGCTGAGCCTGCGCGTCCGGAGCCTGTGCTCCGCGACGGGAGAGGTCACAACAGTGAGAGGCCCGGGTACCGCAAAGAAAAAAAAAAAAAAAAAAAAAAAAAAAAAAAAGTGGAAATCACATGAAAATCAAACACATTGCAGCAGGCAAACAAAAATAAAACATAAAAAAACTTTTCAAAGGACTTCTCTATTATTCAGGCATGGAAGTGAGAGGCATGTTAATAAGCAGATTAGACACGATTCTAATTAGACACATCCAATTCAAGTGATGACTTGAGAAGTCTTCATTTAATTATATTTTTTAAAAAGCACTATCACTCGGGGCTTCCCTGGTGGCGCAGTGGTTGAGAGTCCGCCTGCCGATGAAGGGGACGCGGGTTCGTGCCCCGGTCCGGGAAGATCCTACATGCCGCAGAGCGGCTGGGCCCGTGAGCCATGGACGCTGAGCCTGTGCTCCACAACAGGGGAGGCCCGCGTACCGCAAAAAAAAAAAAAAAAAGCACTATCACTCAATGTGAGTTCTCTCCAAATCACAATTAGGTGCGGGTTTTGTTTTTGAAACACACATTATGTATTTTACAGCAGTAAGTTAACTTTAAGAGTGAGGTTTTCAAGTTTTACAACCTTGACAGAAATGTATTTTAATATTTTGCCCATTTCGAAGGAGATAATTATGAAGTTATCTGAGAGGCAAAGGATCTCCAACTCTCAAAATTAACCATTGATCACTGGGGAAAGTTTTTTACTATGTCATTTGGATTCTGCACATAAACAATTGTCCATTCATTCATTCATTTAATAAATAGATATTTATTGAAAACTACTAAACTGACAGACACATTTTTGGCAGACACTGGGTATACAGAGATAAACAGGACAAGATACAGTGTCCTCCCCACCCCCACAGAATATGAACACGCAGAGAAAGGTGATCGTGAGACAGACCAGTTTCACAACAATTTGGTACAGCAACTGCCGGTTAAATATAGGATGACAGGGGAGTTCACCCCACAGGCACCTGATTCAGCCTCGAGATTGGGAATGTCAAGAAAGGTTGAGTTTGAGACCCAACCATAGCTGAATAAACATCATTAAAACACTACTGAACTGCATCTCTTTTATAGCCTGATGTAATGTCAAGGTTTCATTTCTACTGAAAATTCTCTTAATTAACCTCAATCTAACTGAGACCTCAAATTGAGGAGACCTTCAGAAATGTACCCCTAATTACTGCCACCATCATCTGCTCAAGAAAGTTTCCCTTCAGTTTCTACTATCCTTCACATAAATTCGAGCATATTTTTTTGGCTTCCATTTTTCCATTAGTTTTGCTCAGCTTTTCTCTCCCAACTCCCACATCATCTATTCATTCACCTCCCTGAAACCAGCCCACTTAGAGAGGTAACTGAGGGTGCAAGTGAGCATGCAGAGACCGAAAGCAACAAGAAGATCTGAGTCTCGTTCTCACATATTGTTATTAACAGCATGCTATTTCTGAAGTCACAGATCACAGTGTGAGAATTAAACTGAAGCATCTCTTTGATGTTTGATGGAATCTTCTAATACCAAGTTCCACTGAGGATGATTTTTTAAAACTAAATAATCTATATGATAGGATCACTGGGCACCTCAAAAACATGGGCTCCAATTAATAGCCCATGGCTTTGTGTAAAAATCTCCCCAAGTGGCTATACGGCTATATTATCCTATATCATGAAATTAGAAGCTGTAATCCCTTCATAATGCTACGCATTAACCTCATATAGGGCCATCTTTATAGAATAATTTTCTTGCTTTGATAAAATACATTAGCAAATCTGTAAATCCAATTCAAAAATTTTCAAAAAGACTAAAAAACCTTTAACTGTGCACGTTTACCCCTCCTCTCCTTACACTATGCCTCAAGACTCTTCGCGTACTATTTTAGATATCCTTAGGGGAATTATTGTTCCAGGACACTTCACATTATAACCTGAGGAAGTTCTTTTCTATATACAAGTTAGTCCATTACTTTTTTATGCATGTTATATATGTGTGATACATTTGCCCTTTTATAAGAAAAGATTATGGATTTATGATGGCTTTTTTCTTTTTTTCCAGTGCAGATGGATTTCTTTTTATTTTTTTCAGCTTTATTGAGGAATAATTGACAAAACTGTAATATACTGTATTCAACAGGATGATTCAATATACTATATACATTGTGAAAGGATTCCCACCAAGTTAATTAACACATGTATCACTTCATATATTTACTTTTTTTTTTGATGCGTACACAAGTTCTTTTCTTTTAGCAATTTTCAATTATACAATATCGTGTTATCAACTATAGTCACCATGTTATATCTCAGACCTTATTCATCTTATAACTAAAAGTTTGTACCCTTTTACCAGCCTCTGCCTATTTTTCCCACTCCCCAGCCTCTGGCGACCATAATTCTACTCTCTGTTTCCATAAGTTTGACATTTTTATTTTTAAGATCCTACATATAAGATTCTCTGTCTAGCTTATTTCACTTAGCTTAATTCCTTCCAGGTTCGTCCATATAGTTGGGAATGGCAGGATTTCTTTCATAATCAGGCTGAATAATATTCCTCTGGGTGTGTGTGTGTTGTCTCACATTTTCTTGATCCATTCATTCACTGAAGGACACTTGTTTCCATACCTTGACTACTGTGAATAATGCTGCAATGAACATGGCAGTGCAGATATCTCTTCAAGATAATAATTTCATTTCCTTTGAATATATATATCCAGAAGTGGAATTGTGGATGGCTTTTTTCTTTACCTTAACTTTTTGAACTGGAAGCATAATTTCATCAAAAAACCTACTTTTATAAAATTGGGAAGGAATAAAATATGCAAAATCTGTTTTAAGAAAAATCAAAGAAATATCTGACCTTCTTTAAAAAGGCTATGGAAAATATTTCTATTTATGTAATATTATGGATAATTTCACTTTCCACCAATTAATCATGTATTTTTTCATTTTGGATGGAAAAGCCAAAAACACTGTAGACAGTTTCCTTGTCAAGAAAGACACTTCTGAAAAATGAATTAAAAGTGATAAACTCCATAAAGAAATCCTAGGCCAGAAAGAACATGAAGACACCACATGCAGCTTGGAGGGCTAGAGAAAATCGAATTCTGATTGCAATGGGTACACAGAGAGCTATGAAGTCAGCAGTTAAGAAAAGGATAATTGGCACATTATTAATAGATCAGGAGCAAAGTACCCCCTTTCTTCCTTTGATTAAAAAGGGAAATCAAGACAAGGCAACATCTAAAAATTCCTTTCTTTTATTGAAGAAAGAGCCAACATCTAAGCTTCACAAAGAAAAAAATATATATATAAATAACTAATCAGTCTGTTTGCCCATCTGTTCTGCTTCGCTGTAATGAGTGTTAATACAGCAGCCCACTGGGGGGAAGAAGAAAGACAGCCTGAAAGTGATTTCTAATCTTGAAGCTTTGGTATCCTCGGGCTACTGTTAACACCATTTCACATTTCATTGTGCATGTTAAAGATAATACACAAAGAGATGTCACATTTGACGTGAGGATACTCTGGAAAAGTCAAACCTTCCTATTACCCGGCAATTGCTGGCATCACAGAAGATATTCATTCCTCGTATCACACTCATTTGGTGGCATGACAACTGACAATATGCTATTAACGCCAAAGAAACAGGAATATCTGCTTTTGCTTTCTTTATGGGAAAACTCTCACTTCCACAAATAATAATTGTACAGAGGTGTCTCTCCAAAACGTAACAATAGTAAGTCCTATGCAAGATGATACATTTTTGTTGGATTTCCACAGTGAGGTATGAGGACGAGGAGACAAGGTGACAAGTGAAAAGAGCACTGGAAGGGGAGTGGGGATGCTGAGCCCTGGTCGCAGGGGTTACATGCCTGCCTCAGTACCAAGGATGGGCTGCCTCTCTCTGAGCCTCTTCCTTTTATTCTATGACCTACCTGAACTTATGTCCAAGTGATGCTGAGGATGAAATGACCACTTATAAAAAGGCCATTTCTCACCTAGACTCGGTTTATTTAGAAACTTTGTTTCAGCACTTACCCAATTAGGATATACTTGCAAATTTTTTTTCCAAAATATTTCAGGAAGCCCTATGAGGTCTAAAGATTATTACCAATTATGTTTTGGCCCAAGGGTGTTGATTTCAATTGTGTATCAAGTGAAAAAATGAACAAGGCTTAGCTCTCTTATTTCCTCTTTTCTATTCTGCCTTTAATGGATAAAAATAAAATAAAAATTTTAAATGTTTCTTATAGAGAGCTGGATAGAAAAAGCTTGTGGAATAATTGTTCTTCAGCTAAGGACTTAGGAGTTTGGTGCCTTCACCCTGTAGCTGAAAACTCTATTCTTGTATTACCTATATGTGTTCACACAGTTCATGCATGGCTGACACTACTTCTGTGAAGGCAAGAAACGAAAATACCAGATCTTGATTAAAGCCACCCATCCACACCAGGGTGAACCTATGCAGAAGAATTAGGCCGTTTCTGGATTTGCTCCTCTGTGATCAAGGCCAATGGCAGATATACATGGACTTTTTGAGTTCTCCTTCATTTTCCACCTCCAAGACTCAGAATACCAAGGGGATTTGCAGGAAGCTGCCAACCTGCGTCAGTGGGGAAACTTCTGTACCAAGACACCCATGACCAGGATCTTTTGACAGCTGTGCTGCTGGTTCACCATGTCACTTGGGACAAATCCATGTGATTTCCTTGTCAGTATCCTAGTAGTAACGGCTGTTTTCCTTCTTTTTTTGGATTGTTTTGAAAATCTAGGTAGATCATGAAATGCTGTGCAAAGCACTTATAAAATGCAAGGTAATGTTCTGTGCATACTCTGCTCTGCCAGATGCCTGACATTACCTATCAGACTCATGGCTTTTCAGGAGCACTGGGTAGAATCAGTTTGCCCCCATATGTGGCCCTGGAGAAAATGAGAGAAAACAGTTGGAAAGGAAAAAAAAAAAAATCAAGAAATGACTAGAACATGTAAATAGAATAAGTATGAGTTACTTTAAAAAGCACAATTTGATTCTAATCTAAGCAGATAAGTCATGATCCTTCCTGAATGGCCAATGAAGGACATTCTGGGCGACCTGTGTGTTGAAATGCATTGTGAAGAAGTCCTGCCTCTGAAGGGCCAGCAGTCAGACACGGCTAACAGATCATAAACATAATAAAGTAAAGTGAAATAAAATTTCAGTGACTAATGGACATGGCAAGGAAAAAAGGGATCAGAGATGTTCTTCAAAGTCATAGGATATTTCAAGCTAATTAAATTAGTGCTTGTCTCAGCTTTATTTTGTGCAACAAGAAATGTAGTAACATCCAGCAAATGTGCTACTCTTAGCAGACCCTTGAAAAGAGGCCCTCGGGTAAGAGACCCTCATTTACTGAGGAGGAGGACAGTGAAACAGATGTCATGTCAGTCTTGAGCTGCTAATCCTCTTTAACAACACAAACTAGAACAGAACTGCAGCTGGATTAATCCCTTGGAAATCTGGATGTTACTTTCGTGGTGCTAAGGACAAGAGTTGAATGCCACTGATCTTTGTCTGATGCACACACTGGAAAAAGACACGGGATGTTTTCCTTACTGAATTACAAAGACTCAACTTTTTTTTTTTTTTTTTTCTGGTACGCGGGCCTCTCACTGCTGTGGCCTCTCCCATTGCGGAGCACAGGCTCCCGACACGTAGGCTCAGCGGCCATGGCTCACGGGCCCAGCTGCTCCGCGGCATGTGGGACCCTCCCGGACCGGGGCACGAACCCGTGTCCCCTGCATCGGCAGGCGGACTCTCAACCACTGTGCCACCAGGGAAGCCCAAGACTCAACTTTTATACAAGGCTACTGTAGTCCACATTTCTGATTCAATTCAGTCTCTAAACTTAATGCAGAAACTTGTATCTCAGCCTTAAACTGGTTACTATAGTAGATACAAAGAAATATGACCAACAGATACAAAAGATACAAATTACCCAAACTAACCATTAGAAGCAAACGTGAGAATTGTATAAAAACAAGAAAAGCCTGCTGCTATTTTATTTGTGGATTTTGGTGCTAATATTGAGTACATGTATGTTTAATATCCTCAGAACTATAAAACCTTTTAACGAAGCAATGTAGTAACACTTTGATAAGATGTGAACACTAGAAAAAGTGTTTCTCTCAAAATCTAAACGTGCATTCCTCTTTCCTCTCACAATAACCCCTTTCCTCCCTTTCCCCCCCCGCCCCTACTAAAACAAATGAACTCATCCATCACAGACTGCTGCAAAGCCTGGCCTAACAGTGCTTTCTTTCTCCCAGCGCTCTGCCCCAGGCCACACAATCCCAGGTCTGAGGGGAAGTCAGCAGTGACCCAGTGATTGAGTAAACCCATCACTTGCCTGCTGGACTGAGAGCTGTTCACTGAAATGAGTGTCCCTAAGGGAAAGCCTTGGCCATCTGAAATTCTGCCTGCTAGAACCTTCAAGTTCCAACCAGAACAGCTCAATTTCTGGAAGTGGCCCACAAACGTAGAGAAAGCAAACAGATAAAACCTCTTTATTGGTGAAGGACTCAGTCTCCTTCTCTGTTACACACACACAACATACGTACACACACACACGCACACACAATAAAAATTCTAGAGATGCAAAGATTACCTCCAGCATTTTGTGATTTTGTAAAGGAAAGGAGTTGTGTGGCTTTGGGCAAGTTATTGACTTCACAGGGCCTTGGGTTCTCATGTACAAGATGGGATAAGACTGCATGAATGTTGAGGGGCGCAGATGAGACGATATATGTAAAGTGCTTAGCACAGCCCCCGGCAACGAGTAAAAAAAAAAAATCAATACATGATAGTTACTGTCATTATCATCAGCATCATCATGACTTCATGGGATGGTGATGAACTTTACGAAGAAAGGGGCAGAGGCAAAAGAGACTAGAAAGAAGAGATGGAAAGAGAGGTGAGAGGTAAAGTGTGGCAGCTTAGTTCTCCTTAGGAACTAAACCAAAGATAGGCAGGCAGGACCGAATACAGACAGAAACCAAGAAACAGCAGCTCTGCAGGAGAGGCTCATGGCCCCACTGCAGCTCCTGCACAGAGAGCCCTGAGCAGTGCCGTTGTTTCTGCAGCACTGGGGGTGGGCAGGCCAGCCTCTGTGTGCACATGCCAGGGCTCTGAAGGCAGAGGCCGCTGTGTGCAGACAAATCGAAGGTCAGTGAGCTCTCCTACGCTTTGTCACAGCCTGGATGACCGTGCCACTCACATCCTCCACTCTTATGTGTTTATGTGTCTGTCTCCTTCACCAGACAGATTTCCAAGGTCATGACCATGTCCTAATTATTCCTCTCTATATTCCCTCTAGCACAAGTCAGGCACACAGTAGGTCTGCAATATATGTTGAGCAGATGAATTCTCTTAGAAACCTCTTTTCACAAAGAGACATGGGGGGCTCTTAAAGAAGGGAGCTCTCACATGAAAAGCTGCTCAACATCACTAATCATTAGAGAAATGCAAATCAAAACTACAATGAGGTATCACCTCACACCAGTTAGAATGGGCATCATCAGAAAATCTACAAACAACAAATGCTGGAGAGGGTGTGGAGAAAAGGGACCCCTCTTGCACTGTTGGTGGGAATGGAGGGTCCTTAAAAACCTAAAAATAGAATTACCATATGACCCAGCAATCCCACTACTGAGCATATACCCAGAGAAAACCATAATTCAAAAAGACACATGCACCCCAATGTTCATTGCAGCACTATTTACAATAGCCAGGTCATGGAAGCAACCTAAATGCCCATCGACAGATGAATGGATAAAGAAGATGTGGTACATATATACAATGGAATATTACTCAACCATAAAAAGGAATGAAATTGGGTCATTTGTAGAGCCGTGGATGGATCTAGAGACTGTCATACAGAGTGAAGTAAGTCAGAAGGAGAAAAACAAATATCGTATATTAACGCATATATGTGGAACCTAGAAAAATGGTACAGATGAACTGGTTTGCAGGGCAGAAACTGAGACACAGATGTAGAGGACAAATGTATGGACACCAAGGGGGAAAGTGGTGGTGGTGGTGGGGGTGATGAATTGGGCGATTGGGATTGACATGTGTACACTGACGTGTATAAAATGGATAACTAATAAGGACCTGCTGTATAAAAAAAAAAAATTCAAAAAAAAAGAAGGGATCTATCTCTCCTCCGCCTCAGGTCCTAGGTCACCTGCGTGGTCAGTGACCTCTTTAGCATATCACCAACAGCTATAGTTAAAAATGTTCATCTGAGCCATGAAAGACAATTTAAAATTATGTTCAGTATATACTCCCTAAAAAGATAGGAAGGGAGTTATATGTAATATTATACTAGTATAATGGAATTTTGGAAGCATCTGGCACTCGTATAGTTGTCCCTAATCTGCCCAAGAAAACTGTGCCATTTATTCAATTCAACAACCATTTTTTGGTAACTTGTTTAGTTCTCAACATTTCACTAGGGACCAGAGATTCCAAAATGGATAAGTCAGCCAGACCTTGACTGTGCATTTCCTGACTGTCAATTAGAGTCTAGAGACGTTGAGCCGCTTCTAAAACTCAACCATCTGAAAAATCAAGGGTTTGGTTTTCTTTTTGCTGAAATTTAAATCTTTGCTAAGGTTTTCATGACAAAGAACTTTTTAAGGATGATGTCCTCAGAGGGCCAAACAAATTGAAAGTATAAATAACCATTTTCAGGTAGCACAAATCAATGTCCCTTTAAAAAACAAACAAAAAAAGCACTTCAGTTCTCATGCTGCTCTCAAGAAAGGCATAGGACTTTTGGGAACTTCATTGATTTTGTAGAGCTCAGTCAAAAAGCACATTCTGTGTGATCATCTACTTAAAGAAAACAAACGGTAAGAAGCTGAGAGAAAACAGACGTAGGAGGACAAAGCAAAATCAGGTGAGGAATGACCACTCCTCCCTAATGTACCAGCAGATGCTGTCCTGCTCCTGACAAGTTCGCTCCTGACTCTGCGCTAGGGAGTCTTTCCACGTACCTACCATCGTTTTGGTGATGTTTAGTGGGGTTTGAGACCACAAACACATAAAGGGAGGGTAAGAAGCTTTTCATCTTCAGCCATTGAAACGCTATTGAGGAACATCTAGGGTTACAGGTTATGAGTTATTAGGACCTTGTAAATGTTACCAAAATTTCCAGTCTACTCTAAAATAGTTATTTGATATCAGCCCAAATGTTCCCCATTTGAAGTAGCATAACTGCTGAACATGGTACTCCTTCCCGCTTGTCCAACACAATGTACTTAGAGAAAGAGACCAGAGGGACAACCCTGGTAGGATCCGACAATGTGGGCAGGAGCCACATGACTGGGGCCCACCAACAGGAGACCATAGCTCAGCATCCAGACAACCTGGCCAGCACCTCTTGGCATTAACACTCTCCAAAGATCCACCTTCAGTTCCAGTCTGACACATGAAGGTTTCAAGTCTTTGTCTGAAAAAGAGAACTAAATGCACGGCTTGATGGTAAACACTTCTACTGGAGAAAGACATGTCAGAAATGGGTTACGTTTAGGGTCTGACCACGTTCTATTCTAACAAGGCCTTTGGCCAGCTGTCATCTCTGTGGGACCTCTAGTGGGGTCCAGGCTGAGGCAGTTTTGGTCCTGGATATGACAAAGGCACATCTGGCAAGCTGCCTAGTGTTCCCGTATCTGGGAGGAAGTCACCCCCATATCGTCTCTATGACATCACTGCCATTACCACCCTAGGAATGGTACTGCAAAAATAAAAGACATAAATTTTCTAATTCCAAGATCTCCCTAAAAATGTTAAAGAATTTTTACGATTCACAAATTCAAATTTGTATTTGTAAATCATGTTCTGAACCCTTTAAACTTCTCACTATTCATGAGCATTATCTAGGCCACAGATTTTGTTTGTGTCTTTGCTGTTTTGAGAAAGGAAAAAATTCACAAGGCAATGCCCAATGGACATCAGGATGGTCCTATTGGCAGTTTTAAAAACATCAGAACATGATTAAAATTTTTAGTAAAAAACTGTACTTCTCATAAGTTAGTAATTATCCCATTAATTTTCTACAACTAAGACAAATTAAGATTCTTAGTGCATTGATTCTGTCAAGTCCTTCCCCTGGTCCAAAACCCTCCAAGACTCACTCTGCCTCTAGGGTAAAGCCTGAGATACTTGGACTTTCAAGCTAGACACGGCCTCAAGGACCACTGAGGTCAAGGTTCTTAATTTTACATATGAAAAGACTGAAGTCTAAGAAGTTTAGGCAACTTACTCAGGGTCCCCCAGGACCCAGACCCATGGGCTCACTGTTGCCTCTTGCT
Organism: Hyperoodon ampullatus; assembly: GCF_949752795.1. Classification (NCBI taxonomy): domain Eukaryota; kingdom Metazoa; phylum Chordata; class Mammalia; order Artiodactyla; family Ziphiidae; genus Hyperoodon; species Hyperoodon ampullatus. The sequence goes on from NC_136915.1 coordinate 157,390,203, forward strand.
ACTGCTCCAAGGTAACCAGCATCCTTTTCATCTCATCAGGTGGGTCTCACAGACCACCCTTCTCCCTCAATATTCTGCTCACATGCCTGCCTCTCTACTTCTGCTTAAGCCTTTACTTACCAAGAAGAAGACTTCACACCATTTCATGCCTTCCTTCAATCCTCTCTTTCCTAAACTCTTACTTATAGAGTCAATTATTTGGTGTTTCTCAGGCATCTCTCTCTAAATAGACACTAAGTACTTGGAGGGCAGAAACCATCTCCTGTATGTCTCCCCTGCTATGTTGGAGGCCCAACTAGACAGAGTAGGAACTCAATAAACCCGCTTCAAAATAGCGAGCAGCAGGCTGGCTTTGTCTTCCCACCTCTGCACCTGCTATCCTCTGCCTTGAAGGTTCTCCCTCCTTACCTCTGCCTGGTTGAAATTCTGGTCTGTATGAGCTGTCCCTCCCCAAAGGTCTCAGAATACCTGATAGGCCCCTTCGTAGCCCCCATATAGCGCAGAATATTCTTAATTCCTAACTGCCCATCTATTGGTTCCATAAGTCTAGGGTATAAACTCCTTGGGAGACACAGATTATGAGTTTCTTGCTTCCTATTGTATCCTAGCTTCTAACAGTGCTTAGCTCAGGATATGTGCTCAGGAAATAAATAAGGAATGAAGGCCCCCAGAAGAAAGTCTGAACTCCTCATGGAAATCAAGGCTTTCCATGCACATCTCCAATCTCATCCAGCTTTCTACAGGCATATTGCTCTAGCCAGTCTAGTCTCTAGCTACTAACCCCTGAACATACTTTCATATTCTAACCCGAACTGCCTCTGGTTCACAGTCTCACCTTAGATAGAAAGCCCTCCTGTTATTCATCTCCACCTGTTTTCAAATTCTACCCATCCTTCAAGGTCCAGAACAAGTCTTATCACCTCTAAGAAAACTTGCTCCAGGCCACGCAGATCTTCCCCTTCTCTAAATTCATCAGCATGTGTCCACATGGCTCATTCATCACCTGTTCATGCTGCTGCAAGTCCACAGTTATCTTTCCATCTTGGTGGAACCTGGCCTACGGAATTCCCTTTCCTCTGAAGTTAGCTCTTACCTCTCCATTTAGGACGTAATTATATACATGGTCTTGGGACATCTCCTGCACCGTTGTTTTATATTGTTAACTTTTGTGCGCTTTTGTCTTGGTATTCTAGTCTACTTATAAATTTTTCAAGGCAAGTCATGCTTTCGATGTCTTTGATCCTCTGCAATTCTTTTTTTTTTTTTTTTTTGCTGTACGCGGGCCTCTCACTGTTGTGGCCTCCCCCATTGCGGAGCACAGGCCCAGCGGCCATGGCTCACGGGCCCAGCCTCTCCGTGGCATGTGGGATCTTCCCAGACCGGGGCACGAACCCGTATCCCCTGCATCGGCAGGCGGACTCTCAACCACTGCGCCACCAGGGAAGCCCAGATCCTCTGCAATTCTTTGCACAAAGTAGGAGATTAATAAATATTCGTTACTTGACATGTTAGCTAGAAAGCAAAGATGTGCAGGAGGAGAGAACTACGGAAATTATAAAAAAATAACTTTTGCCAAAAGTGAAGTTGAAGTTTCTGATTATTAGAGGCTGTCTAATAAGGTCAAATGGTGATAGTATAATTACACCATCATTTGGTAAAATTACTCTCTGAATAAAGGTTCTTTTTAAATAGAAACTTTTGTCCATATGATAAAAAATTATGAAAACAATAGAAAAGGAATAAAAAAGGAAAGAAATAAAAACATATACCCAAGATTGACGCACACACCCCGCCCCTACCCCTACATCAGGAGGGCTGGCTGCAGCACCCACAACTGCATCAGCTGACTTTTATGACAAGGTCTAGCTCATGACTGAGTTAACATCATGGCTTTCTACAAACGCTCACCCAATAACTCCCTGAACATGAACAAAGTAATTCTTCCAGAGTTGCAGGGAGAGGAGGGAGGAGTATCAATCTCTTTTTCCTACTTTGCCATAAACATTTTCTTACAGTAATTATTTTTGATGGACTGTGTCTAACTATTTATTTATTTTATATCTCACTATACTCCACCCCCCCGCCCTGCAATGTGTACAGCAGCTGCTTTCAACCATAAATAGCAACTTTAGAACACAAATGCTGTGTTGGGGGATCAGTAATTCAGGGTTCAGTAAGCTAGCAACAGTATGTCAAGACCTCCTAATCTATACCCTCAACTGCCAAATGGCCACCCCCCCACCAAGACACAGGCCTGCAAACCCGCTGTTCAAATCAGGGTTGGCTAATCACAAATCGATAGTGGCCAGCAACAGAAATATAACAAAACAGAGGAGCCTCTTTGCTGGGCTCCAAAAGCCAGGGGATAAAGGGATATAAATAGGAACCTAGGAAGCATACACACTACTAGGAACTAGAGGCCACAGAGCTGCCAGTTAGGATTTGGCCCTGGGAAAATCCAAGTTAGTCAGCATCTAGAACCCTCTAACAACACCCACGTCACATGTGTTTTATATGCCAAAGGCTGAACACACGTTTTAGTGAAAATGAATTTTAGTTCCATTACCAGGAATGTTCTCCTAGCTGAAGACAAGAAGAAGAGAAAAGGACACTTTATTTTTTTTTCTAATAAATTAATGAAAACTGAATTCTCATCTCTGAGACATATTACCAGAAAGAAAACGAAGACTCATGCCCTCCTCCCCGTTGTTTAGTTTGGTTTTGTCATCACCTCATCCATCTCGCTTTAATGGACCTGGGTTTCTAGGGGCATTTGTAGTGAAGGGTCCTCCATTTCTTAAAAAATATACATATTTCATTGGTTTCCTTTCCCTATCCAATAGTGAAGGTCATGATATAGGAAAGCAGCATAATAATATGTTTTGTTTTGGGTTTTTTTGTGGTACGCGGGCCTCTCACTGTTGTGGCCTCTCCCGTTGCGGAGCACAGGCTCTGGACACGCAGGCTCAGCGGCCATGGCTCACGGGCCCAGCCGCTCCGCGGCATGTGGGATCTTCCCGGACTGCGGCACGAACCCGTGTCCCCTGCATCGGCAGGTGGACTCACAACCACTGCGCCACCAGGGAGGCCCTAATGTGTTTTTTTAATCAACCACTCCAGCAGTGGCAAAAATAAATGAAATGTGCGAGGCTGTTTATTTGTATATCAAAGAGAAAGTGAAATTCCCCATAGGGTGACACGATTATTTGTTTTCCCCAATGAAGCAAACAAATGAAATAGAAATAAAACAGGAGCCTACCCTTCATCATTCATGGTGTAATGAGTTCTTGCAATTAACCATTTTCCTTCCTTGTTACACTCATTTCCAAAAAACAGATGTACAATGACATCAGCAACACAGTCAAAGATCATCAATCTGTAAGACAGGAAATGCAGCAGCCAGACTTGCATCCTTTTTAAACATGAGCTGACTCCTGGCTGGTGGCTCTGGCTCTGCTGTGCAGGAAACGGGCTCACCGGTAAGAGGTATTTGGGTAGCATCAGTGATCGGGAGGATTTATTGGTAGCAGTACCCTAGGACAGGGAGACCCAAACTTGCCTCGGCTCTCCACACCAGGTGGCCACCTATACAGTGTGCTTAAAGTCAAAAATCTTAGACTCATTGAATCCAGTAAGGAGCATGCAATAGTACTTCTCTCCCCTCCAACTCAACCACCTATTATTAGAAGCTGGACACCAACAACATTCTGTCAAGAAGACCAAAGACAGAGTATGTAAGGCATGGGGGAGCCCTGTCCACTGACATTAGGACAGTCTAGTAGATGGACAAGGCTACCACACTGGCATACAAGGAACACCCAGTTCAAGCCCTGACTGACTGGTGCTCCGAGGTCCTAAGCAAGAGGTCTGGCCGACAGAATGGATGATGTGGGTGCTCCTGGGTCATGGGAGTAGGGTAAGGTGCTGATACTGAGAATGCTACCCCTAGCAGTGATGCTCAGATGACAGCAGGCATGCAAGCGTCAACATTTTCTGGAGAAAAAATGGAGACAAAGGAGACAGGGAAAATGGAGACGAGTTGGAGACAAGGAAGGAAACTTGTCCTCAATGTCAAACAGTGATGGAGAGCTACAGAATTCAGGGCCCCTGCTGGCATCACAGACGTAAGAACAACTGATGCTTATATACCACTTTTCCATGTGTGGAGCCTTTCCCACACGCTGGCTCTGTTGATCTGCCAGGGTCTTCAAGTAGATGATTCAGAAGACACTGACAACGCAACTCTAGATGCCAGTAAAGTTAATCCAGATCTAGGGCACCCCTGGCTGGAGAGGTAAGAAAGGGGAAATGCTCGTTCAGATAAAGGGGTAGTCACCCCATTTTGATTTCCTCTGCTTGAGAGTAACAGGATTTTAGTGAAAAAAATCAATAAAGAGTATCAGAGCATATTCAATGGCATTTATAGCATCATTGACCTTGTTACCTCTTGCTGGCACCTCCGCAACTCAATTTCTATTGAATGTCTATTGAAGCTGCATTTTATTGGGGATGTAAATATCCATGAAGGATCCTGATCCTCCTGACAATGGTAGTAGTTGCTTGAAGGAGCAGAGTGAACACTTGGATTGGGGGACACACTGCGTGACTTCCCTCCACGGCTTGCTAGTCCCCCACCCCTAACCTGTTTCTATCACTACCTACCAAGATGATTTTGAATGAAATCTGTGGCTATGATATCTAGAGAAAAGCAATGATGGTTTCCAGCATAACAGAGAGGAAATGCGTTGTTCTCTCTAGGATGCACCCTCGTGCTCTTTGCTCTCTTGGTTGTGGAAAGGGCTGTGCAGGTAGTCCCGGTGCAGAAAAGTCCTGAAGAACAACAGAAAGAGCTGGAGAGAAATGGGGTGCAAGGAAAAGACATGCTGACCAGCTGTCAGGGTGGAGGAGACTGGAAGCCACCATAGGAAAAGTGAAAAATAGGGAGATGGAGGGAAAAGCTTTTACGACTGCTTTCCTTGCAGGGTCAACTCAATCCCTAGACTCCACTCAAAGTGTCGGGTTTCCAGGAAGCCTCCTGTGATCTCTGTTCCCTGCCCCCACCACCCGGGTGCCCTCAGCTCTTCCAGCACTTCCCACACCGCGTCCGCACTGCCTGCTCATGTCTGTCTCCCAAACTAGACCATGAGGGACAGAAGCACAGACTCTTTTATTCACCAAAAAAAAAAGAAAATAATAATCTATCCCCAACTCCTAGCACAGTCACTGTTGCATAGAAGGTGTTCAACACCTGTTTGCCAAATAGTATGAATCTTAAAAATGGAGATGTTAATAAACAGATAGCGGCCATAACAATCCCAGGGCAGCTTTGGAATCAAACCAATACAGAGCACAACAAACTAATAAAACCCTCATGAAAAGATGCTCAACATCACTAATTATTAGAGAAATGCAAATCAAAACTACAATGAGGTATCACCTCACTCCAGTCAGAATGGCCATCATCAAAAAATCTGCAAACAGTAAATGCTGGAGAGGGTGTGGAGAAAAGGGAACCCTCCTGCACTGTTGGTGGGAATGTAAATTGATACAGCCACTATGGAGAACAGTATGGAGGTTCCTTAAAAAACTTAAAATAGAGCTACCATATGACCCAGCAATCCCACTACTGGGCCTATACCCTGAGAAAACCGTAATTCAAAAGGACACATGTACCCCAATGTTCACTGCAGCGCTATTTACAATAGCCAGGACATGGAAACAACCAAAATGTCCAACAACAGATGAATGGATAAATGATACATACATACGATGGAATATCACCCAGCCATAAAAGGGAACGAAATTGGGTCATTTGTAGAGATGTGGATGGACCTAGAGACTGTCATACAGAGTGAAGTAAGCCACAAAGAGAAAAACAAATATCGTGTATTAACGCATATATGTGGAATCTAGAAAAATGGTAGAGATGAACCTATTTGTAGGTTGCAGGAATAGAGACGCAGATGTAGAGAACGGATATGTGGACACAGCGGGGGTGGGGGAAGGGGAGGGTGGATGAACTGGGAGATTAGGTTTGACATAAACTACCATGTGTAAAACAGAGAGCTAGTGGGAACCTGCTGTATAGCACAGGGAGCTCAGCTCAGTGCTCTGTGGACCTAATGGGTGGGATTGGGGGATATAGGTATACATATAGCTGATTCACTTCATTGTACAGCAGAAACTAACACAACATTGTAATAGCAATTTTACTCCAATAAAAAAAAAAGTGAAGGGCTTCCCTGGTGGTGCAGTGGTTGGGAGTCCGCCTGCCAGTGCAGGGGACGTGGGTTCGTGCCCCGGTCCGGGAAGATCCCACATGCCGCAGAGCGGCTGGACCCGTGAGCCATGGCCGCTGGGCCTGCGCGTCCGGAGCCTGTGCTCCGCAGTGGGAGAGGCCACAGCAGTCAGAGGCCCGCGTACCGCAAAAAAAAAAAAAAAAAAAAAAAGTGAAAAAAGAAAGTCATTCAGTCACTGGGAAATAAACAAGGAGAGCTGCGTGTAGTTTCTTCAGTATTCCACAAGGCCAAATGAGGCATTTTTATAACTGGCATCAATTCCCTACGGGTACAGGTTTCACTCGTTGTACTCTTTGACCTAAAAGGGTTACAAGCAAGCTTTAAAAGTGTCTGACTTACCCTTCACCTTCCCCAGAAACAACTTATATGTTAGAAAAATATAGCCCATTCTGTTAAGGTAATGAATTTCTTAAATGTCAAGCTATTTACTAAAATAAATTACTCCCCAAACCACTTTCTAATCTACCTTTCTAGTAAAGACAGTACAAGCAGATAGGAAAAGTCACCTATCATGTGAGTGTTCCCCTGCAGAAACAAAATTATTTCATAACACACAACACAACGTGATATGCATAAAATGCAGTCAAATAATGTTTAAGTAAATATGATTATTACTAAGATACCCTGCAGTTTTTTTTAAACGTACACTTTACTCAAGGAATGGCAAAATCTTTGATAGAATTCCCTATAAAACAGAGACACATGATAAAGCTACGAATACTACTCTAATTCCTATTTATTTAAATTTGCCACAGACTCATTTATGCAAGAGTTAAATTTCTCGCTCTCTCTGAAGTTCCAGCATTCTATGATCATTTTGTTTCCTGACACAAATTTTAAGGTCCCTTAAATTCTGAATTAGTCTAAGTTTGATTCTTTTAAAATTCTTTTTATGGCATACATTTAGACATGAATTAAAATTAATTCTGTTATGAGAAATTTCCAATCGCTTGTGATAACTGGCAATAAGCCAGATTGTTGTAAAAGCCAGAGTTGGTGTAAATAAATGAAGATGTTAAATTGAAATACTTTTGGAGCTGTTTCAAATTATAGCAGAGCTAAAACCATATCCATTTACCATTCAGTACACATATGCCAAGCATAATATATAGTTTTTTATTGCTTCAAATAGTCTAGATCTAGCAATGTATATGTTAACTCCTTTAGAGAAGATTCCTTTTATCTGTTTGCCCATTGGGACCCAACACAGATGAATGAATGACAAGAAGATTGTAACAAACCATTTCCCCCTATCAATCTTTGGTTAAATTCCCAAAGAGAAGCAAATATTAGCAGAAGATGGACAAAAGGCCAAACGCCACTGGAACAATCTGTACTCAACACCACAAAATAGTAATAGTTCTTCTACTGAGATCAGTTAGCCAGGCTTTAAATACTTTGGCACCCAGCCAAAGCTCCATGAGGGCAGGACCCTGAGTCTCCTAGGGCCCAAGTATCGCCCACACCTAGCACAGAACACTCGACTCCACTTACAGAGGCAGGATGGAGCAGTTACACCCACACTTTGGAGTCAGACAGATTAGGCAAGAAACAGGATCTACTATTTACCAGCTATGAGACCCAGGGAAAGTTAATCCATCTCTTAAACTTCAGTTTCCTCTTCTATAAAATGAATATAAAATCATCTACCTTGGAGAGTAATGCTGAGCATTTGAAGCAGTGTCTACAAAGCAACTACCACGTATGTACTTAGTAGATCCTTATAGAAGACAGCTCTCATTATAAATAAGGGAATATGTATCAGGAAGTATACATGTCATTAAATGATAAAAAAGGCTACAACTGCCTAAATGATATTTACACTAAGCTTCAACTCCCATAAAAATGCCTCAGGACACTCAAAACTGATGCAATCTCACTTTCCCTTTATCTGTTACAGCCCATAACAAATCAGACCAAAGATGGGGAAGTAAGCACACTGACGGCTGGCAAGATTCCCATCAAAGAGGCACAAAAAAGAACTATCAGCAGATGCAAGAGTCCAGAAGAGTCTGAGCAATGCAGTACAGGGACAGCGGCTTTCAGCTGACTGAACCCCCAAACCAGTGTTCACGTGGACGGTCACAAAGAGGTCCGACTGCCTGCAGCATATTAATTCCACTTCAGAAGGCAAGAGAGATAGAATCTATGTAAAAAAAATTTTCTATCCTACTAGTTCGCCTCTACCACCCACAGCTGGAATCCAGGTCTCTTTCCTTTGGGTTCTCATAGCACTTTGCTTGCTTCTCCACCACAGAGCTCCTTACAGTCTTTTTTTCTTTTTTTTTTTTTTGATGATTTTTAACATTTTTATTGGAGTATAATTGCTTTACAATGGTGTGCTAGTTTCTGCTTTATAACAAAGTGAATCAGTTATACATATACATATGTTCCCATATCTCTTCCCTCTTGGGTCTCCCTCCCACCCTCCCTATCCCACCCCTCCAGGTGGTCACAAAGCACCCAGCTGATCTCCCTGTGCTATGCAGCTGCTTCCCACTAGCTATCTATTTTACATTTGGTAGTGTATATATGTCCATGCCACTCTCTCACTTCGTCCCAGCTTACCCTTCCCCCTCCCCATGTCCTCAAGTCCATTATCTACGTCTGCGTCTTTATTCCTGTCCTGCCCCTAGGTTCTTCAGAACAATCTTTTTTTTAATTTTTTTTAAATTTTTTATTTTTTTGCATTACGCGGGCCTCTCACTGTTGTGGCCTCTCCCGTTGCGGAGCACAGGCTCCGGACGCGCAGGCTCAGCGGCCATGGCTCACGGGCCCAGCCGCTCCGCGGTTTTTTGTTTTGTTTTTTTTGCGAATCTTTTTTTTTAGATTCCATATATATGTGTTAGCATACGGTATTTCTTTTTCTCTTTCTGACTTACTTCACTCTGTATGACAGTCTCTAAGACCATCCACCTCACTACAAATAACTCAATTTCGTTTCTTTTTATGGCTGAGTAATATTCCATTGTATATATGTGCCACATCTTCTTTATCCATTCCTTTCAGTCTATTTGGTGTTAGTCTACATGTCAGGAGAACATAAGCTTCTTGAAAGCAGGTGACCATTGTTATTCATCTTTGTCCAGTAAGTGTTTGTTGAATGTGTCAATTTTCCTCTCAAGATGACAGATGCAATTCTAGTAACTTCTACGTCCCCAACAAGTTCTCTCTTATGAGTAAGAACTCAATTCGGAACACACTGTAAATATCTGCAGCTTACTGCTTTATGCAACAACACCATCTTCTTATGGAGCATTTATTTACAATTCTAACATTTTAGCAGCCATGTTATCATAAGTATAAGGCAAGGCATAACATCAAACCAAACGATCAGCATCAGCTTTTCCACCAAGCTGCTCCAGATACCTTCGCTTGGTTTGGTCTACTCTCTCCTTCCAAATGCTGCAACCATTCATTAAATTTTTCAGTCAACGTTTACTGCTGCTGTGGGCCAGCACTAGATTAGGCACACCTGGACATATATATATCTATACAGATAAAAGTATTTGCCTCCAGTGGAGCAATTGTTAGAGAGTAAAAGATGAGCAAGTAAGAAACTGTGATACCATAAGATGGTTGATATGGCTATCATAAAACCAAATAACAAAGGATGCCTGGACGGATTCAAGAAAGACTGTGCAGAAAGTGGGATCTGAGTGGACACTCGGAGAATTTTAGCAGGAAAAATATCAAATCTGGGGCTTGTGTTATCATAATTGTTTCTAAAGGGGAAGAGTGGGAATATTTTACTATGAAAGAAAATAAACATATCATAACCTTTCTGAAGATCATCAAGTGTCCAATGCAGACGTAAACTCTTCATGTTGCCTTTAAGCTGTTAGCTATGATAATGAAATTACCTAACTTGGTTAATCAAAGAGGAAATTCAATTTAAGCAGGAAGCAATGAAAAGACATCACGTGTCAACCTGACAACTCACAGCAAGTAAGAACCATGTTCCAGTACATGCATACACACACACACACACACACACACACACACACACACACTCTCTCTCTCTCTCTCTCTCTCTCTCTCTCTAGTATATACACAGAGAATTATGCAGCTGCTTTTTTTTTGGTTATCATTGGAAAGTTTATTGGAAATTCAGCATAAAGGGTTTCTTACACTCTGACCTCATCTTGTACAAGCCATATTTGTGATACAGCATATCAGGTCCACTGATCTAAACCCAAATGACATGATGAAAGGAGAAACAGCCCAGAGAAAAACAGAACAAAATGAAAACACTCTGATTTTAGGAAAGGCTGATACAATGAGTCTTCTTCAGTCTGTAAAGGTAAAGATCCAAGGGGACAGAAGGGTGTAAAAGAGGGAAAAAGAACTTGAGTGACTGTACACACTACACACATCAGAGGATTAGGTAGCTTCTGGATGTGTTCCCAGGGTCTATTAAAAATTTGACAGTGAGAACCCAAAATGAAGACTCATAATATCCCCAAATCTGAATGTTATACATTCATCTAATCATAACCTCTTTCAGCAGATATTTATTCAGGGCCCAGCATGGGCCAGGAGTAATTCTAGGTGCTTGAGGTCTGATGGGGACAAGAAAGACATGGAGCTTTAAGTGGTCACTGTGGAAGAGATTATGGTAAATCTTAATATTAGCAACCCCAGAAAGGAACCATTTCTGGTTGTATTTTCACTGCTTTCCCCAAAGAGAGAAAATACTGGAGCAAACACAACACCATAGGGAGAATGCATAAAAAGAACATAGATATATAAATATATGTATATGTATACCCTTATCACTTTGCTGTACACCTGAAACTAACACAATACTGTAAATCAACCATACTTCAATAGAGAGAAAGAAAGAAAGAGAGAAAGAAAGAAAGAGAGAGAGAAAGAAAGAAAGAAAGAAAGAGAAAGAGAGAAAGAAAGAGAGAAAAGAAAGTGATTCTAATTTGGGGGTGGGGGAGGGAAGCTGGCTATCTCACAGCTACTTTCTAAGACTTTATTTCTCAAAGTGTGATCTAGGGACCAACAGGATTGGGATTCACCTGGGATCTTTTTAGGAAATCAGAATCTCAGGCTCCACCCTAGACCGCAGAATCTGCAATTCTAACAAGATCCCCAGTGACTCCTATGCACGAAGAAGCTTCAAAAGCACTGTTCCAACAGGTTTTATTTACAAGCTGAATTACAAGACAGGTCACCTTACATTTGTGGCTGAAGGTGACCTCTAAGGCTCCTTCCAACTTTGAGACAGTACAGTGACACTGGCACTGAAAGTCTGGAGAGGGCTCACTTAAGCCTTTTAAAATGTCAGGTTAGGGACAAACCTACAAATACTGTATGCTCTTTACAGCGGAACTTTGAGGAATACAAAATTCTGATGACAGGATAGTTATAACAGACATACACAACCCATCACACTTCATAAATTCTAATTCCTAATTTCAGAATCTAGACCGTTTTGAAATAAGGATATAATTAACTTATTTAAAATAGCCTATATAAAAGAAATATATTTACTACTCCCTAATTCCTCCAAAGAATGTCAGTATCTGAGAACAGTTTGACACTTGCTTGGGATCAGTAATTTATAATTCTAAGGAATTTAGGGAAACCACACCATGGTACCAGACAATGTTGAGAGATCCTATCTCTTTCATATGCTTGAGACTAATGGGTTATGTTGCCCACTGCTGTTGGACTTACCACTAAATTTACCTCTAAGTATCTATGACTGTAATTACTGACTTGATTTACACCAACTCTGATAACAGATTATCCATACAGAATCCAAAGTTCCTAATCTACTCAACCATATCTTACTGAAGTGTATCAAATATATCAAAACTTGAAATATTCCTAGCCTTTCCTTTGATTTTCAGCTTCAATTACTGTATAAGGATTAAGTTTTAAATATACACAATTCCCTACTTACTGTCTTTCCAAAAGTAAATAAAACAAAGAAAATTCACCCTCTATATGAAATTTTTAGTGTTTTCCTTATGAATCTGCTGCTATTGGTATATGTTTAGCATAAAGCACTCGGAGTCCCCACATGATGCATGTTAGCCTTCTACTCATACAATGCTGTGTTGTTTTTTTTTTTTAATATATTTATTTATTTATTTTTGGCTGCATTGGGTCTTCATTGCTGCGCACAGGCTTTCTCTAGTTGCGGCGAGCGGGGGCTACTCTTCCTTGCGGTGTGCGGGCTCCTCATCGTGGTGGCTTCTCTTGTTGCGGAGCACAGGCTCTAGGTGCACAGGCTCAGTAGTTGTGGCACACGGGCTTAGTTGCTCCGCAGCATGTGGGATCTTCCCAGGCCAAGGCTTGAACTCGTGTCCCCTGAATTGGCAGGCGGACTCCCAACCACTACGCCACCAGGGAAGTCCCAATGCTGTGTTTCTTGTTTTCAAGTTTAGAAAGAAATTTCAATCCATCTCTCCCACCACCAGAAAGAAAAATTAAATATAACCTCTCTTCTCTTTCGGAGTTGACTTTTCAAAATTGCAATTTAAAAACACATTCTGGGGAAAGCTGGAGAGCAGCCTCCTTAAACTCTAACTGAGGTAGACAAAAGCTGTAAAATATCTGGCACTGGCTGTCCCTTAATCCCTGAAGTTTCACACATAAAACTAACAGCTATTTCTTGAACAGCAAGTCAAACACGGCAGTTCTGAACAAATAACCTAATAAAAAAAGAGTTTGGGTTGAGATTTCTTTAGAGATTAAAAACTAAAATAGGTGGTAATGTCAAGGGAAGTCAAGGCTTTGGAACAAAAGGGGATATTAACATCGGTAGGTTCAGCAAAGGAGGGAAAAGACAAAACACTGAAACGCAGACCAGTGTTTACACTGGGTTGTCTCCTTTAGGAAAACGAGACACTAGTTTCATGAGAAACGCAGATCTAGCAAAAACGTGTTCCTTTAAAATCTTACGGAAAGCAAAGAAAGGACTGCAAAACAAAAGCAAAGCACAGGCAGAGGCATGGCTTTGGGCTCTACCTGCACTTAAGGCAATGCTGCCTTTACCTGGGGCTCCATAGGTGCCAGCTGAGTTCTCCCCTCTGCTCATAGAACCTCTGGAGGACCGAATGGGGCTCAGTTCTTCCAGATGAGTTTGGCTACAACACAACTCTGGCATCCTCTCCCCGAAGTGATGTGGGCTGTGGCCCTCACCACTTAGAGACATTTCATAGTATACTTCCCAGTTCTAAGATTTTTCTAGAAACAGGCTGTGGCTCCTCGTCAGGCAGCTTGTTTACCATTGAGGAGGGAAATGATCCTAGCCGAATAGACACCAGTGGCCCCTGGAACATAGCAATCCTCTCAGCAAAGGGCTTTATGCTTCCTTCTGACTGAAAGTTTTCCACTCACGAGGCCAGGGAAAGGCCAGGCCCAAACAATAGAGGTGAGGCAAAACTACTAAATTTTTTAAACGCTTTCAAAATTGCTCATCAACTAGAGCCGTTTATAATAAAACTGTGCCGGGTCACAAGACAGACAGAGAGAGCTCAAGAGGGGACACGCAGAATCCACAAGCAAGATACAGATTTTGTTCCTACCTCTTAAACCTGGACAATCCCACCGATCTAGTGGGACACCATAAATAAAGTGATTCACAGAAATTCTTAGGTGTTATTTAGCTAGAAAAAGGCCAACCAAAGTTTGTTCTGAGCCACCAGGCACACAAACATGTCCGTGAAAAGGTATACAAATCACAGCCTGGCTACGTGCAAACAACGCATGTGGTGGTTACACCCTCTTCTGCCACCAGTGCACGCCGGGGTCAGGCTGATAATACACAAGGCAAATAGGACCTTATTTCCCAAGCAGAAAACCACAGAGCTTACTTTGGGGCAACCCTTAATTTTGCTGCTTCTGATAAACACATTATCCAGTGACCCACATCCGCTGGTGACCCCACCAATGATGTGGGAAGTGCCCTCTCCCTTTGGACTGGTAAGACCACAATTGCAAAGATGGGGAATTTTGCTCTGCACTAGGCTTTGGGGATTCTAGAAACCAAAACCTTTCTAAAGGGAATAAGCCTTTCATAGGAGACATAGTGGTGATACCATCACTGCTGCCCACCGAACCTTCTATCTTGTTAACGAGAAGTAAGCTCCCTCCAAGAAGCAGTCCCTAAAATTTTCATCAGGAACACGTCTGTATCACACACACACGTCTAGGAGTTTAAGATGCATTCTGTACACTATCCAGAGGGAAATTTCATTTAAGTAGTTGGCTTCGACTTCTGATTTCAACGTCACGAAATATTTCACCTTCCAGGGAAAGCAAAAGATCACTTGGGGATTGGCTGGCACTTTTATTCATCTCCAGTAACAAACTAACATTAACGTTTATTTCTAAAAATGAAATTATTTAGAAAGGACGTAATCACTCAATGGAGCATGTGCTCATGAAGTTTATAAACATGGAAAGCTTCCGCTTTCAGATGCTTATCATTTGCTAACGCCCTTTTTGTGAACTTGGAGCAGAAGGGGCTTCCAGCACTGCAAGATACTCACTTGGGGGTAAAATCAGCTGCTAACTTTTCATTCATTTGTTTTGGAACATACTGTGTACCCATGCCTAAGTTTTTAGAGAAGTGTGTGTGTGTGTGTGTGTGTGTGTGTGCGCGCGTGTGTGTAGCGTTTTTTAGAGCCTCAAAGCACAATATTACAACTGTTGATGAGCAGATTGAGATTAAAACCAATGTCCCCAAATTGGGTAAAAATAAAAAATTTTAAAAAGCAAAGGGCATGGCGATTATTTTTGTGTAATTCACTTTTTCAAATCAGAGCTTTAATAAGCAATTTTTATGCTGGTGAATTCAGAAGTCAAGTGACACTTCTTTTTTCTCCATCCTCATTTCTGATTTTAAAGAATAAAAGAACTCATTAGCACAGAAAAATGAGTTAGGCTTTCTTCCTGACCTTTATAAAGCCTTTCATCCAGATGAAATTTAATTAAGTTCAATATTGATATGGACATAGCAGAGAGCAGGAAAGTTAAAGAAAAGGACAGGCAATTTGGTTATACGTTTATGTTGGTAGCCTTTATGTAGCTATGTGTGTTTGTTTGTGTGCGCACGTGTACACCTTTTGGGCATGCCGCAACCTACCAGGTAGGTATCTCACCTCTGCTGCTTGTCAACATAAAACTCACAGATTTCTTATTCTTTGTATTAAAGCATTGTTGATATCCATTAAAATGTACATACTGTTGGGCTAACAACATATTCTACCATTAACCCTTCCCTGATTTAGTGCTCCAGGTTAACTGGTTAGACACCTAGCAAGTTCTGACTGGGGGCAGGGGGAGTCCAGGAAAGGGCAGTGATGAGCACCCTGCCTGGAGGAGCACTGGGCTTGGAGGGTCCCAGAGAGGCCTGCACACAGTGTGGAGGCCATGCTCTGCATTTCCCTGACCCCAGGGAATCTAGTAAAGGGGTGTTTCTCTGATGGAACCCTGGGCAATAAAACTTGCAACCTCTGTGCACCATCCCCTCAATGAATGTACCAGGCATCCACCTACGACCTCACTGTGCTGTCTTCTAAACAAGTGACTCATACGCCTGGAATTGAAGACACCACACACCCTGATCCTACCATAAAGATACCTCCCCTCCATCTTGCGTTCTGTCTTACCCACACCCCACACACCAGACAGAAAGACTTTTATGTGATGTCCCAAACCCAGTGTAAGTCTTGCTTTCCTATTTTCATGACTAAGGGCTAGCAGATCCTGCCTTCTCCACCATGGACCTGGCAGGATGAGGTTAGTAAACACTGAAGGAAAACTCTATGGAGATAACACAGTTAGATATAAACTCACAGCTGCTAATAGGTAGGCTTATAAAAATATTAGCAATAGAGATCTTAATTTTGAGATAATGTTGTGATCATGGACAAAGCCTTTTCTGACTAAAACTGCTTTCAGAACACTTAACTAATAATTTTCTGGGAAAACGGCTCCACTCTCAATATTGAGTTCAGTGGTTCCTGGGTAGTAAGATAGTTAAACTCCAATTTTCATTGCTAAAAATACTACAAAATAAGTTGAAAATAAAATTCAATCACCCTAATTGATTTTAAAAATACATATATGTAGGCAAGATGTTTAGGAAGAGAGTAGTCTTATTTCAAACCCTTTACTCATATTTTAAAGGGGTCACTAGGAAATGGGAGGGAACAGGAATCTAGCCAATATTTTATAACAACTATAAATGGAGTATATAACCTTTAAAAACTGTGAATCACTATATTGTACACCTGTAACATATAATATTGTACAGTAACTATACTTCAATTTTTAAAAAGGAGAAAAGAAATGGGAGAGAACAGAGGTACCTAGAAAGAGAGGGAAATAATCAAGTCACCAAAGAAAAACTTGTGCTTGAAAACAGTCTCCCACCTACCCCTCCCAGTGGCCACTCAGGACACCTCTCTCTTCAAGAAATGGGATCCAAGAGGAAAAGGAGCCCTGTGGTCTCCCTGCCAATATCTCCCTGAAAGAGCTCAAGGTGGCACCCACATGAAGGAAAGAAGGTCTCTGGGGACCAAGGCCATGCAATCAGCAACCACTTACTAAACACTCATGCCCTCACAACTGGGCAAAAGCTAGAGTCTCAAAGATGCTACAAAGGTAATAATGGGTTAGCTTATAGCCTGTAAACAATTACAAGGCAGTTAAAAACAACACCACTTAATGGCAGTTTGTGCAAATGGCAGAGTGAGCATTTGAGAAGCTCCCAAGTGCTCTAAGAGGAACATCTGGGATGCCTCTGAGAGAGGAGTTATCCTAACAACTTGAAGGGTAAAGCCGTACTTCCCATGTTGATGAGTAAGGTAGGCTGGTGGAAGGGGTGTTGACCTCCAGGCAGAGTGAATATATAAGCAAAGCCCAGGAGATTTGACGAGTGTGTCATGCTCTAAATATGTCTGAAAAGGAGTGTCAGGAAATCAGGCTGCTTAGGGAGACAGGGGCTGGATAATGAAGGGCCTTGTAAGACCTTGTAAGCCACTGATGTGAACAGAGAGGTGGAACGATGAGGTTTTTGTGTTAGCAACATCGTTTCTGGGAACAGAAGGGATTGGGCTGAGGGCAAGAGGGTTGGTAAGGATTCCAATGGTAGTCTAGTAGCCAGATGAGAGATGGTGCACGTCCAAGTCAAAACACTGTGCGGAATCTAAAAAAAAAGGTTCTAAAGAACCTGGGGGCAGGACAGGAATAAAGACGCAGACGTAGAGAATGAACTTGAGGACACGGAGAGGGGAAGAGTAAGCTGGGACGAAGTGAGAGCGTGGCATGGACAGATACACACTACAAAGGTAAAACCGATAGCTAGTGGGAAGCAGCCGCATAGCACAGGGAGATCAGCTCAGTGCTTTGTGTCCACCTAGAGTGGTGGGATAGGGAGGGTGGGAGGGAGATACAAGAGGGAGGAGATTTGGGGATATATGTGTATGTATGGCTGATTCACTTTGTTATAAAGCAGAAACTAACACACCGTTGTAAAGCAATGATACTCCAATAAAGATGTTTTAAAAAAACAAAAAACAAAACCAAAAAAAAAACACTGTACCAAATAAGAAAAGGATACACACAAAAAATATCATTTAAGAGGTAAAATAATAGGAGCTTGATGCTTATTTAGGTGCAGATGTTCATGTAAGGAAGAAAGTGAAATCTAGGCTACTTCAGAGGTATTTGGCATGAAGAACTACCGGGTAAATCGTAAAACTATCCCCCAACATGTTATCTTTGAGGTGTTGGTGGAGATAAAGAGCAGACAAATGAATGGACAGGCCTGAAGCACAGGGCAGAGTTGTGGACCAGTGATCAGATCCAAGCTGCGAAATGTGCAAGTAGAAGACAACTCCATGAATGTGACTGTGGAGCACGGCGGCCACTGGGGTGGTTGTTAACCTTCTAGAATCATATGGACCCTTAAAACTCTGGTCAATGCCAAGAGCCTAACCCCTAAAACATGCACATTTGCAAATACAGAAAAGGCACTATATTTTAGAGGAAGTTCATCTATGAACTCACAGATTAAGTATTCCTAGTATAAAGCAAGAAGAGAAGAGGGCTTAGATGGAGACAGTTAAGAAGCAGGGCACAGGGCTTCCCTGGTGGTGCAGTGGTTGAGAGTCCGCCTGCCGATGCAGGGGACACGGGTTCGTGCCCCGGTCCAGGAAGATCCCACATGCCGCGGAGCGGCTGGGCCCGTGAGCCATGGCCGCTAAGCCTGAGCGTCCGGAGCCTGTGCTCCGCAACGGGAGAGGTCACAGCAGTGAGAGGCCCGTGTACCGCAAAAAAAAAAAAAAAAAAAAAAGAAACAGGGCACATTAGAAGAAATTGCAAGAGCTGTCAAGAAAAATTATGCCTCTGCAGTGACTGCAGATCACTCTTTCTAGAAATGTCCATGAAATAACGGGTTGTATACACAGACAGAACTGGGCTTCAAAGTAGAGTTTTAGTTTGGTGGTGTTTTTTTTAAAGAGTTTTTATAGAAAATTTCGAACATATTCAAAATAGAGAGAACCGTAGAATGGAGGCCCTTGTAACCTAAGTCTGAACTTCGAGAATTATAAACTCATATCATTTCATTCCTAAATATCAGTATCTATCTCTAAAAGACCACACTAAAAAAACATAACCATGGGCTTCCCTGGTGGCGCAGTGGTTGAGAGTCCGCCTGTCGATGCAGGGGACGCGACTTCGTGCCCGGGTCCGGGAGGATCCCACATGCCGCGGAGCAGCGGGACCCGTGAGCCATGGCCGCTGAGCCTGAGCGTCCGGAGCCTGTGCTCCGCAACGGGAGAGGCCACAGCAGTGAGAGGCCCGTGTACCGCAAAAAAAAAAAAAAACAAACAAAAAAAAACACAACCATGCCAGCACTGTCACATCTTAAAAAAGAATAATAAATGCTTAAAATCAAGTATCCAGTTAGTGTTCAACTTTCCCCAATTGCCTCATATTTTTTTCAGTTTGTTTAAATCAGGATCCAAATAAGGTCTACACATTGTAACTGGCTGACGAATCTCTTTTCATCTATAGGTTCCATGAATGTCTTTCTTCGTCTTTTTTTTTTTTTTTCCTACCCCTTTGGTCATTTATTCTGTAAAGTTGTTTTGTTTTGTTTAATTTTGCTGATTGCATCCTTGATGGATCATTTAACATTCACTTTATTGCTCTGTGTCCTATATATTGGTACTCGAATATAGAGGTTTGATTAATTCAGGGTCAATATTTTGGCAAGAATACTTCCTAAGGAGGTGTTGAGTTCCAACAGGAGATCTACAAGCAGGATTTTGTAAAAGATGGAGCTGACAAATCATGCTTATCTGCTATGGCAAAGAAGCCAGTGAAAAGGGTGAGGTTGAGGAACAGTAAAAAGCACAGCATAAAAGACAGTGGATGATGAAAACAGAAAAATATGAAAAGCAACTGCTTCCTCTACTCATCAAGCACCACGCTCTCGGACCATTTCAAGCCGCCCTGAGCATCTCTCCAGAGCATTCAAGGTAATAACTGACACTCATCACAATAATCCTGAAGTCATGAAGAAGAAAAGACTACATTATTTTGCATTTACTTTGATGAAAAGTGTGAAGCACTTCCTGATTTTTAAAAAGTCTATCATTAAAATTTTCAGAATTAGAAGTTTCTATGCTTAAAGAATTAATCTCTCAAGAAAATTCATGGAAGAGGGAGCTCTACCATATAACTCATATGGGTAACTATTTTGTCTTATAAACACAAAATCCATATAATGACATCCCTCAACCCCACAAGGGAAATATTTAGCCAATAATATAACATTCATTAACTATTACAGTAAAACAGTAATACAGAGCAAGATCTAAGGTTATGTATACCCTTTTAATTAATTTTCACCATTATCCTCACATGACATTCTTTTCTAGGGACCAAAACTTTCATTTTACAAAATGCACCCGTAAGAAACAGATCTCCATTAACTGATGCCCCCTAAGGGACACATTCATTCTGTCAACCTGCCCTCTGGAAAATCTGTCTCATTGTCTGTGACTTTTCTCCTGTCCCTGCCTCAAAAGAACAAATTCTATTTGAACATCGATAGCAAGTATGTTCCGGTTCACTGAGTGTTCCTGTGCACTATAATTACCCTGCCATTAGGAACAAATGCCAGGCCTAAATAAAAACAAAGCATGGTTTAATTTAAAGTGCAGTAGTATCAGGTTAAAAAAGGGGGCTCATATAAATTAAGAGGTTTTTCATTATAAAATTTTTTTTTTTTTTTTTTTTTTTTTTTTTTTTTTTTTTGCGGTATGCGGGCCTCTCGCTGCTGTGGCCTCTCCCGTTGCGGAGCACAGGCTCCGGACGCGCAGGCTCAGCGGCCATGGCTCACAGGCCCAGCCGCTCCGCGGCATGTGGGATCCTCCCAGACCGGGGCACGAACCCGTGTCCCCTGCATCGGCAGGCAGACTCTCAACCACTGCGCCACCAGAGAAGCCCTAAAATTTTATATTCTGAAAACTTTCATCTGAAAACAAGCCTGCTCAAAACATTTATAAACACATTGGCGAGATTATTTTATTAGGATTAATGGACAAGTTAAAAATCAAGGGGTGTTTCTCAGATGCCAGTCCAGAGACCCGTGACAGCCCACGGTGAAATGCAAAAAAACCTGGGCAACATATTAAATTCTTCATAAAACTTTACTCATCCATCATGGCTTAACTCAAACATTATCTCTGCTGGGAGGTCTTTCCGCACCTATGGTAGTACTCATCCGCCATCTTGCTATTGTCCCATATGGAGTCACATATAATATTAGAGCACAAAGCACACTACACATGACCACTGAACAAATACTGTAACCATACTAGGTGTTTACACACTGAGGATATGACAGGTGAGACGGAATCTTCTTTGCTTGGAAGAGTGCTCTCTTTATCTCCCCAGATAGGGAACTACATTACGTCTTTGTACAATACTAGCATAAACCACTACTTGGTGTTCATCATGTGTTTGTCGAATGCTTGGATGAAGCACTATCCTCAGTTCCCTCCTAACCACCTTGCGAGGTGGACGGTAGGAATGTAGACTACCTATTCATTTTTACATGAGGAAATCAGGTTCAAAAGTAATGTTCCCTAAAGTCTCACAGCTAGTAAGTGGGCCCCTGGAACCCAGACCATTTTGAGAGTAGATAAAGATAAGCAAGAAGACAGATGGATGGAGGTAAAAGATTCAGAATCCTCCTTTACAAAGACTGTGCCAACTGGGCCCTGGCATCGCTTTCCAGGACTCCCTCACTGGGAGGCAGAGCCCTCCAAAGGGATACAAGTTAAACAAACTGAGATGGAAGGCATTTTAGGAGGTTGTACATTCCCCGCACCCACCCATAAGCAGTATTTTTCTTTTTTAATTGAAAGAATTTTCAATTACCAGCTCATCCTTAGAAGGCTGTGGTTTACTTCTGATCACTATGGAAAATGCTGCCCATATATACAGCCTGAGCCTTAGGACTGGGCCTTCTCCCTTGCTGCCCAAAGACTCTGAATACAGCGGAACCCAGGCACTTCAGGCGCTGCTTGGATTTCAGTGCCTGATACCCCCATTTCAGGGACTCCAGAGCAGTGGGAACCCATCCCTTCTGCAGCTCTGGAAAAGGGGGATAGTTAAAGGGTCATGATGGAATAATCAAGTACTAGGGACTTAAGTACTGTCCCTCCAAGGAAACATGAACGGTGGGAAGGAGAGATGTGGACCCCAGAGGAATAAATGTCCAACAGTGTAATTAGCAGGGAAAATAACTTGGGGTGAAGAAACCTCCCAATGCTCCTGAAAGAACACCAAGCAGTCAAACTGTCTTTTACAGGCACGGTGTTTATAAAGGAAATCTTGCTTTGAGGGCTCCAGGAGCCCACCACTGGCTATATGCTCATGATGATTGCTACTGGAGATGAAGTCTCCTTCTGAGACAGAAGGGAGGAAAGCTAACATGGTATTTATAGACTTGTTAGCCGGTGGGATATAAAATCTGGCATCCAGTGTCGAAAACAACTTTGGATTTTAAAACCAGATAACTATTCACATCAGAACAGCTATTGCACTCTCAGTTCCAAAACATTGAAAAGCAGGTTAGGTAAGATCTAACATTACACATACTAATCTCACCCAGAGCTATTTATGCAGGGCACACAGGAACAGCCCACAGAAATCAAATAAATGTGCATGTAAGGAGTAGAAACGCTAAGTATATGATTAAGGGATTTTGCACCTAAACCTTAGGGAAGATCCGGCAAGCAGGGAAACTCCGTTCAGGAAAATGCTTTATTTAGCTCGTTTATTCATGTTTTCTTCACATTCAAAGCCCAGCATAATACTATTGTTATTAACTGGCTTCAAACTATAGCGTTTCATATGAAGGTAGACAGAAAGGGAGAACGGAGCAGAGATCAAATAAATTAAAATGGCACACTCAGCATTAAATTATTTAAAATGTTGATCTCCGTATTAAATTCTGAGTCACAGGCAACAACCACAGAGAGCATGCAACCATCCAATCCACTGATACGCTGCCTGTCACATTCCTCTGCTTTAGAACTTTTTTTTTCATGTACACAAATATTTTTGTTCAGCACAGAATGTATCCAGGAAGATGGAGATAAAGATCAACTGCAGAAGAATAAGAATTTTAATCTTAACAATCAAGCAAGTGGGTTAGGGTCCTAACAATATTTCTAGATCTAATCAAAATCATGACCCAGAGAGCAAAAGTAACTTTCCCAATCAGATTATGGGATTAGAGCCAAACTGGCAAATGTCACAGGGAAACTAAGCTTCAGTGTTAGTAAAGCTCTAACAATTGTAGCTAGAGCTGCCCTGTCCCCACAGGTTATCGGCTTAAGCGAAGGAGGTCATCACCATTTATGAGGGTTAATTAGTGCTAAACACTTTACAGATGCCACATTTCATACAATCTTTATCATAATCCCCTGTTAAATATTATCTCCGTTGTACAGATGAGGAAATAGAAACTCAGAGAGGCTAGTGACTTGGCTATCGTCACTGCTAGTAGAAGGAGAACTGGTACTAAGTCCATCTGACCCTAAGATCCTTCTCAACTCAGAGATTCTATTGTATGATTATGACAACTATTATTCACGACTGCCATTCTACTGAATATTATATTATATTAAGGCTCTAAGCAATTTATATACATTTTCCCATTTAATTTAATCATCACCATAGCAATATGAGGTACTATTATTCCCATTTACACATGAATATATTGAGGTTAGACGGGGTGAGTAACTTGCAAGGTCGTCCAAGAGTAGGGGAAAAGCTGGGATTCTATTTGACCTAAAAATCCATGGTGCCCTCTACTAGGACTGTTCCATCCATCGACCACAATATAACTGAATGGAGTACAAGAGTTCGGCTGTGACATTCACTGATATCTACTCATAATATTACTAATGATTATCAACCCCTATAAACATCAGTACCTGCTGGACATGAAGCATTGCAAAATGGGCTTATACATTTCTTTTATTATTGTCAAATGCTTGAACATCTTCTAAACCGAGTCCAAAAATTGAACATTATCTTGGGTTTATAGCAGCTTTAACTACACAAATAAATTTCCAGCTAGCTCAGAATTGTACCTTTACTAGACAGTGTAAGCACAGTGGTTAAGATAACTAGCTCTGCCTACTCATCTATAAAATGGGGATGATATCACTTATCATAAATGAAGTCATGAATGTGCACAGCATTGGCACATAATCAGCACACAACATTGCTACTGCCCTCTTATTTTGGAATTGGGTCTTTTAGGTCGAGTAAGAATAACAATCTAAGAAAATATAAGCCTGGAATCAAACACGTGATTTTCGACAGGTCTGATACCTCATTTCTAGACAAACCAGATATTTCCCTCTTTTTCAAAAGGAACATAAAAAAATTAAAATATTCCTCAGTGTATGAAGGGTTTAAGGAAAGAGCTGCGGGAATTAATTAATGGAGAAAGAGAAGTAAAAGATGCAGCATAGTTAAGCAGGGAATGAGAAGCATGGTAACTCACTAAAAATAACTCAATCACAAAACCAAGAGGAAGCTGCATTGAGGTAAAAATGAATACGTATCCTGGGAATGGAAATTTCCACCAACCAAAAGAAGCAGCTTTCTTTTATCAGAAGACTTATAATTTTAAGGAGGTACTTCTCCCCTGACACTCTCCAAAGGGAGTAGCTGGAATTTCAGTTTACCCAGGATGTTGGGTCCAACCAAAAAAACATCAAATAGAACCCTTCAGTTCAAATTATAGGGAGAACTTGGTTAAGATTTTCCCCCGGTATCTTTGATGTATCTCTGGCACCGACATTCAAAAGGAAATGCAACATTTCTAGGACTTGATTTTCTTGCAAAATGTAGAATCTGGCTGGTCTCTCAGCCAGGTTCCTTTAATTGGGAAAGGTAATTTTTTAAAAAACATAAACGTTTAATGCATAACTTAATACATACTTTTAAGGGACATACGCTTCACAAACTTTACAAAGCACTCCCCTCTCCTTCATATATATATTTATATATGTGTGTGTGTGTGTGTGTGTGTGTGTGTGTATTTGTTGTTCATATTATAGCCTTTAAAGCGTCAGAAATGTTTTCCCAAACTTACTATATTAGAATGTTTGTTCAACTTCTCAGTAAACTTCTTTCAAAGAAGCTTTTAGAATCATCAGATTTCCTCAGGGCAAATATTTAGACAGTTTCCTCTAATACTAAAAAAAGAAAATAAGGAAATTGACGTATTTTCTGGTGCTATTCACCTTAAGGCAAGTCTCAATCATGCTAATTTCTACCAAAGCAATCAATATCTATTGTGGAGAAATCAGGTATCGCTTCCTACTGTCCCCTCCCAACAACCATTTTAAATCCAGCAGAGTGGACCTCACTCTCATGAGACTCAGCCCCGATCAAAACTGGGAAAGTAGAAGCAAGAAACAAGTCTAATATTATTTGGCGGGGAGGGGGTTTCTTTAGATAAATTGATTTGTAGCCAAGCTGATTTCTTACTTCATTTTCATTTCTGCTAGGTTAACAACCACAAAAACCTTAAGAAATCATCAGGTTCACTTCTCCTACTTTTTCATACCATCTTTATTTTGACCACCTTTGTAACTCTAAAACATAATATCATGCCCAATAATGCATTGATATGATGACTCTCAACTGCTTTACAAATCCAGGCATTATTGGACAATATCTATTTTAACTAACCCACAAAATCTTTCCCCCAAAAATGCAACCTCTGACTTTTCCAGCGTCTTATAAACGTGCTTGTGTTCATAAAAGAGTGACTTAGAGCAAGGGCTTTTAAGTCAGATAGCTCGAGGGTAGGGTCTGGACTCTGTCACATACCAAACAGTGTTATGCTCGTTGCACAGATGAGGAAATAACCTCGAGAGATACAGCAATCTGCTTAGGATGGAACAGCCAATGAGTGGCAGAACTGGAACTCCAACCTGAGCAGGGTGACTCCAGGCAGCCCAAAGATGTAACTTATCAATGAGGCTCAGCAAGAATTCTCTGTAGTTATTTCTCACCGAAGAGATCCTTGTTGCATTTAAGGCAACCATATTCCTGGGCTCTCTCCCAGTTGTAAAGAACTCTTCAAGGGCCTAAAGTATTCAAGAACAACTAAACACAGCCTACTTGTTAAGGGGCCCGCAATCTAGTAAAGGACTACAATCTACCAGGAGTGTTTCCTAAAAAGATACCACCAATGGGCGCAGTGGTTGAGAATCTGCCTGCCAATGCAGGGGACACGGATTCGAGCCCTGGTCTGGGAAGATCCCACATGCCGCAGAGCAACTAGCCCCGTGAGCCACAATTACTGAGCCTGCGCGTCTGGAGCCTGTGCTCCACAACAAGAGAGGCCGCGATAGTGAGAGGCCCGCACACCGCGATGAGGAGTGGCCCCCGCTCACCGCAACTAGAGAAAGCCCTCGCACAGAAACGAAGACCCAACACAGCCATAAACAAACAAATAAATAAATAAATTTTTTAAAGGCAAAATTCCTTAAAAAAAAGAAAGAAAGAAAAAAGATACCACCAATGGATTCTACATGTGCCAAGATACAAACCCCCTGCTCTGAGCATCCTCCCCAACCCAGGCTCCCCTTCCCATCTCTAGCCTTGAGCAACCTTGTCTATGAACCCCAATTTGCCTTGCCCAGGTGATCATTTTCTACGGGTCCTGTGAAGTGGAAGAAGATCGGGAAGCAGTGCACTATGGTACTAGAGGGGCCAGTCTGCTCTGCCTGCACCAAGTCATCCAGACAAAGCACTGCCACAGAAGGAGAATCAAGGTACCGCCTTGGGTGACCTAGACAAGCTCCAAGATCCCTTCTGGCTCTCAAATCCCTGAAGGGGAAATATAATTGGCAAATGAAATTTTTTTCTTGGAATGGTACCTGCTCAGGACTTCCAGGGCAACCCAGGGTTTGGAATTAAGCTAAGTTCTCTAAGATATTTGTCAGAAATGAGGAGGAGAGTCCATTCTGAGAGTGCCTAAGAATGCAACCTCTTTTAGCCTTCCTGGTTTGCTTTCCTTTCCCCTACTGGAAAAAGTCCGTAGAGTGACGTTATGGCTGCAAATGAAACCTAAGTTCCTCTGGGTCCCACCCAACCAGCACACAGACAACCTGGTACCTCCAGCCTTCCAGCCCACCTTCACCCACAGCTGCGGCTATCTTTCCATTCAGGGTGTGACACCAGGGAGAAAAAGTGAAAAAGATCCTCAGGTAAGATAGGAATCAAACATACCAAGTTAAGATAGGAGGAAAAACAGGACCCAAGGGAAGGTCTGGGTGAAACTTATTAGAGAAAGATTTCCTTATTTATTGTTCTTTGCTTGCATTACTGAAACAAGAGCTTTGAAGAGAGAAGGAGGGAGAAGAGAGAGATTTCTTCCATGATGGGATGGAAACATTTTAACATTTTAATCACCTGAACAAAAATGTCAAGAGGGTTTCCTCACCCCATGCTAACACCCACTCCCACAGGATTGCTCTTTCATCTAGTCTCCTCTTCCCCACAAGGCACAGAAGATGCCCTCCCCCCACCCCACCCCACCCCACCCCACCCCACCCGGCCAGCTTTTTCCTGCCCTTCAGGTCTCAACTCCAAGGTCCTGTCCTCAGAGGGACCTTCTGAAGTTCCCTCCCCTCTCACACCCCAGTCACTCAAGCTCGCTGCCTCAGTTTATTGACTTTACAGCACTTGGTATCTGAAAGTATTGTGTGCAGTTGTTTTTCCTTGGTTATGGCTGCTACCCCTTCTTAGAACAGTTGTTCCAGGGCCCTCATCTGCCTTGTTCACGGCTGAATTCCCAGCACACAGACCGATGCCTGCTGCTGCTGAGTGATCAATGAACGACCAAGGGAGAGCTAGAGGGGTAACGGAGTGGGAGAAGGCCCAGGAAGGGCAAAGGGGAGGAAAAGGCAGCATGTGTTCTAACAACAAGTCAATTCCGTGGGGAACGGCACAGGATGGCACAGAGCAGATCGATTTTTTGACCTCCAGGGAAGTGTGTTGCTAAGTCATGGGTTCCTGGGAGGTGGGTTCCAATGCCACTCTGCCTCAGATTGTGATGACTTCTCCTTACGCTGGGCATTTCTAATGGGAAGCCAACTTTGCCGCACACTCCCCTATGCTCCGTGTTTGTGAACCTGCCAACTCTCCACACTGACCACTCCCACTTCCTCAAATCTCAGATTTCCCCCGCTGCTCTCAGCTGATATTTATTACACGCATAATAAAGAAAAGAGGTGCCATGAACAGAGAATTACCCTGTCTTTACAATGATAACGCCACCAACTTCGCTGCATCTATTCCACATATTCTGCCTTCCGGCTGGTTACCATGCAAATAGTAGTCCTTCTGCTAAGGCCAACCCCCCCTCCCTTTCTCACCTAACCAAGGCTGTCTCTCTTGCATCATCCTCTTTCTCCTGCATCATCAGCACCTCCCTTTCTGTTGGTCATCCTCATCTTCACATCCTATTTTCTTCTCCTCAGAGCCCTGTTGGGCCTTGGTCCCCAACATGCTGCTATCCTTAGATGTTGACAGTTCTTCCCATAGGTAATGGGAGCCATTGGACGCATCTATGTAGGCAAGTAGTAATAGTATGTTCAGATCTACACTTTACAAAGATAAGGGACATCATCTATGCACTGTATATTTTAAATCAGTCCTTTCTCAGTCCCTTGCAAAGAGGGAACTGGGAAAGAAAGCCTTCTGCATACCTACCCTTCTCTCTGCTGGTCCAGCAGAGAGCAATGAGCACTGCTCTTGGCAGCCTGAGCAGAGAGAAAAAGTGTTTTCCATGGCTATGGCTTTGGACCAGAGCAGGGAAGATCCAGGATGAATATCATGCACACACATCTTACCCAACCCACCTCCCCCTGCAAACAGGTGAAGGGCTGCCGTATCTGCTGTACCACTGGAGGCCAAGAGGAGATGGTCAGGCACTGCTGCCTTGGGCTGTGGCAGACATCTACCTGCCTAAGGAATGGCCAGAGTGAGGATGAATCCATGACCGTGAAGAAAGTTCACCCACCTATGTCTGGGGACAGTTCAAACAAAGAGCACTACATATGGCTCCTCACTCTACAAACTTGAGAGAACAAAAGCATGTGCCTCTTGGGTCTGGCTTGGATACCACTGATCCTGAACTTTAGTGCCAAAATTCCAGGACTGAATTAAGATGTAAAGATATATATATATATTCTGAACTTGTCTTTTGATATCAAATACAATAATGAAAACCAGTAAATTCATTATTCCATATTCTCTTTTCCTTCACTAAAATCAGGAAAAGCAAAGCAGAAGAGTTCCTAATAATCTTAAGGATTTTGCAAAACTCTCACGTTCTCCATTTATCCTCACCAAATATCTTAACTCACCAAAAGCCTATAAATTTTGCAAGAATGTAGAGCTGTAAATTTCCTTCTTCCTTGCAGAGGCACCAGATCTCAAAAGAAAGGATGATGAATGGGTATAGTTATAAATACTCCAAGGCTAATGAGAACCAAAGATGAACTGTAGAAAAATCTGGTATTTGGGGATAGCTCCTGGCGTGTGCTTGAATTAAAAGGTCCTGACCTCACGTAAATTCCAGAGCTATTTTATCAGATAAGGAAAACAAAGCCAAAAAGTACTCATAAATTATTGTACATTGAAATTTCACCAAATATTATTTAGTCAAGAGAAGCTTATTTTTCAAAATGTAAGTAATTGACTGCTAATTGAAATATAAATTACATTTATGGACATTTTAAGGATTTTAACAGAATGGTTGTTTGTTACTTCATTAGTAGTGCAGGGAAGAGAAACATTAATCAAAGCTCCACAAACAGTAAAATGTGACGAGGGACTTAGAGTGCAGAACATTCAGTGGAACATGAGGCAGACTTGACTGACTGAAAACTTTCTTACTATCTGATAGATACCTCTGTGCAGTATTACCTGTACCAAAATGTTCCCAAGATCACAGATTATAGGTGGATGCTGCCAAGGCTGCCAGATTTAGGCCAAAAAAAAAAAAAAAAAAAAAATCACCAGTTAAATTTGCATTTCAGATAAACAACAGATCATTTTTTAGTATAAGTACGTCCAAAGTATTCCACATGTGATATATTTACACTAAAAAAATTATTCATATTTTTTAATATACTGTATTTTATCTGGCAGGTGGTCTGCTAAGGTGCTAGGACATTTCGACTGAATATTGGAAGGACAGCAGATCCCTCTAAGTACCTTGAGTTGCCCTCAGACCAAAATCCAGTCACTCTTTCATGCCAGATGGCAGCAAATGTGACTAAGCAGACATCTCAACACAACATCCATGGCAACACGTTCAGAAACTGTCTGCCTGCTTTCCTAATTTAAGTTAGAATCATACAATTGCAGAATTTTAGAATTGGAGACTTGCATAGATTCCTTTTTTTTTTTTTAAAGAAAAAAATTATGTCATTCCCAAGTGCAAAGAACTTTCCTACAACCAATTACCAACGTGGGAGTGAGGAGAGTGATGTGGGCACCATATTTAACCACAGGAGAGCCAAGAAGATTCCGGTGCCTCTCCACTCCCAGAACTTATTTATTTTCCCAGTGTCAGCAACTTATTAAGGGCCCTTTTCACAACTGGTGACATAAGCAGAGGAGAACTGGGCTATGAGCTCTTTGAGGACAGGATGGGTATTGAATTCATCTGTGTAATCCCGGAGTTTGGCACTTGGTGGGCACTCAATGAATGTCTGATGAATGAATGGGTGATGGTGTGTACAGTCTTGAGTCACCGAGACCAAACGTGTGTTGGTTGGGAGAGAGAGTGAGGTGGGGAAAAGCAACGCGTAGGGAAGCCTGAGGGCAGGGGGATGGAAGAAGGCAGGATGACCACAGCTCCTGCCCCAAGTCCATCTTCCTAACCGAATCCCTTTGTTTGTAATTCCCCCAGTAATGGCGCAAAGATGTCATCACTCCCTGCACGTGGGTTTTCAGGAAGGCAACCGGATCTCAGCCCAGTGTCTGCTCAGAGCCAGCTGCTTGCCCTCTCTAGGACCACCTTATCCACCACAAGCACAGGTAGTGGCCCATAGGCTCTCACCGAACTACAGAAACATCTGCAACGAGGGGGAAAAAAACTGACTCCAGAACACAAAAGGAAATTAGAACTACCAAAATTAGCATATGTTTGCTTAAATGTCTACAAAATATTACTTTAAGTCAACAATCAAATGCTCACACAGTTAAATATAAAGGATATTTAATATAAGATAAGGGTACATATTATGAATTATGATACACTGTGAAGTATGACCAGCCCTGTCCATGTTCCTTCCTCCCTCCCATCTGAAGCTATTCTAATGTAAATTAGCTGGTAGAGCACGTAGAGCAGGTCCCACAACGTTTGGAAAAAGAATCATTTCTCCTGGTCCCTCCTTGCCTCTTATCCTCTTCCTCCTTATAGCTGCTCGTTGCAGAAATGCCCTGATTTTAAATGCTGCTTCATGCAGCAAATTTGTTTACCTGTAGAGTTCTATACAGTCTTCTACAGCGAGGTGCCATACGGGACAGCTAAAGAATTCAGTGTAAGTTTGCTGGGAAATGTTCTAATGGTTGAAGCACAAAAAGAGGCACAAATATTAAAAATGGCTCTTAAGGAGTGCTCCCCGTGTGTAAAGGACTGTGCTCAGGGAGGGTACTGACACCTCGCAACACCCGCTGAAGTGGGTGGGACCTATGGTCATCTTCACTGCACAGCCTAGGAAACTGGGACCTAGAGGAGGCTAAGTACCTTGCCAGAGGTCACACGCTGAGCCAGGATGTAAACCTGGAAAACCTGGTCCTGTTTTAGCTACGTCATTGATTGCTCCAGTCCTGGAGTCAAGTGGACAAAGGGTCATTGCCTAAGAGTGATTCAAACCTGTAAAAATGTTAGGATGGCCATGCCCAAAATGAGCGAAGTCTGGGGGGAGGCGGGGAGAAAAGAAAGACAACCAAAGAGATTTTTCCAAGCAAAGACGATGGGAAAGATAGAAAAGGTAAGATGCACACTTCCCAAACTGAAGGCAGAGCTATTGCACCTATTACTGTGGAACTGGAGGATCACTATATTAGAAAGGAAAGCTTCCGAACACCAGGAGCCAGAGGGAGACACCAAGTTCATTCATTTCAACCGCCCCCCATTTAAAAAATGGGAAGCCAGGGGCTTCCCTGGTGGCGCAGTGGTTAAGAGTCCTCCTGCCGATGCAGCGGACACGGGTTCGTGCCCCCGTCCGGGAGGATCCCACATGCCGTGGAGTGGCTGGGCCCGTGAGCCATGGCCCCTGGGCCTGCGCGTCCGGAGCCTGTGCTCCGCAGCGGGAGATGCCACAACGGTGAGAGGCCCGTGTACAGCAAAAAAAAAAAAAAAAAAAAAAAAAAAAAAATGGGAAGCAAAAGCCAAGAAAGGTTAAATAACTTGTTCAAGATGGCCCAACTGAAGAGTATTCCTGCCTTCAGACTCCACTCCAGGGTTCCTTTCCCCCAACTAACTCCCTGGGCCTGCTGGTGAGAAGTGAAAGGCCAAATAACTTTAAAAAAAAAAAAAAAAAAAAAAAGCAATCCAGGACACATAGGAGATCCTGACCTCAGAGCCTCTCTAGAGAAAACTTTGGGGATCCCCAAAGACTAAGGAAAGGAGATAATCAGAGGTTTTTTTTGTTTTTTTCAAATAGGGTAGATCCAGGAAACTAAACCAGTAGAAAGATTTCTGTCCAAGCCATAAAGGAGTTTTAGCAGATTTTTGCAAACACTACACACTAATAATTCACTAAGAGTATCACGTCAAGTTAACTTTATATACAGTGTTTGACAGAGTTCTTGGTGAGCAGGAAAAGTCTGGTCCACTTAAGATGTCAAGACTTAGGCAAGGTACGTGGTAGTCTGATACCTGGAGTTGAAAATGGCAAAATATGGGCTGGATTCATCTCAAACATAACCTTCTCAAAACACCTTCGCCAGCCCCACCGCACACCTGGAACCCCCACCCTCTCCACTCTCAGAGGTCTGTACACTCACTCTGTGAGCAAAGGTGACATCTTCCTGTGGCTTGTTTACCTGGTTGAAACCCCTAAGTGGTCTGTGAGTTGATGGATCCAAGGCCCCTGCACACTGGAGAATCCGGAGAAGTAACAGTCCAATGAATGAATTCGTACTTCTGTTTACAGAGCCATGATCTATTGAGCGCCTGCAGTGTGTCAGGCATTGTGCTAAGTACCCAGTGTGCCTTGCTTAACAAAACACACAAGATCCCTGCCCTCAGGGAACTTAAGAGTCTCGTGGGAGGGATAGGCATAAAGCAAATAATTATACAAATAATTATCAGAGTTACTAAGGGAAAGTACCAGATGCTTCGTGAGGGTGCACTTCTCTGAGGAATGACATTTAAGCTAAGAATCAAGATAGGAACTAGCAAATTAAAAGATAGGGGGAGGAACATTTCTAGAAGAAAAAAAGGGCCCTTTCCCTCTATCCCCCATAAAATCCCCAAGGTAGGAAGATGCAGGGTGCTTTCAGAGAACTGAAAAAAAGGCCTGTGGGGCTGGAATAAGGAAGAGTGCACCCCAGTAAGGAGACAGGGCCAAGCATGAGGGGCAGGCAGGTCCCATTGAAGATTCCTGCCCAGAGAGCAAAGAGGCATGTCACTGAAGGGCTTACAGCACGGGAGCAACATGATCAGACAGGCTTTTTTATAGACCACTCTGGCTGTGTGTGCAGAATAAACTGGAGGGGAAAGTTGGAAGAAGACCAGTTAGGAGGCTCCTGCAGTAATCCTGGCCAGTTTTGAAAGGACAGACAAATTGACAAGAGCACTGTTCTGAGGAGTCACCATTATATAACAATAACCCAAGAGTTCATTCAAGCTTGGGCAACAACTTGAAGGAAGATCTTCATCACACAGGGCCACAATATCTCCTTAGCTCCACTCCATCCATCCTTTCCAACATCTTTATCTTGATGGGAATAAGGCCAGAAGGGAAACTAGCAAAGCTGCTAGTACATAAATATAGGAGGGGGCTTCCCTGGTGGCCCAGTGGTTGAGAGTCCGCCTGCTGATGCAGGGGACACAGGTTTGTACCCCGGTCCGGGAAGATCCCACATGTCGCGGAGCGGCTGGGCCCGTGAGCCATGGCCGCTGAGCCTGCACGTCCAGAGCCTGTGCTCCGCAATGGGAGAGGCCACAACAGTGAGAGGCCCACGTACTGCAAAAAACAAAAACAAAAACAAACAAACAAATCTAGGAGGAATGGCTATGAACTACTATTTGACTCTCTTGTAGGCTCAGGGAAAGAGAAGGTTCATAAAGATGAAAACTATAAGGTCTCCATTCTCAAGGAGCTCTCAGGAGGCTAGTAGGGATATCTGAGCAAAACAAATATTAATACAAGGCCAACTGAGATGAGGGCTATAATGATGCTATAAACAAAGTTGTATGGGGACTTCCCTGGTGGTCCAGTGGTTAAGACTCCACACTTCCACTGCAGGGGGCACGGGTTCGATCCCTGGTCAGGGAACTAAGATTCTCACATGCCACACAGTGCGGCCAGAAAAAAAGAAAGGAAAAAGAAAAACAAAGTTGTATGAACACACTGGCAAGAAAAAGTTAATTCTGGCAGGGAAGTAAGGGAAGTTTTTTCCCAAAATTTGCTTTTGACTTTGGCCTTCAGGGCTGAGTGACATTTTGAGGGGTTGGAGGAGGGCAGGGAGGGAGGTATTCCTGGGAGCAGGAAAAACCTGCAAGAAAAGAGAGGAGCAAGTTTGCTAGAGCCCAGGGGCAAGGCAGGCCCCAATCCACGTTTTTTGTTTGTTTGTTTGTTTGTTTTCTTTTTTTTTTTTTTTGCGGTACGCGGGCCTCTCACTGTTGTGGCCTCTCCCGTTGTGGAGCACAGGCTCCGGACGCGCAGGCTCAGCGGCCATGGCTCACGGGCCCAGCCGTTCCACGGCATGTGGGATCTTCCCGGACCGGGGCACGAACCTGTGTCCCCCGCATCGGCAGGCGGACTCTCAACCACTGCGCCACCAGGGAAGCCCCCCAATCCACGTTTTAAAAGATCAGGATTAGGGCCTCCCTGGTGGCGCAGTGGTTGGGAGTCCGCCTGCCGATGCAGGGGATACGGGTTCGTGCCCCGGTCTGGGAGGATCCCACATGCCGCGGAGCGGCTGGGCCCGTGAGCCATGGCTGCTGAGCCTGCGCATCCGGAGCCTGTGCTCCGCAACGGGAGAGGCCACAACAGTGAGAGGCCCGCGTACCACAAAAAAAAAAAAAAAAAAAAAAAAAAAAAGATCAGGATTAGCATGAACCTGTGGTTTACAATGCCCTTCCACATATATTGTCTAATTTGATCTCACATCTACACCGAGGTCAGTAGGACTGATTGTGATTGACATCTGAGAATACTGACACTCCACTAACCCAACCACATGGGATAGAGCCAGTAGTCACAGCCAAGTGTTCCGGCCCCATGCATGAGCCTTGTTCCACTCTTAACCAATGAGACCAGATAAAACCAACAGTGCAACATTTCATAGAAAGAAAAATAAAGACCACAATAAATTTTTATAAAATTTCAGAAATGCAAGGTGACCACAAGCTCAACACATGCTCACAAATACTATGCTGCAGCCAATGCAAGCTTCTTTAAGATACATATATAATTAAGAAATTATGGTAAATAATGGCCCTTCTGTGACCGTGAAGTCAGAGAGCCCTCAGTTTGATTTCCAGCACTTGCACTTACTAGCTATATGGCCATGGAGTGGAAATTACTTCCCTCTTAAGTGCAGTTCCCCCATCTTCAAATTGGAGTACTAACCCCATCCTGTAAGAATTACTGGGAGACTGAATGGGAAAATGCAGGTAATGAGGCTGGCACGAAGCCTGGCACATTCTGTTAATGTTGGGCTTTATTAACTCTCATTACAGCTCTCCCCCAAGGTCAGAACACATTTGAGACACCACACTCAACTTCTGGTTCCACATTCTGTGAGAGAGAGTGAAAATTTATAGAATGCTTGGGAAGGGTTATCAGCAGAGAAGGTTTGAGAGGGCACTACCCTTGCAAGTATGGACACCTAAAGCCTGAGTTCTTGTCCCA
Organism: Hyperoodon ampullatus; assembly: GCF_949752795.1. Classification (NCBI taxonomy): domain Eukaryota; kingdom Metazoa; phylum Chordata; class Mammalia; order Artiodactyla; family Ziphiidae; genus Hyperoodon; species Hyperoodon ampullatus. Next base: position 157,426,195 of record NC_136915.1, read on the forward strand.
GTTTAGCCACTACCTAGCTCTGTGATCTTAGGCAAGTCACAACTTACCTGTGACTCAGATCTTACCTGTAAAATGATGAAGGTTAAGATATAAATTCTAATTGACTTCTAAAGTCCCACTCACGTCCAAACGTCCTTAAATTTTATAAATCCTGCCTTACGAGGACCTTTTAAAGGAAGTAGATTTTCCAAAAGAAGAGAGAATTAAGAAGCTGCATGATAGTTTTTAAAATAATAAAAGCAGTCACATAAAAGAAGAGCATACTTCGTGTGTTTTAGAAGAAATAATGAGAAAAGTAGGACCAGTAGGAGAGAGGCTCAAAAGCAAGCAGCTTTTGGCTTAGGCTAAGGAGAAAGGAACTTGCCAACAATAAAAATTATTCAATAATGGACATGTGATTATTCAATAATGGACATGTGATCATTCAAGATTGGAGATCCTCAATGGCAGAACAATATTGTATTCACCTTGCACTCTCGTCACCTAGCCCAGTAAGAGGCACAAAGGAAACCCTTAAGAAAGGATGCTTGGATGGGTAGATGGGAGAGTAGGTGGGTGGGTGGATGGGCGGGTAGATGAGCGAATAGGTGGGTGGATGGATGGGAGGAACGGAAGGAAGGAGGGGATGAAAGAGGAAAGAAGGAAAGAAGGAGCTGCCTTAAGAGGTAGTGAACTTCCCCTTGCTGGGTGTGTTCCAGCAGAGCTGGATGACCATCTATCTGTAAGTGGTGCTGCGGAATAGATTTCTATCCCATGTAGGAGGTTCCACTGAAGATCTATGTGGTATTTACTTCCTCACTTTTCTCCCCACTAACTCATCCTACATATTTTTGTCAGATTAATCCTCCTAAAAGACAGTTCTGTTGATGTCACCCTCCTACTCAAAAAATTTACTGGCTCCCCATTGCCTATTCAATTAGGTCCACAATCCTGATATCTGAGGGCTTCGCTTGACTTTGCCTTAAGGACTTCTACTCATTTTTCAAAACCCAGCTTGGATATATCCTCCATCAAGAAAATGACCACTCTTCACCTTTCCCCCACAGTTTATCTGAATCGTGTCACTGTTGTATACTATTGCACACAATTATAATGCATTTGGTGACAGTTCTCTTCTATGAGGCTGTGAAGCTCCTGCATGGGGGAGGAATCTTTACCTCTGTACTCCAACAAATAGCACAGAACCTGCCTTTTAGCAGTTATTCAATAATAGTAAAATGGAATTATTTATCTGAAACCAGGAATTCTGTTAAATTCAAGATATGCAATATCTTCCCTGGATCTTTATAACAACTCTATTGCCCCCATTAAGTAAACAGGGAAGTGGAGACTGAAGGGAAGATAAATAATTTGCACAAGACACAAAGCAAATAGATGGCAGGGGCTAGATTCAAACCTGGTACTGCACGCCCTAAATTCCTGGATAGGAACCACTCTACAGTGCTGCTTTCTGGGCAGCAAGACCATCCATGACAGCTCAAACATGTTATCCATTTACTCATTCAACAAGCATTTACTGAGCCATTAGGGGACAGGCTCTCTATGTAGAGGTCCTGCCCTCAAGATGCTTACAGTTCAATGTGTGAAACGGACAAATCAACAATTATGGCGCAGTGCAATAATGCTATCAGAGAGGTATGAACAAAAAGAAAAACATTTCAATCAAATTGGGAAGACAGGAAATACTAATTATAGCAATGATTTCCAATTAACAAGCACCCACTGCATGCTAAACAAGTGTGCTGAAAATCATATCACAAGGCTTTACAAATAAATAAGCTGTGGCCTAGCAAGGTCACAGTGCATTTAGTGTTGAGACAATAGTTTCTGGTGTCCAAGTGCCACTGTTCTACCCTCAGTACTGTTACTTTCTAGCTGTGTGTCCTTGAGCAAGTTACTCACGCTTTTTGCCCCTTAGTTCCCCTATCTGTAAAATGGGAAGAACAGTAGTTCCTACCTCAGAGGGATGCTGTAGTGTTTAAAGACTAAGCCTATGCAAGGCACTAAAAATGCCTCCTGGTAGATAGTGTTACATAAATTTCACTTATTATTACATAACTGACCAAGAGCATTGCACATAAATGTCTGATGCCAGTACTCATATCCATTTCACACAAAGCCTTCCTCCAGAATGCACCTAAGACAAGGTGATGCTTGAGCTGGGCTCTGAAAGGCAAATGAAGGGATAAGAGCAGGGAAGGGTACAATCAGCTTTGGGGACAGCCAACATTCCACAAGGCCTTATTGCTGCACTACTGCTCATTCTTTTCTCTGCCTGATGTTCCTTCTCCAACAACCCTGACCCACTGAAATCCTATCCATCAGCCAACAAAGCCATCGTATTAGACTTCCTCAATGAATGTGCCCCTGATCTCCTTCCCATGCACTTGGTTGATACCTCTCTGGTCAGGGTTAGTCTTGTGTATGCGGTTGTATTTATACACTTTCATCTACAAGTATGCACACACATGTATGCATATGAACAGAAATCTTCAAGGCTTCCAGAATGCCTCACATTCATGGAGCAGGTACTTTATAAAGCCCCACAGATAATGTTCTCAGCTCCAGTTCAGAGATATTTGTTATACTAATTACCATTCCAGAGCTGAATTTAGAAACTACCCCCAAACTGCAGGCAGCTCCACTGTAAACAATATTCCCTAATCATCCTAACTCATCATGAATATCTCACTGATGGGGGAAGTAAACTGTGATTTATTATTTAAAACTGTGACTCCATCTAAATAGTTTAAAAAATGGACAAGGAGAACTTGAAACTAAAGAAACTTCTCTCAAATACACATTTATTTGAAATTGTCACATTTGCTTTCTTGGCTTCCTTGTAAGCTGGGGTGGAAAAAAGCAGGAAGGAATTTTATATTAAAAATTATCAGGGGCTTCCCTGGTGGCGCAGTGGTTGAGAGTCCGCCTGCCGATGCAGGGGACACGGGTTCGTGCCCCGGTCCGGGAGGATCCCACATGCCACGGAGCGGCTGGGCCCGTGAGCCATGGCCGCTGAGCCTGCGCATCCGGAGCCTGTGCTCCGCAATGGGAGAGGCCACAACAGTGAGAGGCCCGCGTACCGCAAATAAATAAATAAATAAAAATAAAAATTAAAAATTATCAGAAGCATAATAAACATTTCCTAATGACAGCCTATGTCAAATGTTGTTTTATTTTAAAGACTGAAGGAATTTTATTTTTCTCATGGCCAACTTTTGACCAAACACCTCAAGAATGCAACCAAAAAAAAAGAGAAAAAAAAAAAAAAGAATGCAACCAAACCAAAGTATAATAGCAGGTCAAAGGGAAAGTGCAACAAAAAAGGTGAAACTGTGTAGTTAACGGATGAAATGGACAAATATGAATTTCATCTCTTTTCCCTCTTTCAGTATAATTATAGGAGTAGACAGATTTGTGGTCACAATATAGTCAAAATAACAGAAAAGAAGTAGAAAGTTCAAGAAGATCCAAAATTAGATAATCAGCCCTCCTTCAAAGAATTAACCTGGCCTCTCAGCATTGATTAATCTCTATTTATTACAGTTCTCCTTATTTAAAAAAAAAATCATGGGCTTAAAAATACTTAGAAAATTAAAGAATTGTTTTTTTTTTGGCTTTGGGTTTTTTTTTTTTAAGGCATTAGCTTATTTTTAACAACTTCAGTTTAAGCAAAAGGGAGGATAAAAGTACATTTTGATGCAAAATAAGACATATTGAGGGCTATCCAAAGGAGAAAGCCTGAGGGGATGGAATATTGACCAAGGTTAAAATTAAAAAGGCCTAACAGGAAGGCAAGTCTACCAAACTAAGTTATTTTTTCCTCCTAACAGTCTAAAATTAGACACCTCATCGATGCTTGCTGTCTTTAGGTAAAAACATATCACAAACCTCTCTTTTTTAACACCACTGAAGTATTTTGGTTCCCCAACTTCTTGACAGCTAACTTCACAGCTAACCAGAACTAGAGAATTTAAGTCTAATAAAATGTCACAGCCAACCTAATGAAATCTCATCTCTTATTTGAAATATCCAATCTATAAACCCAAAGCTCTGTGGACAAACACCCCAAAAGTAATTTTAGGCTACAAAAATGCCTCAGCTTTCTATCCCCCAAAGATACATTGTTAGTAAAACAATGGAATCAGCATTTTTCTCCCCTTCTTGCACAGCCTAAAGCCTGGTTCTCAGGCAGTAACAGGATATTTGGAAGATTTCCTTCCCTTGGGGATCTCTGACACCCATGGTGGTGCAGCAGCAGACCCAGATTCAAAGGCTGAGTCCAAATTATATTCTAACATGAAGGGGTTAAAGATGACCCCCAAGATCTATGCTTTTCATCTCCACTGCTCTCTGAGCAGCAGCCAGAGTGATCCCATTAAACCTAAGTCAGATACTGTCAGTCCTGTCCTCAAAACTCTCCCTTCACCTTCCCTATCAGAGTAAAACCAAAGCCCTACCATGGCCTCCGGGCCACTACATATTCTGGCCCCTGTGCCCTCACCTCCTGCCCTTCCCTTTGCTACCTACTCCAGACACACTGGTCTCTCTCTGCACTGGCTGTCCACACCCCCGACACCTGGCAGGCTCTTCCCCCAAATATCTGCATGGCTAACCCTGTCACCTTCGGATATTTGATTAAATGTATCCCTTCCAATTAGATTCATTTAAAATCACATGGCTGGGCTTCCCTGGTGGCACAGTGGTTAAGAATCCACCTGCCAATGCAAGGGACAAGGTTCAAGCCCTGGTCCGGGAAGATCCCACATACCGCGGAGCAACTAAGCCCGTGCACCACAACTACTGAGCCTGCGCTCTAGAGCCCTCGAGCCACACCTACTGAGCCCACGTGCCACAACTATTGAAGCCCGCGCACCTAGAGCCCGTGTTCCGCAACAAGAGAAGTCACCGCAATGAGAAGCCCGCGCACCGCAACAAATAGTAGTCCCTGCTCGCCACAACTAGAGAAAGTCCATGTGCAGCAACAAAGACCCAATGCAGCCAAAAATAAAAGTAAATAAATTATAAAATCACATGGCCTTTAAGCTTTTTTTTTTCTTTTTTCCGTGGTACATCACTTTCCAACAAATAACACAATTGACTTATTTATTGTTTCTTATTTATTGTCTGTTTCCCCCAGCTGAAGTAAACACTCCTTGAGGGCAGGGATTTGCCTGTGTTGTTCAGTGATGTATCTCATGAGCCTAGTATGTAGTAGGTCTTCAATAAATATTTGCAGAATGAATGAATAAGATCTTTTCTTGCTCTTACTTCTTACGATTCCATGAAGTATCCAGTACTTCCTGCTTGGTAAGCTGGTAACCAGTTATTTCCCCACAGAAGCCAACCCATGAGACTGAGTTAGTACAGTCAAAAAACATTGGATTAGTTGCACCATGTACTGAGAATTTGCCATGGGCCTGATACCTTTTTTTACATGTATTTTTCTCATTTAATCTTTACCAAAAGCCAGTTAGAAAGACATTCCGTTCCTCCCTATTGTCTTAAAGAGCCTAAGGAAATTCAGGCTCAGAAAGATTAAGTAACCGAAGACCATGCTGCTATGAGTGCCTCTGCTGGCCTTTCTACAGACCCAGGACAGTCTGACACCCCATTCTCCCTCCTTCGTTTTAAGATGGATTCACTTCTTCAATAGCACCAGATAACAGAGAGACCCCATGGATGTGTTATAGAAAGAATCCAGAGTGCAGTTAATTACACAGAGAAAACCTGGACTAAAAAAAAAAATGCAATAAAATTTTGTGAAAGAAACTGTACTTTTATAATAAAACAGTCACTCCTATGAAATCATTCTGTTACTGTTACAATCAAACCAACAGTAACAGAAAAAGAAAGGGAGATGGCATGACCTACTAACTTCAGCACTGGTCTCCCTGAAGACTTGTTGTGTGACCAGGATGAACTGACCCCTTCACTAAGCCTCAACTAACTGGCGTGAAGCCACCCAGCCTATGTACTATCTGCAGATTTTGAAACAAGATGACAAAAATCCATCCACAGAATGAATGAATTTACAAAAGAAAAGCACTCTGTAAGTTCAATTATCTCCTGATCACTATTTCTGAGGTTGGTAGGAGTTGTTTGAGAGCCATTACCCAAGCCCAACAGAGCAAAACCTAAGTCAACTCAGGCAGCTAAGTCCAGCAGCCCCCAGACAGTGGCAGAAATAGAGTAACTCTAATGGAGGCTCTTTTCTCTGAATCATCTCAGTGGTGGACCCAAGTCTTAGTTGCCACCAAGCCACAAAGGAGACAGGGTCCATAAGCAGAAGTTTCTGTTAGGGTCAGCTTCTTTTCAGGCAGAGGAGGAAACAGTCCAAACCCACTTCTATGGCTCAGCGTAGGCTGTGTGGTTAGGCAAGGCCGGAATGTCCTCCCCAAGCTACTGTCACCACCTTAACCAACTTCTGAACTACAGATACTGGGAGGAACAGGGAGAAAGACCAACCGAGAGTTCTGCTGATTCCCACACACAGAGCATGATCATGTTTTGTCCCCAGCCAGACCTGGCCTTATTCCAACACAGTTCATTAGACCTTCTACACAAATTCGCCTGGTGGTTTCTCAGACATTCCATAAGAAAATATCTGCTTTCACCTTTCCCTAGATGGGAGGTGGCAACCTCAGGGACTAGGGATAGAAGTAAAAGGAGGATCTAGCAGATGCTGATGTTGGAAATTGCCTCATCCACGTGAAATGTCTGAAACTTCAACGTATCCTATGGATAACTGAAGTTTTTCTTTTACTTGATAAATCCAAATTGTGAGCTCAAATATCTAAAATTAGGTTGCACATATAAATGCCAAGAATTCCTTTAGTGATAACTGTTAAAAATCCCAAATTTAAAATGCCTGCTTAAACTGTTTTAATCAAGACGGCAATCCTTAAGTCTTAATTTTTGAGGTCTCTTATTTGCAGACATTTTTACTTTATTAGTAATGTAAAATAAACACGCCTTCCCTAGGAAAAAAAATTTAATTAAAAGCCTTCACAAGTATTCCACAACTACTCTGAGAGCTGTCTTGACGCATGGATGTCTTTGGGGGAGGGGTGTACTTAGGCTCTAGCTGTACTTGAAAAATAGCATTGTCGCTATGGAAGCAGCTCGAAATTTTGGCTGTTTTTTCTTACGCTAGCAAAGGCCATATTCTTTATATGCAACTCTTCTTTTCACTGAAAAGGGCTTCGACAGTAATCCACCTAGTCTGTAGCAAGCCCTGCCTTGCCTAGGCAGTCACCCTTCCCTCTTACTGTTCAAGCACCACTCTTTTAGCTGAGCCACAAACATGCAGGTAGAGTACAGATGAACCGGAATATGAGCATTCACCAGCAAAAGAAAAAGGTGACTTTCATTCATCAATCATTCGTTCCTTGGAGGAATCATAGACAAGGCCTATTTAGGTTCCTGTCACTGGTGAAACTGGCCTAAATTCCAACCATTCCTTGGGTCTTTTTGGACCCATCATTGGCAACTTGTCAATCAAAATGGAGTAAGCGGGCTTCCCTGGTGGCGCAGTGGTTGAGAGTCCGCCTGCCGATTCAGGGGACACGGGTTCGTGCCCCGGTCCGGGAAGATCCCACATGCCACGGAGCGGCTGGGCCCATGAGCCATGGCTGCTGAGCCTGCGCGTCCGGAGCCTGTGCTCCGCAACGGGAGAGGCCACAACAGTGAGAGGCCCACGTACCGCAAAAAAAAAAAAAAAAAAAGAGTATCAGCCTTTTGGAGTGGTCACCTTTAGAAACTAGTATTTCTTCCAGTGACATGATGAAGAGGGTTGCTCAAATATGTTTTCAACTCCCATTTCAATAGCTCAGTGACACAGTACACTGCCATTCTCTGAAGATGTCTTTGGGACGCAATCAACAGGCATTCCGAGCCACGCTTGTCAAGCAAGGTAGGTAATCATGTTGAGTAATACTGTTTTTCATAAAAATGAGGTGTGACCGTAAAAGTAATAAAACTGGTTTTCTTATGAGGATCATAGCTAGACTCTGAAAGCAAATACAAAAAAAAAAAAAGAGTTCAAATAGTGTTCGTTGATAGATGTTCTTATTTTTAAACAGTGGCAAGATCTTTGGAATTAGTACAAAATCACCAAAGCTACTTTGAAGACAGTGTTTCCCATCTGGACACATATATATGAGTATATATAATAAGTTAAATTAAATGATTCATTGCTGCCAACTGCCTCCAAATTTAACATTTTGATTATTTTCCCAAAACTTAATTTTTTTCCCACTATCATTCTCATAAGTTAAAATCATTCACTGACAGAAAAAAAAATTAAAGTATATGATTCCTTCAAGGAACAAGGGGATTGAATGAATACAGAAAAGTCTTATTTAGCATCTTAGAATTGAAGTGGCTCTAGAACGCATTCACCCAAAAGATACTTACTGAGCAAATACTACCAAAGAGAGAGATGTTCAGTTTTCCGGGAATAACCATCTAGAGCTCCTTGCAGTAAATCCTCTCTTAAGGAAGATGATTTTGCTGCTGTGAGTTTGTCCCTGGCATTATTTTTGGCCTGGGACTATTATTTCCATGTTATCCAAGTTGTTTTCAATAAGTGAAAGGAAGCAGGGCTTCTTGTTATATTCATGAGGAGAAGACTCAGGAAGGATCTACTTACTCTATGTTATGATACTGAGGAAGTTTCCCCTGCGATGGTGAGATCAACACTGCTATCCTAGGGCAGGTCGGGTGGTACTGTCAATATTAAAACCCCTATTCCAGATAAATTCACCTTCTGGAAATAATTAGTGCTCCAGGAATAAGATGAATTCCAAATCTATTTGCACATTCAAATCAATTGGCAGAGAGTAGGCTTAATAGTTTCCTAGATTCCTGGAAGTAGGGTGCTGCTGTAACAAACACCCAAAAATGTACATAATGGCTTTCTAATTTTATTTATCTTTGTCCTATGATGCCTCTGATAATTTCTCCACTCTTCTATTTTTAAAGGCTTTTCAAAATCTACTAAATTGATTTCATGACGCATTAATGGGGCACCTCCCATGGTTTGAAAAACAATGATCTACACCAGGTGTTTCTGACAGTGTGACCCACAGACCACGTCCATCAGAACAGAACATGCAAAAAAAAAATTTTTTTCTAGGCTCCATCCCATACCTACTGCAACAGATCACCTGTTGTTAAAGCCCAGGACCTGTCATTTTCATAAGCTTTCTAGGTGATTCTGATGTGCAATGAAATTTAGAAACTCATCTAGACCCCAATCCAGTCATGAGTTATAAGGCAAATAGGTCCAAAGAGGCTTCATGATTTTTCAAGGTCACATTGCTAATTAGTAGTGAAGCCAACAGTGGGGATCCTTGTCTGCTGTATTCCTGGGTAGTGTTCTTTACGTACATAAAGACCACTCATGCCCATCTGTGATCCAGTATCCCACAACTTTACTCGATGGTCATGCTCACTGCTGTATCTCCAATGCCAAGCACAGTGCCATGTCTGGGTGGAGATAAGGAAGAACCACAGAAATGTATGTCTTATCATTTTGAAAATTAAAGTTCAAAGAACACAAGAGTGCAAAATCACACATATGGCCAATCCAACAACCAGCACATTGTTTAATAAGTACTGATCTTCATCAAATGCACCTCTGACTTACAAATTATCTCCAAAATTGAAAAATGAAATAATGGAGGCAAAAGTGCTATGCTTTCCCTCCACAGAAGTAAGAAGAAAACTTTACATAAATGATACAACAGTGGCCAAAAGAAGCAAAAAAATTAGTAATCAGAAGAATCAGTTTTACTTCTTAAATCACAAAACTTACAAATGGTTTTCTCAAGATTTTAACAAAGGAACAGTATCAACAAAAAGCAAGTCAACCTAGCACACTAAATAAAGCTATATGTAAGAGAATAAAAATAGACCATGGAATTGGAACGTTTACTGCCAAATCCATGGTTTGGTTAGGCTTTGTGATTTTGCCTTTCTAAAATCAAATTTTCCATCTGAAGGGCTCCTCCAGTTAGTTCAGGTTTACATGGGTCAAGCTTTAGTCACAGCCACAGGAATACCTATGGCATGACCAACGATCTCTGAGGATTCCACTGAGTAATGTTTGCTCCCTCTTCCAAAAACAGCCCAAGGATGGTTTTCCCAGGGTCTAAAATCAAATTAATCCAATATGCATTTATTGAGCAACTATTAACTTCTGGGTCTAGTGTTAGGCTTTTGGAGAGTGGGAGGAGATACAACCAGACTCTGCAGCTCTCAGGTCACATATTCTATTGCAAAGATTTCCCAGTGTCTGCATAAGTGTAAGGTTATTATTAATAATCACTCAAGCAGGTACGCAATGGCCAACGGATTTACCTGGAAGAAAGAAGGAAGCAGCTGCAATGTGCACACAAGGGGACCTTTTTTTTCCAGGGAAATATTCAAATGTGAGGCCGAGTGACCTTCCCTTGCCCTTCCTCTCTTGACTTGGAAACTCCTCTTTCCTTTCAACTTCTCTGTCAAACTATAGGTGAAAAAAGAGGTTTGAAGATGTCCCCACCACACATACACTCATACACACAGGCCATATTTCAAGGGCAGAGAGAATTCTTCACAAGGCTCTAGGGATCAGGGCAAAGCTGACACACACTCTCACTTCATTTCCTGCGTCCCTCTGCAAGATTCCCTGCAGTCTTCTCTGTAAACTCATGGTGGGTGAGACAGCCAACACCAGCTCCAGACTCAATGCCTCCAGTTACTGAGCGTTTTTCAGAAACACACTCTTCTGATAACTCAGGTCTGACCAGAACTCCTTCAGGGACTTACTGGCAAGCTCTGCAACTGGTCAAAACCACAAAGAAATATCCTACAGATTTCAAAGGCTTTTATGAACCTAAAAAGAAAATCAACGCTGGCATCATTTAAGACGTTCAGACAGGACACCTATCCTGATCTAAAGCAGTGACTCACTCCCTTACTTTGATCATCATTAATACTGTGAGATTTAGCTCAAATAAATTCGACAACTGACTATAAATACACTGTATAATTTTTATCAGGATGTGAGAATGAGCCTCACCTCTGGAGTCTGATGACAAATATTAGGGTTTTAAAAATCTCTCGACACAATTTTGTCATACACGTACCTACATGCACATCACAACATGCACGAAGCCACAATCATTCCTTCCCTTGAAGAATTTGAGAAATGACTCATGGTGGACGTTGCAGGGTCACCCCTGCCAACACAATCCCACCAGAGAGATAACAGGGAAACAACAGAGATTATACTTCTTTCATTTGCTCTCGGTGTTTTAGGATAACTGTATCCTGAGGGGAAATCCTTCTAGATGTGTAAAACGTGATGCCTTACCATTGCTCCCTGCCTCCAGTAATCAAAGAATTATTTCTAGAAAAGGCTCAGGAAGAAATCTGGATTTTCCCAAGCAAAGATAATCTGTCATCATGCAGTTGTCCATTAACAAGGGGGAAGTTCTTCTATATGAGAAGCAGCGACAGTTGCATTTGGGCAAAGAAATGACATATTTTTATTTTATAACTGAATCTTGTAACTGATGATGTTTCTTCCTCTCCTATGGTTACAGGGAAACTCAGGGCTAGATTTGCAGACTACCTGTAACGTAATTAGGCAGAGCCTTCCAGAACGCATTTCTGGATTTCAACTCTCTTCTGATGTCATCTGTTTGATCCCTATGCCACTTTTGCTCTGGTTTCTTTGTCTTTATTAACGTGTTTCTTTAAGAAACAGATAAATGAGTACCTGAGCATTATTTACCCCGTATGAGGCTTCCTCTAAGTGTTCACCACCTGTGAGGATGCTCCCAGGCATGGAGACGTGTTCACATTACCCTGAGTCTATAATTTATATTGTATCTTCAAGCACACATTCCTTACACAGGAAGACCCCCTGCTGGCCTGCTGACAATCCCTAGGGACAATACCCTCGCTATAACTGTGGGTTGTTTGCTATCTTCATTTGAGTGGTAATTAAACCTGGCTACATGTTTCCTAAGAACATCCTTGTTTTACCTGGCAGGAATTGAAAAACAGGGGTTAGGGAAGTAAAATAACTAAAATAAAAACACAGAAATATAAAAAGCCCCCAATGATGTTATCTTTGCCACAGAATCCATCCCAACTAAAGAGCCATCTGTACTTGTGCAATAGGAACACAGAGTAAAACCTCGACATCCCAGTTCTCTTGGAAATTTCATTCAACGATGACAAGCCATATCAAACAGTCTCTAAATAGCCAATCATCTCTGCATAATTTTAGGTGTCTCAACTATATGATTAGCACCAGGAGAGCATCAAATAAGTTTTGAACCCTGCATCCGGGTCTGGAACAATGAGGCAAGCTTAGTGGATGGGAGACAAGTTTTAGCTTATAACAAAAATAACACACAGAACCTAGTAAGGTCTCATGATAAACTCAGGATGAGGCACTTCAAAAGAAATTCATGTAACCAATAACTTTTAGTTATGTTGTCTTTAAGAAAAAGAGCATTGAACTCTGCACACCCTAGTTTGGAAGTAGCATAGAAAGCTTCCCAGTAGCCACACTTTACTGCAAAAAATAGATAAATATTCCTAATTATTTTGCAGTCATGAATAAGGAATAGTCTCTAGTCCATTTGCAGAAGAGCTCTCTGAAGACTAGAGAAACCAGCAGTTTTTCTAAGCCTGCTTAACACCAAACCTGAAAACTAGATAGGACCCCACTTGATTATTGCATTTGATCATGAACTTCCCCATAAGCCACATATATTCATGTTTAAGCCTCCATATATATTGAAATTTAAAACAAATGGAAATAAAATTAGAGACTCAATAAGGCATTTTCTCCAATTGGAAATATTTCATTTATATTTTTTCTGTAGGATTTTAGAATTGCCTGAGAAAAACAGCTCTAGTTGATGCAGAGATTTAAGGGAAAAATTAGTTTTGGCAAATTAACCTTTCATAACCTCAGATAAAATTAATCCAAAATGTATATTAGAAGAAAATTCGAAAACTGGCCACCCGTTCTCGTTCAATATGGACATACACCATCAGCCACATTTATCCACTTAAAATTCACTGTAATTCATTTTAATTTACGGAAATATATTCACTTGGACATGGACTGGCTTTCAATGTTGTTTCAACACCGCACACCAAACCACAGGTTGAATCTAAGACATTTCTTGTGCTATTACAAATTTGGTCAAAATCATTCAACATGTTCAAAAGTTATGACTAAAGTATGAAATCCAAGATATCCACCTGAATAATTCCTTAATCTTAGTATAACCCTTCCTCCCAAGACAAATTCTAATGTCCTGAAACATTTTTAACTATCCGGACACAGGCATAATTATCAGGACACTGCTTCCAAAGCCATATTTCCTAGATAAACTATTCACAGACCTTTTATCTATTACAGTTCTTTTTTTCCTTTTGCTGACCAGAACAATAAATTCTTTAAAAAGAAGAAGCTTGAAGCATATTTATTTATTTATCATTTTAAAATTTAAGAACAGACGCTTTATTTCTATGTTGAAAAAATAAATTTCCTATTGTCCCTACACTGTCTTCTCCATAGTCTATCACTTTTATTTCTCATAAGTTTGCCAATTTTTTATACTTTATCCTTATTCTGCTGTAAGTCTTTCCCTGCCATTATACAAATTTATATAAATGGGTTGATCCTCTTCTGTTGATAGCTAACTCTGCAGTGCTGCTTGAGAAAGGGCATAAATAAGAGTAAAGCCAACTGAGAGTACAGTTTAGAACAGTAAAATATTACTCAGAAACCCACAGAGAAGGGAAATGAAACAATGAATACCCAGAGCCCCTGGAGTCACCATAACATTTAATTCAATTCTGCATGTATTTCTTGAGGCCTGCAGTTAACCAGGAAACACGTCAGGTAGACAGTCAGCTTACAAGTTTGTGGTGGGCCAGGTGGACTGAAACCCTCACTCTGCAGAGTTATTAATGGGTCTGTAAAGAGCTATTAATTCATGACTAAGAGAGTTATTTTACTTTGTTATACTTGTTATTTTACTTTGTTTACTTTGTTATAGATCACTTTCTTGCTCTTTCTGTTTTGTTTTGGTTTTTTTTTTTTTTTGCGGTACGCGGGCCTCTCACTGTTGTGGCCTCTCCCGTTGCGGAGCACAGGCTCCGGACACGCAGGCTCAGCGGCCATGGCTCACGGGCCCAGCCGCTCCGCGGCATGTGGGATCTTCCCGGACCGGGGCACGAGCCCGTGTCCCCTGCATCGGCAGGCGGACTCTCAACCACTGCGCCACCAGGGAAGCCCGCTCCTTCTGTTTTAATTTACCAAAATCCATTATGAATTCCTTTATTCCAATAGAAGACCTGAAAAATCCATCTGCAGGTCATTTCCTGCCGTCTTCCCATCCCCCATCTCAAGCCCACACTGCACACCCCACATACATTCCATTACTACCTCATTCCATTTACTTCTTCCCCAATACTGTGAGGTAATTTCTTTCTACAAAGGCTGAAGATCAGAATCAATTCCAACACAAGAGCCCACTCACTGAAAAGTACAAAGAGAGCAGCTTCCTGAACCCTCAGCTGTAACTCACCTGGACCAAGGAGAAACTACAGCAAGTAGTTTACCCAACTGCTGGCCTGAGGTCATCCCTACACTACAAACACCAATGGAAACTTTCTTTGAAAATTGAGTAAGAATGAAAAAAAAAAAGTGCTGAATAGATGGAAACTACCCATATTTCACCTTCTCAACTGAAATAACTCTTAGTAGTCTAGTACTGAAAGAACACTGACATTCAAACCCATTAGTTCACTGTGAGAATAGCCCTGTGACTACGGAACAGACTTTGTTCTAAAATTTTCTGGTGGGTCATTGTCGGAATTAAATAAAAGGATCCCAATTCACCATTTTTGTTATGCATGAGACTTCATCAGATTGGGATGCAAGAGAAAAGGTGGTGAAATCTGACCACAACAGCTTTTTCAAAGGTCATACTATCCCCAAAGGATGGTTAAAGCCTTCAGGGGGATGTGCCTTCACATTCTATCTATTTAGCAGTTCAGTGACTATTCCTATTTCTAAGCGCTTATCAGGGATTTCTCATTCCTCACAAATACCTAACATAGACAAAACATTTTAACCTATAGCTCAATTTAGCAAAGCTCCGGGTCCTAGTAAATGACCCAAATAATAACCCTTTGTTGAGCTGGATTCAAAATAATGAATAATGAATTTTAAAAATCAAGGTAATAAAAAGCCCAGTAGAGCAGTGTTTTCTCACCAATACAATGGGTCCCACTGTTGAGACACAGAAGTCTCTTTGGGGGCAGGGTTCTGCCAAGAAGCACAAACCCTCCATACTCAGGGCTTCTGCTGCTGTAGAATAAATTCACTCACCTTCTCTGTTCATTCAGCTGTCTGTCTAGTTGATGAAAAGAAATGTTTCAGTTCAGGCATTATGTTTGATTTGGAAATAAACTACCACCAACAAAAATAAACCATTCCTGACTGTGATGTTACAATATTAGCATACATTTTCCAGTTTTAATAGAGCAATTCTAATGTATTACCAAGTGCATCGAGTTACCTACCTACTCAGCAAGGAAACAATGAATTGCTATGATTTCGATTTAGGACATGTTTCTCATTCTTAGCTGCCCCATCTCAGTATTAATATCATTGAGTTATTAATTCTCCAACTGCTCTTTCTTGTGTTGACCGTAGGTAACAAAGGTAGAGCCAGTCTAGTAAAAAGTGAAAACAAGAACTCTGACTTCCTGTGGCCCACTTGATGGTTTCTAAAACCCTGATAACGGAAGGTTACAGCTCCCTTCCTCACCTGATACCCGTTAGCACGTCTGCTATGGAATCCCTGTGCCCATGCAGTACAAAAACCAGACCCTGAGTCCTCTTCATCATGACTTCATCACGGCCTTATCATGACTTATCAGTGCAAAGAAGAAACAGAACTTTTTATTTTAGACTTCTTGACACTGGATAAAAAAAGATAAATGGCCATGCCGAATACAATGTTCATTTGGCATCATGAATGATTTGCTAGAGACCTGGTATACTTCCTTAAATGCCCCAGTCCTACCTCCCACCCTAAAAAAAAAAAAAAAAAGGCAATATAAATCTCTTACCTTCAAAGGTAAGCAGGTAAGAGATTTATTAGAGCTATCAAAATAACCCAAGATGATGTATTTTATTTACTTCAGAGAGAAAACGGTGTTTGTGGATTTCTGAACTACTGCGCATGTGTTTGTTTAGCAGATGCATTCATGGCACTAAGTGCAGGTGGCAGAGCACAGGATGTGACCCGTGGGGAAAGTTCTGTTCAGCTTCGAAAGAAAATCTTACCGGAGAGGTTATCTCAGTTTTTCATATTAAATGTTACCAAATGTAGCTGTAGTCATTCAATTATGGGGAATACCATTTAGGAACCTATTTAATTTTTTCCCACTCATTTTTAGACATGTAAAGTGTTACAGCCACAGTTAGTTCCACATCAAAGACTCAATTCCATAGAGAAATGGGGGGTGAGTGGGGCAGTGTAGAAAGGAGGAAGAAACCCACTTAATCTCACGAATGCATCCAAATTTAGACCACAGCATCTCAGAGTTTCTTACTCTTTCACATGCAAGCAGCTGGCCCATTAAAGCACAATGGAACAGAGTGAGAGGCTCAAGTCCTTCCGGAATAGTCCTTTAAAGGAGCAATCAGGAAAATACAGTCTGGATGTGTTTCTGTAAATTACAAGGTTATCTTCAGGCTATGTGGACAAGCAGTGCTATCTGAACTGAATTTCCCTCATAATTCTGATCCTCTTTGCCACTTAACAAATAACCTGCTACAAGTTCTAATAGAAATGTTATTTTCCAAAGAACAACACTTGATCATAAATACCACTGCTCTTTTTATTCTCTTCCAAGGCCATTTCTCCCTCACCCTCACTCTAATGCCACCTTTGTAACTGACAACATCTAAGATCCAAAGAAGAGCCCTCAAAAATCATTATTATAGGATCTAACCAAGCAGTAGAAAACCAGTATAAATCTCACAGGCATTACATTTTCTGGTTATACTCATTTTACTTCCTTCCTAATCATAGGAGTTTATTTAATTTTATTTGGTTCCTTTTTAACTTTGTTAGTCTTAGATATTATGCTTTTTAAAAAGTGAAATTATCAAAACACATGCAAGGGATTTTATCTTCACACAGAATATCATATAGCTCTCATTTGAGATTATACAAAGGGCAAGTCTATTTCTTGACATTAAAACCTAAAGCAAACTTGATGGAAGTTCAAATATAATGAAAATAGAAGAAAGATACAAGGATGGCTTCAGTATCACTATAAAAACTATCCTCTTAGGGCTCAGAAAGGCACATACACATCCACAGATCACAAGATGTGATGGGGATTCACCATCTTCACTTGTACACTGACCTTCTCATTTTTATTAAAAAAAATGGTTTTTACCACATACGTTCCCTTGAAACAGCGAGTCTAATACCCCCAGAGAAAGAGGCTGTGCAGATTTAGAAGCTACTGTCAGCTCCAAAGTGAATGCACACTAATCTAAAGAGGAATGAGCCATTGGACAGAGATTCCAAATAGCTCTGCATTTAATTTCTACATAACTTTAGGAAGTCACAAATCCTGAGTAAGCCAGGTTACCTAGCAACCAAATGCTCATTTGAATGCTCCTTCCCACCCTATCCCCTTCATCAGCTGTGTTCTCTCCTGAAAATACCAGTGGAAAGAAGGGGTAGGAATGGGGGAACTCTGAAGCTAAACATGATGTAACTTCAAAGCATAATAACAATTATTAGTGCCGGGTCTGATAATAATATGCCAAATAACGACTCAGATAAAAGACCAGGAATAAGTTTCATTTGTTGATATCACAATTTGGGATATGTAAGGTAATTCTTGAAGAACCAAAAATAAAAAAAGGTTTTAAAATTCTGACAAGCTAGAGAAAGAGATATATACAATCTTAATGCCAGAAGGGGAAATGGGCTGCAAAGGTTTTGCACAGGCATGGTCAAGAGAGGTTTTAGGGTTCAGGCTAATCTTGGGGATGGAAAATTAGGAAAGGCTTCAAATCAGAAAACCGACAGAAACTCTGGCAGGTCTCCCACTGCCCAGTCAATCAAATTCTTTAAGGCCACCAAGTGTATAAGAGGACCGACCTATCACACAGAGGGGTAGAGAGCAACTGCTTAATGCTATTAAAGGCAGCAAACTTAAAACTGATGTTAAAAATTCACAGACATTGTGAAGAACTGCCACACTAGAATCAGGGATTTCCTTCTCTGAAATGTTCAGGCTAGAAATACGAACTTTCTGGGACAGGCCTCCACTGAGCAAAGGATAGATCAGTTCCCGAAGTTCTTAAAAAGATATTCTGGAATATAAGTTGGGAACATGGGATTTGGGGTCAGACAAGCTTTCATGAAAATCCCATCATGTATTTCCTGTGTTGACTTTCTGACAACATGTATTCCCTGTGTGGCTTAACATGGGACTATTATCTAGATTAAATGAGTTACTGTACATGTTGCATCTGGTGTATAGCATATGCTTCATAAATGTTTGCTATTTATGATGCTGTCCCTCCAAAATATTCTCTCTCTGAATAAAGTTTAAAACTGGCCATGATTATATTTTGCAAAAATGGTACCCAAAATAATTGCCTGGTGCCAAAAAAACTGCTTAAGTGTCAAAGAACCCATGCCTCTACCTATAGTTGTACCTGGTGATGTGACAGTCACTTGTGTGCACATAACACACAGTAACATATTCCTTGCTGCCCGACCAAGACTCTAAAAGCAAACCTGTCTTCAATTGTTCTTCCAGCCAATTAAAAAGTAATTGTCACTAAATGAGACATGGTAAGAGCCAAGTGTTTCACATCTAACAGAAGTTTTTGTTGAGCATAAATTTAATTATTTGAGTTTTGGTCAGCCTACTACTGAGTCTGGATTTTTGTTGTTGTTTTGCTCTGAAATAATCACATAACACATGTACAATATAATGTATATGAAAAAAATGCCTATGTAGCTACCTGCAGAACCTTACAAGCACCTTGGAAGTTCTGTGTGTAGCCCTTCCTAATCACACTCTCCCTTTGCCCCAAGAAGTAACTACTATCTTCCTGCATTTTATGTTAATAGTTCCCTTGCTTTTCTTTAGTCTTCCCATACATGAATCAATCCTTAAACAATGTATTGCTTTGGTTTAGCACTTTTTTTGAATTTTACATAAATGGAATCACACTGTATTATTCTTCTACCTTGCCTCTCCACTCATTGTGTGCTTGTGAGATTCATCCTTATGGATACACACAGTTGTAGGTTACTCCCACGACTATTTATCATAAATGTACCACAATTTCTTTATTCAGTATACTGCTGATTGACAAATAGGTTGTTTCCAGTGTTCTGCTGTTATGAATAGGGTTACTATGAGCATTCTTGCACATGTGTAAGTTTCTCTAAGGCACTGCCTCCCAACCTTTTTCACCATGCAATTTATATAGAAAATGATAATATTAGAACGGCAAACTGAAGTTATTAGACAAAACTGCTCCCACTCCAGGCTTGGATCTGCTCTGCTACCTTGCTCTGCTACGCTGAAGGCTAAGGGGGTCAGGGGACCATCTCACAAGGCATTCCAAATGTCTTTCAAAAATCATATACCAATTTATACTGTCAACACCATTGTATGTATATTCCCTTTGCTCCACATTCTTGCCCAATGCTTGATGTTGACAGACATTTACCAATCTACTAGGTATGAAATGGTATCTCAACATGGTTTTAATGTTAAAACATATTTATACTGCCTCTATGATTAAAACTGTAGGGTACTGGAACATGAAGTGACAAACCAATAGAAGAGAATAGAAAATGCAGAAATATAGCTAATTAATTACTTATAGCAATTAACTATAGGATAGGGGCACATCCCAAATCAGTGGGGAAAAGATGAACTTTTTAATAAGTAAGTGGTTTGTGATTTCCAAATAGCCATGTTAAAAAAAAAAAAAAGAGAGAGAGAGAGAAAATTGGATCCATTCCCCAGACCATACAGCAAAATAAATTCCAATGGTCACAGATTTAAATGTTAATTGATAAAACCACACAAGTGCTAAAAGAAAATATGAGTGACTATCCTATAACTGTGCTGTCCAAAATGGTAGTCATTATCCATACATGGCTACCAAGTACCTGAAATGTGGCTAGGAACTGAATTTGAAGTTTTAATTTATTTTAAATAATTTAAATTGAAATTAAAAAACTGACACTCAACTCAGTTATTAGAAAACTTTTACGTACACTTAGAACAACTTGGTTATGTGAATTTACTTTTTCAACTGTAAATTTTATAGTCTAAATACAGATTAAGTATTTACAACGAAAATTTAGTGACCACATTGAGATGTGCTAAGTATAAAATACACATCAGTTCTCAAAAATTTAGCATGAAAAAAATGTAAAATATCTCATTAGTAATTAAAAATGCTGATTACTTGTTGAAATAACAATATTTTTGATATATTGGGTTAAATAAAATATGTTATTAATTTCACCTTTCTTTCTACTTTTTTTTATTGTGGCTGTTAAAAATTTACATATGTGGTTCCTATTATGTTTTTATTGGATAGTGCTGCTTTACAATCTAGAAGAAAAGTTTTTCCACATCCTGATTCAAATCCAAGAGGCAATAAAGAAAAAGACTGATATAACTGACTAAATCAAGGGAAAAAAATTTACACTAAAAAAACCATAATCAGAGGAAAAAGACAAATAATAAACTGGGGAAAAACTGTCAGATGTTAGGGATAATATCCCTAGTATATAATATTCCTAATACATAAAAAGCTTCATAAAATAAAGGGGAAAAAAAGACCTAAAATCCTATAACAATCGGCAAAAAATATGAAAAGACAGTTCACAGAAAAAGAAATGCAAGTGGCCCCAAAACATATGAAAAGGAACTCAAGCTAGCTCATAATAAAAGAAATGCAAATTAAAATTACACAAAGTATCATTTAAATGTCAATGACCCAAAGGTTTTTACAACATGTCTACTGGTAAGACTGTGGGGTAAGAAGGCACTCTCATTACCTCTGGTGGGAATGCAAAATTGTGTAGCACCCACAGAAGGGACTTCGGCAATATTGAACAAAACTGCAAATCTATTCATCCTTTGACCCAGCAATCCCACTTCTAGGGATCTATCTAAAGATAAACTGGAAAGAATACATACATAAATATTCACAAGGCTATTCACTGCAGCACTGTTCATTCAGCTGTCCATTGAGCTAAGGAAAAATAATGTTTCCGTTCAGGCTTTATGTCTGATTTGCAAATAAAACCCCATCACCGAAAACAAATCATTCCCAATACAATGTAAGAGCAAAAGACTGAAAATAACTATATATCCAAATGAACAAAGTTTGGTTTATTTACACAGTGGAGTCTCTGAAGTTGTAAAAGGCACTAAGAAATGTTCATATATGGCTTCAGAGTGATCTCTGAAAAATAACATTAAGTGCAAAAGGCAAAGTGCGTAACTATAGTATGCAACCTTTTTTCTAAAAGGAAAAAATAGATATGTTTGCTTACATTAAATAGAAACAATATGCACATATGTATATATACATGTCATACATACACCATGTATATACAAAAACATATCCATACACAAACATATGTATATATCCATATCTCAGTGGCTAGATATACATACTTACATATTTTTCTAACTTTGTCCACTTGAACAGACCTAGGAACAATGACCAGCCCAGAGGCAATGAAAACTACTAACACCCGTATTGTGGTATCTAAATACCATTTACCAATAAAAAGATCTGGGACAGGAAAAGTACTAGATCAGCCTGAAATACCTTGTTGTACCACAAAGTAAAGACGTCCTCAAAGACCACGAGAGTCATGTCAAAATGATTCAGAAGCCAATTTAAAGAACCTCCTACAGGCCCAAGATAATTTGAACTTCAAAAGAAATAACTTCAAAGGACTATAAACACATGAATTGTGTTAAAATCCATGAGCTCATAATGATACTTTTAATAAAACCTCATTGGTCTTCTTTGGAAGATGTCAGAAAGTCAACTCATAATTCTGAACATTATTTAAAACAGAGGGAACAAAACTGAGCATTAATTTTCCTATATCCCGAGGTAACCAAGTAATTGATGTGGAAAATTTCTTCTTAATAGAAAAACTCCAGCTAACAAATGCAGAAGGGATGATAGAATATCATCATTTTTCAACTGTTTCTGAAATAATACATCTAAGCAATGGCCAAAGTGGTTTTTGAAGGGCCTGGGGAAGCTTTATAATGGAAAGGTCAGGCTGACAACACCTAAATCCACCAATTAGTCTTAACCTCACAAATAAAGAAACAAGAAGGCCTCCTGATGTGATATAAGAGGAAGTACAGAACACTTTCTATGAGGTACTCTTGCCAAACTACCTGATCAAGCTTCCAGTCTAGATCAAACTACAGGAAATATTGGAAACTGAAGAATATAGTGAAGAACACTAAGAAAGAAGATGCAATCGGCAAACTACAGAATGCAGGGAATCCTACAGATTAAATCCCTGTTTCTTTAACAAATAAACTGCTAGGGGAGAAAAAGAGGAGGGAAAAATAGAGAAAGGAAGCCTATAAAGATGGGGACTTCCCCGGTGGCACGGTGGTTAAGAATCCACCTGCCAATGCAGGGGACAGGGGTTCGAGCCCTGGTCTGGGAAGATCCCACCTGCTGCAGAGCAACTAAGCCCGCAAGGCACAACTACCGAGCCCACACACCGCAACTACAGAAGCCCGCGCACCTAGAGCCCGTGCTCCGCAACAAGAGAAGCCACTGCAATGAGAAGCCCGCGCACCGCAATGAAGAGTAGCCCCTGCTCGCCGCAACTACAGAAAGCCCGCACAGCAATGAAGACCCAACGCAGCCAAAAAAATAAAAACATAAAAATAACATTAAAAAAAAAAAAAAGAAAGACGGATGCATCTCTCAAGTGTGAAACAAATTAATCATTAAAAAAATGTTTGGGCCCACCAGGAAAATTTGGTTACTGACTGGATACTTGATATTAAGAAATTATCGTTAAAAGTTTTTAGGGGGCTTCCCTGGTGGCGCAGTGGTTGAGAGTTCGCCTGCCGATGCAGGGGACACGGGTTCGTGCCCCGGTCCGGGAAGATCCCACGTGCCGCGGAGCGGCTGGGCCCGTGAGCCATGCCCGTGAGCCATGCCCGTGAGCCATGGCCGCTGAGCCTGCGCATCTGGAGCCTGTGCTCCACAACGGGAGAGGCCACAACAGTGAGAGGCCCGCGTACCGCAAAAAAAAAAAAAAAAAAAAAAAAGTTTCTAGGAATGATAATGATATTGTGGTTATGTTAAAAGGAAAAAACGCTGCTATCATTTAGAAACATAATCTAGTATACACAGACAAGGTGACATAGTGTCTGTGATCTGCTTCAAAGAGAAGCAGTAGGTGAGGGGAAAGGAATGTGTGTGTGGTGGGAAGGGCAGGGGGACTGGCGCAAAGAGAACTGCCCAGGAGTCGATCATTAAGAGCCTGACTTTAGAGTCAGAAGGCCTGGATTCTCAGCACTACCACTTGCTGGCTACAAGACCTTGGTCAAGGTCCCAGAGACCCTGAGCCTCAGTTCTTCTTTATCCATCAAGTAGAGGTAACAGTCGTAGGTTCTTCACAAGGTTGTCTCAAGCATTAAAGACAATGCATGTAAGGTACTTAGCACAGCACCTGGGTACAGAGTAAGCACTCAATACATGTTAGCTTTTATCGTTACTATTGTCAATTATTACCACTGATATTCAAGATCACGAAGCTAGAGTTAGGAGGTGGTGGAAAAGGGATAAAATGTGCTGAATCCAAAGCCCACACTCTTTCCAATACATTTATGATGCTGCCCCCATCTCCATCCAGGGTCTCTCAGTGTAGACTGAGGACAAGTAACAATTCACTCTGCAACAAGAGTCTCTATTTCTACCACAAACCTTTTTTTTTTTTTTTTTTTTGCGGTACACGGGCCTCTCACTGCTGTAGCCTCTCCCGTTGCGGAGCACAGGCTCCGGACGCTCAGGCTCAGAGGCCATGGCTCACGGGCCCAGCCGCTCCACAGCATGTGGGATCCTCCCGGACCGGGGCACGAAGCCGTGTCCCCTGCATCGGCAGGCGGACTCTCAACCACTGCACCACTAGGGAAGCCCTACCACAAACCTTTAATGACACTGCTACTCAGCCTGGCTTCTGCAACTAGCCATCCTTTGTCACAATGTTGTCACTCAATGTGTCCTTACTGTGGATGGCTCCTCATCTGGTGGCATGTAAACACTCAAGTGTCTTAACCCCTTTATAAATCACTATGCACAATCATAAATTCACAATGATTAAACACTGTGTTATTTCATCATCCTCCCAAAACATGGCCTCAGATTTTTACTACACCAGGTACTGGCATAAATTATATAAGGCAAACCTCAGAATCCCGACATATAAAACTAACAAAGTGATAAAGCTTCAAACTTTGCAAGCGTCATGAATATAATAATAATACTAAGTACCTATATCTTGTTATCTCACATAAGGTAAATATTTCCACTTCTATTTAATAACAGAATTACAAATTATGAGAAAAACTCTTCAATGCTATTTTACTTCTTCATGTGACAATTCTAAGCACACACCAATTCTTGATCCATCCTCTCTTCCTGACACTACCTGCCTGGTTCTCTTGCCTCAGTGAGGAGCCTGCACTTTTCAGTCTCCTTCACTATCCTTTCCATCCACAGCCCATAAAAGATGGTGTTCCCTGGAACTCACGGTCCAGTGTTTTTTCTTCTATAATATTTACTTTCCCTGGGCAATCTCATACAAAACCACGTAGCTTCAACTACCACAGATTCAAAAACTCTCTCTCATTCATTCATTCAACAAATATGTGCTGGGCCCCAATTGTGCGGTAGGTGTCCTGGGGACACTCTCTGTTCCCCTCCAGTCTTTTACCCACACTCACAAAGGAACCATCTATCATGCAAATTATGTCTCTCCCCTGTTTACAATCTCTCAATGCCTCTTATTTGGGGCAGTGAGTGCAAACTATGTACTGTGAAGCCTTGCATAGTTGATCAGTCTTATCTTGCATCGTGCTGCAAGATGCAGAAGCTCCAGCCACAATGACCCACACCCACGTTTCTCCACGTCACTGTGTGTCCCCTGCTGGAATGCCCTACTTCATCTTCCATCTGCCCCCAGATCCCTTTATCCACAAATGCCAGTCTGTGAATTAGTCTATGAATCCATAGTAAAATGAGGAAAACAGTTAGTAAACCAATGTTCGTCCCCCAATATTTTTGGAAATGTCAGCAATACCCTAGGGGACCCTTGTGCAGCTTTCAAGTGTCATCCAGAATACCTCCTTCTCTGTGAAGCCTTCTATGACTTCTTTATGTTGGGGAATCGTATAATTCATTGTCCAAACTGGGAGACTTTTGAGGGCAAAGGGGGTGCATTAATAACTATGTTGAACAATGGGCACAGACCAGGCCTGTCCCAGGGAGACAGGGTGCCGGGTCAGCCTACCTCTAGACAGAGTTGGCTGCTTTCTCCCCTCAACTTCCAAAGCACCTTGACTCTTTACGACATATCATGTGCTTGTCAATTCCCACACTTGTCTGAGAAGTCCACAAAGTCAGGGCCAGGCCTTCTTATCTGTATCTCCAGCATCTCTCCAGTGCCAGGCACAGAGATGACACAAAGTATCATCAACAAAAGTCAATGTTTGTTTAATATATTATCTAAGAGAGTAAGAAGAGAGATTAGATGCTTTAACCTGGCAACAAAGGAATTAAACAATTCCCATTATCTTTTCTCATCCCTGAGAAACTCCACTTCCTCATTTGGTTAAAGAGTTTTAAATGGGAGCAAGGTCTTCACAAAGAAAAATTCTAAGCCTCAGACCAATGACCAGCTGTCAATCAACCAACAGGTACTTATTCAGCATGTTATACTCTTAAGGCCCAGTGGGCACGATAGAAGAGCTGATAATTCCGTGGGGCGACAAATAAACATAAATGAAGACCAAAACTAATGATGAAATAAAATAAACAACAAATAAGTGTTGCAGGAGTTCGTGGAAGCCAAGGGAGAAACCACTCTGATGGTCAGAGAAGACGCTTCCTGAAGGAGAAGGGATTTGAACGGAGACTCGAGAAATGGCTTGGACCCCAAGAGAAGCCACGGAGGGAGGAAAGCTCAAGGCCATGGGGGGGGGGGGGGGTGGTGGGTGTTCGGACGGCCACCAAGGGTAAGCAGACGTTTGTTTTGGGAGCTGTACCTAGACTGTCATGGACTCCTGGCATAGAAACCAGAACATCTGAATTTTCAGTAGATATTAAACAAACTCAAAGAGGTTCCTGGATTCTCACCTCCTTCCTCAAAATAGTTATAGTATCTGCCTGAGACACAGAATTAGATATATGTAGCTTATTCCTTTATAACCTTTTAATTGTAAGAACTGTTACAAAATTATCTTAGGAAAATTGCTTTTGGCAACTTTCAGGTAGAACTGCTGAAGTCACCCCTTGGCATGTATTAATTATCTGTGTCTTTGAAAAGTTCTCTGCAAACCTCAGCCTGAGCCTGCAGCATCTCCTTACTCTACATCTGGCCTTTCAATCCTCTCCCGAAAGAAAATGTACTGTTGATATAGGGGCTCCCCTGCACTGTAAACGACCTGTGTAGATCTCCTTGTCAACTGTGGGGTTCAGGGAGAAGCTTTTAGGTGTGCCTGTGATGATACACACTGCATCTATTGGATTGTTGGGTGGGTGTCACCTACTCCACCAGCATCTGTGATGAGGGGTATGAAAAATGTCCTCACACTCCAGCAAAGACCACCAACCTCTCATTCTCCTTCTTTACC
The DNA here is from genome assembly GCF_949752795.1 of Hyperoodon ampullatus. Taxonomy (NCBI): domain Eukaryota; kingdom Metazoa; phylum Chordata; class Mammalia; order Artiodactyla; family Ziphiidae; genus Hyperoodon; species Hyperoodon ampullatus. The sequence continues at coordinate 157,453,207 of NC_136915.1, forward strand.
TTGCTCAGGCAGGGAAAACCATAAGCCACCAAGTAAAGTAGAAAATGTCCTAATATATGGTGTAACAATAAACTGAAACTACTGCAATAACCACTGCACTCAAATAAAACACAGATCCATCAAAGAAAGGGAATTCTTACTTAAAAACAATTGTCCCTGCTCTCCTTTAAAGCACCTTCTTCCAAAAGCCCTGGAGCGCTCAGGATATTGCGTAACTAGCGCTGGATCTACTTCTGAAGTATGGTTTTGTGAAAAGACCAACCTAAGTTCGTATGCAATGAGTCAATAGGCTGTGTTTTTCCAGTAGCAGTCCTCTTTCTCCCACTGACCCTACTGGTAGGGCCAACACAGGTTATAAATTTATAAGGGAAAGCAACAATGGTGGGTCTTAGCTAAAGAATCCTTGCTTGGTAGAAATGTGTCTAATGAGCTTATAAAATTTTCATGGAGAGCAGTAAAACCACAACAAATGAGAAAAAATTTGGTTCAAATTACAGTAATGTTTATTTAACCAACATTCATGTAACCAACATTTATTTAACCAAAGGAGAAAAAAATAAGGTATTGAGGATGAAATTAAACAAACCATTCTACTTCTGTGACTAGTAAGTAGATGTGGGTGTACAGGAAAGCCTTTCAATGGTGCCACTATGAAAATCTCTGAAGTGCCTCTCAAGATATGTTGTCCAATCTTTAAAAATAACAATAGTCACCTAGATATTCCTTTATCTATTATCCAACATAGGCTGTAACAGCTAAAAGAAGCAAAGTGCTTCAGCTATGAGTAAAGGGCTTAAGAGCCTTTAAAAGTCAAAAATATTGTGTAATCAAAAGTGAAAACAAAAGCAGAAAGATCCCCAAACTTGGGGGTGTTCTAACTCCATTCTCCTAAAGGTACAAAGCATGTATGCGGACTTCAACTCATGAATGCTTGTAAACACATCTGCTGAGATGGCGTGAGCCTGTGAAACAGGCAGAGGCAGGCATGTGCTGGAAGATCTGAGGGCTTGATGGAGAGAAGTGGGTGGAAGGCATAAGGGAGGTGTAGGGGGCAAAGTAGGACAAGGCAGAGGGGCCCTGAGGGTAGAAAGGAGAAGTGGCTGGAAGCAGAAAGTCTACACTTGAGCAGAGAGGTGGGAGGAGTTAGAGGGAAAGTGGGCCTGGAGATAAGGTTCAAGTACTGGAAAACGTCATTCGGAAACACACAACCCAAGTCTTGCAGGCAAAAGTAAGGTGGTGGGAGAAGCAGTGGGAGAGCCTATGGATGAAAATCTGTGGGACAGAAAAACCTGGAAACACTTAAGAAAGGATAGGTAGATGAAGGGGACAGTTGGCAAAGGGGCAAGGTAAAAGGCAGCCCAAGGAGAGCGAAAAGAGGTAGGGGCAAAGCCACAGAATGAACGCTGGCAGGTTGAGCGTGCTCGCTGCATGAGACGAGTCTCAACTTTGCTTGTTTTATTTTAGAGGGACCAGCAGTGAATACCAATTACAGCTCCCTTGAGAAAATCCAGTAAACCAAGAGGTAGGGCTACCTGTGAGCTTCCCCAGGACCTCTCCCTGACTCCCTGATGCAGGCATCTTCTGGGAGAGATCCCAGCATGGAAAGCCCTGAGTGCTATGGCTGCAGGACAATGCCAAGTAAGACAACGGTACATGAAAGAACTTTGAAAACCATAAAGCTCCCTATAAATATGAAGCATTGTTATTCACTGAATGCCTCGGACAAAAAAAGAAAGACCACAGTCACAATCAGGAGTGAAGAAATATTTGTCAAATACGGATATTATCTATATTCCAAATCAAGATGACCCTAACTAGAAGTTCCTATTTGAGAAGACAGTATGCTTGGTATGTTTACTTTCCTGTCCAATACTTCTCAACATTTAAAAACCCTACCTGATGGGGCTTCCCTGGTGGCGCAGTGGTTGAGAGTCCGCCTGCCAATGCAGGGGATGTGGGTTTGTGCCCCGGTCTGGGAAGATCCCACATGCCGCGGAGCGGCTGGGCCCATGAGCCACGGCCGCTGAGCCTGCGCGTCCAGAGCCTGTGCTCCGCAACGGGAGAGGCCACAACAGTGAGAGGCCCGCATACCGCAAAAAAAAATAAAATAAAACCCTACCTGAGGCATAATATGGAGCTCTTGATAAACTATCCTACTGATTTATTAAAATGGAAATCCGCATCTAATGCATTTCCAAGGAGGTTTTTGACACATTACAGATCTTAACTAATTAGGTGAATTCCATTCAATTCAATCACTCATTGAGTTATTCCAAGTGCAAGGGAGTGTACAAGCCGCCATGGGGGTTGCAGAGATGAGCAAAACAGTTTGCCTCTAACTACCTAGTTCGGTTAGTTAATCTTCTCAGTTTCCATTCAGATTGGGGCAGCTGCATCTCCTCTCACAAGTATAGAGAGAAAGCAATCTTAACATTATGTGACTACCCTACAACCTAGGAAATGCATTTTCCAGGAACACAATGAATTAAAAAGAAAAAAAAAAGGGATTTTTTTTTTTTTTGCTGTGTTGGGTCTTCGTTTCTGCGCGAGGGCTTTCTCTAGTTGTGGCAAGCAAGGGCCACTCTTCACTGCGGTGCGCGGGCCTCTCACTAGGGCGGCCTCTCCCGTTGCGGAGCACAGGCTCCAGACGCGCAGGCTCAGTAGTTGTGGCTCACGGGCCTAGTTGCTCCGCGGCATGTGGGATCCTCCCAGACCAGGGCTCGAACCCGTGTCCCCTGCATTAGCAGGCAGATTCTCAACCACTGCGCCACCAGGGAAGCCCAAAAAAGGGACTTCTTAATACCTGGTGACTGCGGACACTGCTGTGTGTTCATTTCCATGTTCATCCTAGCCCAGTTTACGTGCAACCACTCTTGTCCTGATTGCATAACCACAGCATGTCAAGTTGTTTCTTGTTGCAATTGTAACTTGTAAAATTAAACTTCAGAACTGAGGGAGTCAAGCAAAATAATTGCCTACTTTAAAAATACGTATGTATATAATTTACATGTCACTTTAGATAAGCTCTTGATTTATGATCTCTTAAAGTCACAAATGTCACCAATTTTAAAATACAGTTTCAGTGTACAATTCTCCCTGCAAGCAGGCCCTATCCCTGTCTTCTCAGTTTTCTAAGTATTATATATTGATCTATTGCAAGCTGCCTTTCTTTTTCTGTTTGTTTTTTTTTTGTTTTTTTGCGGTACGCGGGCCTCTCACTGTTGTGGCCTCTCCCGTTGCGGAGCACAGGCTCCAGATGCGCAGGCTCAGCGGCCATGGCTCACGGGCCCAGCCGCTCCGCGGCATGTGGGATCTTTCCGCACCGGGGCACGAACCCGTGTTCCCTTCATCGGCAGGCGGACTCTCAACCACTGCGCCACCAGGGAAGCCCCTGCCTTTCATGTTTTAATGAGAGCCTAAGTAATCACAGCTTTTACTTCTCCCAAGCTCCAAGGCTTCTAAAATTCCAAAGAAGGAACATAAGATGTCCAAAAATGCACTTGCTTGTGTCTCACAGGGTTCCAAACTCTATCGATAAGTTCACGAGAAGCTGGTGATACTTATCACACTTAAGACCCTCTGTGAATAATCTCCTGCCCTCTCCTTTCCTAATGGGCGGTGCCATGATTCTTTCTCTCCAACCTGGGGCGTCTCATTCCCTGACAGAAAATAGCTAGAAGAAAGGGGCCACAAGGAGCCTGGAGCAAGCCACTCAGGATGTGACAGTCAAGTCTTGCCTGGTCAAAAATCCAACACAGTGCTGAGGCACCATCAACCTGGAAATGATATTCACAATGGGACACACCACCTTCCTCCTGGGTCGAGTTTCTGCATCAGTCACAGCAAATAGTACCAATTAATGAACAAGCTTTTGAGGTATACCCTGTGATTCTTCAAGAAGCTCAAACCACTTCAGACTGTGGCCTACGAATTCCCAGAAATCCATGCTAGATGATAAAGTGAGATCAGGTGTGAGAGGGTAAAGGGTAAATTACTAGCCAATAAAACAAAATTATCAGCTCTCTCAACCACTGAAACTGAGTCAGCTGAAAAGGGAAGCTAGAACCTCAGGATCCTTCTAGGATGAACTTTCCCTCCTTACCAACCAAGTCCAATTTTTCTTGGGAAAAATGCCCAAATGGAGATAAGCTTGACAACAGAAGCACCCCACTCCTTCGCAGGCATCTGCTCATCCAAGTGCTGAGTCCGCTTGTCTTTGTCGCTTTTCCGAGTGGCCCTCTGGAGCTGTTCTCTGAACCCAGTCTGCACAGCAGGAAACACTAAAGGAGGTTACCTTTCAATGCTGCATTTCTGATCCGTGAACTGCTAGTCCCAGCACTGGTTTAATGCAGAGATAAATACACTCAGCTGTCCTATCACCAGCACTTACTACTTTATAAGAGCAAAAGAAAAATAGATAATTAAGTCTAAATTAATTTCCATGCCTGATCAATGGCATTTCCAAACAGCCAACACAGAACATGTTCTATTGATCCTACAATCCAGCTCTAGAAGTATGAAAATGGGGAGGAAACCCCCAGATTGAGCATCTTGAACTTAAAGACCCTTCAGAAACATCACCTTCTCCCCCCAAGAAAGCTAGAGTAGCCCAGGCCCACTCTACCCATAATTTTTTTCTACCCTGGTACATCCCAATTCTACCAACTGAAAGGTTATTCCATTAGGTAGAAGGTGAGCCCAGCCCATGAAGTTAGGAAGTGTTCATAAGATCTGTCTGTGTAATGAACGTGTCACTTCCCCAAACTGCCCAACTGTTTCCTTAAAAAAAAAAAAAAAAAAAAAAAACTATTACATGGAATTTATGTTGTCAGTCCCCCTCCCAAAGTCTGAGTCAGAGTATATGTGTCTTTAGTGAAGTTCTAGGTGACCAGGGTGTATCACTTTCAGACTTGCTCCAATAGCTGAACTTAGGGCTGTCTTCCAGCCACGGTACAAAATAAGCAACTATCTATTTTAAAACAATTTTCCTACCCCACATGCGATGGGAGATACCTCATACATAGGTCGTCAACTTCCTACTGGAAAACAAGCACTTCTATCGCAAACTGTGTTTGTCACCTCCCAGGATTAATACGTGTTTATGTGTATATATTTTTATCCTTGACCGTGCAACTCTTGGAGCAGAGAAAGCCACCCCAATTTTTACCATCGTGCCTGAGACAATTCAGAGCTTTAGAAGAGGGATGAATGGGAGATGAAAGGCTCTAAGCCCAGGGGCTCCTCTCACACAAACAGTAAGTGGAAAAAAAAAAAATCCCTCCGAGGAGGGGGTGGGGGGCAGGGTGGAAGACCGGCGAAGGACGTCAGGCAGCAAACCAGAGGCAGCTGCGGCGGCCGCACTTCGCGAACTGCCTGCAGAAGGGAGTGAAATCTTTCCCCAGTACAATAACCAGGCACCCTCTGGCTGCCTCGCATGGGCACGAATAATAAATACATCGAGGTGGGCAAATCGCTGCATCGAGACAAGTCACCCCAAAAAGGTCAAAACTTCAGAAATCCCGGGGATCACGGCACCCACACAAACACATCAATCAGTCGCAGCGGGAGAAGAGACTCGGAGATTTAGCAGAGGATTCTGAATTTTGCTTTTTCTTTCAAGCTCTGGCTTGCAAAGTACGGCGGCTACAGGCAGAGCTCTAGAGGAGCAGGAAAGGCTGAGGGCGGCGGGGAGTGCGGATGGGAAGGGAGGGGGGTCGAATCCCAGCCACCCAGGCCTCAATGTGACGAAAGTCGTCAGCAGCCCCAACCTCATCCCAACCCCTCCGCCCCGGCCAGCAGATGACCCCAGCAGCTCTCCCCAACCCCAGCTTCCGTCCCCGCCAGCCCCGCAACGGCGGCGGCGGCGGCGGCAGTGGTAGGAGCAGCAGCAGCAGCAGCAGCAGCAGCAGCAGCAGCAGCAGCAGCAGCAGCAGCAGCAGCAGCAGCAGCCCCGGCCCGGGCCGCGCGCGCCGGCAGCGCCACGACCGCGGCTCCCATCCCCGCCGCGCGGCAGGCACCCCGCAGGCCTCCCTCCCAGCCCACCCGGGCGCGCCCGGAGCGGAACCCGGGCGGGCTGCGCCGCCAACTCCCCCCGCCCCAGGTCGGCGTGGGCTCACGCTTACCTTGGGCGCTCGCGGGGGGGGCTGAAGGTGGTAAGCCTCCCGCCCCCCGCCCGGATCCTCCTCGCTTGTTTTCTTCCTCCCTTCTCCTCCTCTTCTTCCTCCTCCCCACGTGAGTCCGGGTCTCCCCCTCCTCCCAGACGCCGGGGGTAAGAGCCGAAACCCCTGAAGCCCGGCCCGCGTGCGTGCGTGCGGGAGGCGGCGGCGCGCGGCCAGCTCTCCAGTAACTGAGCGCGGCGCGCGGCTCCCAACTAAAGTGTGAAAGAAGCGGCGGCCGCGGCACGGAACGTCCCCCCGGGAGTGGGCAGGGAGCAAGCCGGAGCTGGTGGGGAGCGAGCGAGCGAGGGAGGGGACCTGGAAAAAGGGAGGGGGAGGGAGGGAGGGGACCTCCTCGCCCAGTCACTCACTCGAGGGGCGGGGGCAGCCAGACACTCCCCCACCGTCGGCCCCTCCCCGCGCCCGGCTCCCGCGCGCGTCCAGCACCCAGCCTCGCCCCTGGGAGCGGCCTGCGGAGGCCGCGAGGGTGCCGGGCACCCCGGAGAAAGGGACCAGGAGAGCGGGGCTGCCAGGGCTGCAGAGAGGGAAGGAGGGTGAGGACGGGCGTGTGTGTGTGAAAGCTGCGTCCTGGGCCTGACACCCGGGCGGTGGCGTGGTAGCCACGGGGCCGCTCGGAGGCCGGGGCGGCCCAGCTCTGCGGGAAACCCAAGCCAGCCCTTGGGCCCAGCCGCGGGGCTGCGCCTGCTGGAAGCAGAGGGAGGGAAGGCCGGGCATCCTCGCCGCGCCGCGCGGCCCCTCCCTTCGCTGGACCAGCGGGCGCTGCCCAGCGGCCCCGGCCCCTGCCCCGCTACCCTGCCCTGGAGCCGCGGCGCCTGCAAGATGAATGAAGCGTCGGCCACTGGGCAGAAGCCGCACTGGGGAGGGGAAGGAGACACCGCCTGAGACTTCGCGCCCTGCGCCTCCTCTTTGCCCCTCCGGCCTCTTGGGACTAAAGGGCGGAGGCCGCGCCTGCAAGGCGCGTTTGGGATGATTGGGGATCCACAAAGATCGCCGCCCACCATTTTACCTGCTCAGTTTTTTGTGGACACTCACAAGAGGTCAACCAGTTTCTCACCCTCTGGGAGAAGGTATTTTTTCTTCGTTTCCTGGTCATACTGGGTGTTTCGTGTACGCCCTGAATTGATCTTTTAACATTGATAGTGGTTGGATGTCTTTTGTGTGGCTTCCCCGCGCTTCGCTGCTCCTGCATTGCCCTAGACACGTGAGGAATGCCAGGCCTCCAGAGTGAGGACACCCAAGAAAACAAAAGGGGCAAAAGATCCTCCCTGGGTCCTGTGGATTACACACAAACCGAATCATTTCTTACTTTGGGCCAAGATGAAGTTGGAAAACAGGAAAGGACACATCGGAGCTGTGACAGTGATGAGACACTTAATTGAAAAGCAAATTCATAATTTAGTTTAATGAAATGAGTTAATAACCCACCCATAATGTCTAGGAAGTCAGCCTTTTTGAGAAAAAAGAAAAAAGAAAATGGTTTTCCAGTGTTTTTAATTTTTTAATTTGAAAGGCTGGTATCACATTGTTGTTGAAACTCCTTTGTATTCCATTTTTTAAATTATCCATATTCTAGTTTATTTTTCTCTTTGGAACCAGAATTCTTTGTAATCTGGCCTCCTGAAGAGGAGTGGTTTAGAAGGGCTTGGTAGGCTAATTAGGATTCCAGTCAGGCACTGCCAGCCACCATCTCTGTTACCTTAGGTGACTTGTTATTGCTTTCAGTCTTCCTTCCCTCATCTGTAAAATGGGATTGGTGATACTAGTTCCTATCTCATAGGCATGTTGTCAAAATAAAAGGAAAATAAAATGAGGTGGCAATGCGTATAAAAAACTTCGCATAATGCCTGACACATGGTAAGAACTCAATAAATATGAGCTGTTCTTTCAAATATATAGTTAATCCCAGATTTGGTAATTTGATAGACTTCTTTTTTTTTCTCTTTGCATTCCTTCTTAAAGTTGGGAGTGAAAATCCATCTGCTGGGTGTATCCAAATGTAGTCAACATTTCTCTGGGATTTTTAGGCCACTCCTAAAAACTTCTCCTATGGTAAGATGAAAGAAGTATATAACTAAGATGTGTGTGTGTATTTATTTACATATAATTCTATATAAAAGGATGCTTGAGGATAACCAGGTTTTTCTCTTTCCCCACTTCTCTCCTTCCCTCACTACCACCTGAATAGACCAAGCTCTATAAATGTTGACCTGTGTTGTAATCTATCTCTTCAGGGCTCAGAACAGTGACTGGCACCATAGATTTCTTGAGAGCAAGGCAATGTAGGTCTCCTCTGAATTGATACCCTCAGAAGTAACAGAAGGCCACAGAGCAAGCATTCCATACATGTATAAGTTTACAAAATCCATACTATGACCTTTTAAAGCAAGTTTTTAATTATTCAAAATAATACATGTTCACTGTGGAAAAATTTCAGAAACTCAGCCAGGTATGGAGGAAATAAAAACCACTATAATCCTACCCTCCAGAGAGAAGTACTCAGTAAGTGCTTCAAGTATATCCATTTTCCCTTCATTTATTTCATTATTATTCAATCAGCAAACGTTTGTTAAGAACCTAGTTTAGGGACCAGACATCTTCCCAGGGCTGAGAACAGGTGGTATGTTGTGTTAATTCTCACTAGAAACTACTCCTTAGAAGCAACGTTTTATGTGGTAGTAAGGTTCTCAGGATAGTCACAAAAGTCCATGAAAGGAATCCCATAATTAACCTATAGTGCTGACCAGAAACAATCCAGGTTTTGTAGGGTTTGAATCACTTACAATTTGGGGAGCCACTTTCCAGATAAGGAAGCTAAAAATGCAAAAGCCCCCTGGGAAAAGCTCATGTGAATAAGGTGTCATGGAACTTAAGCCCTTTTTGCCTCTCAATAAACCCTGTTTGGTGCTGATATTTCTGTAGAAATTAACTGCTCTGATAAACATTTTTTTTAATGTGAACATTCATTTCTCATTTACCTGGGATCCCTGGGGCACCTTTCCTTTCTCCCCCAAATGTGGAGGACATGGGAGTGGAGATTCCCATCACCACCACAACCACGACACACACACATTTTCTTTCTTTTTTTGTTTTTTTTTTTGTTGTTGTTTTTTGGGCCTTGCCAGGGGGCATGCAGGATCTTAGTTCTGAGACCAGGGATTGAACCCTGCAGTGGAAGCTTGGAGTCTTAACCACTGGACCGCCAGGGAAGTCCCCTGCACACACATTTTCTTGCACATAGCCACAGCAGGAGCAGTGGGACCATGGGGATTTGGATAAGGACTGCAGAAGAGAGGATAGGAAGGGTACAGTGGGAGGGGGGTGCAGACAGGATGGGCCTCTGAGGTGCTGGAGAGGCTTAGGTATGTACCCTAAACCAGTGGTCCTCAACCTTTTTGGTACCAGGGACTGGTTTTGTGGAAGACAATTTTTCTAGGGGGGGTGGTTCGGGCAGTAAGGCAAGCGATGGGGAGCAACGGGGAGAGGCAGAAGAAGCCTAGATCACTCGCCAGCCGCTCACCTCCTGCTGTGCGGCCCTGTTCCTAACAGGCCAAGGATCGGTACCAGTCCGTGGACCGGGGGTTGGGGACCCCTGCCCTAAACCACACAGCAAGAGTTGCCTGCACATCTGTTTGGTCAGCACAATCTAAATCTACTATACATTTATATTAGACTGTGCTAATTACTTCACCCCTCTGTGCTTATGTATCTTCAAACACTCTAAATACAATTTTCAAAAAAAAAAAAACTCTTTTGCCCAGAAAAGTTAAGTTTTAACCTTCAAAGACACTTCTTTCATAACTGATTTTCTTTTATTTCTAAAGCTTTAACTTATAAATATTTGGCTCTATAGAACCATTTATAACACGTAAGTTTGAAATTTTTGTTTCTTATGTTTCTTTTAAGTACAGCGTTATGGATTGAATGTTTGTATCCCCAAATTCACATGTTGGAGCCTTAATCCCCGATGCTGATGGTATTAGGAGGAGGTAGGCCTTTGGGAGATGAGGTCATGGTGGGGAGCGGGAGGCCTCATGGTGAGATTAGTGCTCTTATAAGAAGAACCCAGAGAGCTCTCCTCCACTCCGCCTCTCCCCACCCAGAACACAAGCAAACCGGGAAAAGGGCCCTTACCAAGAACTTGACCATGCTGGCACTTTGATCTCAGACTTCCAGCCTCTAGAACTGTGAGAAGTAGATATATCTTGTTTAAGTTACCCAGCCTGCGGTATTTTGTTTTAGCAGCCCAAACTGACTAAGACATATAGGGTCCCTTTACCTTTGACTGTAAAAAAAGAAACCAATGAAAGTACAGGTTGATTGAATAAAAGATAGTAAAATCTATACACTGCTACCTCCTATAATTTCTCATATGAATTTAAATGAATTCAATTTATGTGATTTATTTTTAAAAAGCTTCCAATCTGGTTAATTTTTCTGAATAATCAAGTCAAAAGTAGCTTTGGCAGGATTATTCAGAAACAAGTGATCCTAAAATAAGTACTACTCTGAAATGTGCTTTCTTTGTACTTGCTCCATGCGATAACAGCTAACACTGATTGTCTGCTGTGTGGTAAGCATGGTATTATGTAATTCATAATGTACATGAGCTAACTCACTTCATCTTCCCGGCAAAGCAATCAGAGAGATATGGATATTATCATCATTCCCATGCAGATGTGGAAATGGAAGCACAGAGGGGTGAAGTAATTAGCACAAGGCCAAGATTGATTTTCACCAGTCAAATGCCAGAGCCCACATTCTTAACTGTTGGAAATATGTTTTCTCTTCAACCTCTCCCACTCTTATACCTCAGTCTAACTCCTACAGTGGCTGAAGAACCCCAGCCTCTGAGTTTCTGAACCTTTGGAAAATCCATAGTTGCCCTCACTTGCTGAAATTTTACAGCCTTATACTACTGGGGCCCTTCCATATCGTTATGGTGGCATCAAGATCAGTAGCTATTGATTTGAGACTAGATAGGTGTGTGTGTGTGTGTGTGTGTGTGTGTGTATGTGTGTGTGTTTAAATGTTTAAATCTTCTTTGGGGGTACCACAATGCACATTACCCAGGTAATGGACCCAATAAGCAGTTGTGGATTGAGTGTTGTTTTTGTATTTTTTTATAATGGTTAATTCTAGTGACACCACACAGCTCCTTCTGAATGGTTGGGGCTACATCAGAGCAGGGAGTTTAAAGTCAGTGCTAACAACTTGCTAATGGTTGTAACTGGTCTCTCAACTATGTGTGAAGTACTCTGAGTAACCTGCCTTTTTAGATAGGAAAATTATGATTCTTACATCTGTTTTTTTTTTCTTCCTCTGATTTCTCCTTAGGGTATGTATTTTCTTTATTTCATTTTCAAAATTGGAGTAGATGAAAACATGGAACATAGTCACTTGGAGCAAGAAGTGTTAGGAATCCATAACCAAGGAGTGAGATTCAGCCACAGGTCAAAGAGAAGAATGGAGCAGAGGGAGGGGAACTCCTGGCACCTGGGAGGCCAAACCCCACCCCCACCCCCAGGCTGTCTGCTTCCTCTCCTTCTTGTTTCATGGCCTTCTCCAGATAGTGGAAGTTCGCTTTCCAGCTTGGAGCCCCTTTTCCCAGGTCACACAACAGCTCCACCACTGTGGGTGTAACATGAATCTCCAGACGCTGAAGTTATTGGTTCTTACTGGTATCCGCTAGAGTCCTATCTTGCTTCCAGCTTATATGTGCTAATAGTACTGTTATTTCACATGGTGGTCTTGTCTCTCCAATCAACTGTAAGCTCTGTGAGAACTGAAGACCTTGATGTTCCTATAGCACTCGAGCCAGACAGTGGGAAATCTATACAGCCTTAGGAGTAAGGGTTGCTATGAACTTATTAAGTCACTATGTGGGCTCCTCTTAGTGACAATGGAAAGGAAATATTGACATCCAGAAACTTCAGCAACTGTGATATAACCAAAGGAATGTGGCTAAAGTAGAAAAGGAAACTGTGTGCGTGTGTGCGCGTAAGTGTGGGTGTGTGTGTGAAAAAGAGAGAGTAAAAACAGAAACAAAAATTTTTCATCTCCATCTCAACTTTACCTCTTTGAAAACCCCCTCTCCTTCCCCTACTCCCTTTCAAAAAGTGAAACAATACTGAGGAGGTAAACGTAAAAAGTTGCAGCTTCCTTCACCATAATTAAGCAAGAACCCCTAAAATAGCTAATAAGTCATTACCTCTCATTACACTGCAGTTCAAAAGCTATACTGGTGCTGATGTTATGGACTGATTTCAGATTCAATTATCGAGAATTAAAGTTTTTATTTTATTTTATTCTTTGGTTACAAAGTGTTAGTTTCTTTTTTATTTTCAGTTGAAATATAATTGGAGAATTAAAGTTTTTACAAGTTAATGGAAAATACTGCTGTCATTGAGATATAAACAACCTACTCTTTTCAGATCATATTCTTAAAGGAAAGGAGGGAACTGAAAAATTCCAAAACAAGAGTTTCAAGTGGTTTTTGGGTGTTAGTGTATATCAAGCAGTTTTCTAATCTCCCCGTTAGTGTATATCAAGCAGCTTTCTAATCTCCCCCACATGTTTTAACTGATGTAAGCCCCCCTGCAATGCTATAAAGGAATTGTTATTAGGAATATCTCCATTTTCTAGAGGCGAGATCTGAGGAACAGCAAGGTTAAGTAATACGGCCAACACCAAGCTTACCCCAACTAATAAACGACAGAGCTGGGGTTTGCTCTTAGACCTGGTGCTTAGACTACACATTGACGGTGGCCACTGCGCACGGAAAAGAACAATTTTATCTTCTGGAATCTGCTGGATGATAGGTAGCCTCAGTACACTTTCCGTCTTCTCCAGAGTGGTCTTTATCACTTGCGAGGGGCCAGAACAAGAAACAAGGATTAACCCTGTCAGACCGTGACACCTGCTGGCTAATCAGAAGCTTCTTGGGGGTTCTTCTAGCCAGAAGACTATTGACAGAGGTAGGAGATTACAGCGCAAAGGTGGCTAGAAGGCTTGAGACATGACATTTCTATGCTTCAGCACTCAGTTTAATTAAATCGGTCCTTGGTCCAAAATAACTCTGTCGATGAACAGCTGTGCCTTATTCAGAATGCTCAGTGTCGATGTAAGGTAAGCATTAGCATGAACATTTAAAATGCTTTCACCGGGGCTTCCCTGGTGGCGCAGTGGTTGAGAATCTGCCTGCTAATGCAGGGTTCCAGCCCTGGTCTGGGAGGATCCCCACATACCGCGGAGCAACTAGGCCCGTGAGCCACAACTACTGAGCCTGCGCGTCTGGAGCCTGTGCTCCGCAACAAGAGAGGCCGCGATAGTGAGAGGCCCGCGCACCGCGATGAAGAGTGGCCCCCGCTCGCCGCAACTAGAGAAAGCCCTCGCACAGAAACGAAGACCCAACACAGCAAAAATAAATTAAAAATGCTTTCACCAGTTTGCAATGGTGGCTTTATTCTTTTCCTCCTTTCCTCCCTGCTTAGTTCTGCAACCCCAGTCCGGGCCTCAGTCCCTCTCTGCTGGACTCTTAGTCAGTCACCTTGGCTTCAGACTCTGGTTGAATACTATCCTTGTTGCTGTCAGAGTCCCTTCTCTAAGGCACAGATCCATTTAGCTTACGTGCCTCCAGCTCTTTGATGGTCCAGAATGAATTCTAAACTTCTCCATCACGACACAAAACCTCCCATAATTTGGCCTCTGCTTACCTTTCCAGGCTGATTCTCAGTTCCAATCGCTAACTGGATGGATGATGGCCCAGCTACCCAGCTGATTTGCTGTTTCCCATCCATATTCTGCTGTTTTCTACCCCTGTGCCCTTGCACATGTCCCTCTGTGAAGACTACTCAAACCCTTACACATATCAAGAGCTTGCCTCTCAGCTGATCCCAGTATTCTCTGCCACTCACTAGCTCTGTCATGTGGGGAAGACATCTTGACCACGGAGCCTCAGGTTCTTCATCAGCAGCAGAGTGACCATACTATGTATAGAGAGAATTAGAAATAAAGGCCTGGTGTTTGGCACACTTAGCTATTTGTAAATGGTTACTGTATGATCACTTGTTCTCTGTGGTATGGCTTAGAAGTCATTCGTTCTGAGAAGCTTTCCAAAGTCCCCCTTGTCAGAATTGAGCTCTTCCTCCCCCACTTCCTATTGAAGTTTTAGGGTTATCTTAAAGGCCTTTGAGATTTGGTTTATTTGTTATAGTACTTAACCAATTCTGACTAATACATGTCAAATACGTGTCTTGCAAATTGTACAATTCAGTCATTTTCAGTGTATTGACATGACTGGGCAACCATCACCACTCTAATTCTGGAACATTTTCACCACCTCAAAGAATAGGAGGGTTCCCATTTCTCCACATCTTCACAGACACTTGTTATTGCCTGCCTTTTTTGTTCTAGCTGTCCTAGTGGGTGTGAAGTTGTACCTCATTGTAGGCTTGATTTGCATTTCCCTAATGACTAATCAAGTTGAACATCTTTTCATGTGCTCTTCTCTTGAAGCTTGCTTATAATCTTATGATGGCAATTGCTATAGCCAACACCTGGTTACCCTTTACATTTCCTATAACCTTTTGCTGAAAGCTTTGTAAATGGTGGGGCTCAAATTGTGTTTAATGAATGGGTTATTTATTCCTAAAATCATCCACTAGGTATCCTAATATGAACTGACTATGGAGAGAAGAGAGAGAACAAAGAATGTATGGAGAAAAGAACAGAGCAAAAAACCGCAAGGAATACAGTGCTTATTATTCTGAGAGTATCCAAATTACATGTTAAATAATACTTTACAGCTGTTAAAGATAGCCTGATATTTCTACCAGGTGATTTGCTTTCATTGCATTTTCCCCTTGATTAGCTGGGCAGATTCAATAAGGAGGTATTATGTAAAAATTAAAACTTTTTGGTTTTAAGTGAGAGAAAAAAAGAATTAAGCTGGAAAATGTAATTTTCAACTCATGATAATAACTGAGCACAAGGGCTTTACTCCATCCTGCTCCTTCAAAGGAATTTTTAAAAATAGGAGGAAATCTATAACTATCTGAGAAACAATTAAGATGCTACCACAATCCAGAAAAATCTAAAAAATATTTGTTAGATACTTTCTTTAAATGAAGTGAGACCCATCTGAAAGAAAATAAAGGCAACCCTCAATATGCTAAATGAAAAAGCAAGACCCAAGGAACTAGAAGAAGGAGTTTGTGGTGGGATCTCACTGTCACCCATGCAGAGAGGCTGGAGCTAGACTTGCCAGGGAGTAGTGAATCATCCCTACAAACCTCCTGGAAGTGTACCAAACAGCCAAGTGCAGAGTCAGATCCCACTACAGTAGTGCTCAGGTCCAGGTGGTAAGGGGGATACTGGAGAGAGAGCCTAGCCCAGGCAATGGTGGGCTACCCCACAACGGGCAAACTCTGTCACTCAGTAGAAGGCTCCCACTCACCAGGGCTGCCTGCCTTCCTTAGAGATCCATGCTTGAATTTCATGTCTGCCTTGTCAGGTTACTGCTGTGATTGATATAAACCGGTCCCTTCTTCCTGTGCTGAAGAAAGTGGTGGTGTTTTAGTTAGGCTTTGTTCATTGTAAGGAATAGAAGCTTAATCATACTAGCTTGAGTTGGAGGGACTAGGAAGAATTACTGTAAGACTTTAGAAAGCATCATAGGAAGCAGAGTCCTTCTGGAAATTCAAGAACAGGAACCCTATAATGATTAGGCCCCGTGGACACAAGGCTAAGGAGCCACAGCAGGAACCCACAACTGATGGGTTCCATACTGCTCCTACATGTCTGCCCCACTGTAAAGAATTGTCATGCCTCCTAGGAGTTCTCATCACAAGGAAAAAAAATTTTTTCTTTTCTTTTCTTTTTTTTTTTGGTATCTCTGTGAGATGATGGATGTTAACTAAATTTATTGAGGAAATCATTTCACAGTATATCTAAGTCAAGCCATTACACTCTGTACCTTAAACTTATACAATGTTATATATGTCAGTAAAACTGAGGAAAAAACAATTGCAATGCCAGTGAATGAGAATGATATTATTATTGGTGATATATCAAATAGACTCTAATTCATATGTACACCAGTCACAAATTTATATATTTTATGAGTAGTAGCAATTTACTTTGCAAAACACCACACAGTAGTTCACAGTGGGTGAGATCCACTGTGGTCAACAAAAGAGAAAGGCTGGTATATTTCCCAAAGTAGAGAAATGTATAGGCCCCATTCTTTGATGGCAGTGCAGTAAAACTGGAAATGAATCAAAAGGAGATTTTTAAAACCCACAAAAAATTTAAAAATACTATCCTTGTGTGTAATAAAGATGAAAATTCAAATAAATGGGAAAGGCTAGATTATGCTATAAATAGTGTTGGAACAAACTGGTAACAATTTGCAAAATGACAAAATTAGATTCCTACCTTGAGAAATATATAAAAATAAATCCCAGATGGCTGACATTTTTAAATGTGAAAAGTAAAGCCACTTTTATATTCTTTTCAGTAGAAAAATAAATAAATCATAGGTAAAATTTTATATAATCTCGAAATAGACAAGGCTTATCTAAGCAGAAATCATAAATGAAAGATCACTAGTTTTGAATGCATGAAACAATTGTACATTAGAAAAACATCATAAACAAAATTAAAAAGTAAATGATACATGGGTAATATTTGTGATATATTTGATAGATAAATGGTTAGGTCATTAATATGTAAAGAGTCCTGTAAACCAATAATAAAAATACACAAATTTGATAGAAAACTGGTCAAGGATGTGAAGAAATAATTCACCAAAGATGAACTATAAATTACTAATAAAATAAATAAAAAGTTAAATATTACTAGTGTTTAAAGGAAATAAATTAAAAATATGATGCCATTTTCTCCCTAACTGGCAAGGGTTTTTTTTTTTTTTAAATACTGTCTTTAGAGTTAAGGAAGGTTTAGGGAAACAGGTACCCTTATATGCTGCTGATAAAGTAATTTATCAATATATATCAAAAGCATTAGAAGGTTGCATGCCCTTTGCCTTAGCAATTACTAGTCTTCTAGGAATTTATCATAAGGAAATATTCAGAGATGTATGCTAATACATACCGTGCTAAGGAGTTTTTAATGATTGGGGAAATGTTTGATACATTATACTATAAAAAAAGGATGTCAAATTATATGTTAGCAAGATCATTTAAAAGTTAAAAGATATACACATATGCTCTGAAAAATATTAAAAAGTTAATGATTTCTGTGGTAGAATTTGGGGTGATTGATTTAAAAATATATTTCTTCATTTTTCAAAGAGCACATTTTACTTTTATAGTTAGAGGAAAAGGGTATTGAAAACAGAGTCTACTCCTTTAAGAATCTTTCCCTAAGAACAATTAAAGTATAGCTATTGGGATTGAAAATGACCTTTAAGATTTTTAGTTCAAACCCCCATTCTGCTCACTGCAAACTCATTCAGCATTTATACTATAATTAATACGTTTTGAGATTGCTCTTTTTTCTTTAGGTACATACACATATACATTCATATATATGTATATATATGTATTTGTTTATCTAGAGTTTTCAGAGGAGTGTCGTACAAATACAAGACCTTCGTGGACAGGTAAAGAGACAGTGTTCTAAGGATGAGAGGAAGGAGTGGCTGGCTATTTTAAGTCTTTGCTCCCTGGCAGGGAATATTCTGGGCATGCTTTTTTTAGGTTGATTAACAGCCTGTTAGATACCCTCTACCCGGAGATGGCTTCAGTGGCAGACATTGGGATGCACTTGCAGACCTCCAACTAGAGAGAGCTCAGCTGACCAATGCCCCAGCTGTTGCACTCTGAAACCCATGGCTGAGTCTGTGCAGAGGTCATACTTCCCAGTGACTGTGCCCAGCCAATGGCTGAGGGCAGCAGGGATACTAGCAGACCCATTCCTGGGAGACAACAGGACTCCTCTGACAGCCAACTTTGCCCCCAGGACTCTCCACTCTTTGCTGAATCCTCCTCAGACTGCTCGGCATCCTAGAACACTTCAACCCAACTTTCCCTTCCTCTCTCCTTCACTGCTGCTCAGACTTGCCCTCCCAGCCTTCTCTGGGCTTCTCCCTATTTTTTCCTCATACAAGCATTTTCCCTAATAAAATGTTTACGTATTTAATCCCATCTTGGTATTTGCTTTGCCAGAGGACCCAAGCAGACATAACTTCCCAGCAGTTTTGAAATCCTGAATCTTGCTGCCCTCTCCAATCTTAATGTCAGCAATTAATTCAAATTTGAAATGTGTACGGGTCAGTGCTAGCTTGTGGAATACACGTGTTTGTGACTAGCACTCTCCACTGTATTTAACTCCTTTGAAGGCAGACAAAATACACTGACAAGCTAATTCGCGTTAGTAAGAGAATTAAAAAAATCATAAAAGCTGCCATTTTGCCTTTTTTTTGTAGGGGAAGGGGTGGTGTCACATATTCTCCAGAGCTTGGGTTAGCCTGTGTTAGAAATATTAAAATCATGTGGTTTCAGACTATGGTTTCTTAATCTCTCTTTGTACACGTATAGTTGCATCTTTCCTTAACATTGCCCTGTAGAAATATAGCTCGATGGGGTACAATGCCTTTAAATGCTTGACATAACCATTGCTAACTGAACCCATGGGGCAGAAAATGCTTATTTAAATGCAGTCATTTCAAAGTCCTTCCCACTCTCAGCTATAAAACAGCTGCAACCTTTTGTTGGCAGAGACAGCCTGTCAGGAAATCACCTTGTGATGCACTGTTACAGCTAGACAGCTGTAACCCACACTCCTGAGGTTCAGAAGTGGCCAACAAGCTGGGGACTGAGCCCTCCATGGTGTCACTTCCCCTGAGGGTGGGGGAAGATGCACCTTATAAGTGATAATGATCAGTGGGCTTTGATACACAATATGTGATAGTTCTCTTACCCAGCACCATAAACATTCTGAAGTGCAATCCTGTGTGCCATGCAGGTTGACCACCATATTCCTATAGGTAGGGGATTCAACTCTAGATCTGGGCTCCAAGTGAGAGGAGCTGCCATTTCTACTGGATGTCATGCCTCTGAAGACAGACAAAACACAGTGACAAATTTCTCTGAGAAGCGACCAATGTTCCCTTCACCACTAGGACTGACCTGCTGTCACCCCCTCTTGAGTCTTAAGCAGAAGAAGCCATAAAGCTAGTCAACAGAAGATTCAAGATTTCAACCCACGGTTTTCTGATTCCAAGGGTATGATTCTTTCACAATACTCACTGGATGAAGAGCCAGAGACTCGGGCCTGCACAGATTGCCTGTACTGCTCACTGCTGTGCCACAGACTTCAAGCTGTTTTAGATCCAACTGGGCTTGGCTATTGGATATGGAGGTGGAATAGCAAAGACTGCAACAGCTTATATGTATTGAGGTTTCCTGTGTCCAGGCCCAGTGCTAAGGGTTTGATCTGAATTATTTCCGTTTGATCCTCACAGCATCTGCATGGGGAAGATGCCATTAAAATATAGATTTATATTAATTAATATAAATTATATTATATTTAACAAACATGGAAGCACACAGAAGCTTATGGAGTTTAGGTGCTTATTCAAAGTCACAAAGCTCCAGATTACAATCTGGGCTTATGTTTTTTACATTTATTTATTCCATACCCTTCCAAAAAAGGATTCGAGGTTGATAAATCATAGAAGATACTTTTACAAGGAGAAATGACTTTAGTGGAAAGTGAGGGAAGGATGATTCAGGGCAGGCTCCACTAAACCCGGCTACTACAGGAACCAACACATCTAGGCTAGTCTGTGTCAGAGACTAATTTAATTTAGGTTGTTAACTGTAAATTAAGGTAGTATTTTACTGGATTGCCCATGCTTGGGGTTATTCATCACTCCTCCCTTTCTCACACCTGTCCAATCATTTGGAACTTAATCTCCTCAAATGTGGCCCCTTCTCTGCTCTCATCAGTGTTCCCTTTTCAGGTTCTCATCATCTCTTGCTGAATATGGAAGTAGTTTCTCAACACTCTTTCCTCCCTCTGTCCCTTTTTTTCTCTACACTATCACCAGAATCCTGTTGCCTTTGCTTCCTAAATGTCTACCTTTCAATTTTTTCTCTGTTTCAACTCAGACCCTACCATGTCTTGCCTGGATAGTGTGGCTATTTAATTTGTTTCCCTGCCTTTTGACCTCACTCCACTCCAATCCACCCTTTACATACCAATTGGAAAATATCAGTTCTCTGCTTAAAATTATTTAGTCCCCTTTGGTGCACTATCAAAAAAGTGAAAAGGCAACTCATGGAATGGGAGAAATATTTGCAAATCATATATCTGATAAGCAGTTAATATTCAGAATTCATAAAGAACTCCTACAATCTTACAATAAAAAAGGCAAACAACTCAATTAAAAAGGCAAAGGATTTGAATAGACTTTTCCCCAAAGGTGATATGCAAATAGCTCATAAGCACATGAAAAGGTACTCAACATCAGTCCTTAGGGAAATGCAACTCAAAACCACAATGAGATACAACTTCACACACTTTAGGATAGATACTACAAAAAAAAACCCCAAAATAACAAGTGTTGGGGAGGATATGGAGAAACTGGAATCCTTGTTTATTGCTGGTAAAAATGTAAAATGGTATAGCTGCTGTGAAAAACTGTTTGATGATTCCTCAAAAAGTTAAACATAGAATTACCATATGATCCAACAATTTTACTTCTAGGCATATACCCCCCAAATTAAAAGCAGGAACTGAAAGAGATACTTGTACACCAATGTTCAGAGTAGCATTATTCACAATAACCAAAATGTAGAAAAAACCCAGATGCCATCAACAGATGAGTGAATTAACAAAATGAATATATGGGTAGATAGATAGATAGATAGATAGGAAGAAAATTCAGCCTTAAAAATGAACTTCTGATACATGCTACAAATGGGTGAACCCTGAAAACATTATGTGATGTGGACTGGCACAAAAGGACAAATACTGCATGATTCCACCTATATGAGGTTCCTAGAATAGGCAAATTCATAGAGATTGAAAATAAAGTAGTGGTTGAAAGTAGAAAAGAGTGGGGATAGGAGTGGGAAAGTGGGGGAATGTATGTTTAATGAGAAGAGTTTCTGTTTGGGATGAGGGTGTAAAGTTCTGTAAAAGGATGAGGGTGATGTACATACAACATTGTGAATGTACTTAATGCCACTGAATTGCACACTTAAAATGATTAAAATGTTAAATTTTATGTTATGTATATTTTACCACAATAAAAATATTATTTACTGTCGGGGCTTCCCTGGTGGAGCAGTGGTTAAGAATCCCCCTGCCAGTGCAGGAGACACGGGTTTGAGCCCTGGCCCGGGAAGATCCCACATGCCGCGGAGCAACTAAGCCCGTGTACCACAGCTACTGAAGCCTGCGCTCTAGAGCCTGCGAGCCACAACTACGGAAGCGCACGCGCCTAGAGCCTGTGCTCCACAACAAGAGAAGCCACCGCGATGAGAAACCCGTGCACCGCAACGAAGAGCAGCCCCTGCTCGCCGCAACTAGAGAAAGCCCACGCACAGCAACGAAGACCCAACGCAGCCAAAAATAAATAAATGAATTTATTTTTAAAAAAATATATATATGTTATTTACTGTCAACAGGATAAAGTCTAGACTACTTAGCACGGCCAGTAAGACCTTTCATGTCCTCACCTCCGTCAATACCTCCAGGTTCATCTCCCACGTGTCTCCCTGACTATGATAAGGTACTTGAGCTATGCTCCTTTCACCGTGGGGTTCCATGCCATCCTCCTTCCTTCAAATCTCAGCTCAGACTTCCTCCTCCAGGAAGTCCCCCCCTTGACGCCTCATGTTTAACTCAGCTCCCCATATCTGTGCTTTCCATATTACTTAAACAAACTTCTACTCATCCCTCAAGATGGAAATTCACTGTAGTCCCTCTGTGAAGCTCTCCTTCCCTTTCTCAGACAGGGTTGCTTCTCCCAGTGTTGCTTCTCATGGTGTTCTCCCTGAGTGTATGTCTGTCTTCAAATTTCCCCTTTTTATAAGGACACAAGTCATGTTGCATTAGGGGCCCACCCTACTTCAGTATGACCTCATCTTAACTAATTATATCTGCAAGAACCCTATTTCCAAATCAGGTCACATTCTGAGGCTCTGGGGGTTAGGACTTCAACATATGAATGTGGAGGTCACAATTCAACCCATAACACCACCTCATTTATCCGTCCCAACAGCTCATTTAAAAATTTGTCATTATTCCCATTTCACAGAGGATGAAATTGAGGGCTGGGAAGGTTAAGCAACGAACTCAAAGTAGAGCAACCAGTGGGTTGCAAAGCTCAGATTCGAAACATGGCCTGTCTGATTCAAAATTCCAGACTCTTCTCATTATATAAGCGAAATACCTCTATTCACAGTCTCTGCCTTATTTCTTCTAGGCTTAGTAAATACCTGTCAACTTATTGAGCCTGGGCCTTTTCACTATTACATAATGAGTTAGTTCCACTTCCAAATATTTACTGAGCGTCTGCTACTGTAAGTATTTCAGGCACTGAGTTCAAAGATGACTTGAAACGTGGACCAGGTTTCAAGGCACTTAAAATTTAATGGGAGAGACAGACGTATAAGCAAGTCACTGTTTCATAAGGAAATATTAAGTATTAGGTCGAGATTCAAGCAACTCTGCTGTGGAAGGATTAATACTAATTAATGGGATTCAGCAAATAATTTTTGTGTCGTTGCACAGGTGACAAGGGACTGCAGGAAGCACATTTAACCTGCAGGTTTCCTTTGCTCCAGCACGTTTTCCTCCTTCATGGGACTATTGGATAAGCGCTATCCACTGAGGAATTAATTTCTGAAGCAGAATGAGCTTCAGAGAAGCCTGATCTTAGCATGATGCTCCCTTCTCTCCATTGAGGTCATTCTGTCTTTCTCAGGGAGGAGGATCTGGTTCTGGAGACATTTAATCTTAGTATGAAGTGACTCACTTCTCTGAGACAGATGAAGTTTCCACAAGAAAACAGGAAGACATTTTCTTCCTTGCCCAGGCTCACCCTGAATGTCACAAATCTGCCCTTCCCTGGGGGAAAGTATACTGGATGTTGAACAAAGCCAATCTTTACCCCAGATCCCAAAGTCAGTCTGCTGGATGAAATATTTCCGACAAAGGCACTTCTTCAAAGCACTGTTATATACAGTCCCTTGCCTTTGAAGTCATCCACTAAACTAATTACTATAGAACTGACCTGACCGCATAGCCCTCTTAAAATGCACATACACACACCCACACACACACACACACACACCCCTATGCGTCAGAAACTCTTAATGAGCAATGATAGAATTCTTTGGGCTTCAAAGAAAGATCTGCTTGCAGACATGAAAATATCTGCTTTAAAAAAAATATTCACAGGATCAGATCACTTAAATTCTGAAATTTCCAGAGAGAGAGAAAGCACGAGAATCGGAGCAAGAGAGGAGAGAGGGGGCACCTCATTCTTAAAAAGGGAGGGGCACTACTTACATTCTCTGGTTTTAACTAGATGTGGCAGAAAAGGACTAGTTAGTACTTGGGTTTCTATCTCAAAAATGGAGCCTCAAATATCTCCAAGTCTCTAAATCCTTCTTGACATGCTATTTGCAAATATAGTTTATTCATGCATTCATCCAACAAAAAATTTATTGAACATCTATTATGTGTAGAACACGTAGAGAAGGTTTTGAGGAGCTCAGACTGATGGTTATGGTAATACTCAATGTCAATGTTAACAACAACAACAACAGATGAAAAAATGCCCGCAGTGGCTTGTTAAGGCCCATCTTTCCTTGTTCCTGTGTCTGGTGTACATGGCACTACCATTCTGTTTTAGGTTGATGAAATATCAAAGTCAAGGGTTCACTCAGGTCTTCATGAATAAGAGTGGTAAAGTACTTAGGGAGACATAGCCTGGTGTTGGAGACAAGCTATGTCTGTAAGGGAAGAAACTAAGAAAGGAATGTGTAAAAGAATTTTTCTCCCAACAGAAAATTCCCCAGTACTAAGATGTATGTTTTTGGAGTAAGCAACCACTTACTACAAGATTCTTCCACATCTGTTTATATGGCTAACACAGATGTATTAGTTGGGATGCATTTGGCTGTAAGAACAGCTAATCCACCCAAAGTGGCTTAGATAAGAAGGACATTTATAATCTCACATAACAATGAAATATGGAGGTCAGGTGGTGTCCGTGTCTTTAATTCAGCAGCTCAGTGAGTTCATGGGGGAATACAGATTCTTTCCCTCTTTCTATTACACCATTTTCACTCTGTTGGCTTTTGGTTCCAGACATATTCTCTCATGGATGCAAGATAATTACAGTGGCGCTAAGCATCGTATTTTCACAAATCTATATCCAGTGGCCTAACAAGAAACATCTCCCTTTGTGTTCCTTTTGAACAGCAAGAACTTCCCAGAAGCTCCCTCTACTCTCATAATTGTCCAGAATTATGAGTCACATGCTTATGCCTAAACCAATCACTGGCAAAGGAAATTGAATTACCACAATTTATCTAAACCATCAAGATTGAACCCCGGGGACTTCCCTGGGGACGCAGTGGTTAAGAATCTGCCTGCCAATGCAGGGGACACGGGTTTGAGCCCTGACCCAGGAAGATCCCACATGCTGTGGAGCAAGTAAGCCCGCGAGCCACAACTACTGAGCCCGCGGGCCACAGCTACTGAAGCCCGCGCACCTAGAGCCCGTGCTCCGCAACAAGAGAAGCCACCGCAATGAGAAGCCCGTGCACCGCAACGAAGAGTAGTCCCCTCTCACTGAAACTAGAGAAAGCCCGCATGCAACAACGAAGACCCAACGCAGCCAAAAATAAATAAATAAATTTATTTTTTTTAAAAAAGGATGATGAGGAAACCCTTTATAAAAAAAAAAAAAAAAAAAAGGACGCTGTGGGAGCTGGAAAGGAGGCCAGCATCCCCTGAAGAATATGGCTATCTGATTCCTGAACAAAATGGAAATGCCTATAGCAAAGAACACAAGGCAGTAATTGGTGGTGGGAGGGAATGGGTATAAGGTATGCAACCAGAGGGACCACCACAGAGTTTCAAAGCAGAAGTACCTACAGGCAAGGAGAAATTCAATCAAGCGGACCTTCTCTGATGAACACTGGGCTCGACCTTGCTTCACAGATGAGCTTCTCTTACAGGAATGAGTTTTGCTGATCTTTAGGATGGCTGCTAAGGACACCCTGTGCTGTATATTCTGCTGGTTCATATTACACCACCTTGACCTGAAGCCAAATTATGCATAAGAGTTCTAAAATGGTTTATGGCTAGGGTAGGCTAGCTGATGTCATTTGTCAAATGTGGCACTCTAGAATTATCTTACCAATATAAAACCATGCAAAGGCTTTTCCACAGAACATTTATAGGAAAATGTGTTTTTGAAACAAGAATGAAACACCCTAGAACTTACTCCATGTGGAATAATGGAATAACGGACCCAGCCCACTGTAGCAGTGGTAAGGGGAGTGAGGAAGCAGTGGCCAGTGACCAGGTTTAAACCCAGTGAAAAAGGAAATATGGGTGGTGATTCTTGAGTTGGTCCTTCCTTGTAAAACTGAAATTATGAGCTTCTTTGAAATGGACAAGTTTGCTTTTCATATGCAAATTACTCAAAGGTAGATGGGACCTATTCATAGACTTTAAAAAATATTCCTAGTATACCTAACATAGTGCTTTACATGTAGTATGAATAGCTATCTTTTGATCAGTGGATTGCAGTGAGATTCCTTCATAAAATGTTCAAAACAGGAAGAGACCCAAATTTACTGGCTACCTTGGCAATATCATTGTATTAAAGCTTACTTTACAGGTGCAAAAGCTATCCCCCAAGTTTATACCAGTGGTTCCCAACTCTGGCTATACATCGAAGCACCTGTAGGTGATTTCAGTACCTATGCCTTGGTCGCATCCAACAGTCTTTCATCCAACAGCTGAAAAACTATTAACCCCCTACTATGTGCTAGGAGAATGACATCATTTCACTTATCCTGACAGCAATGCTATTATTATCACTCCCATTTTATAGCTCAGGAAATTGAAGCTCAAGAGATATTAACTTACTAGTATATAAAGCTAAGAGATGATAGAACTATGAATCAAAGATTTCTATCAACTACACTGTGTCCTAGAAAAGCTTAGAATTCTGTTTAGAAATGGATGTCTCCCAGAGTGAGTCTAAAAATATAATAAGCACTAAAAACATCTATTTTTCCCCCAGTGGTTCAATTCAATTTGTTATTGACTGTGTTTCAGGCTCTGTGCTACAAAAATACATGATCTATTATCCCTGCCCTCAGGGAACTTACAGTCTAGTGAGAGAAACAGACATGGGATGAAACCCATACAAAGTCAGAGGGCCTAGAGAACAGAGCAGTCAGGCCAGACTTCAGAGTAGAGGTCCTTTAAGGATTCTAGTGTCCCAGATGGACAAGGCTTGGGAAGGTTTGCAAGCAGAGCAGACAGCACTGATATTCCAGCATAGGCAAGTCCCAAATGGAAGGATTTTACTGGCTTGCAGAATCTTCCTGCAGACCGCAGAGCTCACTGTCGCCTTGGCCACTGCTGTACAAATGAGACAACTGGGCAGCTAACAGAGAAGAGGCCCCTGGCTCAACAGTCCAGGAACAGCCAGTGACCACAGCAGTTAGTGTATAACAGGAAATGTTGGTCCAATTTCAGTGAAATGAGAAACTTTCAACTCTAGTTCATGGTTTTAGGCAGTCATTTCCAAGCAAAGTTATTAAAAGAAGGGGTTATTTAAATTAATGATTAGTGTGTTGGATGGAGAGAGTTATAAGTGAACATGTCATAATGATCCAAGGGTTGGGTTTCATAGAGCCACTTTTGGCCAGAACAATCTGAAACCACCAATTTTATATATGTCTGATTTGCCATGCAGAGTTGAGGAAGCAGGCAGGATTCAACATCGTTCCCTGAACTTAGTTTCAAGAAACTAATATTTTCACTTATCATTTGAATTTGTTTTTAAGGGTCGAGGTGCAGATGAAAGCACTAGGCAAGAAATGCTTTCCTGATTGACCACTACTGTGTTCTGAGGCTACAGAGATGAGTAAAACAGAGATTTGTGCACAAGGAATTCGCAGCCTGGGCCAGGAGGGGAGAAGGGCACACGAATAGATGATCTCAGTACAAGGAATTAAATGCGATGTCAGGTCAGGACAACACGAGAAGCCAGAAGAGGAACCCCTAACCAACCAGCGGGATTCAAGGAAGGCTCCTGAGAGGGACAGAAAGCTTGCTCCTGAAGTCTGACAGGGATCCCTTTGATTATGTCTTTGTGACTGTCTGTCTGCTTTTCTTACTGCAAACAACACATCTGACTCATAAGGTATGACCTGGCTTTTAGTAACTTAGGTATATAGTCTTAGAGAAATTTTATCATCCATCACTGAAGGGCACCTGCACCTGGGGAGGTAAGTTGAGAACAGCTTCAGGGCATAAAACACCAGAACCCAGAGAACAGCAGAGCCCAGAGAATGTACTCACCTAGAAAGAGCTGAGGGGTTATAGGGAAGCATTCTAGAATTTTTCACTTAGATCAGGCATTCCATTTTTTTTTGCTGTACGCGGGCTTCTCACTGCTGTGGCCTCTCCCGTTGCGGAGCACAGGCTCCGGACGCGCAGGCTCAGAGGCCATGGCTCACGGGCCTAGCCGCTCTGCGGCATGTGGGATCTTCCCGGACCGGGGCACGAACCCGTGTCCCCTGCATCGGCAGGCGGACTCTCAACCACTGTGCCACCAGGGAAGCCCAGGCATTCCATTTTTTATTCCATATGGTACCTTTTAAAACTTGGGAGAATAATACATGAGCTTTGGCGAAAATTTTGGAAAAGTACAAAGAAGAAAAAATCTTTTATATTAATACAACACAGAATTAATCTTTTGGTATATTTTCTTCTAAACTGTTTCTATGCATATACAGATATATAGGTTCTAGATAACTGAAATGACACTGTATGTATATCTATACACAGTTTCTTTCTGATCATTTAATATTACTTCATATGAATTTTCTCATGATTTCACAATTTCATCAAAATTTTTTCCCATGACATGGTTTAATTACTTTAACCATTCCCTTTCTCTTTAGACATCTAGATTTCTTTCCTAGTTTTTGGCCATTGTAAATAACATGATAAAAAATAACATCATACATACAACCTTGCCCTGGTTTGCCCAGGAACTTTAAAGGTTTTGGGCACATATTGCCAAAATGCTTTCCAGAAAATCTATACCTTTGCCAGTATTAAGTATTATTATCCTTGAATTTGTACTAAAGTGATAGGTCAGATTGAGTATGTCATTTTAATTTCCATTTATTACTGTAGTGCTGACCATTTTTAAATGTTTTTCATAACTATTTTTACTTTTTCTTCTTAAAATTGTCAGTCTTTTGCCAATCTTTCCATTGAGAAATTACTTTTCTTGTTGATTATATGTATGCTTTGTAAATGAAGGCTAGTAAACCTTTACATATTAATGAAAATATAGTCTTACTTTTTGTTTGTCTTTGGATTGTTTATGTGCAGAAGAATTAACTTTTACACAATAAAATCTGTAATTTTTTCTTAATGTTTATGCTTAGATTCCTTTCTTAAATGTGGGCAAGATAAATACTATTCATCTAAATTTTCTTTTAGTTTTTTAATTAAAACATTTTTTTTAACTTTCTACATTTACCTCTTAAATCCCTCTGGAATTTTTTTTTTTTTATTTATATTTATTTGGCTGTGCCGGGTCTTAGTTGTGGCATGCGGATTCTAGTTCCCCGACCGGGGATCGAATCTGGGCCCCCTGCATTGGGAACGCAGCAGCTTAACCACTGGACCACTAGGGAAGTCCCATCCCTCTAGAGTTTAGTTTGGTTTATGGTATGCGGTAAGGATCATGCACATGTTATTGAGAGAAGATTCAAAACGAAGGCAATGTTCCAAAACAGGAAGGGTCTTTCATTCTCTGTAAGTGAAATTCAGTAAGAATCAAACAGTACAAAAAATCGGAATTAACAGGACCAAAGTTATGTCATGCTGATCTGAAAATGCAAATTCATTATTTTTCAAATGCAAATTGTTTACTAGACAAACTCTTTCAAAACCTAGAGCATGTGGGAGAAAATAATATGAGGGCCCTTGATATTTATTTATTCAATGTATATTTATTTATTTATTTATCTATTTATCTATCTATCAATGTATATTTATTGAGCACTTAGGTGTACCAGGAACTGTTCTTGATTGGAAAGTGACTGAAATTACAACTGCTATGTTTGAGAACACAGTACCAGTATGTGCTACACTATGCAGTAGAAAAACATTGTCAATTTAATATGTTTCATATGTTCGCAAGATGCAATTCTTCTAAAATATAACTAATTCAGAAATATCTTATTATAGGGCATAGCAATGGTATGAGGGAATGCAATGACAGAAGTTTCTGGCAAACTCTAAAAGTTACTTAAAAGGGAGAGAGGAAGAGTAATATTTTATCAGGGCTTACCCAAGGATGATAATATTTTTTGGTATTATGGTCATTAGAAAGTGATACTATGTAGTGGGTTGGCAAAATTGTACTATATAGTGGGTTGGCAAAGTTGTACTGTATAGTGGGTTGGCAGTAGTTTCCCAAATGTAGAAAATATTCTGCAAAACCATCAAATTCCCTTTGGGATTATCCACCCACACTTCTCAGTAGTCTGGGTTCTTTTTTTGGTATCAAATTAGAACACATTATCTTGACCCACTATGAAACTGCCTTCATTGAATTCTGCCTAAGGCTTATGCCCTTGGCATTTACTGAGGGATAGCCTTATGAGGTTCATTGCTGCATGTGTCACAGAAATAAAGACACTGTCTAACAACTCACTCATCCCTCATGTGACAATCCATCCAAAAACTTCCTCCCTCCCTCCCTACCTTCCCTCCTCCCTTCTTTCATTTCCTTTCTTCTTAACTTCTGAATCCAGTTAATTTATATCAAGTTCTAATGACATTAGCTACATAAAGCCATGCCCCTCCTCTCATCTTGACTTCCTACTCTACTTTATAATTCCTTAGTTCTAATTTATTTTTACTTGTGTTATTTTATTTCCTAAAATTTTTTTTGTAATAGGTCATTTGCTCTGGTTCCATTCTTACCAAATAATATTCTGATAAATTATTACTTCCTAGGTATTTTGATTTTAGGAAGAATAGCAATGGCAGAAAGATTTTATCTTGCACACCAGTCCAGAGCAATGGCAATGGTTGTCTGGAGCACTGTGTTAAGAAGGAAAGGATGCTTGCTTAATTAGCAATGTCTGCTGTGCGCATGCTAGGAGAAATTGTTGACACTTCTACCAGGTATTTGACATCTATGTCTTAAACAGAATACATGAATATTCTAATAACAAGCAAGCATAAACAAATTAATAAATGTCTTTCTGATTTATAAACCAGTGATTTGTAAGAATCATTAGCCCAAATCCATTCCCCAAAGCATGACCATAGCTATGTAAAATGAAAAAAAATTGTGTTTCTAAACTTCATATAGAAATGGCCTTCTTTTCATAACTCTTACTAGCTCTGGCTTCATGAACAGGTAAAATGGGATTCTTCCTAGAAGGAGAGATTTAAGGAACCTGGTCCCTAAATCTCTCTCCCACTGGCTTTTCAATATATGAAAGTGTACAATTTAGAGATACATTTCTTTAGAGTCTAAAAGCTAGCTCTTAGTGACTCCTGTACTAAAAGAAAAGTAGTCTTATAGAGGGGTAATACTGTAGCTCTTACCAGCTAATTGATTGGTTGACTGACAGTTAAGAAGAAGATGGGAGAGTGGGGTTAGGGGGATATTTTAGGAGGGTATGAGTAGCCAGAAGAAGGAGGGACATCAGAGCTAGATTTTGTTTATTTCACCGTCTTGCCTGGCTTAGTCCAACAGCTCACTTGAGATGAGCAATGAGTAAGCTTATAGATGCATCATTATTGGCCCTAAACAATGAGGCATGCAGTAATTCTCTAACAAGGAGTTAAAAGGAATATACAGGCAACCATTAATGATCAAATAATAACTTGTCATGTGCAGATGGAGAATTCTTAAGCTTTTTAGTAGATAATTTGTTATTCAACTTCTCTCAAATCCAACGGACATATTTCTGAGAGGAGCTGCTTTTTTAATTGAATTATAGGAAAAATGGACACTACCACTCATTTATTCATTCATTCACTGCATTCTGTGAATAAGTTGATCAATGTTCCTTCCGTGCTTACAGGGGTCTGGTACAGTGCAATGCTATTCAGGATGCAAAAGTAATGGAAGACACAGTTCCTGCCTCTGAGAAGGTTACATCTGGGTTGGGAGATGAGTGATTTGTACATGAAACAACTGGGGAAAAATACCGGGCTGGATAAAATCAAGTGTTAGGGTGCTGGGTTCAGATTGCAAGCGCTACAGAAATTCAGAAGCAAGAAAGATCACACGAGGAGAGAAATCAAAGAGCAGTCACTTTGAAAGAGATTGCAAGAAGCCACTCTTCCTGTCTCAGATGTCAGCAGTAAACTCTGTGGCTCTTATCACCCTGGGAAAGACTGAAATCAAGACTGTGTGATATTCCACACCTGCCCTGAACAATTCCAACGCACCCCACTCTGAGAACAGCATACTAACCACCCAAAGAAGGAAATCAACCACCAACGATTAAAAGCTCAAAAATAATTCAAAAATGAAGAAAAGAAAACAATTTCTATTTCTTGGTGTGTAAGTTCTTTGTGATGAATTATGAACTTCACTATTCTGCTCTGTGAATTAAGATTTGTATCTACCACACCCACAGACAAAGTCAGCTTCATTTTTGTTCAAATTTAGGAAACTGTTGCTACAATTCCATAATCTAAAATGCAGTACATATTTGAAGGTATAAGCCAGCTGTTTGGTAGAATGTCCCTCGATTTGAGTTTTACCAATTGTTTCCTCGTAATTAGTCATTTTGTGTTTTAGAACTCAACTTAATTTCTACTTTATACCTCCATCAGGCCCATCCCTTGGGTAGGGTAACTGAGGCAGTCATTTCAGGTCCAAGCTTGAAGTGTTTATCATTAGGTGCTACACCTTACTCCTGTTGACTAAGCATCATTGGAATTAAAATGTCAAAATCCTTATCTTTAAGGACGTGGCAGGGAAGGGGAGGGTGGGATGAATTGGGAGATTATGTTTGACATAAACACACTACCATGTGTAAAATAGATAGCTAGTGGGAATCTGCTGTATAGCACAGGGAGCTCAGCTTGGTGCTCTGTGATGACCTAGATGGGTGGGATGGGAGGGGAGGGAGTTCCAAGACGGAGGGGATTTATGTATACACATACCTGATTCACTTTATTGTACAGCAGAAACTAACACAACATTGTAAAGCAATTATACTCCAAAAAAAGAGAGTATCTCAGAGAGGCTATGAGAGATGCTAACAGAATGGACCCTTTCAAATATACTCCCTTGGTTGTACCCTGACCCCCACTTCCTTCACCCTTTTAGGGATGGTGTTTGTCCTATCACTATATGGTGGTGAAGACCCTCTAAGTCCGTTTGGAAATGTCACCACTTTTCCTCAGTTCATGAGTGAGTTCTGGAGGTTTCTGGAGGAGCTAGGTAGTCAGAGTCTGAGGAGCGGGATCTGCTCTACAAACTGATTTCTCCTCGTAGGTGTCTACTGACCTGTCACCACCATGGTTGGTCCTTGATGCTTGGTTCATGCAGGCCACTTTGAAGATTGTCTCCTTGGTCCTTTCTGGACTGCTGGCTCTTTCTACTACTTTCCTATCTCTCTCACACACAGACAGCAGAAAACTTGGTGAGTGAAACTAAACCCCTGACTTCCAAGGCCTTGCTGCCTCCCCAGAGCCCAAAGCAGGCTGAGCTTTTCTCTGTATAAATCACTGACACATGTATGCAGTGACCACTTCTCTTCCCACCCCACACCGACCCCAACTCCTCAGTGCAGCAAATCCTTTTTTAACCTGGAGCCAAGGAAGTCTTGCACTTACTCACCTTTTTTGTGTAGACCAGTGGTTCTCAAAGTGTGGTCTCTGGACCAGCTGCATCAATAACATCTAGGAACTTGTTAGCATGCAAAGCATCTTCCCCCCTATCCAGCCCTACTTAATCAGAAACTCTTAGAGTAGGGTCCATTGATCCTTGTTTTAATAAGCTCTCCAGGTGATTCTGATGCTAGAAAAACTTTGAAAACTATTGATCTATACCTTGAGTTCTTTTTCTTCCCCTAGTGTACTGGTTCTCAAACTTTAACGTACATCAGAATGGATGGCTTGTTAAAACAGATTGTTGGGCCCCACCCACAAAATTTCTGACTCACTAGGTCTGAAGAGAGGCCTGAGAATTTGCATTTCTAGCAAGTTTCCAGGTGATGCTGAAGCTGCTGGTCTGGGGACCACATTTCAGAGAACCATTGTTCCATAAGAGGTTTTAGCTCCATAATTGTCAATTCCCTTCCTTCCATCTCTTCCAATAAGATCCATCTAGTTATTACTGCTAATGTGTTAATCAAATACATTCTCTAGAAATCTACTTACATATAGTTATTTCCAATCCAGAACCATCTATCACAAATTTGACAAGGGCTTATGCTAATATTTTTGAAAGCCAAGAGCTGATGTTAGGTCATCAGGGCTTAAGCTTTTTCATCCCAGGTTCCTCTCCAATTCAAGGGCTCCCATAGCTAGTCCATCTGTAGGACATCCCACAAGATTCAGAAACAGAACAAAAAGCCCGTTGTTCACCTTGTAAGATCTGTTTTACAAATAGCAGGTCAGAGCTTCATTGGTTTCTTCCCAGAACCCAGAGACTGAGAAGAATATGGTTGCTGGTGAATACAGAGGAAACAGAGAAAAGGGAATGGACAGGAAGATCGGGGGGGTAAATGAATGAGCAAATGCTTTGAGAGTCATTTACCAGTTCTTTGAGGTGAAGGCTTTTTGTCATGATTTGGGGCAGACAGGAGGAGCAATTTAACCTCATGAAATCTTGCAGTTTAATTTTTGGTCACAATACTCCCAGATTTAAGGAGGATAAAAAGTGGCCACCGACTCCCTTTCCTGCTTAGTTGTATTTAAATCCACTTCCTTGCCTGCAGCATCATCATGGTCCCCAAAGCCCCTTGATCCCATTTATTTTCTACCTGGCCTCCTGAAGAGACACAAAGTCTTTTTTGGCTTAATTACCACAGAAGAGTGATCAATATTTTCAGTCTGCTGGGTACAGGCACACTCCTAGCTAGGCACACATTCCTAGCTAGGCAAGGAACCACTTCAGAGAAGTGTTTATCCTAAATTTGGTCTTTTTTTTTCATGAAATTCTATTTTGTTAAGTGGCCCACATGGTTCTGAAAGTACCGACCAAAAACCATACTGAATATTAGTTACCATAATTATTTGGATGGATCAGCATCATTTATTAATAATTCCAAGCACTGTTATTATTAGGATAGTCCTGAGGGTTCCCAGAACATAAATTGGACTATTTCCCTTAAGGAAAAGTTGCAAAGACTTTTCTGCTGAAATAATAGTCCTATTGCCACTATAGTGATAGATGTGGATTTCTTTCTTTTCAATTGTGTTCCAAAAGAATGGGATTACTTGTGTTTTTCAGGCGCTTGCTATGGTTTTCTACCTCTATCTTTTTACTCTCCTTGGCATTAAACACAGACCCTTCTTCCTCATGGCACGCAATATTTATTGAGTTGAATTGCATTAAAATAAGCTGTTTAGACTTCCAATTAAAGATTGGAATCAAAGCTTCTCTTTTACTCTGCTCGGTGAAACCAACAATACCAAAACAACAATAGCAAACCACAGAGAAGAATATGAAATAAGGAAGGAGCAAAGCCAGGGAACAACAGTCTATGAGGAGTAGCTGTCAATATAGTAACATGTGGAACAAATAATGGGACACAGCAAGGATGGGCACATACCTTGACAGACTTGGGAAGCACATGCTTTTTTTCAAAGTAGGCCATGCTGAGAGCCAAACCATTATTTACTTTCTTGTATCAGTAGATCTAGCAGGGTGGAGGCGGAGTTGTGGGAGTATCCCAAACCTGGTTTAACACCAGAGAGAGGCAAGAGATGAGGGGTTGAATGATAATCTGAGTGGACCTGCCATTTCTACAAGAATAAGCTGTCAGTTTGATAGGGTAGATGAGTGAACAAGCATAAGTGACAATCAGTTCAGCTACTGATGATAATAAAGAAAATAATGAGGAACAATAATTACTAAATCATCATTTAAAAAAAAAACATTGCATACTGGAGACAAGTGAACTTTCTGCTTACCCCCAAAGTGGCTCCAGAACATTAAACTTTGAGAACAGGCAGTGTTGGCACATACATGGTAGGAAAGTGTGAGAAAGTCCTAAGCCCAAGCTGCCTTCTGTCTCTACTCAGTGCATGAACAATTCCTGCACAAGCTTTTGTAAGTAATTGCTCCAGGAGGAACGGGACTCATTCAAAGTGGAGTAATAACCAAAAAGCAGCCACAAAGAAAAAAGTACATGACAAGCAAAAATCAGGTAAAGGATATTCACCAGATGAAGACTTACGCCACAGAATGTTTCCCCCGATCACAATTAAATTAAAAAAATGTGGTCCCTAGAAGTAAGAAACTAAAGAGAAGATAAAAGTATTCAAATATAAGGTGAAAGGAGATGAAGAGTGAGTAGTCAAAGCTTTGGAAATGATGAAAGAGTAAAATAAAACCATTATAGACATAGAACCATTATAGACGTAGAAGCCACAAGAGAAGCAGCAAAAGGAATCAATAATAAGGGAAAAGAAGACAGGAGAGAGACAAGTACAAAAGAACACAATTAAACAGACTCTGAGACAAGAAGGAACATACAGAAGATAATGGAAAACTATCCTTATTGTATTAGAGGAAAAGAACAGGTTAAATAGGAAAAGGTGCTAAAAGTATAATAGAAAAAGCTTTGGAGGATGATGAAGACTTGAATCTCCTGACCTCACCTTCTTCAGGACTTTGCTCAAATCTCACCTTATCAATAAGATTTTCCCTGATGGCCGTATTTCAAATATCCACCTGGCTTCTATCTCCTTTCCCTACTTTATTTTTCTCCATGCAATACTTGAAATGAAAATCACACTGAATGGGATTAACAGTAGCTTAGACACCACAGGAAAAAGACATAACTTCAAATAAAAGGCAGAAGGGGAAAAAAAAATCTGAGGACAAATTGAACAAAACATCACTGTAGTGAGGCAATACCAAGCAGTCTAAAATTTGTGTAATTGGAATCCTAGAATGGAGGAGGAGAAAAAAAATTTGAAGTAGTAATGGCTGAAAAATGTCTAAATTTTATCAATACTCTAAAGTTGCACATATAAGGAACCCAATGAGCCACAGATTAAATACAAAGAAAGTCACACCCAGGCACATCATGACCAAATTGTTGATAAGTAGAAAATTGTAAATGCAGACAGGGGCCTGGGGGACCACAATATAGAGAGAAGAACAAAGATAAGGAAGACAACAGACTTCTTGTCAGAGCCAGAGGACAATAAAGTGGTATTTTAAAATTGTCAAAGGAAAAACGTGTCAACCTAGAATTCTATAAACTACAAACCTCTCTTTCAAAAATGAAAGTTAAATACAAGTTTTTTAAAGGTGAGTAAAAACTGAGAATATTTATTTCCTGCAGGCTTATGCTACAAACAATGTTAAAAGAAGTTCTTCAGAGAGAAGAATATAATACTAGAAGAAGTTTGGATCTACACAAAAGAATAGAAAGCACTGAAAATGTTAAATATGTGGTTAAACAGAGATACATTTCTCTCACGTTTAAAATCTCTTTAAAAGATAATTGACTGTTTAAAGAAAATAAGCATGTATTGAGAGGTTTATAACATACGCAGAACTAAAATATATGACAAAAATGTGTTTGAGGGGAGAAGTAGGAGTATACTGTTGTAAGGTTCTTAAAATATGTAGGAAGTGTTAGAAAATTATTGGAAGGTAGAAGATAAAGATGTATGTTATAAACTGTAGAGCAACTGCTACAAAAGAAGTATATCAATAAGT
Source organism: Hyperoodon ampullatus (assembly GCF_949752795.1). Taxonomy (NCBI): domain Eukaryota; kingdom Metazoa; phylum Chordata; class Mammalia; order Artiodactyla; family Ziphiidae; genus Hyperoodon; species Hyperoodon ampullatus. The sequence continues at coordinate 157,490,572 of NC_136915.1, forward strand.
GAATGGTGGATAAAATGGAATACTAAATTTTTTTTTAATGTAGGAAAGGGAGTAAAAAGGAGCAAAGGATAGACGAAACAGATAGAAAACAAATAGCAAAAGGGTATATTTAAACCCAACCATATTACTAATTGCATTACGTGTAAATGACATGAGATTTCTACAAGAAGTCCACATTGCATAGAAAGATACAAAGAGAATAAAAATAGAAAAGAAAAAAAAACTGATCTGAAGAATGCTGGAGTGATTATATTAATATCAGACAAAAGAGATTTCACAACAAGGAATGTAACCAGGAGTAAATAATACTTTTAAATTTGTTTTATGCTTTGGTTAATTTCTAGAGTTTGGAGTGATTGTTTTTGACAATTTTGTTAAGTTTTATCATTGTTTTGGGGGGATAGTATTTTCTGAGCTTCTCACTCAGGCCTTCTGGAAGTTCCACTCCCTACCTGGAGTGTTATAGGAATGATTGTTGAATTTATTAAATGCCTTCTTAGCATCTTTGATATGATCAAATTTTTCCCTTTTTGCTCTAACAAATTACTTTGATAGACTTCCTAATGTACAACAAACTTTGCATTTTTTGAATAAATCCTATTTGTGTTGTTTTATTCTTTAGTTATCCTGCTAGATTCTATTTGCTTTTTTAAAAAAGATTTTTTTGCATTTATATACATAAGTGAGATTACAGTCATCTATTTCTTCTTCAAAGTTTTGGTGTTAAAGTTGTGCAGGCTTTGTAAAATGTATCAGGAACCTCTGTATTTTTTTCTATGGCCTAGAATCATTTAAAAGATATAGGAACTAGCTGTTCTTTAAAGGTTAGGTAGATTTCAGCTATGAAACCAGTAGGTAACATTTTCAGTGGAAGATCTTTTTGACCTTTCCAATGTCGTCTGTGGTCTATTCAAAATTTTTCATGCCTTCTTCTTGGGTTAATTTTGGTCATTTTTATCTTACTGAGAAATTATCCATTTCCTCTAGATTTGCAAATTTGTTGCCATGGAGTTTCATATAATTCTGTCTCATAATTTTTAAAAAACTCTCTTACATTGTAATTTGTCTCTTTTTTCATCCCTAATTTTTCATATTTTTACTTTCTCTTCTATTTTCTTAATCAAGTTTGCAATAGGTTGTGTATTTTATTGGTTCTTTTGAAATACCAGCCTTTGGCTTCATTAATCATTCTACTAAATTTTGTTTCTTATTTTGTTAGGTTCAATTTTTTCTCTATAAATTCTCTCTTCCTAAATTGCAAAAAAAAAAAAGTTTTAATAATCTTTTAAAATTTCCTAGATAGACAGCAAATTTCTTCATCTTTTATTTTTCTTACTGAAAATAATAAAGGCATTGTGACTATATATTATTATATTTTAACTCTGAATACATCTTTGGGTACCATAAGTTCATATATGAAGTGTTTTCCTTTTCTATTGCTTTCTATAGAGTTTATCATTTTAGCTTTGAGATCTTCTTGACCTAATGGCTATTTAAAAATGTTTTTACTTTCCAAGTAGTTAATATTTTCTACTTTGGCTCAACATTTCATTATTTATTCTTAATTTTATGGGGTTATTAATAAACTTAATTTATACTGTTTCTTTTTGGATATGTATATTATTGATTTCTGTAAATATTTAATGGTATATGAAGACTGTATATTTCTACTAGAGATTTCCAAAATTATTCTAAAGATTTATTAATTTGAATTTGTTGATATACTGTTCAGTCTCTCCTTGTCTTTGAGTACCAGATTCTCTGATTCTGAAAGAAGTGTGCTGACTTCTCCCTCTCTAATTGCATTTTTTCTAAAATTATTTATTTAATTTATTTATTTACTTTAATTTTGGCTGCGTTGGGTCTTTGTTGCTGCATGCAGGCTTCCTCTAGTTGCGTCGAGCGGGGGCTACTCTTTGTTGCGGTGCAGAGGCTTCTCATTTGGTGGCTTCTCTTGTTGCAGAGCACGGGCTCTAGGCGTGCGGGCTTCAGTAGTTGTGGCTCATGGGCTCCAGAGCAGAGGCTCAGTAGTTGTGGCACACAGGCTTAGCTGCTCCGTGGCATGTGGGATCTTCCCGGACCAGGGCTTGAACCCGCGTTCCCTGCATTGGCAGGCAGTCTCTCAACCACTGCGCCACCAGGAAGCCCTCTAATTGCCTTTTAAATAGGTTCTAGAAGACTTGCTTTATGTATGTAGCTCTTATTTCATTAGGTGTAAGAAAGCTTTTGACCATTATAACTTCTTGATAAATATTGTGCTTTTTAACCATCACATTATATTCATCTGTATCCTGTTCAGTACTTTTAACCTTACTTTCCACCTTGCCTAATTTTAATATTACCACTCCTTTTGTTTGTTTGCTTATTTGTATGTATTTGTCTTGTAACTCTGCCAAGTCTTTGTTTTTAACCTCTTGAAATCGCTTTGTTTGAAATGTTCTTACCATGTGTGGGTTACTCCTAGGGTTTGTAATTATTCCACTGTGACGGTCTCTTTTGTAAATATTTTATTAAAGTATATTATATACATAGAAAAGTGCATAAATCATAAGTACATGTAGTTCACAGAATTTTTACAAAGTGAACACGTCTGTGACTACTACCCAGATCACAGTATAGAACAATATCAGCGCCCCAGATCCCTCCCTGAAGCCCCTCCCAGTCCCTGACCACCCAAAGTTAACCATTGTTCTGATCCCCAAAACCATAATTTACTTTTGCCTATTCTGAATTTTATATAAATGAGATCATATTGTATATCCCCACTTGTATCCAGTTTCTTTGGTCCAACATTATGTTTGTGTATTTTTCCATGTTTTTGTGTGTGGTAGTGGTTTATATTTTTTATTGCTGCATAGTATTTCATGATGTGAACATACTAATGTTTCTTTATCTAGCCTATCATTGATGACCACTTAGGTTATTTTAACTTTTGGCAGTTACAAATTATATTGCTATAATAATTTTTGTACCCATGTTTTTGTACATATGTATGCTTGATCCACCATTTCTATTCCAAAATATATGCCTCACAAAAATTCACAGGGCTACACACCTATGATATATAGTTTTCTGTGTGTATGTTATACTTCAGTAAAATATTCACTTAATAAAAGGTAAAAGAGAGAGAATGCAAATAAGAATCAAAATTAAAAAGCAGAAATAAGGTCAGTCTCAAGAAAGATTTAAAAAAATAAGAAAAGAGTATTATAGCATTTGAAAACCTATATGTAATAGACAAATGCCAAGAAATTACAAGATGTCAAAATTGGCACAAGAAGAAATGGATAACTTAGATATACCAGTTAAATATCAATAGTACCTAATACTTAAATATCAATAACTACTAGCTAAAAGGGTGTCTAAAAGACAAACTATCCCCTCAGATCTCAAGTACAGATGGTTTTTTACATTAGTATTAGCAACATTTGGAGGAACAGTCAATTTCTATCTTATATAAGTACTTACAGAACATAGGAAATGAATTGAGCAGATCATTCTGTGAGGCCAGTGTAATGACTTCAGAAGTAGATAGGAAAAACACACAAAAAATACACATAAGAAAATGATAGGTCTGTTTTACTTATGATCATAAATGTCAAACTCTATATAAAAGATGTAGCAGGGTAACTGAGGACATGGGAAAAGACGTGACCCAAGAGTCGGCTCACCTAACAAGCTGGGTGTGTGAGAATGTTTCAGGACTGCAAGCAGTACTGATTGCTCTGGGCACTGATCCACGCATGTCCTTGGTATAATTGGGAACATAAGAAAGTAAGGAGGTGCATTGCTTAGATGTTCAAGGACAACACAGCCAGTGAAAGAACATTTTTGTTCTGGATAAAACTTAAATAAATACGCTATAGTGGACTGAGGGCTTTGCTGTTTTGCCTGAGCGAGCTGCAGCCCTCTACCACTGTGCTTTAACGCATACATCTCGTGTGTTGGACTCATTTTCATCCCTGACTGAACAACTACAACAAAAGATTAGTTATCCTTCTTATCCCTGGAATGAAGGGATGGTTTAACGTGAGAAAAGTTTATCAACATAATTCACCACATGAGTAGACTAACGTAAAACATTTATAATTGTTTATTAAAATATTATTAATCTCAACTGATGTAGAAAAATCATTTGATAAAACATAAATAAGTCAATACCTGTTTATGGTAAGTCTATCAGAAGACAAGGAACTGTAGGGACTCACTTTAACTGAAAACTCACGACAAAAACTATACTTGTGGAAAAACTGAAGATGCAGTTGCTTTAAAACTGGGAACAAGAAAAAAAAATGCTATTATTGCTACTATGTAACATAAACTGGAGGGCTTTTCCAAGCAATAAGAAATGGGAAAAAAGAGCTGCAAGCCCTGGAAGGGAAAAACAAAAAGCCCTATTACCTGCATCTTGGTGGTGAGAAGGGACTTCCTAAAAATATTCAGAAACATAAATCATGAAGGAAAAAAGGTGAATTCAATTTTATCAAAGCAGAAAATTGCTACTTAACAAGAAATAACATTGATAAAGTTAACAGACAGATGATACTTTTTGAGAAAATATTTTCATTGTCTAACATCATTCAGAGAATTATATCCAGCATTAGAAGGGAGCTTTTGCAAAAATCAGCAAGAAAAACACATAATCCTAGTGGGAAAAATAGACAAAGGCCACGAACAGGCAACTTCCATAAGAGGAGACCTAAAGTGTTACGATACATAGAAGATGCTCAAAGTCATTAGCTATCATAAACTTTCCATTATTTGAGTGATGAAATTCAGAAAGTGGGATAATGCTTAGGTTGACAGGAATACTGGGTCAGGGATTATGGTGCTGTTATGCATTGCTGGGGGGAACATAGGCTGTAGTATTCTGGAGAGCAATTTGGCAGTATATTTTCAAATTAAATATACAAGATTACCCAGCCACTCCACTCTGAAGTATATTGCAAAACAATTCTCACATAAGTCCACAATAATGGGATGCTTATTGTTTGTGGTGGTCCAGAGTGGGAGCCAGGCTAACCTGGGTGTCCACTCCCCAGGGGACGGATAGTCAAAAAGTGATGGATGGACCAGAGAGTAATATACAGCAATGAGAAGACAGACTAGAGGCAACATGCAATATGCAGCATAAACGTATCTTCAAAACATAGCACTGGATTTAAAAAGAAGGAGAATGTGATTTATTACACAGTATCATTTACATAAATTAGAAATATATGTACACAAGACATCAATACACAATTTATAATAAGACATAAAAATGAAACACATTAGGAAGAGGAAGTGCAAGTGGGGAATTTGGACAAAAGGAAATAAGCCAGCCAACTAACAAGCTAACAAACAAGTGAGGGATCTATGTTGATCAAAGATGATAATGCACCATGTATTAAGGAGTATGATTGACACAGCTCTCAGTTTTTGAGTTCCCCTTCCCAAACAACAGCAGCAATAATAAGAAAAAAAGACAAGAACAAGCAATGAGAGGTTGAAAACTGGCAGGGATGCCAGATCAAGTAATTTTGAAGGCTATAGAGAGGAGTTTAGGTCTCATTCTTCGTGCAGTGGGAAGAAATCATGGGAGGGTCTTAAGGAGTGAGTGGTACCTCTTCATAGAGACCATTATGGCCACTGCAGGATGACCAAATGAGAGGATGCAGGGCAGCCAGGCAGGAGACTCTCATCTCAGGTAGGAGGTTGAAGATGGCTCAGATTAGGCTTGTAGCAATGGAGATGAGAGAAGTAGGCAGATTCAGGTTACATCTTGGATAGAAACCTAACAGGAGCTGCTGAGAAATTGAATGTTGGTGTTGAGGGAAGGAGAGAAATGAAAAATGACACTTAAGCTTTTGTCTTTGGCAACTGGGTGGTGCCATTGACCGAGGCTGGGAAGATGGGGATAAAAAGGGGAAACCAAAACTTCGCTTTTTCTTTTTTTTTTGGTGCATGTGCTTTTCCTTTAATTGAAGTATAGTTGATTTACAATACTGTGTTGGTTTCAGGTGTACGTCTAAGTGATAATAAGTGGGTTTTTTTGCAGATTATATTTCATTATAGGTTATTACAAAATATTGGGTGTAATTCTCTGTGCTACAAAATAAATCCTTGTGTTTATCTATTTTATGTATAGTAGTTTGTGTCTGTTAATCCTATACTCCTAATTTGTCCCTCTCCCTGCTCCTTTGGTAATCACAAGTTTTTCTCCTATGTCTGTGAGTCTGTTTCTGTCTTGTATATACATTCATTTGTATTATTTTTTAGATTCCATATGTAAGTGATATTATATAGTATTTGTCTGATTTCTTTTACTAAGCTTAATATTCTCTAGGTCCATCCACATTGCTTCAAATGGCAATATTTCATTTCTTTTTATGGCTGAGTAATATTCCATTATATGTGTGTACCATTATATGGTACACATTATATGTGTGTATCTTCCTTGTCTATTCGTCTGTTGATGGACACTTGGGTTGCTTCCATATCTTGACAATTATAAATAGTGCTGCTGTGAACATTGGGGAATGTGTATCTTTTCAAATTAGTGTTTTCATTTTTTCTGGGTATGTACCCAGGAGTGGAATTGCTGGATCATATGGTAGTTCTATTTTTAGTTTTTTGAGGAACCTCCATAATGTTTTCCACAGTGACCGCACCAATTTACATTCCCACCAGCAGTATACAAGGGTTCCCTTTTTCTCCACATCCTTGCCAACACAAAATTTCTGAGTTGGATCACTTAGCGTGTTAAGTTTGAGATGTCTATTAGACATTCAAGTGGCGAGATCAATAAGGCAGTTTGATATTTGGTCTGAATTCAAGGAAGATTCACACTTGGGGATTGAATGAGTGTATAGAGAGTTAAATATCTGGCTCTAACTCCCAATATTTATGTCACCTTGGCCAAGATACACAATTTCTAGGTCTTAATTTGTTTATCTGTAACACTGCAATAGAATCTGTTTCCCAGGGCTGTTATGAATATTAAATCAGATAATACATCTAAAGAACTTGCCACAGAACCTGGCACATAATAAGTGCTTAATAAAGGCCCCTGTGACTGGAGAACAGGGAAGGGAAAGACAATGTCAGGTGAAAGAGGTTGGCAGTGGGGAGATCATGTCAGAATTTTTCAGCTGTGGTAAGTAGCTTTCAGTTAGTGGCTCTTAGGGGCTTTTATGCCAGGAGGGATGTGACCTGGCATTACTAATAGTAGTGGCAGATCATTTAAGCATTAGCATTCAATATTGTTTTTTCAGACTGTAAAGAGTCTGGGTTGTTGTATACGCGCACACACACACACACACACACACACACACACAACCAAACAAATAAATTTAAAACTTTGATTTCAGGAGAATACATTCAGAAATTATAACAAGTGGAAGCATTTTTAGCTGAACGGCATTAGGATAGTCCTGACAATTCTTGCATCTGCAGTATCCACAAGGGCTTCCCTGCCAGTTTGGGCACAGGTCTATTCTTTACACTGAGTGTTCTTGAGTGGCAAGCGATTGGTGCTTAGGGACGGCTGGCATTTTATAGCTAAGCCCATAGAGTGAAGCCTCAGTACTTTGTAGTTATCATACTGCATTAGCACAGAGGCTGAAGTCACACATTGCCCAATATTTCAGAAAATAATCTTCATTCTGCTGCATCCAATGGCTTCTCTGTATCCAGTAAATGATGCAGTGTTTCAGAAAAGGTTACCTTTCATAGAACAATTATATAAGTATCTAGTTACTGCACAAAAACTTGAAGTTGTTTAATTTTGGGGTTAGGAGTGCTACAGATCACATATACCTTACCGTAAATACAATGAAGAAGCATCAGTAGCCCAAATGCGGTAGCTGAGCAGGGCATCCTGGTGGTTCTAATTTCACATTTCTCTTTATTTATAGACTTGCTGTAACAAGTGATGATGGACCTCCATACTTCAGCTGCTTATCCTTTATTGAGCCCATGAGTGGGACAATTATAGTAGCACATCTGGAATGCTAGAGAGAGAGGTCTCTATGAAGCACTGAAAAACCCCAGCAGCAACAAAAAGGGAATAATGCCCTTCGATCAGTTTTCCAGTTAACTGCTGCACAACAGAGTACCCAAAACTTAATGTTTAAAACAATAGCATCTAAATTATGTCTCATGATTCTTTGGGTCAGGAATTCAGGCAGGGCTCAGCTGGGCAATTCTACTGCCCCATATGATGTTGTGTGGGGTCATTCAGTAGTAATCATGCAGGGGTTGTCTGGTCTGGAGGGCCTAAGACATTTTCACTCATATACTTTGTGTTTTTTGGAGAATGGCAGGAAGCTGGGCTCGGCTGGAGCCCTCTCGCACTCTATGAAGTTTCAGGGCTCTGAGCCATGTAGGCTCTCAAGCAGGGTATTTTGGCCGCTTGTAAGGCATCTCAGGGTTCTAAGAGACCAATGTAGAAGCTGCCAACCTCTTAAAGGGTATCTCAGAACTGGAATAGTGCCATTTCTGCTTTACTCTATTGGTCAAGGTGCTCAGAGGCCAGGCCACATTCACAGGAAGGAGAACTAGACTCCATCTCTTGGTGGGAGGAGTGTCAAGGAATTTTAATCCACACAGTTAGGGACAATTGTTTGCGTTGATGGTACCTGAATAGCCCGAGAGGCAGTATTATCTAGTGGTGAGAGCACAGACTCTAGAGTTGGACGGTCTGGTTTCAAATCCAAGCCTTATGACTTTAGCTGTGTGACTCTGTAAATTGTTTAAAAATCAATTTTATTGAGATATAATTTATATGCAGTGAAGTGTTCTCATTTTAAGGGTTAATTTCTATAAATTTTGTCAAATTTATATACCTGTATAACTACCAACACTATCAAGATAAAGAACATTTCCATCACCCTAAAATGTTTCCTTGAACTACTTTCCAGTTAACCTGGAAACCTCCAACCCAAGCAATCATTGATCTGCTTTCCTATCATTATAGATTAGATTTGTCTCTTCTAGAGTAAATGGAATCATACAGTATGTACCCTTTTGTATCTGACTTCTTTTACTTAGCATGTTTCTGAGATTCATGCATGTTTTGCATGTTTCACTATTCCTGTTCATTGTTCAGAAGTATTCCATTATATGGATATACCAGAATTTGTCGACTCATCTATTGATGGACTTATGAGTTATTTCCAATCTAAGTTATTGTGAAAAAAGCTGCTAGGAACTTTTGTTTTGTGTATTTAATAATAATAAAATAACAAATATCCGTGTGGACATATGTTTTTATTTCTCTTCAGTAAATTCCTAGGAGTGGGAATGCTGGGTGTCACTAAGTATATGCTTACCGTACAAGAAATTGTGAAAATGTTTTCATAGTGATTTTTATCATATTACACCCCATATCAATAATATATGAGAGCACCAGTTGCTCAATAGCCTTGTAGCAGACCACAGGCAAAGCTTGTAGCTGCAAATTTTAGGCATGACATGTCTTTGAAGTCTCATCTGAGAAATTCATGTGAATTATGCATTATACTTAAAATAGATGTGTATTTGTTTTAATACAAAATAACATTTTAAATGTCTTACCAGCAGGAAAAATAAATTGATGCTCTTTATTCTTTGATCTTCTATTCCTCCATGACATCTATGATTAGCTCTGTTTGAGAAACAATGTCATATAAAAGGAAGCGCACTGTAAACTATAATGGGCAATGAAAATTCTTATTATTATATATAGATTCACATATCAAATATTGAAAGCATCACATTGGTCTTAGCTCCACATAGTGAATCCAAGGAGAAAAATAAAAGGTATTTAAAGTTAGGGGAAACAGAACTCTACCAAAGTACATGATTCCTGGAATTTACTTTGTGTTAATACAGTATGACGTATTCTTCAAACTATGGTGCAGTAGGCTTTTTCAGTTTGGCTGATTGCCAGGGAGGCGGGAGGTTCATTATTAAGGAGAAATATGTAAAGAGGAAGAAAAGCCAGTGTATGCAAGTGTGGGAGATACTGGAGTCTCTAGTCCCCCCATAATCTCCATAAACCTCTTAAAAATCATTTTTTGAGATGGTCAGCTGATGTTTTCTCAGTCTTCTTTGAAATTTGTGCAGCTTCAAAAAGTGTCACTTTCCCTATCCAGAGCACCACTTTCTTTAGAAATTCCAGTGCCATCATTTTAAATCAATAAGCCAGTATTCACAAGGGCACCATGAAAGGAAGATCAGCGTTCCCTGAGACTCCTGGGTAATGGCAAAGAACTGGATGTTGGAAGCCCTTTAGAGATTTGTGGAAGACCTGGATTGTGTTTCCTTTGCTCAACTCTTAAAGTGGCCTTAGATCTATTAACCCTTCTAGCCAGGAAAGCAAGGGAAAAAAAGCTTTCATCAGGGGCCCCAGAATTCATTTCCATAATTAACACCACTGGAGGAATAGCTCATCCACTTATAATTTCTTTTCATCTCCTTTATTTCTGTTAGGGAGTGTAATACAGACTTGGCACGTGGTTCCTTCTCAAGAAATCCTTAAAGAAAATAACACTCCTCCTGTCCAATAATTTTTCAAATGCGTGCTAATATTGTTGTTAGAAGAATATTGTTTTAACATGTAGAAATTGTGGACCTGTGTCACAACAATTGTATCTTTTTTTGAGAAAGTTACCATACAATTTTGGCAAATAGATGAGCTAGATAATATTCTAAAATGTGTAGTCAGGGTTTAAATGGCTGAAAAATTGAAGTCTAATGAAGATTTGTTATTGAAGGAAAGGAGGAGCCTGGGGAGTGCACACAGAATTGCTAACAGTGCAGTGTCAAAACAAGCATTCATGAAGGCTGATTGAGAATCTGTAGAATGAAACAAGCAGACACAGGCTTTTGTGGGTCCATGTGATTTAACAGCGATAGGGGGATCGCGTCTGGTGTAAGAGACAAAGACTGCTTCAGAAGGTAAAGATGAATAGCTTAAAGCAGAAATTTAAAAATAATATTCCTGCCAAATAACCCTTGGTGATTTTTCAAAATAAGAAAAATGTTGCATGTTTGTATTCATGTCATGTGAGAAGTTAAATTCCAATTCTTTTGTCTTCTATTTTCTACTAAATCATCAGTTTGCTTTTGTTTCCTTTTGGAAAAATGAACAAGTCCTCAAATGCTGTGAACTCCATCCTGATTCAAACTCTATTCTCAAACAAAAGAACCTCCTGCACTCTTTGTCCGCCAATAACCTGACCCATCTGCTATTTTTACCTCTTAACCCTGATATGACTTTAGCTCTTAATTTGAATTTTTCTCACTTTGTACATGTTTTAAGTAAACTTGGAGATGTCTGTGTTTGGTTCACTAGTCACAGTATAATTCTGGTGACCCCTTTGAGCCTCACCTCAAATTTCCATTTATTCATACATCGAATTGCTTCTAGGGGTATGACATTTTGGACGTGATTAGAAGGCCAAGTGAAAAATATTTAATGATGTCACATGACAAGGCCACTTGGACAAAAGGACTTTGTACATGTGACTTCACACAATGGGAAATCATGAACTTTTCTCACCCTGTAAGTGGCATTGTGCCAGAGCACACTAAACTTCTAAACTTAGAAGCTACCCTCTGGCATGGTTCAGGAAACCTTTTCAGTTCTGATATCTGGAGTTTCTATACAAAAATATAAATTAACATTGGGAATAATTCATTATTTTTCATGGATTAAAACCAAATCTTGTTCAAGAACACTACTCTCTTATAGGCTATAAATCTCATTCATTACTAACATTTTCTTTGTTTACACAATATTTTGTCACATATGGGAATATATGTAAAAGATAAGAGCATACCAGAGCAATAAGAATGGAAAAAAACAAGAGAGTAGGTTTCAACTTATTGTTCATTTAAGTTAATATTGTTCTTTCAGAAAACAACCTTTTTTTTTTTTTTTAAACTTAAAAATGTATTTCTGATAGCCCCACGGTATGCTCTGAACTGCGCTGGTGTTATGGAGCATATGGGGCACTGATACAACATAGAACGTACTTTCAAGGAGGTTGGTCTTGTAGAAAGAGACAGTGTAATAAAATTAAGAAAGAATGGAAACCTGCAGTTAAATTTCATACGTCCGGTATTTTATGTACTTTATCTCTTACATTCACAACAATCTTGCAAAGAAGATATTATCCTTCCCAATTTATACATAAAGAAAGTGGTTCAGGAAGGTGAAGTAATTTGCTTGGGGTCACTCAGCTAGTAAACTGCCAAAGCAGGATTCACAGTCAGGTGTTTCTAACTTTAGAGAACCAAGTGTTTTCCACTGTGCCCAGCTACCTCCTATTTCTAGTTTGTTTCCTAGAATGAGTCACTCAATCACTCCATGCATTAGTTTCCTATACTATAAAATACAGAGATTTCTTTCCTGGAGTGGAATTTCACTCGATATCATCTTTAGACCAACTCATGAGGCACTGGAAGAGCAATCCCAGACAGACGTCTAGGCGGGGTCATGAGCCTCCACACTCAGGACCAGGGCCATCAGAGCGCCCTACATTCAATGGGGCACACACTGATCAAAGCAGCTGGGTCCTGGAGGAAAGAAGAATTTGGATGGGCACAGAGGACATGGAGGGTTTTGCAGACTGAGAGGGTAGCCAGAGCAGAAGCATGGAGCCAGAGTCAGGAGGGATGCTGGCATGTTTGCTGGGTAGTGAGGGGATGGAGAGATTAGAGTGTAAGGGGCCTGTGTGCAGTGTGCGGAGGGGGTTTGTTGGGTCAAGATGAAGGAGAACCTTGAATGCTAGGTGTTTACAGTCCACTTGAAAGGCTCAGAGAGCCATTTCAAGACTTTTGCCACATCCCTGTGCCACTACTTATGGCTTTAGATCTTGAACTTGATATGCCAGCTGGCTGAGGTGCTCAGACCCTGTAATAGAAAACAGAACTCTTGGAGTCAGAAGTATTAATGATTTGGTAGTGCCTGGAAAGTAATAGAGCTCACAAATTCATGGTAAATGAGTGAATAATGTCTGAGAGGCATGCAGATTTATTCAATTTTCCTGGAGGGTTAATGGATTTGCCCTGAGCTACTAATATCACCTGGTTCTCTTAGGCAAACTCTCTTAGACCTGTACATAGGAGAGAGGGGCCTGGATGAGGGTACCTTGTGTGATTGTGAATGTCTTTCATCTGTGAGAAGTGACTGACCCATTTAGGGGCTCAGTCCGGGTCGGGCCTGATGACGACCATGCTCTAGCCAGCCGGGCCAAAGGACCCGCAGGTGGGCATAACTGCTCAGTAGCATAAAGTGCGACTGTTCAAGAATCACAAGAACCATGGTTACCCAGTCAGAAAGCTGTGGAGGAGAACTAAATGTGGACCACTTTGTTCTTTGGGATTCCCATGATACACGGGAATATTTGAGACCAGAAGCCACAAAGACTCAAAAGAAAAGCAAAATATTTATGTTGATGAGTTACAATGTAACTGAACAGTAGTTATCCAAGGCAACATTGAAACACAACTGTGAAGGAAATGGATCAAATCACTGCCCTCATGGAGCTTCCTTTGCAGTTGGAAAAGACTGATAATAAATAAACAAATAAAAATAATTTTTCCAAATATAAGGTCAGTTATCTCAGCATGTTATATCCTTTGCCTACTGTTTTGAAAGCCTCCTCTGTCATATATCAAGTTTCCATATATGTGCAGGTCTATAAATAAAATATCTATTCTGTTTCCTGGTTCTATTTGCCTAGCTCTGCCTACATTCTTGATTACTATAGCTTTAGAGTAAACTTTGATATATGGTATAGCAAGGTTCCCAAATTAGTTTTCTGCAAAAGTGCTTTAGCTATCTTTATTCCATATTCCCCAATTAGAATTAGTTTGTCAAATCCCGTGAAAACTCCCTATTGGCTTTTGATTGGAATTGCACTGCATTTATAGATCAGTTTGGGAAGAAACGACACCTCAATGACAATGAATCTCCTCATACAGGATTATTGTAAATTTCTCTGTTCTTATGTCTTTAATATCTTTCATTACATTTTTGTAATTTTCTTCCTAAAGCCCTTGCATATCTTTTATTAGATTTATTCTTTCTAATTTTAATTGCTATCATTCATGTTATTTATTTTAAAACTACATTTTCTAAAGGTTTATTACTGCTATATAGAAATGTAATTTATTTTAATATTGATATTTTTAATCTATCAACTAACTTTGCTGAATTCAAATATTAATTCTGATACGTTTTGAGCAGATTCACTTGTGTTTTCTATGTGGACAATCTTACCATCTTAGAGCAGTGGTTCACTCGGTGATTTTGTTCACAAGGGGACAGTTGGCCATGTCTGGAGACATTTCTGTTTGTCACAACTGAGAGTGTCAAAATTTTGTAGTCATTTAGTAAGTAATTATTTAGTGAAGTCGTACTGTGTATTAGGCCCTGTTTGAGAAGCTGAGTATTCAGTGGTAATCAAAACAAATATGTTCCTACCCACTGCAAAATTTAGAGTTTGGTTTATACCTTGCAAACAGAAAATATAACTTCTTTCGAAGTATTCGTGGAAATACAGAAAGCACAGAAAGTAATCATATAATAGAACAGAATAAAAACAAAGTTTGAAAAGGCAAAGGTTATATAAAAATACTCTTACCACTATGCTATAAACATAGAACTTAATAATAAATGTTTAAACATTTAAACAAACAAATAACTCCTTGCCAACTGGAGATACGTATCCTTAAATGATTTATGTATTTTTAAAAATAGAATAAAAATAAGTCAACCTAAGACTTAAGAAGTTAGAAAAAGAAAAAAAGGAGCCACAAACATGACAGAAGTAATTAATCAACATAAAGGAGACATTAATTACTTACAAAACAAAAAAACAGTGGAACTGACAAATTTTAAAAGCTCATTTTAAAAACACTAATCAAAGGAAGGAAAAAGAGTAACTTTATGGTAGAGAAACTGACAAACACTACTTCAGCCAGATGATCAAGGTCAACAGCAAAAATGAGTCATGTTGACAATACGTATCCTTGAATGTGATGAGAGTGGCACTTTATCTCTGTGGTCCTTGTCCCCAAAACTCATAATCCCAGGCTAGTCATGAGAAAAACAGCTGTTAAATCCCAACTGAGGGGCATGCTAAATAATACCTGATCAGTATTCTTCAGACTGTCAAGGTCATTCAAAACATGGTCTGTCTGAGAAACTGTCACAGCCAAGAGCAGCCAAAGGAGACACGACAACTAAATGTAATGTGGTATCCTGGATGCGCTCCTGGAACAGAAAAAGGACACTAAGTAAAAAACTAAGGAAATCTGAAAAAAGTATGGACTTTAGTTAATAATAAGGTATCAACATTAATTGAGACAAATGTACCATCCTAATGTAAGATAGTAACAATAGGGGAAAATTGGATGGGGCATATGGAAATTCTGTAGTATCTTTGCCACTTTTCTGTTCATCTAAAACTTTGTGTTAGTGTCCTATTGCTACTGTAACAAGTTATCACAGATTTATTGGCTTAAAATAATGCAAATTTAAGAAGTTTTGGAGGTCAGAAGTCCAAAATGAGTTTTAGGGGGCGAAAATCAAGGAGCCAGCAGGGTTGGTTCCTGCTGGAGGCCCCAGAGGCAATTCTGTTCCTTGTCTTTTCTGGCTTCGAGAGACTGCCAGCATTCATTTACTTGTGGCTGCATCACTCCAAACTCTCCTTCTGTTGTCATGTTGCCTTCTCCTCTGTCTGATCTTCCTGGGCTGCTCTTTTAAGGACCCTGTGATCACACAGGGCCCACTCAGATAATTCAGAATAACCTCCTCATCATAAAATCCTCAATTTAATCACATCCACAAAGTTATATTATTGCCATATAATATAACATTCACAGGTTCTGGAGATTAGGACATTGACATTTTTGTGGGGCTATTATTCAGCTTACTGCACTACTCTAAAATTAAAAGTTTATTTAAGAAAAACAACAGACAAATACTTAGAAAATCTAGCTGAGACAAAAAGAGAGCACACAATTAAATACCAAAGACCAACAGGAACATAACAAAAGATATGGAGA
Source organism: Hyperoodon ampullatus (assembly GCF_949752795.1). Taxonomy (NCBI): domain Eukaryota; kingdom Metazoa; phylum Chordata; class Mammalia; order Artiodactyla; family Ziphiidae; genus Hyperoodon; species Hyperoodon ampullatus. The sequence goes on from NC_136915.1 coordinate 157,506,616, forward strand.
TTTTAAGACCATAAGAGAGTAGTACCTATGACGATGAAAAAATACATTTCATTATCCAGATGAAATAAATGACTTCTTGGGGCAACAGGGTGTTATAGAAAAAAATATTAGGAAAAGACCCTGGCATAAATGAAAATGTTGTCATAGAAGGCTTAGGGACAAGATGTTTTTTTAATGACCGTAGTTTCTATTTATTGAGTGCTAAGTGATGGACAGAACTGGAATTCAAACCAGCATTTATCTGGTTTCAAAGCCCATGAACTTTCACAGCATCATTTTGCCTCCTGTACACATATGGATCGGTCTTTTCATTCTTTCAAGGAACAGATTTTTCCTTTTCTATGTAGTCTATCCCAGAGCATGGAAAGCTACCTAACTCATTGTTAACTCTTCAAAACTAAGTAGCACAGCCTGGAGAGACAGGCTCCTCCCTTGAGCTGTGTGATCTTAGCCTCAGTTCCTTGTCTGCAAAATACAGGTAATGCTGTATCTCATTGGTAAATGTTGTAAGAAAATATAGTGTTTGGAACATGGTATGAGCTTACAAAATTATCACAACTGCCGTTATTATTATTAATAATAAACCCTAACAAAGACAGGATAAAAAGAAAAGAACTTATATATTTAAAAATTCTAGGGCCTCCCTGGTGGTACAGTGGTTAAGAATCTGCCTGCCAATGCAGGGGACATGGGTTCGAGCCCTGGTTCAGGAAGATCCCACATGCCGCGGAGCAACTAAGCCCGTGCGCCACAACTACTGAGCCTGTGCTCTAGAGCCCGTGAGCCACAACTACTGAGCCCTCATGCTACAGGTACTGAAACCTGCGCGCCTAGAGCCCGTGCTACGCAATAAGAGAAGCCACAGCAACGAGAAGCCCGCGCACCACAAGGAAGAGGGTAGCCCCCGTTCGACGCAACTAGAGAAAGCCCACGCACAGCAACGAAGACCCAATGCAGCCAAAAATAAATAAAATAAAATAAAAATTTTAAAAATTCTAAATACTAGCCAATGGGACTAAAAAGAAATATTTGAAAAGAATAATCTACCACGACCAAGCAGAAACTATCAGTTTAGTTTATTATAAAATTTATTGTTATATCATACTTAGAGGTCAAATAAAAAAATACGATCATTAAATTTTGAAAGGCATTAGTAAAGTATTACAATCATTTCTGATGGGAAAAATATTTTTGTTATTTATGAATAAAGGAATAATTCCTTAACACATTAAAAAATGTTTTACACTGACAGCTCATATAATTTATTGCGAAAATACCAATGGAGACATTTCCATTAACATCAGGAACAAACCAAGAACGTCTGCTATTCTTCCTACAGTTAATTATTATTTTATAAGTTTTGGTCGCAGCAGAACAAAAATAAGAAGTGTGATTACTAGAAAAAGAGAATAAAGTTATCGTTGTTTGCAGATGATATCATCATATACCTAGAAAACCCTAGAGAATCAGCTAAAAAATAATTAGCAGTGAGTTCAGCAAGATGAATGAATATAAGTGTCGATGGATTTCAAACGCACCAGCCACAATCAGAAAATATAATGAGGGAAAAATCTCTTTTACAATAGTAACAGGAATATAAAACACCTAGAAATATAAGCTTAATAAAAAGATATGTCAGACCTTTGTGAAAAATACCACAGAATTAGACCAACAAACATAAAGTAAGGCTTAAATAAATAGGAAGCCATAGAGTGTGTCTGTGTGGACTATTATAAATATATCAAGTTTACCCACATTAATTTTTAGGTTTAATGCAACCCAATACATTCTCAATGGGATTTTTCTTTGGGAGTTTTTCTGGAAGAATAAATACATAAGAAGAGCAAATGAAAATTTGGAAAGGAAAGCTAATGAGGCAGGGTGCAACTTGTTCTACCAGATAGAAGATATATTGCAAAGCTACAGTAAAGAGTGGTACTTGCACAAGTATGGGTCAATAAAAGAGACTAGCCCTCAAAAAAGAAAGCTCCCTATTATGTACAATGGCTTGAGATGCTATAAAGTTGACATCAAAACAAAGGAAGGGATGGATTAGTCAATAAATGGAATATGGAAAATATTAATCTAAGTCCTTACCTTATCCCATATGTCACACACAGTAATCAATTCCACTGATGTCTATATAAAACAATGTATATAGCAAATAAAACAACACAAATATTAGAAGCAAATAAAAATGACTCTCAGGAGAAAGAAACTTTCACCAAAGGACAGAATCAATAGAATCGGTGACAAAGTTTTAAATGCTGTATATCAAAACTATCATTTCTTAAACAAAAAAGAAAAATAACATGGGAAATAATAAAATGACAAAGTTGGAAAAATGCCACTGATGATAGACAAAGAAGTAACATTTGTTTCTAGAGTTTTTATAAATCTGTAAGAAAATTACTGACACTTCCATAGAAATAATGTATAAAAAGACAAGGGTAATTTATGGAGGAATTATGAATGGTCAGTAAAGATGGGGGAAAGTTCAACTTTCCTGATAATCTCACAAATCTAAACATCATTTTATTTAAAAAATTTTTATTGGAGTATAGTTGAGTTACAATGTTATGTTAGTTTCAGGTATACAGCAAAGTGAATCAGTTATACATATATGTATATCCATTCTTTTTTTAGATTCTTTTCCCATATAGGTCATTACAGAGTATTGGGTAGAGTTCGCTGTGCTATTAGTTTTCTATTTTATTAAACATCATTTTACCTATTTAATTGCCAGCTCAGGGTGAGAGATGGCCAGGTGGTGGATACTGTTAGGTAACCTGGAAGGAATGTCTAGTGTTACCATCTTCCTGGGGATGTATTTGGCAGTATGTTTCAGGAGCACAAAAACCTCTGGTCACTTGGCCCAGGAATTCTTCTAGAATTCTGTCATTAGAAATGAAAAAGAGATGTGGACAATGCTTTTTGCACAGGGATATTCTTTACTTTCTATTTATAATGTCAAAAACTGGAAATAAGTTCAACAAAAAATTGTATTGGAATGGTAGACTATAGTATATTGATGATTCTGAAAAATTCTGATTTTGAAGAACTTTAATTATATGTAAATGTTCACAATATAATTTGTTTGTTTGTTTGTCTTCTTTTTGGCCACACAGCATGTGGGATCTTAGTTCACCAACCAGGGACTGAACCAGTGCCCCCTGAATTGGAAGGGTGGAGTCTTAACAACTGGACTGCCAGGGAAGTCCCTCACAATATAATTTTAAAGTAAAAGTGTAGAATCCAAAAGTGCATCCAAGAGAAGTTATATCTAGAATTTAGGGTAGGCTATTTCAGTTGGAATCTTTATTTGCATTTTTAATACTTCTTGTTTTCTATAAGATGCATTGCTTCCATAATAAAAAAAATAGCGTATGTGGGTCTATGTGTATTTAAGGTACAATATGTGTAGTCAGTTAGTATCCTCTTCAAGAAATTAATCTAACTTTGGAAATTAGAAGTGGATTTTGTTGATATTTCCAGACGTTTTTTCTTTTATTTTGAAACATACACCCTTCTCTCTCTCTTTCCAAACTTGTTCTGCTTTCACCAAGAAACATAGTCATATATGCAGTCCCTTATACTTATCCCCACTCCCCATTTTATTCTTTAAGAGAAAGGAATATATTTAAGTTTGGCTTTGATTTTTACAAGTTTGTTAAAAGAATTTAAGATTTCATTTTGCTAAAAATGAAAAGATGTTAGTGACAGAATCATGCTTTGTTGCCTAGGTAGCAAAAATGATAACAACTGTATCAAATAGAAGAGTTCTAAATAAACCTACGCCTAAATTAAAGTGGTATTTCCAAATGGTTAAAGAATTAAAACACATGGAAAAAACTGAAGAGAATCAGGTAGTAACTTGGAATGAAGAGGAAGTACTGAATAGATACTGACATGAACAGTTCATATCATACAGAAATCATAGGGATAATCCTCACTAGAGCATCTTGTAAACACAGTTTGTTAATTTTTGTATATTTCTATAATACATAGAAAATCTGAAAAATATTGGAGTATACAGAGATAAAAAATGATCACCAATAATCCTACCATCTATTTAAGTGGAGTTACTTCTGATTTCTATTCTCTCTTTCTCTACCTGCAGCCTCCCCCCGGCATGTTATTTTTAAAGATACTTATTCAGTACTCTAAATAAAATTTTTTATCACAATTGCTTTTCAGAATGAACTCTCTGGAAATAACTTTGGTGTTTGCACCCCAGTGTAAATTCTTCTCCAGTCTCTCACCTGAGAGTTCCCAGTGTAATGGTTGGCTCTCCACATGGTCAGCTGCCCATTCACTCAATCTGAACGTGAATGTGAAGCAAGTCAGAAAGAGAAAAACAAATATCGTATAGTAACGCATACATGTGGAATCTAGAAAAATGGTACAGATGAACCAGTTTGCAAGGCAGAAATAGAGACACAGATGTAGAGAACAAACGTATGGACACCAAGGGGGGAAAGCAGGGGGATGGTGGTGGTGGTGTGATGAATTGGGAGACTGCGATTGATATGTATAAACTGATGTGCATAAAATGGATGACTAATAAGAACCTGCTATATAAAAAGTAAAATACAATTCAAAAAAAAAGTGAAGTCTGCCTGTTGACAAGACCTACATATGCAGATGCGGCTTTTATTGCTTCTTTCTTAAATATGAAACAAAGATTTACTTAACAAGTATTTATTAAATACCCACTCGATGCTGGGCACAGTTCTTGGCATGAAATAGTGATCAAAAAAGACCAAAATGCCTGCCCTCTTGGAGCTTACATTCTTGTGATGGAAGAGGAAAAATAGGAAAGGAAATTATTCCATATTTTAGAGATTGATATGTGCTATGGACAAAAACAGTTGGGTGGTCAGATGGTGACATTTGAGACACTAGAGAATCACAAATTTCCTAATAAAAAAAAGAGCCTACTGGATGCCAAGAAGAGTTAGTGGATGATGATACACACCTAGACTTACCGGTGTGAAATTCTGGATGTGAGATCATAAGGTTTCCAGCAGCAGGGGCAGGAACGCAGGGGTAGGAGAGGGGGCACACACAAATGGGTAGATCCAGATTGGCATCAAAATTTTCAACAATAACAGTGTTGCTAAAATAAAATGGATCCATGTCTTTGAAGTATGAGGGAAAATTTTTTTTCAATCTAGAGCAGACTTCTCAACCAAATGAGCAGTCCAATAATAAAACATATTCAAATATACCACTATATTGAAAATCTACCTCCCATGTACCCTTCTTAGGAAGTTACTTGAAGATGTGCTTCTCAACAAATTGAGGGCATAAACTCAGAAAGAATACTGATGGAAAAATAAGTTTAGATGTATCCAATAGAGGAAACCTGTATGTGTGTGTGTGTGTGTGTGTGTGTGTATATATATATATATATATATATATATATATAAATAAATAATATATATTATGTATATCCTAGAGAAAGGTTTATTGTGAGGTATTGGCTCATGCAGTTATGGAGGCTGAGAGGTCCCCAAATCTGCTGTCTGCCAAGTGGGAGACCCAGGAAAGCAGGTGATATAGTCTGAAGGCCTGAGAACCAGGAGCACTGAGAGCAGGAGAAAACCAATGTCTCAATTCAAGCCCTCAGGCAGGGGGAGGGCGAATCCAGCGTTCCTCTGACTTTATGTTCTATTCAGTCCCTCAACAGATTGGCTGATGGCCACCCACATTGGGGAGGGCATCAGCTTTACTCAAGCCACCAACTCAAATGCTAATGTCTTCTAGAAACAGCCTCATAGACACACCCAGAAATAATGGTTGTTTTTAAAAAAAATAAATAAATTTATTTATTTATTTATGCCTTATTTTGGGTCTTTGTTGCTGCGCACGGGCTTTTCTCTAGTTGTGGTGAGCACGGGCTACTTTTCATTGTGGTGCGCAGGCTTCTCATTGTGGTGGCTTCTCTTGTTGCAGAGCGCGGGCTCTAGGCACACGGGCTTCAGTAGTTGTGGCACGCAGGCTCAGTAGTTGTGGCTCACGGGCTTTAGAGCGCAGAATCTGTAGTTGTGGCGCATGGGCTTAGTTGCTCCGCGGCATGTGGGATCTTCCCAGACCAGGGCTCGAACCCGTGTCCCCTGCATTGGCAGGTGGATTCTCAAGCACTGCACCACCAGGGAAGCCCCAGAAATAATGGTTAATCAGGTATCTGGTTATCCCATGGCCCAGTCAAGTTGACATGTGAAATTAACCATCACAGGTATGGAAGGACAAGAGGTACCTTATAGCCTACTTTAGCAGAGAGCCAGTAACTAATCTATTGCTAATGTTGATCAATCAAGAAATAACAGTATAAATCGACAAATCATGGTAACCATCTTCATCTCCAATGTTTATGATCTTGTCAATGTAAACCGTAGAGCAACACTTAACCATCCAACTGGCTGTCAATAGTGAGGCGATAGGTGAAGAGAGAGGACACAGCATAGGGATGAAGCAGAACTCTGCACATCTGAGCTAGATGGTTTGAAGTTAAGTAGGCTGGAGAAAATTTCCCGAACTAAAAGGGAGAGCACTTACAAGAATATTTTATAGAGAGTGGGGGGGTGCCCAGGAAAGGAAAGAGTGCTTGAGGGCATTTTCCCTGCCGGCCTACCACTCTGATGCAAATAGAGAAAAGATAAAACACAGACATTTTGGGCTTCCCTGGTGGCGCAGTGGTTGAGAGTCCGCCTGCCGATGCAGGGGGCATGGGTTCGTGCCCCGGTCCGGGAAGACCCCACATGCTGCAGAGCGGCTGGGCCCGTGAGCCATGGCCGCTGAGCCTGCGCGTCCGGAGCCTGTGCTCTGCAACGGGAGAGGCCACAACAGTGAGAGGCCCACATACCACAAAAAAAAAAAAAAAAAAAAAACACAGACATTTTTTGCTTGTAGTTTAAATTTACACAACACAGTGAAAGCTAATTTATCAACGTTTCATTCATTCAGGATTTTTATGTGCCTATTATATATCAGGTACTATTGAACTGATAGAACAATTAAGATAAAAAATTCTCTTCCAATAAATATAAAAGTAATTGGCTTAGGGATTCACAGGTAAAATCTGGTAAGGAGAGATAGGCATGTAGTGGTTAAATTCGATAAAGTGTTAACGGCACTGTGAGAGAAATATGTTCAGGGTCCAGAAAGGACACCAAGGAAGAAGTGGTTCATTCTGTTTGTGGAAAGTTAAATTCCACAAACAGGAATGTTCCTGATAGATAGAGTGAGATTTCTGCTGCCTTGAAGAGGAGTTGATCTTCGTATGTTTGAAAATACAATTATTCTCTTGTATGTCCAGCGTAAGGAAGTAATCTTAAATAAAAAGAATTAAGCAAAAAACAAAACAAAGCAAACAAATAAAAATCTTTTTTGGCAAATCAACTTTGAAAATATCTTACAGCACTTCTACAGCACCCCAAATTAATCACTAATATCGAATAACTCTTGAACTAGTGCAATTTTTTCATCAGTATATTGGAGGTAATAATGCCTATTTTAAGGATTATAGTGAGAATCAGAAATAGAAATAATTCTTAGCCTACTCTCTGAAACTTACTGGGATGATTATGATGGTGATGAAAATTTGTGTGTAAATCTTTCCACTGGTACAGAAAATTCAAGAGTGAATCCAATACTCTGTACACAGATGACACTCCATACATGGGGAATCACAGGAGCCCAGAAAGCTGGAGCTGGCATGTGCCCTAGAGACCAGCCTTGCTTTTTCATGTTATTGTGGAGGAAACTGAGACACGCAGAAGTTAAATGATTCGTCAGAGAAGTCTGCCTGGAGCCTCAGAACATTACATTTAAGACGCTGAAAAGAGATTTGTGTGCCTTGAGGCCAGGGACGCTGGTGAATTTGAGAGCCCTTCACTTTTCCTAAATTATTTAAATAATGTGTCAGCAAAGGCCTGCTTACAAATCAGACACAGGGTGCTTCAGGGGTCTTTTCTCTTCTCCTGAAATGAGTTATTAGGCCAACTGGTCGTAGCACCCATTGCTCTAGGAGCTGAAATCAGAATAACCAAAACTCACACCTTGGGGTACACACACTGCTTGGATCGAAGTGATGTTTTTCTTCTTTTTAGCATTATATATTGGCATTAGGCCATTTCCTCCTATGTTTCTATAATGTACTATGCACTGCAATTGGTGAGGGGTTCACGGAGCCATTAGTGGTATACTAGAACTTGTAGAAAGGAAAATATTATAAATCCTACTATCACCTTTTCTCTCGCCATATCTGACAAAGAAGGAGGAAATTAATTTCAGTCAGTATTAATTCAGGATCTTTGAACTCATGGGCATGGCTATGAGGTCATTACAGTACTGTAGTCAAAGGTAGAAGCATTTAATAAGTGTGGGTCTGCACACACATCCTCTCTGCCTTTCTCTCATCCTGTGTCCCCTTCAAGAGGAATTCTGCCTCTTGTATCACTGCCTCCTTTCTCCAATGTGCTAGAATTACGTGAGTTTACATTCTTTGAACTTGAACTTCTTCAACTCTAAGTATGGGATATTAATATCTCCATTAGTGGTTTGCTGGGATAATTCAATTAGTTAATCTAAACAATAAAAGCTCTTGGCCAAAAATAATGTATATAATATGTAATAAATACTATTTACCTTCCTGTCCCTCTTTCCTTCCTTCTTCCCTCTCTCTCCCTTTCTTTCCTCCACCTTCATGCTGTCCAAATACACTGATTCTACTCCTAGCATCCTACAGCAATCATGAGTCACACAAGCCACAGTTCCTACTCTTATGGCGCTACCTCTTCCATTCTGTGAACTAGAAGAGAAGCTTCCATTTAGAGGTTTGGACCAAGATCCTTCCATCTCTAAAATTCTACAATTCTTTTCATGGCTTCAAACCATTCAGTGTTTGTGGCAGACGTGTTTCTAGGGACAGTTTGATTATAAAAAGTTTTGCTTTGGGAGTTGGGCTTTAAAGACCTTCTGATCAAAATCACTCATTCCCTTTTTTAAAGAGAGAATTAGAGAGCTGCCTAGGTTGGGAAGAACACGCATGTCCCACAGTGATTTTTCACAGTGTTCTGAAGGCAAGAAACTAAGATTGATTTATATCTCTGCATTCTCTAAAGAGGAAGATGGATGTTCTGTGTGCTCTTTTTACCTACAGCAGGTTTGGGGTTGAAACAATTCTTTAAAAAGATATATGTCTTGAGGACAAACCTGGAAGTTTGGTGTAAGTGGACTGTATTTGTACCAGATTTTCCATTATTTCAAATTCCCATTAAACTACACAACATTGTTCTGTGGTATTTAGCATTTCACTATTCTCTTCCTCCTAAGATTTGGCGATCTAGAGATACAAAATGAAATGAATAAAAAAGGGAGAATTTCTTAGGAATATTTTTGAATTAGAAAATTATTTAGTTAGGCTAGTACTATGTTTCTTTGCAGCCATTTCAGGGAAAGAACATAGACTCAAATGTATCATGATAGCAAAACAAATATCTTGAAGGTGAGAAATGAAAGAGGGGCAAGGGAGAGAAAGATAGAGAGGAAGGAGAGAAGGGAGACAGAGAAACTGATGAATGAAAACGGATTCTTTCCTAATATCACAGCCATAAAAATCCTGAGCCATCGATAGCCAAGCTTTGTTTCAGGAAGACTTTTAAACTCACAGTAAATATTATTTACCTTGTCCTCACAATGGGTGACTCCCTAAGTTAGTGTCGGAATAAAAGAGTGAGTTTAGGGTTTGGGTTAGACGATTGCTCTTTTTTTTTTTTTTTAAATTGAAGTATAGTTGATTTACAATGTCAGTTTCAGGTGTACAGCACAGTGATTCAGTTATATAGATATTCTTTTTCAGACTCTTTTCCCTTATAGGCTATTACAAAACATTGAGTATTGTTCCCTGTGCTATGCAGTAGGTCCTTGTTGGTTATCTCTTTTATATTTAGTAGTGTGTATATGTTAATCCTATCCTCCTAATTTAGGCTGTTGCTATTTAAATGATGCAAACAATACAGAGCCAGGAAAGGATAATAAACAAAAAGTACTGAATAGTAAGAGGAGAAAGTGAGGGGGTGATGCTGAGGACAATCCACCCCACACTAGTTTTCCTGGGCAGGGGGTCTTCTCTTCTCAAACTCTCCAACCCCCAGAATGAGCTATACATCCTTTCTGAAAGAAGATGGTCTCCATCACATTTTTTCTGCCCAAGCATCCGTACGATCAAAATTAGCAGTCCAGACGAATGTATAAGGAGAATGTGGTACATATATACAATGGAATATTATTCAGCCCTAAGAAGGAAGGAAATTCTCACATGTGCTACACCATGAATGAAGCTTGAGGACATTGTGCTGAGGGAAATAAGGACAAATATTGTGAGATTCCACTTACATGAGGTACCTGGAGTAGTCAGACTTGTAGAGACAAAAAGTAGAATGATGACTGCCAGTGGCTGAGGGGAGAAAGAAATGGGGAGTTGCTGTGTAGTGGGTACAGAGGTTCAGTGTGGGAAGATGAAAAAGTTCTGGAGGCGGATGGTGGTGATGATCGTATAACGACGTGAATGTACTAAATACCACTGAATTGTAGATTTAAAAATTGTTAAAATAGTAAATTTCAGGTTATGTGTGTTTTACCATCACCACCATCACCACCACAGTAATAATAATAAAATCACCTGTCCAGGCCAGAAAGAACAGCAGTGGAGAAAATTGCTTCATAGAAGATGAGCCACCTCGAGATGAACTAACACAGGCAAATGGAGTAATTTTTACAGTAAAGGGGTCCTGCTATCTCAGATATTAAGTTAATGTCATCTCATTCAGCAAAAACTCTGTAGGGCAAATATCATCAGGAAACCAAGGCTCAGAGGTCACTAGCTTGCCTATTCTTACAGTCTGTTCTTCTTCGTCATGTAAAGAATTTGATGCCAAGTCTGTCTGTGACAACGCCCACTTTCTCTTCTACACAGTACTTTCTTATTTATTTATTTATTTTTTTGCGGTACGCGGGCTTCTCACTATTGTGGCCTCTCCCGTTGCGGAGCACAGGCTCTGGACGCGCAGGCTCAGCGGCCATGGCTCACAGGCCCAGCCGCCCCGCGGTATGTGGGATCTTCCCGGACCGGGGCACGAACCCACGTCTCCTGCATCGGCAGGCGGACTCTCAACCACTGCGCCACCAGGGAAGCCCTACACGGTACTTTCTTTAAAGGGCTAGTTTTCACTGAGTTTGAAATACTCCTACCTCCATACGTAGGAACATCTAAGAAAAAGCAAACACTGCTCGGTTGTGGAAAAAGGAAGCAGGAAGAAACGGTCCCTAACAAAACAAGGGAGATGGATAATCTATGGTAGGCTAAGAAAGTTTCTGTTAGCTTCCAGAGATCATTTTGGGTTTCTTACCTCCTTTGACTTCTGAATTTGAAAGCTCAATAGCAGATATGCTTAATTTATTCTTAAATTGGCAAAAGGTGAAACAGAAGACTAAGCCAGCCTTTTCTGAATAGGCTAGTGATAATGGAGCATTTGGCATTAGTTTTGATTTTTAATTAAAAAAGAGGTCCAATTCAAATAAAAGACAGTATAGCTCAAACAGGAATAAAGACACAGACCTACTTGAGAATGGACTTGAGGATATGGGGAGGGGGAAGGGTAAGCTGTGATAAAGCGAGAGAGAGGCATGGACATATATACACTACCAAACGTAAGGTAGATAGCTAGTGGGAAGCAGCCGCATAGCACAGGGAGATCAGCTCCGTGCTTTGTGACCACCTAGAGGGGAGGGATAGGGAGGGTGGGAGGGATAGGGAGGGTGGGAGGGAGGGAGACGCAAGAGGGAAGGGATATGGGAACAGATGTATATGTATAACTGATTCACTTTGTTATAAAGCAGAAACTAATAAAATAAAATAAAATAAAATAAAAAACAAAAAAACCTTAGGGATAAGGACATCATCTTAGTAATATCAACTCTCTTTCTGATTGTCTTCACAAAACAAGCCAAATACTCCGAGATAGAGCACTGGCACTGGAATCATGGAATGAGGTTTGATTTGTCGTCAGCTGCTTTCAGTTGTGTCACTTTGAACTCCTCTGGGAGCCTCAGTTTCCTAACACAAAAATGGAAAGAATAATGCCTAATTTTCAAGATAATTAAAGGATTGAATTACATTAAAGAAGATGATGTATGTTAGAGTGCCTGGCACACTTTGATTTAATATAAAATGATTGGTAACTTATCATGAAAAAGATGCTCACACTGGTCTCCTGTGTGAGAACAAGGGTAGGCAAGTTCAGGCCTATCTAGATCTCAAATAAAGTTACTGCTAAGGAAGGGAAAAGTATAATAAAAAAATTAAGCCTTTCCATGCTTTGAAGTGAAAGGGTAACTGGAATAATATTAACACCAAATGGAGATCCAATGAAGAAAATAAGATGGTGCCCTGTCATCATATCATACTTTAGGCTGGTTGTATTTATTTATTTATTTTTACATCTCCCTGTCTCAAATCTTCAGGAAAACTGATGGATCTTAGCTAATCATATTTATAAGAGAAATACTTTGTAGTACAAATATTTTATTTACTAGCATTCTGCATGCATAACAAGGGAAATAGTTCACTTGGCTGAAGCCAACGGGTAGTTGGGCAGATTCAGAGCACATCTGCTGAAAGTGAGATTAATAATTAAAATATAAAGCCACCACTTCTTTTTAAGCTACAATTATTGGCTTCAGTGGCATGAAAATTCTCTGAGTAACTGGTCTTTACCATCTCTCATCAATTGCTTGGCAATAAATGAGGGTGGGTTAAAAAACTAGCTTTGACAGCCACATAGCACAGGGAGATCAGCTCAGTGTTTTGTGACCACCTAGAGGGGTGGGATAGGGAGGGTGGGAGGGAGATGTAAGAGGGAGGAGATATGGGGATATATGTATATGTATAGCTGATTCACTTTGTTATAAAGCAGAAACTAGCACACCATTGTAAAGCAATGATACTACGATAAAGATGTTAAAAAAGAAAAACTAGCTTTGAAATCCTGGTCAGAGCTGGTCATCAGTGTCACCTGGCTGGAGTGAGCTGGAGAATGGAAAAGTTGATGCATTTTTTTCTGTTAAAGTGTTCTATATTGGTATTCCTAATTTGTACATGACCATTAAGACAGGCAGAATTGCAGATTCTGTGCAGTAGTGACAGGCAGTCCCCCAGATCACTAATTATCTATCTTATTTCACAGAGGGGGAATCATGGTTGGGTTGGAAAATCATACCAAACCTGCAGAGATATGAGAGAATGGATATCTAGTTCCATAAATGCATAGCTGTTTGCACGCTTACAACCATGGAAATCATTAGCTGTTTACTGGCAATATGTTTTGTTTTGTTGCACTCCTGGAAGAAAATAACACTAGAGTATTGAAATTGTGAGGTGAAGTCAGCATTTTTAAGAAAGAAAAAGCAGGGCACAGCCCTGTATATCAATGCAAAAGTTTAGACACTTTGGACCTCTGTGTTAGAAAGTGCATTAACATTTCTAAAAGATAAAATAGCAGAATAATTTATTTTTTCTCCTTCTTCAATGAACATTTGGTATTAGTGCCAATTATAGGGGATGAACAGAAGTGGTAAATGTCCTTCTCTATGGATTACGGTGAAATTATGATTCATTTGTTTATTGATAACATCACTTAAGATCACCTGGAAATTTGGTAACATAGCACTGGCTATTTTTTATGGAAATATCTCAGCTGCTTTGAGTTTTGACTTTCATACTTCTAGGAGTCATAGGGAGAGAAGAAAGCAAGCAAGAAGTAAAAACTGTGGGCATTTTTTTCCTGATGTCTAATTTTAATATGTCAAAATGTTCTTGATAAAATCAGCCCCTCTCTTTTCCCCTCACTCCTTGACTGCTTCATGTCCAGAGGTTGATGTAACGGTTCAGGACCTGAGTGAAATGTGATTTCTTAACTTGATCATCTAGGCATTTGGAATCTGCTGACTGCCAAAATTCCAGTGATAATTTGGCTTGTGTTAAAAAGCCACTAAATATGGAAATTATTTCGTCTACTTCTTATCTTCCCCTTTTGCTTAACTAGGTACTCAACTAGTGGTTTGCTCATCTCTTCCCTTCTAAGACCCAAGAGCCACACCTTAACCCCACCTCTCTGAGACCTCTCATTCCCTTTTCTAGTTTATTTCCCATTTAAACAGACTTCAATGAATCCCCTTTTAGTCTCTGAAAGAATTTGTGCTTTTTTTTTAATTTAACATCTTTATTGGAGTACAATTGCTTTACAATGTTGTGTTAGTTTCTGCTGTATAACAAACTGAATCAGCTATACGTATACATATATTCCTATATCCCCTCCCTCTTGCGTCTCCCTCCACCCTCCTTATCCCACCCCTCTAGGTGGTCACAAAGCACCCAGCTGATCTCCCTGTGCTATGCGGCTGCTTCCCACTTATTAGTGAGGTGGACCAACCTAGTGCGTCATACAGAGTGAAGTAAGTCAGAAAGAGAAAAACAAATACCGTATGCTAACACATATCTATGGAATCTAAAACAAACAAACAAGCAAAAAAACGGTTCTCATGAACCTAGGGGCAGGACAGAAATAAAGATGCAGATGTAGAGAATGGACTTGAGGACACGGGGAGGGGGAAGGATAAGATGGGATGAAGTGAGAGAATTTGTGCTTTTAACTTGATGCCAAATGATGAAACTTAATGTCACCAGCTTTCTTTTTTAATGTTCACTTCTCATTCCTTATTGTAGTTTGATATTGTTATTCAACTACTGTAAATAAATGCTAATTAACAAAATGTCAATTGATTTTCAAAGCAGCTGCAGATGGCTTTTACTTTTCCAAAAATAGTTTCACTTTTATCAGCAACAGATGAAGAACCAACACGTCTGACAACACAGTGATCCATTATGGCTCCAACATATGCATTTTAAATGAGGCTCAATACAATGTCTATTGAATGATATATTTTAATTGATTTATTAATGACTTATGGGATGGATTCTAAATATAGTTAAAATGTATTTTTTAAAAGAGTCACACAAAAAAGGAAGAATAGCAATGGGCATTTGAACAGATTTACATAGAATTGTCTCATATTTTCCTCATTTTGAGGCATTTTGCAATGCAAGTATAGGCTCAAAAACAAAGGACCAAGAAATAATTGGGACCAAGTAAATGTTTGCAGAATAAATAAGGAAACTCCATCTCTACACAACAGGAAGAAACTCACTAAATTAGAGAAATTTAGAAGTTAGCAGAGATTAACATGAAGCTTGATAACAAAGCTTAGGAAACTATGTCTTCCCAGACATTGAACTAGAAGCCCACATCTCAAGAAACATGTGACAGATACATTCTCTTATTGAAGGTCTGGGCATATTCAGAAGCATCAACAACGTAGGGTTAACCCTAAAGTAATGAAGGCATAAGACATTTAAGTGGTGTTGGAAGAAGATTCTAATGTATCTGAGAAGGAATCTAGAGCCTAATTTTCTTGTACCGACAAAAGAAGAAAGATGAAAGCAGAGAGATAAAAATTTTATGTTTCTATTATAGGAAGCTTATCCTACTTCTGACTATAATGGAGTATCTCACAACAGATCAAGTCTCCTGTTGAAAACACCTAGAAAGTCCATATAAAAGCACAAAATACACATTTTTATAAGACATCAAAGAGCAGCCAAAATATCCAGGACTCGAGGAGTCAAGATCCCAGAAGGAGAGAAACTCATTAAGGTAAGGCCAATATTCTCTGTGCCATGTTCAGGGGATTTGCCAATTTTTGGCACAGAAAGAAAAGCTGAGAATTGGACAGAAGGTAGATGCTAAGAGGCAGAGAATCCATCAGAGCTTTCAGCAGTCTTACGCAACCAGGGAGACAAAAGGTGGAGTTCAGGACTACCTGGGGAGATGGCACCTGAGGCCAAGATCTCCTGAGATAAGAGAGGTGTAGAGGATCCTCTGGTGTTCATCTAGAGGCATTTGTCACATTCTTAAGGTGTACAAGCAAGAGGCTAAAAAGTCAAGCAGAAAGCAGGTTAAAAACAAAAAGCAGTTTGGAGCAGTCTCAGGAGGTTGAGGAGATAAAAACTGAAGCTCAGGGTCTGCTCAGGAGGACTTCTCATGTTCCAGAATCAGGCTCATCTGCCTGACGTGCAGCAAGCCAAAAGCTGAGATGCTGAGGTTTGCAACAGAGAAAAGCTTTCTTCATGAGGCA
Organism: Hyperoodon ampullatus; assembly: GCF_949752795.1. Classification (NCBI taxonomy): domain Eukaryota; kingdom Metazoa; phylum Chordata; class Mammalia; order Artiodactyla; family Ziphiidae; genus Hyperoodon; species Hyperoodon ampullatus. Next base: position 157,522,873 of record NC_136915.1, read on the forward strand.
GCCAAGTGAGGAGACAGGACAACAAACCTAAAATCTGCCTCCCTGAAGGTGAGGGGCTTGGAATATTTATGTGATAAAGAAGCAGGATGGTCTGAGGTGTGCTGAGGAAAGGTGATTGCAGGGAAGAAAAAGGTGAGGTAATCATTCTGTGCAGGCACAGCTAAGATACATGCTTCTTCATGGGATGCATATTCAGGAAATGGCAGTGTTAGCATGTTCTGAGGGTGAAGTTTTGGTCCCTCTGACACCAAAAGGTCATGAATCGGATACTCACACATGCCCAGTTGACGGGTTGGTGGTCCCAACCAGTCTTAACTGGCTGGAGCTTGAACTGGACACAGCTGACTCCAAGTTCTTGAAAAACAACTTGGGCAAACATCTTATTGTTTAGGCTGCATGACGCTTGGAGGATATGTAAGTTTTTGTAAAAACAATTGCAGTGAGCTTGAAAATTGAAGGCAGGTTACAGTTTATTATTTATTAAGCAAGTTATAGTTTAATGGATGTAACTGATGTCTACCCTCGGTTTCACCAGTAAATACCATAGGTTCTCAGTTGATATGCCAGAGGTATGTAAAGACTAACAGAGACTACAAGTTGCTTGCTACTATAGCTGTCTGCCAGAGGACAGGATAAATTTCCTTTGGAGAAAGATAACATCATCCTGAACATCTACAATTTTTCATAAACAATGTTGTACAGTCAATAAAGTATAACTAGACGTACCAAGAAACGGAATTCTAAACAAAATCTGACAATAGAAACAGATCCATAGTTAACCTAGATATTAAGATTATGAGACATAGATTTTTAAAAAACCTGATTAATATATTCAAGAAAAATAGATGTCAAGAGGGAGAATTTCACTAAAGAATTAAAGTCTATAAAAGCATCAATGGAATTTCTACAACTGAAGAACGTAATAACTGAAATTAGGATCTAAATAGAAGGTTTAATCATACATTGGACATAACAAAGGAGGATTTGTTAACTGGATGATAAATCAGTTAAAATATTCAGATTGAAGGACGGAGAGCAAAAGGTTGAAAAATGAAGAAAGTCACATAAAAAATATGTAGAACATGGAGAAAAGATCCAACGTACATAAAACGAGTCACAGAAGAAATGGAGAGAGATAATAGTGCAGAAGCAATATATGAAAAAAATAATAGCTGAGATTTTCCCCCCAAAACTAATGAAAGATATCAAAGAAGCGCTACTAATTCCAAGCTGGATAAGAACAAAAGAACTCACAATTAGGCTCATGATTGTAAAATTTCTGCAAACCAAAGTCTTAAGAGCATCCGGAGAAAACTGACTCATTACCTTTAAAGGAAAATCAATCAGACTTATAACTATTTCCTCAAAAGAGAAATAAAAGCCAGAAGACAATGCAACAATGTCTCCAAGGTGCAAAGGAAAAAACAAAGATGTCAACCTGGGAATTGATTACCCCGTGAAAATATTTTTCAAATGTGAAAGTGAAATAAATGTTTTTCTAGACAAATAAAAACACAGAATTCATCACCGGGAGACCCACACTAAGAGAAATGCTAAAGGGAATTCTTTGGACAGGAGGAAAGTTATACCAGAAATCCCAAAAGGAATGAAGAGCAATAGGAAGAATAGATGGTAAATACAATGCATATTGACAGTTTGTGGGGCTTAAAATATACAGAGAATTACAATTCATGAAAACTATAATACAGAATTAGGACAGGGGTATTGTTTGGACTGTAGTCTATTATTAGAAGCCAAAGAAACTTAATCCTATTGATTTGGTCAAGTCTTTGTGATCCCTGTGAAGGTATCTGGGCAGAGTTCAGCCACAGTGAAGTGAGTTACAAAAGGGGTCAGAGGACCTTGGGAACATCAGGCTAAGGGCAGTGTCCAGGGCTGTTTGACTACAGGATTACATAGCCCTCTCTCTGAACAGTGGGACTACCAGTGGATCGAACACTCTCATGGATAGATTTTTAAATAATTTTAGATGAAGAAATATTATATTAACACTTTTTTCATTGCTTTTTTCTCAATTACCAAATTTGTTTATGTTTGATTATTAAACACAAGGGCCCTTTGATGGGTAGCAGGCTGTCCTTTATTCATTTCATTATCTAGAACAAACTGAAACTAAAGGTAAGAACTTGAATTCCATTGTGGCAGATCAAGTGAATTTGATTACAAGACCAAAATTCCTAGATAGGACAAAGGGATCAATGTTTTTGTGAGCCAATGGGGAGTTTATTGTTACTAGGCAGAATGGGGCTCCAAAACTGGATTAAAAATGATCAGTTTAAGGTGGGCAAGAGAAGAAGATGAGGTTTCCGCTCTCCCTTAGCAATATAACTATGTATTACTACAAAGTTGGCCATGTACTGAAAAGTTAGTGGGACTTCCAATCCAAAAAAATAAACATCACTTTTGAGCACTTGCTAATTGTGGAGTATTGGGCACCTCTTTTTCAAATATGGGGCTACTAATATCTGATTCTCTTTTAGTATGTCTAATCTGTTATTAAAAACTTCTATTAAGTTTTAAATCTTTGGTTGTTTCACTTTCCCTTTTTAGATATTCAATTGGTTCTTTAAAGAAAAATTTATGCTGTCATTTCTATGGTTTTCTGCTATCAAGCTTGTTCTTTTTTTTTTTCTTTAAAAACAGTAAATACTCTTGCTCTCTAACCTGTCTCTGATAACTCTAATAGCTAAAGTATTGGCAAATCTGTTTTTAGTTGACATCCTGATGCTTTAATTGTTGGCTAGTTTTCTTGACTATATGCTAGGTTCTTGTGCTTGGAAAACAGTTTGTAGGAGTAATTCAAGGCCCAGGATAAATTACATGTATCTTCTTCCAGATATGATTTATATTTTCTTCGGAAAGATGTCTGGAGGAACTATCACCTTAAACCAAGTTCAAGGCTTGAGGGTCCTTGAGCTACCTGAGGATGTGAAAACTACCTGCTTACTTGCAGGAAGGGTGCTTCACTTCTGGCTTTCTTTTACCCCAGAGGTTATTCCTTTGAGGTTCAAGTTTACTGTAGTGGTGATTTCTTAGTAGATTTTCTAGCTTGTACAGGCCCGAGGCTTTCATTTCTCTCCTGATCACCCCATAAAGTCACCAAAAGGAAAGTTCAATTTTGCCAGGATCAGCACATATTATTATCAGGGCAAAGTTTGTTTCTGTGCTTGCTTAATATTTTGTCTCCATTTAGGTCTGGTAGTTGCTTCCTACTCTGTTAGCTCTTGGGTGCTTTTAGGTTGATGCATTTTGTATTTTCAGTTGTTTTCCATAGGATAATTGGTTTGGATAACCTACCTGCTATTCCCAGAAACTGGAAGTTCAAGATAATAAATAATCTGCATTATGTTGATATTACCTCACAGAATTTGCAGTTCAAGTAGATAATATGTACTTTCTAAGCTGAAAATAGCTGTTAAATTGTCAGTTATTAATTGTTAGAAAGTAAAAGGAAGAAACCCAGTTATTGTGTGCTGGCTACCATCTCATGTGGGGATGTGTCATCCCCTCAGAGCAGCTTTGGTTTTGCAAGCTCCCACTCACTGTTTAGCCAAAGAAGAAAATTTATTAGGGCTTTGCTATGAAGCAGAGGTCAGCAAACTATGACCTATGAGCCAAATCTGGTCTGTGGTTTGTTTTTAAAAATAAAGTTTTATTGGAACACAGACACGCTCATTTATTCATGTACTGGGTGTGGCTGCTTCTGTGTTAACAAGGGCAGAGTTGAACAGTTGAAACAGAACCTGCATGGCCCAGGAAACATACAATATTTACTCTCTGGCCCCTACAGAAAACACACATAGCCAACGACTGCCATAAAGTATTATTCTGCCCAGGTCTTGCCTGACTAGTTTATGTGCTGGGAGCAAGTCAATTATTTTCTGCATTATTTTCATGCATTTTTTAAATACTAGAAGCTTGGACTTGGTATGATAGACTCCTCAGTCACACTGAAAAATTTAAATGGGAAATAGCAATAATGAGCAAAATAAGACTATCTTTAAGTAGCAACATGGTCATTAAATCATTACTCTTAAACAGCTTAGAAAAACTTTTCTTTTTCCTGCACAGATATTAGTTCACATAGTTTCTGCTTTTTTAGAGAATGTTTCACTTACAAAGTCAAGCTCTTCATGTTTTCATTAACCTGTGCTTCTTGGGGCTATGTGATGGAGAGAAGGCTTAGAGGAAATGGAAATTCACAAGCAGCAAAGAAAGATGAATCCAGGCACCAATCATTTGCGATGGAGGGGGGTTTAGCAGATACACAGCTCTCTCCCTCTACACTGGACTAGTGGGGTTTGTGGGGCAGAGTGAACCAGCAGGGGTTGACGCCAAAGAGCAGTATACTTTCTGAGATAATTCCTGCTTCTCAGGAGTAATGATAGAGACCTTAGCACAAAGATCAGAGAAAAAGAAACTGGAAGAGGAAGTTACGTTCAAAGCTCAGTACGTGTCTTTTTGCTCAGCACCAGCTCTAATTAACAGATCCCCTGTTTCTGTGTGTGATGTCAGTTAAGCTACTGTTCTGGCTCCCAACTGCGCATGGGCCTTCTTTACGCAAATGGTGATGATGCCATTCATGCTATCTTGTTAAGACTGCATCATTGTCTCTCTGCAGAATTTTGGTTTAACAGCAAAATACCACTGAGTCTAGAAGATGGCCAGGTTGAAATGCATCTTTCTGAGATTAATCAGGAGTCATGAAAAATGCACTAGTCCCATGGTGAAAGTGTGTTGCCAAATTAAAAACAAGGAACACAGTAATTTCCCCTGACCCAGAGCCCTGTTGGACAGATGTCTTCCAAGATGTGAAGGAGAGCATGTAACAAGCACGGGATCCAGGAGTGAGGAATAAAGAAATAATGAAATCATTTCCTTATAGAAAATCAGCTGCCTTACGTGCATGCCATTTTGCTTATTAATCCATCTGAAATTCCCTGGGGCTTTGGAGCTGGCTCTTTGCCTATGGCTGAATCTGTAACTCTGTGACAATTAACTGTAATAACCATGAGAAAGACCCTTCTAAATCACCGCCAGGTTCTGGGCTGCCAAAAGCCGCCTGCACCTGGGTGGCTGGCTAACAGCACCCCCATTTTACTCCATTTTTCATGTGGAATCCACTGCTCTCTGTCTTCGCTGGGGAGCCAAGACGGCTCTAAATTTCCTTCTGTGATGTGGCGTGGTAGGAAAGGAGAAGCTGCAGCCACGGAAGGGGGGTATGTGGGAAAAGCTAAGGGGGTCTCTTCTCTAAGACCAGGACACAAAAAGCCCCTCTGTTCCCGACCACCTGGGCTCATCATGCTCGTTATGTGACAACGCAAGGGTTGACTGGACAGTCAGAGGACCCAGGAGGGTCAGAGAAGGGAGTTCCTCTGTGGCCAGGTCCTGGTGGCCCGGTGGAAACTGTGTGAGGCTGCTGGTAATTTTCCGGGCTCTCAGCATGCTCCACGGTGACCCTCGCACAAGCACAATGGCCACGTGGCCAGGGAGCCAGGTGGGCTCTATTCTAGGCAAAGGCAAGAAGGGACGACAGAGTCTGGATTTGCTTGGCCCCTTAGTCTTGTTGCTGGCCCTCTGTCTTCCAGTGCCGGATTTACCTTTCAGCGGTCCTCAAAGGGAGGGCTCATCCCAGCTGGGTCCCCTGGAAGCTGTAGATTTGCTGATTTGCACCCTTCTTGTGCATATTTTTATGTGGGCTGGGAAAACAGATGGCTCCATCCAAGTTGCTGAAAACCCAGATGGTTATTGCTGCACTAGAATGACCTGAGTTTGGGGATCTGAGTTTTCCCTGCCAGAGCCTTGGGCAAGTTAGGAAATATGTCAGTCTTTGAATTCGAGCACAGACGGATGACGTCTGAATCGCTGTACCCCACCCTCTTCTGTGTGCTATGGGGAATACAGGAATGGTGACATTCAGCATAGTACATGACAGCTGGCACCCCTGCTCCCTTACATCCTTTTTTTTTGAATTAGGCAGGTTAAAAATAAATTCAAACAGGGCTTCCCTGGTGGCGCAGTGGTTGAGAGTCCGCCTGTCGATGCAGGGGACACGGGTTCGTGTCCCGGTCCGGGAAGATCCCACATGCCGTGGAGCGGCTGGACCCGTGAGCCATGGCCACTGAGCCTGCGTGTCCGGAGCCTGTGCTCCGCAATGGGAGAGGCCACAGCATACCACACACAAAAAATAAATAAATAAAAATAAATTCAAACAAACAAACCAACAACAGAGTCATCTTTTCTTCTCTCCCACTTTTTAAATCAAGCCTGCACCCCGCCCCACATTCTAGGTAATGATGAAATAGACTTTCATAAAGGAAATTCAGAAATAATTTCAAGCCAACATTTATTGAGCACCTATTTTATTCAAGCCAGGTGTTGGAAATACCACATTGAATAATACATGTTTTTTTTTTTTCCCTAAGCAAAGGGAGGGTGTAGAGCAGGGAAGAGATCCTTGGATGCATCAGAGGTTCTGCTTCCCAAAGTAGGTGATGGGGTTATTCCTGCAGTCATGGCCATGGCATGGCAACAGCGAAGCATCTTGACTCAAGGTGACCTTGGGCTGGGATTTCAAAAACAGTGCAGGCAGTTGAGGTGATGCAGCTCTAAAAACAGAGTTGTCTCCTTTTTAGCAAAGATTGTGCCAAATGGAAACCCTCTGTAGAAACCCTTAAGGTGCACATTTGCCTTTTCAGCCACTTTCATGATAATCACTCACCATTGAAATAATATGTGTAAGGTGCTAAGTAGAGTATCACAAACATGGCGAGTGCTCAATACATGTTAGTTACCAGCATTGTCACCGATAGCAAAAGATCCTTTTTGGATGCCAAGGATGGCAGAATAGTCTACAAAACTAATCCAGAGGGGATCTTTCTCCCCATCTCTGCCAGTTGGGAGGTTGATTTGCCTTGTTGTATTATTACTTCATTTATAACTCTTATCTTCTTCTGCCAGTTTTTCCTCGTACCATTGGGGCCATTGGAGTGGTAATGCTGGCAGGGTCCTGGCTGCAGGCTGCATCTGGCTTTACTGGTCCAAATCCTCAAATTTAGATTGCTGATCCCACAAGTGTGAACCTCTTGGCTCCATGTCTGGGTCTCTCTACTTTCAGTTAGACAGGAAACCAAGGCTGGGCAAACCTCCAAGGTTTCAGATAGGCCTTCTGTTCAGATAAGCTTCCAAGGATGTTTCTGCTTGGGAACAGTAACAGCTCAAGTTCTTTCCTGGGTTTTAACTTGTGCCTCTGTGACATACCAACAGATTTAGAACTGACGTTATAATTGGAGTCAAAATGCCCACATGTGACTTGAATTAAACAGACCTCCATGGATCAGAGATGCAAGGCTAACTAATCTCAGGGTGTTAGGCTGGAATTTTCTGGGAGGCACCAAGCAATCTACCCTGTGAGAGATAAGTCTTTGGCCTATGTGCTTATTTTTAACGGAGTTCAGCTCATGTTGGGATACAAAGCAGTTTCCTCAGGTCTTAGAGAAGTAGCACAGTAGGGTAGGAAAATGGGCTTTAGCCTCATTCTGTCCTGAGTTCAAACCCCTTCTCCATCCCCTAGTAGATGTGACCAAGTCATTTAATTTCTCTGATCCTCAGTTTCTGGCACGTTTCTCATAGGGTTCTTGTGAGGGTCAAATCAAGTCTGTGGTGAATGACCAGAACATAATAAATGCTCCATAGATGGTGGATATTGTTTCTAAAGCCACAAGGAGAGGAGATTGCTATGGTACAAATTTATTTTAGAAGTTCAAAAAAAAATAATGTTAATAAAAATAATGAAATTATTAGAAATAGGCTAGTTTGCTCAAGAGAACAAATTCTTTCAGACATTCTCATTATACTTGATTCTTTCCAGATCTTTCATATTGGTTACCCAGGCTTAAGAATTTGCCAGTGTCCCCTAGAAGCAATATATTAGGGAAAAGTTCTCCCAAGTGTCGGTAAAATTAATAATAGTGTTTTCCAGCTCAATTTGGAAGAATGAATAAAGCCCTGGGGAAAGGAAGTTCTTATTTTACCTTTGCAATCAACTCAGATTTATCAAAAACATGGGGAAAAACTAACAATCAAAAAAGGGATAACTACTATGCACAAATCAACAAAGAGAGAAATTCAGCCTTTGCGTCCTTTGAAAACAGGGCAGGGATCCTAAGCAGACATGGAGATCTCTTCATTCAGGTTTAGATTCACTTAAATGTGTGAGGTTGAAGTATCTATGAAGATTTGTTCAGCGAAGGATCTTTGAGCACCTGCTACGTGCACACCATTGAAGGCTGATCACACAGAAAGAGGGTGTGTCTCAGGTCAGGTTTGAACTTGAGGGGCTGTAAAGTGAGGCATGTACAGCTAAGAATCTGAAAGTCAAGATTCAAAATTGCTCCATTCCTAGAAGCACTGCACGCCCAGACTCTTTGGGCTGGTTCTCTCCAAAATGTGCCCTTGGGCCATCTCTCACCCATTCTTTCACCTCTCCTTGCCTTATTAGAGTTCTTCAATTTGATTTTCATTTATCAGTTATCTGAGAAATGGCTCTCACAATATAATTCATGGGACTCCGATTGGTAACACCAGTTCCTTAAAGTTTAAATGTTCATACTTGAAGTCAGATAATAACAATACATTTTCTCCAGATATAATTGCTTGCTTGATCCTATGCTTTCAAATCCCATGCAATTTGCTCCTTGAAGCATTATTAATCTACTCCACCTTTTCCCTCATTCCCCAATACTCTACAAGGTCCTACCTCTTCCTGTCAAAATTTTGTATCTTGTCTTAAGCTCCTGATTTTAGGAGTATTACCATAAACCATAGCTAAAATAAAATTTTAAAAATTTATTAAACTATTACTCTATTCTCCCCACCAGTTTAGCTGAGGTGTTGAAATGCTTTTGAGGGAGAACAGTTGTATGACTGCATCCTTTCCTGGTCAAATCTGTCTGAGGGTGGAAACTACTAAGAACCACTTGTCTAATCTCCTCCATCTGTCAAGATTGTCTTTAGTAACTGTAATCAAATGAGCTTCTGTGAAATGCACAGGGGATCTGTGATGCAATTATCACTAATCGAGTTGTTCTAGTTGATATCTGGGCACGGCTGGCTTTGTTTATGGCTCAGATGAGCACATTTTAATGATCCAAAGAAAATGAACACAAGTTTCCACTTCCAGCAAATATTAAATCTGAATAAATAAATGCAAGTGAAATTGTCAGTGAAAGTGAATTCCTCTTGACTTCAGCCTCCCTGATGTACTTTTCCATGAGTGGGACCCTCTTGCTAAAGACTGAAAGAATGTTTTGTGTTGCAGGTGGTGGCCGCCATTCAACTCCAATCACTTCAACTCTGGAAGGTACAAGTCCACCCCAGTTTGGGCTCCAGATAGCCAACCCTCCAAGTGAAAGTACATCCTGTCCTAGCCAGGAAACACCACAGGAGAGCTACATTCTCAAAAACATGCCATTTGCTTCTATGACAACGCTGGAAACATGCAAATATTATACATTTAGCAAAATCCCACACATTAGAGAGCAAACTCCTGGCTCTCTGAGATGTTCGACAGTTTTCAGCTTTATGTGACATATTTCTTTCAAGTCTAGCATTTCAAGAAAAAAGGAAATTGGTTGTCTTAGGCCAAGGTTTTACTTCTACAACATCATAAAGGGAATTATGCCACAGAATTCTGCAAGAATTTGCAATCAGGACTTTGCTCAAAACCTTTCAATGGCTTCTTTTTTCTTACCGAAAAAGTCCAAACTCTTGATGCCCAAAAAAGCTGGTACCAATGAACCTTTTTACCCTTCCAGATTTTCTGCCACTCCCTCCCTTTTCCCAATACCTTATGTTCCAACTAAATGGCATATAATCAACCATTTTCTAAAAACCGTTTTCCTGCACTTTCAAATTCCATTCAGTTTGCTCCTCTTAGCACTATTACCCTACTTCACTCTTCCCCTCAGCCCCCTAGCCCCCTACTATCCTGTGAGGTTCTACCTCTTCCTTTAAAATTCCTACATCCTATATCAATGCCCTGAGTCCAAGAATTTTTCCATAAACTATAAGCCAAAATATGCTTTAATTTTTTTAAACCACTATTATAATTTTACCCATAGTCTACCTAGTGTTGTTATTACCCACCTACAGTTTATTCATTTTGGGAACCTCTGGCTCTACCTCACCACAATGCTGGCACGTGGTACATACTCATTAAATGCTGTCATGTGTGTTCAATTAAATTGAAATAATGGTTACAGTTTACTAGGATGATGATGATTAGCACCATCTAAATAATTGGCTTAATATGTATCTTAATTACATAAAAAAGAATCTACATGGACCAATTTTATTTTCCCCACACAAGTTCAGAGTTTGTTTCTTGGTGTTTGATAACCTTTCGACCAGACCTCTCCTAACATTCCCATCAGTCACAATGACTAAGAGATTATAACCATTAACAAGTCTGCGGATCCATTGTGATAGGCAAAGGGAAGAATACAAAAGAAATGTTATATATGATCTCAGAGCTTAAAATGAAGTAGGGGAAAAGATACTAAAACATATGTAATATTTTGGGAACTCTAAGCAGTCATGGTACCAGCTAATAATGTAAAAGGAAACCAGGGAAAGAAGAGATGAGTGGGGACTGGAGTGATGAGGGCAGGTGTCCTGAAAGAAATGGGGTATGGATGAGCCTTGAAGGTAGGTGGGCTCTCAGGCATATAGTGGAGGTGAAGGCATTGCCTGCTGAGTGAGGAACTGAACAGAGCTCCACAGCAGGCTGGTCAGAGTGAGCAGAGTAGGAGGGCGCTGGACATGCTGATGGGAGGGGATGGAAAACAACCCACTGAACTGGAGTGGATGATCTATGTTGGGTGGGTGCAAGAAGGAAAGGAGCAAATAGATTTAGGATAAGTAGTTTGAATGAAGTCAGACGAGGAATAAAAGAAGCATTTTAGGAAAAAACAAACACGAATAGGGAGCCATTATAGGTTCTTGAGCAAGCGCAAAGCAAAAGCAAGCCTTTCCCTTTGTGAAGATTAGCTGAAAGCTGATGGCAACACTGGGTGGAGGTGAGAGAGACTACCAAGAGGGGAGGCAAGTGAGGAGGGCAACTGAACAGAGCTGTACGAGGCAGGTGAGGAGGTCACGGCCGAGGCTCAGGGGGAATCATGTGGCGAGTCGGGGGCTACCGGGCATTCCAAAGAAAGGATGGACTTGCTATGGGAAGAGAAGCGAATCAAAGAGGAACCACCATTCCAGCCTGGGAACTTGTGTAGCAAAGAACAGTGACTTGTTTTTATTTTTAGGAGATAGAGAGAAAATGTTTTTTCTTAGAAGACTGTAGTTTTGGACGATGGCTGGACAATTATATGTTGAGTGTACATATTAATTAAAAACTTATCAAATGTCTATAATCTGCTAAATGCTGTGAATTCAGAAGTGAATAAGCACAATATCTGTCCTCAAGGAGTTCAAATTCGGTGGTAGGTTGGTCCTATAGGGAGCAATGGTAGATATTATCAGGATAAAGCCTCCTGAGGAAGGCTTTCTGAGAGGAGGTACCTTGAAGAATGACCAGGAGATGATGGGGCAAAGAGGGTGGTTGTGAATGAAGACTTTCAAGAGACAGAAGCTCGAACAAAGATGAATAGGGCTGAGAAACAGAGGTTCGAAGTGGGTACCGATGATTGGCATAATAGATTTCACAATCTGTATGCCAGCAGAATGCTTTGATAGATTGTACTCCTGCCCCATCCATCATCTAGCACCTATAGGAGAGCTGCAAAGGAATGTTAAATAACAACAACAGCAACAAAAACCCAGGTTTAAAGGGAATCAAAGATTCTGGCTCTGAAATTTGCCATCAACAGCGAGAAAGATTGCTATTTATCTCTTCTGCAATTAATCTTGAACTATTTAATGATGCATATACAGACAAGGTGAAAATATCCTGCAGTGAGAGTACAAATGGAAGCCCTTTGTCTGACAGATGAGATAGAGCAGGAAAACCATAGATGGAAATGAAATTCTGTAAATCTACACTATAGTCAGTAGCCCCTATGGATGTGCTACCATCATTCTAAGTTCTGAATAAATTATCCTAATAGCATCTAAGCATCCAGTGAGCTGAAATTTTCAGGGTCAAGATCAAGAATTGCCCATCAGTTATCAAAAACATACTGAGTTCCTACTAAGTGCCAGGCACTATGACAAAATCACATTAGTTGGGAGAAAGAGCAATAAAGTGGCTATTAAGACTGACCTTCAACCAAGTTTTTTGCAGACAACTTGGGGGCAGATGTTCCTCAGGTACATCAGATAATCAAAGCTAATAAAAGGGTACTGAGTAAAAGCATGCTTATCATAGGCATAACAAACATAGCATCTCCACAAGAAGAGGATTTTTTAAGGCGTGTTATATATGTTATATATGTTATAAACTGGGGATTTTCTATTCCTCTGTGATTCTTCTGATGTCTTGTGTGTTTTAAGTTCATTTGCCAGTGGAAGCATATAGTGGTTCATGGTCCAGTCTATAGTGTAAGGAAATTCCTCCTGAAATCCAAGAGGTCTTGATTTAATTCATCTCAGATGAAGCCTGGGCATCAGTATTTTTTTTAAAGCGCCCCAGCTGATTGCAAAATGCAGCCCAGGTTGGGAACCATTCTGACCGAGAGCACTACCAGAACTTGGACACTGGGACCCAGGGTGTTCGCCCCAGTCAGTGTGACCATGATGCTGGGCTCCACGCTCCACGCGACGTAACCCTGCGCCTTTGGATCAGACTGAGTCCCTCACACCCCAGGCAGTGATGTGTGGGAACCATAGGCTCTAGAGTTAATTTTCCAGCTACTGTCTCAGATTGTTCCATGTGTCTCCTACTCTTGCTCCAAATCCATGGCTCCTCTGGAGAGGAGGAAGCAGAGCCTGGGGGCAGAATTCTAAGGCTAGTGCCATGAGGGGCAAGTCACCCTTTTGGGCTTCGTCTCCAAGAAGCAGCAGCTACGTGCTGAAAGCAGGTAGCAGGCAGTCTCCGACTATGGGAACGTCATTAAAGGAAGGGCGAGGCTTTCCTGTAGGTGCTTCTCTCCCCTCGCTTTTACATGGATTTTGTACCCTACAAAAAAGTAATCTGTAGGCACAGATTACTGGCATCTCTTTGGGAGCAAGTAAATGACCATTCCCATCTCACCTCACCCAAGCGGAGGAAACCAGAAGCTCTCATGGCAGCATGGATTGGGTAGGGGAAAGGGCTCCAGGTGAGAGAGTTGGCTTACAATTTCTGAAGACATGAGAACTGAAATGTTATTTTCAACAAAAACTTCAAAGGTTAGCTCTATTTAATTTTCTGAATTCTGCCCTGTTTGGGAAAAGCCCTCTACTGCATCACTTTTACTTCAACAAAATATCTTAATCTATAGTCTCAACCTTTATTCTCTTATTCTGTCTCCAGTAAGGAAAGAAGACGGAGATGTGTAACAGATAGGCATATAATTAAAATGAATGAGAATGTTATTGCCTAGCTTTCTCTCTTTCTGGACTACAAATGTACTGTGAAACCCAGGAGGTCCTGAGTGCTCAGTCAGGCCACCATTCTCATTTCATAGAAGAGGGAATGGAACTCCTCAGAGTTGAAGTGACTTGTCTAAAACGGCACAGCTAGTTGGTACCAGATCTGTCTCCCTTATCCTTTCTGGTAGGTATTATTTCCAGCCCTTCAATCATCTTGACAACTGTCCTCTGAAGCCTGTCCAATTTCTGCTGCCCTTTCTCGACTGAAGCTCCTGGAGTTAGACACATGACCCCAGAGGGGTCTGATGTTATCTGAGCATAAATAGAAGATTGCTTTAGTGTTCCTACATTCTAGGTATCCATTCCAATGCCATGCTTGCTCTAGGGGTTATTTCTGATGATGACCCTCTGGTCTATTTCTGACATGCTGGAACACGTTCTCCCATCTCACGTGTCTCGGGTCTGGTTTTTTTCCCCAAGTGTAATGACGTCCTTACTGAGCACACCCTGCGTAGGATAAAACCTCAGATGTTCAAAACATCTTTCTTTCTGGAAACACAAAGCACCTTTCTAAGAATACCGGCCTCCTAGATGCTTCTGGAGGAGTGGGTAACCTGCCAAATTCCAACTTTGTGGTTAGACAGATTAGTGTCCAAAGTTTAATTGATTTAGCCTGAATCACCTATGAAGACGGGTGAAGGTTATTCTGGCGGGCAGAGAGGTGACTTTATCCCTAGTCAGCACTGAGCCAGTCAGTCCATATTTAGGGCACCCCTCCCCCAACCGCTCACAACTGCCAGCCAATGCCTCCTTTTATTTACTGTTGCAGCAGTTCCTCTATATTCATTGTTCACATGCTTTCAACTCCATGGCAGATAAGATACAAAGCACATTCAACACGCTTAAGCTTTGCCCTTGCAGGAGTTTGTGAGTCAGCATTTTTTAAATCCTTGGGGGATCTGTTTATTTTCTAGATCCTACCAAGCTACCTTCCTGTAAGGCCCTCCACTGTGCTCCCTGAGCATTTTGTTCACCGTCACTGCATGTATCCCATTGTCTCGTACCCACTTAACTGTCTCACCTGCTGCCCTCCTCCTCCCCAAGCCAGGCTCCAGGCTGGGAGCTCCATAGCCTGCAGGGGGTGCATACGGGGATGGTGCATGCTTGTTTGTGGAACGGATGTACTCCCCGAGAAAGTCCCCTCTGCCAGCCCCTGGCTCCGCTTCTGGGTGCCTCAACTCTGCTTTTCTGGGGGTGCCTCCTAGGAAAACAGAACTGCACTGTCTGTGTGGAACTTGTGGGTTCTGCTGAAGAGTTTGGATTCTGCTTCATCCTCAAGCTCATGAATTGGTGATTGACTCAGGGAGCAGCCATCTCAGACATTTATAGCTGATGTCTGTCCCTGCTGTCCCCGCTGTCTCATGTCAAGGCGATGGGGTATAAGCAACTGTGACCACAGAGTAGAACAGGGAGTAAGTCGGCACTGAGCTGACACTAAGGACTGGACGATTTCGGCACCCAGCAAACTGCCGTGGACAAAGTCAGTGCCTGTCGGTGATTGTGGCGATGGTCTCCTCATGCCCTCCCTAGAAACCCTCCAAGGAAGGCTCCCATCTGCTGCTGCAATTTATCTTGCCTTGTAAGGTCTGAGACCAGACTGCTGAGGACACAGCGTTTTAAACACTGAGCTCTCTTGGGATGGTGCCCAGAGCAAGTTTCCAGGAACACAAAATATCTCTACAATCCCTGGGGTGAAGCTACGGATGGAAACAGCCGAGGTGACATCTCAGCAGGGGGCTTGTGATTCTCCAACCTTCTACCTCTTCTCTTCCAGCAGGGATATAAGTCAAGCCAGTGGCCAGCCCTCTGGAGGTCCTCCTCAGATGGACCGATGGTTCTTATTGTTGACCAAGGCCATGACCCAGCGCTCAGAACTGCCACCGGTTCATCTGTGAGAAGACAATGTTGTTAAAGTGAGCCTACGACTAGCTAACACTCATCGAGCCTTTGTTACGAGCCGGGCCCATTGCATGGGTTATCTTATTTAAGACAACCCTATGAAGTAGGTACTTTTATGTCTGAGTTACAGATGAAGAGGGTACATGGATTTCCCAGTGTCACCCAGTTTAAGAAATTTCAGAATTGGGAATTCTAACCCAGCATAGACCAGAGGTCCACAGGCCATCCTGTTTCTCTTTCATGGCACTGCCTCTCTGACGGTTGGCAAGGGAGCTTTGGAAGAATTATGTCCAAAGGAATCACCAAGGCAGCAGGATGGAAAAGTGGCGGAGAGGCAAGAGTTTATTTGTAGGAAATTGGAACATGAATGCTTTATCCAACAGAGGCACCCGCTCCAACTCGGTGATGTGATACCAATTAAGTTTCGTAAACAAAAAAATTTCCTTGGGGAGAACCATGGGTGGGCTGCCCAGCCCTGGCAGGCTCTCCAAGAATCTGAGATGCATGTGCATGCACACACACACATTAACACAAATACACACACCATGAAACAGACATGCAGACACACACGATGAAGCAGAGTTCACTGACATCAAAGGCACAGACAGCTTTCTGTTCCCTTCTGTTTTCTGGATTTCCAGCAGTCTGCAACGTGTCCCAGACAGAAGAATTCAAGAGACTGAAATCGCAAAACTACTCAGTGGCAACACGCAGGGAGGAAGCTTCAAATGAGAAAATATCTGCTTTTTTCCTGGAAAGTACCTCAAGAGAAAAAAACATCTTTCTTCTTAAGCCATCTGAACCAAACTCAGAGCTAGTGGACAACCTAACAATACAAAACATTAAATATGAGAAAGGATTTTGACAACTGTCAAGAGCCTACCCGCTCCGTCTTAGAATTGACCACTCCCATCTTGGTCTAAACTGCAGCTTATAGATCCTTTTTAAATGATTCCTATAATACTTTTTTGCACATATTTGTTAATGTCCATCTCTCTCCTTTCAGACCATAATCTACCTAACGGGTGAGTTTGTACCTCCAGTCCTTCATGTGGTAACTACAAACACAGGAACTCAGTAGTCATTTGATGAATTAATTTTTTTTTTTTTTTGCCTTCTATCTACCAGGCCAGGTAGGACAGACGACCTCTTCCTAATACCTGAAACCTGTGTTTCAGTCATCATGAACTTGAACTGGCATGAACCTAGAAGCTCTTCTTTCAAGGTGGTCATAAAATGAGCCCAGGTCTGGAAGACAGCCAATGCTTGGTTTGGGTTTGATTCTTGGCTCTATCACTCACTTAAGGTTACTTGATTTTTCCACTCTTCAGCTTATTTGTAAGATGGGAATTCTAGAAACCTCAGAGAACTATTGCCAGGTGGAGTATTATTTTCAGCACAAGAACTATTACAGTTCTGTAAAAATATACCCTAGACTGTGTCAATTGTCTGCTTAGATCTCTCCAGTGATTTATCAATTCATTCATAGTAAAAGTCAAATTCCTCCCATTGGCCTGCAAGGCCCTACAGGATCTGGCTCACTGTACTGCTCTCCTCTGCCCAGACACACTGGCCTCCTTGCTGTTCATTGGACACTCCAAGCATCCTTTCCATTGGCCATTCCCTCTGCATGGAGTCCTATTCTATTCATGTGGCCAGCCTCTTCAACTGCTGCAAGTTGAAGATGCTTGTTCTCAGTAAAGCCTACTGCCACAAACACTAATACCGATAGCTGATTTTAAATTGTAACTTGAACCCCACACATAAAATCTTGGTCCACTGTACTCTGATCTATTATTTTTCTAAAGTACTTTTCCCCTTCTAACATATTCTCTAGCTCCCTATATATATGTATATTGCCTGGAAATCCCCAGTGCCACTCTCACCCCCCAATATAGCTTCACAACAGCCAGGATTTTTGTGTGTTTTGTATGCTGATGTATCTCAAGTGTCTAAAACAGTACCTGGCACACAATATGGGCACTCAATAAATGAATAACAGTCCAGTGAAGATAGTTTAGTGCCTGGCACAAAGAAAGTCTTAATAATTGTAGCCATCACCACCACCGTGGTCATTGTCAACATCTTCATCATCATTGGGACACTAGTGGCCCTCTAATAGGGCCCTGAGGAGAATAAAAGAGTTAAGGAATGTAATACATCTAGCACAGGGCTGGTGTATATTAAGTGCTTGGTAAATGTTATTTCCTTTCCTCTTCTCTTTTGTGGCTTTTTTATATTGCTCGTTGTTTATGGAGGACCCTTAGGACATAGCTGTGAAGCAAAACAAACTACCCAGTCTACATGTAAGTGTCACATAGGGCCATTTACAGAACACTTTGGAACTGCTGATTAATTATTACTACTACCATTAGCTGAGTATCAAAATTGAATTTATGTGACTTTGCATTCTCTTGATCTCGATTTTCATTATTAAGCACACTTTCTGCTGCTTTTTCTACAACTCATGAGGAAGTAAAAGGAGGAGGAAGAGGAGGAGGAGAAGAAATAAAAATGTATATTTGCTTTTATAATGCCTGGGTTTACATATATACCAGGGGGAAATATATCTGTAGGAAAAGAACATTATATTACCAGTTTAAAGTTAAGCATTCTCTAGAAAATTCTATAAGCATAAAAATGATATTGAGGGTTACAAAGGTAGATATTTCCATGCTAGTGGCTAGAAATACCAGGCTATAAATGTTTTCACGTCAGCAGAAATATTCACTTTTTAAAAAACCTTTTCTTTTCTCTTTCCTATGTCAATGTAAAGGGAATTATTTTGAATGTTAAGCATGTGCCAGGTGCACAAATTCTGTCTGTCGATAGTTAACGTAAAACACGATAATGACACTTCATTTTTCCTGCCTCTTGGAAATGCAGAGAATGCACAGAATACAGAGACCTTGGGTAGGACCAAGCCTCAGGACAAGTTACTTCTGGCTGTCAAATTCAGTGTGCACCTTGGGCTGGAAATGCACCCCCACTGCCCTTCTTTCCTTAGTGCTCCAGGCAATAGTATGGCTCTTTCATCTTTATACTTTTACATAGTTTTAAAAAAATTATTTGTTTTTTGAATCAAGCAGTTCTTGAATGCTGCATGGAACAGCTCCAGTCGTTATTGACAGAATTGCCTTTACTGTCAACCTGGTGTGCCATTCTGTTTTTCTGTAAAATGATTTTACAAGGAGACATGCTTATCATAAGAAAGTCAAATGACTCTTTTATAAATTCTATACATGTTTGGAAATCATGCCCAGATGCCAACTCTCTTATTGTGCCAATAAATATATTTTCTGCATAAAATGTGAATCATCTTGACTTCCCACCTGCCACCCCCTCCTCCAGTTTAGGGGATGGTCAGGATTGGTGTAGCCATTGTGATAGAGTGTGATTTGTCAGGAGTGATTTCCTGGGACAAAGCTAGGATGGGATTCATACCCAAGTTTAAGTACAATCAAGGTTCAAATAGTAAACAAATGCAAACATTAGTCCTATAGATCAGAGGTAAGGCTGAAGTTAGGAGCCTAAAGCCAGGAGTGGGACTTATACACGAACAACAGTGAACCAAAGAAAAAGGGTGTAGTCTGAAGGGGTAATTATCTCAAAAACTAGAGAATATAAAAGCCAGTGAGTGGGTCATTCGATCTAGAAAGGCCAGAAGCAGGGCAGAGGTGAAAGTTGGGCAGTGTTTAAGACTGAGAATGAACAGACTTTAGGTTGTTTGTTTTTTTAAAGAAACATTATCATCATACAAAATGGATTAAAGACAAGCAGAAGACCTGAAACTGTTACTCTTCAGAGAAAACATAAGGGGAAAACTTCAAGACATTGCATTTGCATTTATAAACAATAAAAGCAAAAATAGTCAAGTGGGATTATCTCAGATTAAAAGTTTCTGAACAGCACAGGAAACAATTAACAGAGTGAAAAGGCAACCTATGGAATGGGAGAAAATATCTGCAAACCATATATCTGATAAAGGGTTATGATCTAAAATTTACAAGTAACTACTTCCATTCAAAAGCATAAAAATAACCCCGTTTTAAAAATGAGCAAAAGACTTGAATAGATATTTTTCCAAAGAAGACATACAAGTGGCCAATAGGTATGTGAAAAGATGCTCAACATCACTAATCATCAGGAAAATGCAAATTCATACCGCAAGGAGATATCACTTCACACCTATCAGGATGGCTATTATCAAAAAAACAAAACAAAACAAAACAAAACAGAAACTAAAGATAAAAAGTGTTGATGAGGATGTGGAGAACAGGTAACCCTTGTACGTTGTTGTTGGTGGGAATGTGAAATGGTGCAGCCACTATGGAAAACAGTATGGAACTCCCTAAAAAAATTAAAATAAAAGTACCATATGATTCAGCAATCCCATTTCTGAGTATTTATCTAAAATAATCGAAATCAGAATCTTGAAGAAATAGTTGCACCCTCATGTTCATTGCAGTGTTGTTCACAATAGCCCATATGTAGAAACAACTTAAATGTCCATCAACAAATGAATGGATAAAGAAAATGTGGTATATACATACAATGAAATACTATTCAGCCCTAAAAAAGAAGGAAATTCTGTCTATGCAAAAACATGGAGGTACCTTGAGGACATTAAGGTGAGTGAAATAAGCCAATCACAAAAGGACAAATACTGCATGATTCCACTTACATGTGATACCTAAAATAGTCAAACATATAGAAACATATAGATAATAGAATGGTGGTTGCCAGAGCTGAGGGTAGGGGGAAAGAGGAATTGCTGTTCAATGAGTATAAAGTTTCAGCTTTGCAAGATAATTAAGTTCTAGGGATCTGCTGTATAATATACTATACTGTATTGTACATTTAAAAATTTGTTTAGAGGGTAGATCTCATGTTAAGTGTTCTTATCACTACAAAAAAAATGATTTTTTTATTAAACCATCATGGTCTTAATAGTAAATCTGGAAAATATTTTAAGCACAGCAAAGAAAATAAAAATCATCCACAAATCTGTCAATAATTCCAATCACTGGAGAAAGCCACACATACCAACTGAAAAATTATATACCTCTAGAGAGCAGCATTATCATGATTATCATCATGATTTATTGAACACCTACTATGTGCTGGACACTGATTTCATGGCTTTACATGTAATTACTTCATTGCATTCTCAAAAACTCCTGTGAGGTAGAAACTATTATTAACTTCCATTTTGCTCACAAGAAAACTCAGGCACTGAATTTAGCTCATTATGACACTAGCCAGTAACAGTTGGTGGAGTCTGGAATCAAACCTAGGTTGGCTGGCTCTAGTGCACCCATGCCACATAATTTAATTCTAGAATAAATGATACATTCACATAAATCAAAAGAATGTAGAAGGTGTGTAATAAAAGGTCTTGCTCCCACCTCCATCCCCATCTGTTTCATGCCCCCCCGTCATAAGTAACCACTTTTATTAGTTTTGGGGGTACCCTTCAAGAGTTTCTCATGCAAATACAACCAGACACAAATATACTCTGTATTTTGTTTGCTTATTTTTCTGCCTACCTTTTTTTTTTTTTTAGTAGTTTTAGGTTCATAACACAATTGAGTGGAGAATACAGAGTTCTAACATAACCCCTGCCCACCCATGTGCACAGCCTCCTCCATCATCAATATCCCCCATCACAGTGGTACAGTTGTTGCAAAAGATGAATCAACATTGACACATCATTATTAACCAAAGTCCATAGTTTATATTAGGGTTCACTTTTAGTGTTGAACATTCTGTAGGTTTGAACAAATCTATAATGACATGTATCCATGATTCTAGTACCCTACAAAATTTCACTGCCCTAGAAATCTCCTGTGCACTGCTTATTTATTCCTCTCTTCCCCTAACCCCTGGTAACCACTGATATTTTTACCTTCTCCATAGTTTCCCTTTTTCTAGAATTTAATATAGTTGAGATCATATGGTGTGCAGCCTTTTCATATCAGTTTCTTTCACTTAGTAATATGCATTTAAGGTTTCTCCATGTCTATTCATGGCTTGAGAGCTCATTTATTTTGAGTGCTGAATAATATTCCATTGTCTGGGTGTACCACAAGTTTATTTATAGATTCACCTATGGAAAGACATCTTGGTTGCTTTCAAATTTTGGCAATTATGATAAGCTGCTATAAACATCTGTGTGCAGGTTTTTGGTGTGAACATTAGTTTTCAGCTCATTTGGGTAAATGCCAAAGAGGGAAATTGCTGGATCATATGGTAAGAGCGTGTTTAGTTTTGAAAGAAATTGCCAAGTTATCTTCCAAAGTAGCTGTCCCATTTTACGTTCCCACCAGCAATGAATGAGGATTGTTATTGCTCCATATCCTTGCCAGCATTTGGTGTTGACAGTGTTTTGGATTTTGGCCATTCTAATAGGTGTGTAGTGGTATCTCATTATTTATTTATTTGTTTGTTTGTTTGTTTGTTTATTTATTTATGTTTTTACTAGTCAGATGCTGAGGGAGAACAGCAAAGAGAAAAAACTCCTATAGGAAATACATTCACAGCATATCTCATTTTTAAAATATGATGTTTGATGTTTACTACAAAATCTTACTTCTAATTCCTTGTGGAAATCTACTTCTTGTACTTTTAGCATCTTAATTTTTATACAATTCTGTTAATTATTGTTTTAATTTGCGATTCCCTGATGACATATGACATTAAAAATCTTTTCATATGCTTACTTGCCCTCTGTATATATATGTTGATGATGTGTTTGTGCAGATCGTTTGCTCATTTTTAAATTGAATTCCTCATTTTCTTATTGTTGAATTGTTTTTAGTTCTTTTGTATTTTGGATAACGGTCCTTTTTCAGATATGTCTTTTGCAAAGATTTTCTCCCAGTCTGTGGCTGGTGTTCTTATTCTTGTGAATATTCTTTACTTTTTTATCTTTTAAAATATAAGTGGTGGCACTTGGTACACATTTTTCTGGATCTTACTTTTTCACTTAATATGAAATGTTGGACATCTTTTCATTTGAGTGTGTAGAGAGTTTATCATTCTTTTTTCAGTTGCATACTATTCCATTGTGTGGCCATATCTTGATTTATTAACCAATCCCTTACTGAGAGACAGTGGGCTGTTTCTGATCTGGCTAAGACAGACAAGGCTGCAGTGAGTAAGCTCGTGTGCACATTGTTTGGTATGAGTGCAAGTGTGTCTGTGGCAGAGGGTCCATGTTTCACCAGCATGGTGTGCTGTGGCACCTTGGGAAGTGGCTCATTATTTATGTGTACTTAATATTATGCAGGTATTCATAACTGAGGTTTGCTCTCTGTGGTCATAGAAGTCTCTGCTCTTCATCGACTGCCTGTGGACTCCAAAAGAAGAACCTCAGATGCTTCTCTGAAGACACATTGACTTTCTGGTTCCTTTTCACCTCTGGGCTTTCACACAGGCCAGACTTCTTGTCTCTCACTCTTTCCCTGGCTAACTCAGCTCTCCTCAGCCTAAATGCCACCTTCTCAGAGATTTCCCTGTCTCCCCTAAGCACTATTGCTTCCCTCTGTTACTCATTCCCAAAGCTCCCTGGACCTTGTCCTTGTAGGACCTAGATTAACCCCAATTCACGTCTATTTATATGAGGATCTGTCTGCCGTTGCCCCATGATGGCAGTGACCAGGTCTGTCTTATTCCACCGTATCCCTGGTATCCAGCCCACTGGCTTAAAAGGGGTGAGCAACTGATAAATATTTATAGAACGAATGAACTTCAGATCATTAGGCAACTGTCTCCTTGTTCTTCAGATAAATTCCAGCTTTCATAAAAACGTTTTAAAATTTTAAAGTCTTGCTAGCATTGTCAGGTTTGGGAAAAAGCAACCTGATTAGCTCTGGATTAGGGGATGTGATACCTTCAAACAGACAAGCTAAACATCAGCAACTGGAGTTGAGAGAGCATTAGTGTATATGTTGTCCATGGACCCTTAGATTGGCCACAACTGAAATAGTACCCGGACACTAGCCAGCCTTAGTTTCCAAACATCCCTTGCATACCAGTCCCTTGTCCAAGTCATGGCTCAATTCTAAAGATTGGGATCACCACTTCATATTCTGGGGTTATGACTGCTAATCTCTCGTAACTTCTGAAGGGATGAGTTAAGGGAGGTGAATACACATTTTATGGTATTATGGGCTGGTGGTAACAAAGATTAGGAGGAAAAAGAAAGCAATTTTGCCTCCAAATAACTATATAACTCCAGGATAAGGAGAGGAGTCCCATATTCAATTCTTGGGCAAATCCTAACCTTCTAATAAACAGCAGAATGCAAAGTTGTAACTGTCATGACAAGCAACCTTTGATGAGCTATGTATGACGCACAAAGGAATTCCAAGAACAAAAATGATGACACTTTTTTAAAAGTTCATATTTCATATTGGGAAAAAAGATCACAAAAGTTGTTGACAAATCTCCTGTGCATATTTTCTGTATAAACTTATTTATTCTGATTCTGGACCAATGACATTTTCTTTTTCCTAAAACCTTTGTCTCGTATAAAGAAAACTGACTCATTAACTACGCCAGAAGA
The DNA here is from genome assembly GCF_949752795.1 of Hyperoodon ampullatus. NCBI lineage: Eukaryota > Metazoa > Chordata > Mammalia > Artiodactyla > Ziphiidae > Hyperoodon > Hyperoodon ampullatus. The sequence continues at coordinate 157,546,943 of NC_136915.1, forward strand.
GGTTAATGGTTTGGTTTAATGACTTCTCCAGGGACATGAGGAGAAGCTCAGATAAGTAAAGAGATGGTTTTCTATAAGAGACTGTGTTCTGCATATGTTAACACATTACCTCTCCCCCACAGAGGCCCTGTATGACAGAAGAGGGAAAATAAAAGACTTGTTATGTTCTGCCTTCTAATCAGCATCTGTAGTTCAAAGATTAAAAAAGTGACATTATTAGAGCTCCATGGGATCACGGAACTTCAAATGAAACAAGATTTGATAAACAGTGTACTTCTTCCCCAGAAGATCATTTCAAAATGTATGAGGCTTCCTTAGCTTCGTACATGTATTCCTTCCCCATCGCAAGTCTATCGAGGACATATTACCTGACATTAAATGAAGTTTTGATGACCTATTTGTGTGTACAGCTGAAGCTATTGAGTGCCCTCTATGTGTTGGGCACAGGCAGAGTCAGGGCACGGATGTGACTGAGAGCAAAGATCCTGGGGGCAGGGGGCAGGTGTGTGTCTCCTCCTGACTGGGGGAACTCGGGTCACTTATATAACCTGTCCGAGATTTAGTGTATCCCTTTGCAAAATTGGATTGTTTGCATGGATTAAGTGAAACAAGGGCTGTAAAGTATTTACCACCATACCTGGTAAGGTATGGTGGTAAATACTTTAGCATACAACAAACAGCAATTATTACTGTTACTATTACAGGCCACTGAAGAGAAGACAAGGTCCCTGCCCTCGACAATCCTAAAATCCAGTAGCAAGACAAGGCATGGGCAAGTACTAGGATAAGTAGAAGTGCAAGGCACTGTGTGATTCCTGCTGAGGATTATTTGAATGAGGTAGCAGCATACCTTGCCATGAAATCTGAAAATTTTATGGAGTAGCAGATGGAACAGGACCATACTTTCGTATACTATTGTTATTTTATTTCATCTCTTAGAATTACTAAAAATTTTGCCTCATAGGAAACTTGGGGGAGGGTTTACCTAACCCCCTTCTTTTTTTGATGTGTTGCTGGCATCTTTTTTCCTAGTTAATTTCAGTCTACTGTGGTGTGGTTTGAGCCTACTAAGTAAAATGCAGTCTGTTAGATGTATTGGGCATTATAAGAATAAGTAAAATATATTCAGAGAGGTGTGAGAAGATAGTATATTCATAAAGCAAGACTAGGATGTTCTGCCAGCTTCAGTCCTCAGAGAAACAGAAGCCAAGAAAAAGTAAGAAGTATAACGATGTATTGGGGGTAATGCCTATGAAAGATAAACAGGGGAGGGAACAGGAGTAGGCAGAGAGAACCTTCGGTCTGTGATGTAGGTCTAACAGCTTTGAAAGGAGAGGGGGAAGGAAAAAGGATTGGAAAGGAAGGGCTTCCTTTCCAGACTGCAGTGCAGTCTGAGAAGGTCTCAGCCAGCCCACTGGGGTGAATGACCACCCAGGCTCTAGTCCCCACTGTGCTCAGTCGTTGCCTGGGAGCTTCCCAGGAAGTGGGGCTTGGGTTGAATGCTACAGTGGAGCCCAACAGTACTGCATGTGGAGGCGCTCAGTCAACTGCACTCCTTCCAGCAGGTTCTCCTTGAAGGGAGATCTGAGCAGGGCACCTCCATAGTTGCCACAGATGGTCTACAAAATGGAACAATCAAAGAAGAAGAAAGAGCCTTCAGATATTAAATGTGATTAATGACATTAGGTATTCAACTGAAGGATTGAAAATTAAAGCTGAGAAAATATCTCAAATGTAGAATAAGTCAAAGAGATATAAAATATAAAATATATGAAGATTTAAAATGAGACATTAGAAGAGCAATCCAAGAAAGCCATTGTCCTGTTAATAAGAGCTTCGGAAAAAGGGAGGTGAGATAAGGAAGAAAATTATATTACAAAGACGAGAAATTCCTAGAACTGAAAACTGAGCATGTTCACAATTAATTAAAAAAGACCTACACCTGGATACATCCTTGTAAAATCACCGAACACTAAAAAAGAGAAGATCCCCAGAGCTTTCAGAAAGAAACAAGAGTTCATGTGCAATGGAATGAGAATCAGACTGTCACTGGTCTTCTAAAGAGCAGCTGGATGCTAGAAAACAAAAGTTGCAGTGCTTTAAAGATGTTAAAGAAAATTATTTTCATCCTAAAATTCTCTATCGGCCAACGAAGGGAGAAGATTAAAGCATGAAAACACTCAGAAAATGTAATTTGTAAGCAACTTGTCTTAGTTACTGGAGGACGTACTCCAACATAATTAGAATAAAAAAGAAAAGGGAAGATATATGATTCAAGAAACAGTCAGTCCAACCAAGTAAAACAAGATGGGAATTTCAGGATATCTGCAGCAGATCTAGAGAGCTCTAGTCCTGATTGGAGGAAGAGATGAGACAGGACCAGGAGGGAAGAGGCAATGGAATAAAACATGTGATCAAGATAATTGAGGATATAATAAAAGGCCGAAATGCCCCCTCCTATCAAATAAGAGGGGGGCAAAAAGGACTCTGGGAAAAACAAAAACTCTGTAAGAAAAGTGTGGTGAAATAAGAAGTAAACCAAAATGTGGTGTCGATTTAGGCAAATGACGTAGCGGAAAAAGGAAAATCGATTTGGCTTTGACGCTAGGGACAACCTCTTGAAAGCAGCTCAACCCTGGAACTACAGAACCTATAGAAAATGAAAAGTAATCCTAATATACTACTTGGCCAAGCAGTAAACAATATTTACATTGCTATACTAATGTAAACACTATTTTTTCATTTTCAAATTTCAGAGTCAATCCATGGACACAACAGGAATATTGGTGAAATTTTAAGACAACATGTAATTGTCAAAAAACATTTGACCATGAAAAATAATATATACAAGAGGGAATATACAAGAGGGAAGAGATATGGGAACATATGTATATGTATAACTGATTCACTTTGTTATAAAGCAGAAACTAACACACCATTGTACAGCAATTATAGTCCAATAAAGATGTAAAAAAAAAATGCCTTCCCATGAAAAAAAATTAATTAAAAAAAAGAAATTTTAGATCAAACTTTTATTCAGAAATATGATACAATAAAGTTCAGAAGACACTAAATATATATATATATATATATATATAGCTGGTGGAAGGTGGACTGCGGGGTCCAGGGAGGTATGCAGAGGAAGGGTAAGGTCATTTTCCAAATTGGAATGACCCCATAGAAGGTTGATGGAAACAAATATGTAATCATATTATTTAATGTTACAAAAGTAACTAATAGGAGAATTAAAAATAATACAGGGCTAAATATTGGGAAGATGATGGGAAAGAAGTTAATGCGAGATAAATTTTCATTTCTCATGAGTTGATGACTATAAATGATAATCAGGGTATATATTTATAATTATAGTAACAATACTTGTGGAAATTACTAGCCAAAGAACTAAGTACAGAAACAATTAAAAGAGATGAGACTATATCCAGAGCTGGCTGGGAAACTACCAGTGTTTGTGAGTTTTTCTGTATTATTTGATTTTTACCAAGTACAAGTATTGTTTTGATAAGAAAACTAAAATTAAAAACAAAAGAAAAGGCTTAAACTTGTATTGTTTAAGGCGATAGGGGTTGCCATAGCGATTTAATAACATGTAGTTCCTAGAAGAGTAGATTTTAAATTTTTTAGGTTCTTTGTCCCTTCAGTGAGGCAGAAGGTTGCCTGACTCACGTTCAGTTCTTCCCCTGCTGCACCCTCCTCCCCCGTCTCCCTCTCCTCAATCTCTGTCTGTCTCCCTCTCTCTCTCTCTCTCACAAACACACACTTTATGCCAGAATGGATAAGAAAATTGTCAAGTTTCTTAAGGAGACACAAATATAGCAGTCAGTTTTTTTGACATTCCAACTTAATTTAAATTGGACACTAAATCTCAGCACATGTACATCTTCTCACCTCCTTCAAGTTGTTATTGTCTCAATTGCATTTTTATACATTTTGTATTTATTAAACTAGATTTATATATATATTTTGCATGTTTTAAAAAATCATATAGTAATAAATGGGAAGCCACAAACAAAAAGAATGTTATTATTCTACATACCATTGTACAGTATAAAGTTATACATATTAGGCAGTATATTATGCTGATTCTCATATTTAGCTAGGTAACTACCTTTACCACTGTTGCTTATTTCCATGTGTGTGTTTTTTCATATCATTGTACTAAATATACTATTTATTTTTCTTTTTATTACCCTTGGTTTATTACTTTATTTTTAAAATTCAATGTATTTAAACTAAAAAAAAGTTCACCCATTTCTCCAATCCCCCCAACCCCCCCCCCCCAATCTGTTGTCTGTATTTATGACCTTGGTTATCGACCTATGTATCTATCTGTCTGTCTGTCTGTCTATCGATCTATCTATCTATCTATCTAGCAATCTAGCAATCTATCTCTTAGATTCCACATATGAGAGAGATCATATGGTATTTGTCTTTCTCTGTCTGATGTATTTCACTTAGCATAATGCCCTTGAGGTCATCCATGTTGTCACAAATGGCAAGATTTCATTCACTTTTGTGGCTGAATAATATTCCATTGTATATATATACCACATCTTCTTTATCCATTCATCCATTGATGGATACTTACATTGTTTCCATATCTTGGCTATTGTAAATAATGCTGCAATGAACATGGTGGTGAGTATAGCTTTTCAAGTTAGTGTTTTCTTTTTCTTTGGATAAATACCCCGAAGTGGAATTGCTGGATCATATGGTGGTTCTATTTTCAATTTTTTGAGGAACCTCCATACTGTTTTCCATAGTGCCTGCACCAATTTAAATTCCCACCAACAGGGCACAAGGGTCCCATTTTCTCCACATCCTTGTCCACACTTGTTATTTCTCTTCTTTTTGATAATAGCCATTTGAACAGGTGTGAGGTGATATCTCATTGTGGTTTTGATTTGCATTTCCCTGATGATTAATGGTGTAGAGCATCTTTTCATGTACCTGTTGGCCATCTGTATGTCTTCTTTGGAAAAATATCTGTTGAGATCTTCTGTCTATTTTTTAATTAGATTTTTTTGCTATTGAGTTGTATGTGTTCTTTATATATTTCAAATATTACCCACTTATCAGATATATGATTGGGAAATATTTTCTCCCATTCAGTAGGTTGCCTTTTCATTTTATTGATGGTTTCCATTGTTGTGCAGAAGCTTTGTAGTATAATGTACTCTCATTCATTTTTGCTTTTGCTGCTTTTGCTGTCGAATTAAAAAAATCATCACTAAGACCTATGTCAAGGAGTTTACTGCCTATATTTTCTTCAAGGAGTTTTATGGTTTCAGGTCTTATGTTCAAGTCTTTCATCTTTTTTGAATTATTTTTTGTATTTAGTGTAAAATAGTGGCCCAGTTTCATACTTTTGTATGTGGTATCCAATTTTCTCAACAACATTTATTGAAGAAGCTGTTCTTTCCCCATTGTATATTCTTGCCTACTTCATCATAAATTAATTGGCCATATATGTATGGGTTTATTTCTGAGCTCTCTATTCTGTTCCATTGATCTATGTGTCTGTTTTTATGCCAATACCATACTGTGTTGATTACTATAGCTTTGTAATATAGTTTGAAATCAGGGCATGTCATGCCTCTATGTCTGTTTTTCTTTCGCAAGATTGTTTTGGCTATTTGGAGTCTTTTATGGTTTCACACAAATTTTGGGATTGTTTGTTTTATTTCTGTGAAAAATGCCATTGAAATTTTGATAGGGATTGCATGAATCTGTATATTGCTTTGGGTTGTATGGACATTTTAACAATATTAATTCTTCCAATCCATGAGCATGCAATATCTTTTTATTTATTTGTGTCTTCTTCAATTTCACTACTGTCTTGTAGTTTTTAATAGACAGATCTTTCACCTCCTTGTTAACCAAACCATTTATTTCTAGGTATTTTATTCTTTTTGATGCAATGGTAAATGGAGTTATTTTCTTAATTTCTCTTTCTGATAGTTCATTATTTGTACATAGAAATGCAACAGATTTTTGCATATTGATTTTGTATCCTGCAACTTTACTGAATTCATTTATCCTCAAGAGTGTTTTGATGTAATCTTTAGGGTTTTCTATATATAATATTATGTTATCTGCAAATAGTGACAGTTTTACTTCTTCCTTTCCAATTTTGATGCCTTTTATTTCTTTTTCTTGCCTAATTGCTGTGGATAGAATTTCCAATACTCTGTTGAGTGAAAGTGGAGAGACTGGACAGAACATCTTTGTCTTGTTCCTGATCTTAGAGGAAAAGTTTTCAGCTTTTCACCATTGAGAATGACATTAGCTGTGGTCTTGTCATATATGGCCTTTATTATGTTGAGCTATGTTCCTTCTATATCTGCTTTGTTGAGAGTTTTTATCATAAACAGATGTTGAATTTGTCAAATGCTTTTTCTGCATCTATTGAGATGATCATATGATTTTCATCCTTCATTTTGTTACTGTGGTGTATCACATTGACTGATTTGTGGATGTTGAACCATCTTTGCATCCCTGGAATAAATCCCACTTGATCATGATGTGTGATCCTGTTAATATATTGTTGAATTCAGTTTGCTAATATTTCACTGAGGATTTTGCATCTATGTTCCTCAGGGATACTAGCTTGTAATTTTATTTGCTTGTGGCATCCTAGTGTGGCTTTGGTATTAGGGTAATACTGGGCTTATAAAATGAGTTTGCAAGAGTTCCCTCCTCTTTTATTTTTTAGAAGAATTTGAGAAGGATTGGTATTATATATTCTTTGAAGAGTCGGTAGAATTTACTAGTAAAGCGGTCTGGTCCTGGAGTTTTGTTTGTTGGGAAGTTTTTGATTTCTGATTCAATCTCCTTACTAGTAGCTGATCTATTCAGATTGCTGAACAGAAAATGGTAGTCACCATTTTTAATTGCCTGTCATAATTAAATTATTATTTCATGTCTGAAATAAAAATGTGCAGACATTGTGAGCATTAAGTTTGTAGTGACATAACAATTAGAAGAGCATTCTAATTGAAGATGCCACTGATCTGGACAAAATTCAGGTCTCAAGCTTATTCCTTTCCCTAATCCTCAACTCAGGGTTTTCAGGACTCAGGAAAAAAATATAAAGTTTTTATCTCACTTTTGGTTCAACAGTCAACTTGGTTAGGGAAATGGCTGCCATTGTTATCATCATCATAGCACATAAAGACAATTTTCCTGTTATTCAGAAGAAGTTCACCTTGCTCCAGCTTCCTTCTACAGCATAAATGGTTGGATCCCAGAAAATCTAGAGTATAAGATTCCCTCTGGGACATTTGGGCTACTTGAAGCTTGACAAGCACAATGACAGAAATCTTTTCCATATATCTTGACTTTATAGAAGTTTGTAGAAGCCAGAAAGAAAATCCTTTGCCACACTCTGTACCAAGATTTAATCTATTAAAAGGATACTGGTCATTTTATTTTAGTCTACTGTTAAGAAATGTGTCTAAGTGCCATGCATTATGTTAGGCAATTTGCATGTATTATCTCTTTTAATTTTCACAATAATTCTAGGAGGCAAGGGCTATTACTAGATCTGTTTTTCAAACATGATACTGAGACTTAGAGAAGTCAAATAGGTATTAAGCAATAAAACCAGGATTTAAAAGCTATCTGCCTGGTTCCAAATCCTGGACTAAAAACAACTGTCCAGTCTACTGTCAGCCTTATTGTTTATCATCATTCTTCTCCTGCTCTGTATTATTTAATATAAAAGATCTCTACCTCAGCAGATACTTTATCAAATGTACTGTTCTTCTCTGTTTATATTGCCTTGTTTAATTCCTATAGGTTCATCTTTTCAAAAAAAATTTAGTAGAAATGACCAAAATAACATCACAGACATAGTTGGTACCATTGTTTTGTGTATTGAGACTATATCTCTTCTGTTTCTTTCTAGAACATTACTGATCATTAATTTTACATCATAAACCTCAACCAGAATTTGCCTTCATCTACAGCTAAAGCATTCCTTTGGAAGGGAAGAACTAATTCCAAACAATTATAGCTGTTAAGTAATTTAAAGCATTTTACTCCCACATGAAGTACCTTAAATTTGTCTGCATTGGATAAAATTCTCAGCATATGTTTAAAAAATGAGATGGAAGATTACATCACATTAAAAATACTGGTATTTTAATTTTTTAAATAATTCCACGAGAAACAAAATGGCAAATTATAAACACATGTTGTTTTTATAGCACTTTCATATTCATTTATAATGTATGAATATCTTAAAAGTAAAATTTTATTTAATCTGCATTTTAACATATAGCAAAAGTAATATATATAATATCCAATGGATATATGCAGAAACCAAGGCATTCTATTAAGAGATTCAATATTCAATGACAGGAGAAAAAGAGTAGTAGGGTGAATTTTGTGTGAGCGAACTTGACTAGGCTGAGGTCTGCTACTTAATAAGGAGAGAAAGGCAATTAACATATGTCATTTGAGTGTCGACAATTTTCATCTGTGGTCCAGCTCAATCTTTTACAGAAAGCAACAAAACCCAGATTTATATGAATAAAAATATAAAGACTAAAGCCATGAAAATAAGACAGAAAATAATCAAGTTAGGGTGTTTGAAGTGTTAAGTTCTAGTGTTGTGAGTCAAATTTACATAGAAATAATTTCCATACGATAAAATATACACATTTTAAGTGAGTTTTGACAAATGCATGTGGTGTGATGAATTTTGACAAATGCATTTAACTACCCTTACAATCAGTGCATTTCTATTATTACAAAAGTTCCCTTGTACTCCTTTCCACTCAATCTTCTCCCACCACTCCCAGCCCCCAGGGAAACAATGGTCTGTTTTCTAACATTATTCGTTAGATTTGGGAGTTTTTTTCTTCACATATCATACCCAGTAGTTTGATCATGATGTGTCTAAGTGTGGTTTTCTTTATAGTCTGCCTGCTTGGAATTTATTGTGCTTCTGGGATCTGTAAGTCAATGTTAATCATAAAATCTGGGAAAATTCATGCCATTACTTCTACAAATTATTTTTTATGCATCTCTCTCACTTTCTTCACCTTCTTTGATTTCAATTACACATATGTCAGACTGTTTTAAATTATCCTATACACCCGAGACTAGTGTTCTTTAATATTTTCACTTAATATTCTTAATATTAGATAACTTCTGTTAATATGTCTTCAAGTTCACTGATTATTTCTTCTGCCATCTCCACTCAGTTATGAATCATTTCCAGTGAGCTTTTTATTTCAGGGTATTGTACATTTTAGTTCTAGAATTTTTATCTTTCTTAATAGTTTTTACTTTTCTGTTAAGATTCCCTAACTGAGCACTCATTAAGACCATAGTTTATTTTAAATCTTTGAAAATACTTATGATTGCTGCTTTAGGTCTTTGTCTGCAAATCAAATATTTGGACTATCTTTTAATCAATTTTTATTGATTACTTTTTCCCTCAACTATGATTTACATTTTCCTATTTCTTTGCATTTTTAGTAATTTTTGATTGTATAATAGACATTGTGGGCAATATTGTAGATTCTTGGAATTCTGTAATATTCCTCTGAAGAGCATGATTTTTGTTCCATAAGGCAGCTCAATTATTAGCTGAACACCTTGAATCTATATGGACTTGTTTTACGCTTTGTTATGGCAGATATGTGGAAAGTGCTAGGCGTTTTCTAAAACTCTCTAAGCTGGGTAGAGTCAACTTCCAAACTCTGATGCCCCTACAGATCTGTTTAAGTCTTATTTTTAGGTTTTGTTAGGGTGGGTCTATTGTAGGCCTTTCTGTAGCATGGTCCTTACATCTAAAGCATGGCCCTCCTGGTGTCTCAGCTGGATACCCATGGTATTAATGAGGTCTCCACACTCTGGCTGGAGCAGCCCTCTAATATTTCCCAGCACTACTTGATCTCTAATATTCCTTTCTCCTTTCAATCCCATAGCAACCACTCTCTGGTAAACCTAGCGTGGTCTCACCTGGAACATGCACAGCCAGTCCTTAGCCAAGGTCTCACCCAGACTTTTTTTTTTTTTTTTTTTCTTTTTTGCGGTACGCGGGCCTCTCACTGCTGTGGCCTGTCCCATTGCGGAGCACAGGCTCCAGATGCACAGGCTCAGCAGCCATGGCTCACGGGCCTAGCCACTCCACAGCATGTGGGATCTTCCCAGACCGGGGCACGAACCCGTGTCCCCTGCATCGGCAGGTGGACTCTCAACCACTGCGCCACCAGGGAAGCCCTCACCCAGAATTTTGAGTCTTCTTTTGGTGCAGCTCCTTCCTCTCTAGTGCCCTGCTTTGCCCTAAAGTTTCTAACCTGTTCAGTATCTCCAAACTCTGAGTTTGCCCCCAGGCAGAGAGAGATGGCAGCTGTGGGGATCACCTTGTGAGTTTCCTTTTCTCAAGGATCACAATCTGGTACACCTATTGTCCAATGTCTTAAAACAGTTGCCTCACACATTTTACACAGTTTTATAGTTGTTTATGGAAGGAGAGCTCATCCCATACCAGTTAGTCTACCATGGTTGAAGTCTTATCTACAACTTTGAAGAACCACTGAATGAAATCTGAGATCCATTAATAATGACATCTGAGGGTTTATGGTGATATTCGGGTGACTAAGAAAGGAAGGTATAATAACTAAATTTAGAAAAAGAAGTGTGAGTCAAAACATAGACCAGAAGATTATAAGATCTCCTAAAATGTACATTATGTGTTTGTCTTCCAGTATATCTTCCTTGGGACAATCAGCCTCTCCCTACTTCCTGGGTTATAAATGACTTTCAGTTGCAGTGCCTTCCCAACTGCTCCCAGTCACAAATGTGGGCATGTTTGCCCAGGCTGAGCCAATCAAAATGCTCCATGCTAATGACCTCAGTGATTGGTGCAGGAATGAACCCCCAAACGGTGTCAATCAGAATCTTTCCTGAGTTTAACAAATGGATATTGTTAGAGAGATACTCTCTTTCTTTTGGGGTTGCTAACTGGGAAGATATGAACTGGATCTCTTGACAGACACCTTGCCCACTGAAAGGACAGAGTCTGGATAGTTGATGTTTGTCTCTCTCGGGCTACTCAGTAGCCAAATCTTCTTCCAATTTGAGATCTCTATTGTGTGACCCTCAGCAGGAAGCAGGGTCCTGCCACCCACTCTAGTAGCCAAATAGTCTCTTGCCTCTCCCTCTGGAAGCTGTGACTCAGCCAATCAGACTGAATCTCATCAATCCAACTCTCCTACCCATCCTTTAGGTATGAATGTTATGATATAAAGATGCAGAAAGAGTAGTGGCTGTTTGTACCACAGTAGTGGGCTAGAAAACACAATGAGGGTAGTAAGTGTCCAGTTATGGCACATTCAGACAGTTTGCGGCAAGTATCCAGTGGTGGCACCAGCAGCGGCATCATCTTCACTGGATCGTTTCTGAGGCATGAACTTGGTTGTGTTCACAGCTGTCTGAGAAACCTTAGGTGTTGCTTGTTTTCTACTCCTGGCTCTTGAGCCCTCCTAATAATCATGTAGGCTAACCAATAGCCTTCTATAAATTCCTTTTTTAAGTTTGTTAGGCAGAATGTTAGTTGTCTCCTAAAACGTGTGTGTAAGTATCTATGTGTATATATGCATATATGTATACACACACATACAGGTAGTTATCAATAGATATAGACATGGAGAGAGAGAGAGAGAATGGAAGGGAGAGATGGAGGGAGGGAAAGAGAGAAAAAGAAAGACAAGAAGAAAACTTTTACTTTTAAATTTATATTTTTCTGTACTGCTTAAATGTTTTCGAATAATAAGCATGAATTGTTCTTAACATCTTTTAGAAAATCAAGGGCAGGAGTTTACTTTGGCTTCAATTACCCAGACTTCAGTTACTGTATGTCTAAATGCTCTCACTATTTCTTTACCAATGAAATTGTTCTGTAGGTATATGCAGTGCAGAGCCTTGGGAAGTGTAATTCTTCCCTGAACTTCACTTTGAATAAGAAGAGCAATTGCTCTAAGGTCCTTCCCTTCTAAACACTCTGGAGGTAGGAATTTATAGACCTCTATGGTTTGAGGAAGGAAAAAGAAATTCTTCTGCACTTTTTCCCTGGAAAATTTTCTCATTTACCAAAATGCTCTTTCCTCTGTGACAGACAACTGTGTCTGTCTCATACTGGAAACCTCTTCAACTGTGAAAAAAACTGTTTTCTCTGAGCAGTATTTAGCCAAGTTGGTATTTTTTTGTTTGGTTCGTTTGTAATTTTTTCATGCATGTGGCATGTGAGTGACTGACAAACACTCATTAATTTCCTTGCATTCCCTGTTTTTTGGACCTATATTTGCATCGCAGTTATTGGAAAATATGTCTTGATGTGTCTGGGGTAACCAAGGCAAGATGAAAAAGCGATATATAACTTACATGCATTGACAGACTAGTATTTTGTTCTGAATGTGATGACCACCATTATGTTTATTTACAGAGTCCTGGTGAAATGGCAGGAAAATTATGTTTCCTTCATGGCTACACCCTTTGAATCACTGCTGTCATCTCTGTGATGGGATGAAATCCTTCAGGAAAATTATGTTTCCTTCATGGCTACACCCTTTGAATCACTGCTGTCATCTCTGTGATGGGATGAAATCCTTCCAAGTCCATATATTTCTATGTCTATATGGTACTTCTTTATTTTTATTAGTTGTAGATGTACACATTATGTAGTGTGACTTGACAGGACCTGCTTTAGGCCTTGCGGCTCAAAAACATTTCTCCATAGATTGTAAATTGATGCAGCCACTATGGAAAACAGTATGAAGGTTCCTCAAAAAACTAAAAGTAGAGCTGCCATATGACCCAGCAATCCCACTCTCAGGCATATATCCAGACAAAACCATAATGTGAAAAGATATATGCACCCCAATGTTCATAGCAGCATTGTTTACAATAGCCAAAACATGGAAACAACCTAAATGTCCATTGACAGATGAATGGATAAAGAAGGTGTGACAGACTCTAGGTCCATCCACCTCACTACAAATAACTCAATTTAGTTTCCTTTTATGGCTGAGTAATATTCCATTGTATACATATGCCACATCTTCTTTATCCATTCATCTGTCAGTGGACACTTAGGTTGATTCCATGTCCTGAGCTATTGTAAATAGTGAGTAGCATCGACATATATACACTACAAATGTGAGGTAGATAGCTGATGGGAGACGGCTGCACAGCACAGGGAGATCAGCTAGGTGCTTTGCGGCCACCTAGAGGGGTGGGATGGGGAGGGAGGGGGGGAGATGAGGGAGGGAAGGGATGTGGGGATGTATGTGTGCATATGGGTGATTCACCTTTTTGTGCAGCAGAGACCGGCACAACACTGTAAAGCAATCATACTCCAATAAAGATGTTAAAAAAAAAAAAAAAGAGCTCTCATGCATTGAGAAGTAAACAAAAAAAAAACTTGAAAAAAAAACAAAAAAGAGATGTGATACACACACACACACACACACACACACAATGGAATACTACTCGGGCATAAAAAAGAATGAAATAATGCCATTTGGAGCAACATGGATGGACCTAGAGATTATCATACTAAGTGAAGTAAGTCAGAAACACCATATATCACTTATATGTGAAATCTAAAATATGACACAAATGAACGATACAGAGAACAGACTTGTGGTTGACAAGGGGGAGAGGAGGTGGGGGTGGGATGGATTGGGAGTTTGGGATTAGCAGATGCAAACCATTATATATAGAATGGATAAATAACAAGGACCCAGTATAGTTCCCTGTACAGCACAGGGAACAATATTCAATATCCTGTGATAAACCATAATGGAAAAAAATACAAAAAAGGAAATATATGTATAGCTGAATCACTTTGCTGTACAGCAGAAATGAATACATTATAAATCAACTATACTTCAATAAAATAAAATAGTATTTCCCCATAAATTCCACTTGTTGTTTAATTTGGGCTAAGCTGGCTATTTTAAAATACAAATGCCCTGCTGTGCACTAGGTCCCATTCATACTCTTGTAAGAATTATGTAACTAAATGATATGTGCATTATAGTATGTCTGTCCCTGCAGGCCAGTTATTTAGCCTTCTCCGCCTGCTTTGTGTCTTGGGATGTTGACTTTATTGGCTACATCAACCCAGGTCCCTTGCCTTCTGGCTTGGGCAGGTTTGGCCACCTGGCAACACTAGGGGGAAATAAAAGGGTGGGAGGAGAGAGAGGGCAAGGTATTTATTCCCCTAGTTCCTTCCTGGCTGGACCCTGGTTTGACACTGGCTGTCTTTCTTTACCTAAAACCAGAGCCCTCACCTGGTTCTGGTAATTGCTTCCCCCAGTCTTTGCCCTTTTCTGCTGTTACTGTCTTTAGTGTTCTTTCTCATCCTTTGTTGATTCCTTTAATCCTGCCCACAACTTCATAAACTGTCCCTCCATTAAATGTTCTCCAATCATCTCTTTAGAATATGCCACCTGTTTTCTGAGAGGACCCAGAATGATACAGTAATACCGCTATGAATGGCCTCAGGAAATGGACCTCCAAGATTGTACATCGGGATTGTATTGAGCAGTAGGCAGAACAATGGCTTCCCAAAGATGTCCACACCTTAATCCCTGGAATCTTCGAATATGTTATATTATATGGCAAAAGAGAATTACGGTTGCAGATGGAATTAAGGTTGCTAATCAACTGACCTAAAGATAGGGAGGTTATCCTGGATTATCCAAGTCAGCCCAATGTAATCACAAGGGCCCTGAAAAGTGGAAGAGGAAAGCAGAAGAATCAGTGTCAGAGTGATGTGATGTGAGAAAGACAGACCAGCCTTTTCTGACTTAGAACATGGAAGGGGCCCTGAGCCACAGAATGCATGCAGACTCTAGAGATGGAAAAGTCAAGGAAACACGTTCTCCCATGGAGTCTCCAGTAAGAATGCAGCCCTGCTGACACCTTGATTTTAGCCCAGTGAGACCCATATCAGACTTTTGACCTACAGAGCTGTAAGATAATAAATGTGTTGTTTTAAGCCAGTAAGATTGTGGTAATTTGTTATAGCAGCAATAGGAATGATACAGATTGCTAACATATTTGGTGAGAACATAGAACCTTCTTGATGAAGGAAAATAAAATATGTATAATCCATTGTATGTTATTCAAATTATTACAAGTAACGAATGTTGGGATGCAGTGTAGGTGGCGGGCAAGGTGTTGAAAGATCAATTAGCAATGGTCCTTAGTTGCTATGGTGACAATGGTAATTATTAAGATAGTGGTGTGAGCTGGCTGTTTCTGTCAGTTTTAAATAATGTGCACAGATAAAAGTACTAATTAAAAGCTTTTAAGGTCCAGTCAGAGCCAAGTAGGAAACCTCTCTGGCAGCTTGAAAAACGTTGCTTATCCTCTTCAGCACGTTTGATATGAGTGAGGATCAATCCAGAATCTGAGAATTGCAACATCAAAATCTGATTTGCTGAGGACTTGGGGTGTGGGATGGGAATGTTTGACAGACACAGGCAAGACCAAGAACTTTGAGCCTCCCAATTCTCTTAAAACTTTCTTGCATATAATCCCCCCAACCCAGTAGAGGGGCTGGAGAACAGGGGGTTGGTGGTAAATGAAGGAAGCTATGCTTATCAACTTAGTCCTCATGACCAGCCTCAGAAGCAGGACTGTGCAGCTATGTTTTATATTAATCATTTCGTTTTTCGACTTTATTTCCCTGCTACCTTACATAAAAGGCACTGGTAGTGGCTAATATTTTAGGTGTAGGGGAGATTTTGACTGAATTCATATCACCTACAATGAATGGTAGATGGGGGTGCTCTGTGTTGGGGACACATGTTTTTTCACACAGATAAAAGGATGCTAATGTGAAGTGTGTCTCCACCTTTCTGCACCCGGCTTTGTGTCCTGAGACATTGACCTCTATGGACCACATCAACCACGCTTCCTCATCCTCTGGCTTCTAGCTGGGTGTGGCCCACCCGAGGCACTGGCAAGAGACTAGAGGGTAAGCTGAGAGGAAAAGGGCAGGGTATTTATTTTCCTGGCTCCCTCCTTGTGAGGCTACATTTGACTGTGTCTGCCACACCCACTATTTTAGAAACATAGCTGGAGATCCCACCCCATGTTGGGCAGCCCTCCTTTACAGCTTGCTGAGGTCCTTCTCCTAACCCTTAACCCTGCCCCCACTTTTCTAAATAGACCCTTCATTCAACTCTCTTCAAATACTCCCTTTTCCTTGCCAGAACCCTGACTGATACCATCATCATTATCATTGTCATTATCATTATAGTAACTAACATTGCTTAGCTCTTTTTATGTCCCAAGCACCTTACATGAATTAGCTTATTTTATCTTTATCACAACTATATGAGATGCATGACTATTGTTACTCCATTTTAGAGATCAAGAAATTGACATTTACAAATTGGCACATAGCTTTCCCAAACTTACCCAACTAGTAAGTGGCTAAGATGAGATTTAAAATAGAGCTACCATATGATCCAGCAATCCCCTCCTGGGCATATATATGGAGAAAACCATAATTTGAAAAGATACATGCACTCCAATGTTCATTGCAGCACTATTTACAATGGCCAAGACATGGAAACAACCTAAGTGCCCATCGATAGACGAATGGATAAAGAAGATGTGGGGTATATATGCCACATCTGAGTAATGGAATATTACTCAGCCATAAAAAAGAATGAAATAATGCCATCTGCAGCAACATGGATGGACCTGGAGATTATTATACTAAGTGAAGTAAGCCAGACAGAGAAAGACAAATATCATATGATATCACTTATATGTGGAATCTGAAAAAAAAGATAAAAATGAACTTACTTACAAAACAGAAACAGAATAACAGACATAGAAAACAAACTTAGGGTTACCAAAGGGAAAGGGTGGAGGGATAAATTAGGAGTTTGGGATTAACATATACACACTACTATACATAAAACAGATAAACAACAAGGACCTACTGCATAGCACAGGGAACTATTCTCAATATTTTGTAATAACCTATAAGGGAAAAGAATCTGAAAAAGAATAGATATATATGTATAACTGAATCACTTTGCTGTACACCTGAAACTAACACAACATTGTAAATCAACTATACTTCAATAAAAAAAGAGTACAGAGAAAAAAGTAACGGTAGGTTTCAAATATGTATGGAAAGATATTGCGATATACAGCAGGACCTCTTTATGAGTGTGTGTCCACCTCTCATTTTAAGAAGAGCTTTTGCATATGAGGAGATTGTTGATGTAATTTGAAAACCCCAACCACAATTTTTTTTTTTTTTTTTTTTTGCGGTACACGGGCCTCTCACTGTTGTGGCCTCTCCCGTTGCGGAGCACAGGCTCCGGACGCGCAGGCTCAGCGGCCATGGCTCACGGGCCCAGCCGCTCCGCGGCATGTGGGATCTTCCCGGACCGGGGTACAAACCCGTGTCCCCTACATCGGCAGGCGGACTCTCAACCACTGCGCCACCAGGGAAGCCCCCCAACCACAATTTTAAAAATAAATATTTAACAAAGCAAGAGGGAAGAACCTAGTCCGTAGCATTTGAGGGAGCATAGCAAAATAAGTATAGAAGAAGACAGGTTTTGAAGGCAGAGAGACTTGGCTACAGATAACAAATGGTGGCCTGAGCCAAAACACTTAATCCCTCTGATCACAGGTTTCCTTATTTCTGAAATGGAAATTACATTGCCTCTGCCAGTTAAAGAGTCTTTGTTTGCAAGCAACAGAAACAACACTGCCCAAAATGACAGGAATCCAGAGAGTTCTAAAGGATCCAGATAGCAGCAATTAATGAATGCACTCTTCAAGGCTCCTATGTTGTCAGCTCCAACCATCTTCCATTCATGGTTGACTGTGCTCAAGACTCAAATTCCCTAGAGATGGGGCTTCCCTGGCCTCACTTACTCATGTTACTTGTCCACACCTTTAAACAGATAAGATAGGGCACCTGGTCTGCATTCAGTGATTGAGCATTAGTTTCCCAAAGAAGATCCCTGTGATTTTACCTAGAAAGGGGGTAAGGGATGAAGGGAGGCTGTGAAGGCAAAAAGCAAATAAACAAACACTTTAAAACCTGTTTTCATGCATACAGCAAAAAGCAAAGGAGATAATTTAGGCAGAGCACTTGACACAGCGAGCAGGGCTTTCTCTTCCCTCCTGCCTGAGCATTCAGAAATGGGGAATTTAATAGTAGTGAGAGGAGTGTATTGGAGGGAATTTATCCTCTACTAGCTGTATCTATTGTTTGCCTTCTGATAGCCTCTCGCAGGAATCTTTGATGTTTTCTTCCTCTTGTTCTGCCTAGTGACTGCCAACCCCAGTCCATAATGCTTTTGCTTATATAGATTTCCCACCCCGCCCCCCCCACCATTGCCTATAGGCTTCTTCCAACAGTCTGTCTGTGTACTAACTCACCCTCATCTGGTTCATCTCATTGTTGTTCAAGGCCCTGTTTTTCTCCAACATTTCATTTAAAAAAATTTCAAACATATAGAAAAATTAAAAATAGACAGTAAACACCCATAAATGTATCATCTAGATTCTATCATTAATCTTTTAGGTTATTTGGTTTATGGCATACTTATCCATCCATCTATCCACTCATGTATTCATATGAGCCCCTTTTTGACAACACTGTAACTTAATGGATTAATACAGATTTGTTTGTCTTTTTTTACAATGAACCCAAAGCTTTGATATCAATGTTAACAAAGAACCAGCTGACAGAGATCTCAGCAACAACTGGGGATGGGCAAGTCTCTCTTGGTTAATTCTTTGAATAGAAGTTTTTAAAGGATTTGTTTCTCACAGAAAGTAACCATCTGTTCTTTTTGATGGGTTCCTTGATTCCTATCATTTCTAACTATGCGTCTAAAATAGATTTTTCAGAGAACTGCTTTTGGAATGATGGGGAAGAGTTCTTAGGGAAAGTTCACTGACTGAAGTGACCCCAAACCAGAGGAGTATGTGGATGGAACACTTCGTAGATAATAATAGGTTTTGAAAAATGTCCAAAATCTGATTCACAATTACCACAGAGATTTTCACATCTGATCACCAAATCTTGTAGGAGACTAAGACCCTAAGAAGGATACCTTCCATCTTGAGAAATGGATAAGTATCTCAACTCTTGAGGGCTATTTGAATACCAAGGTAATTTACATATCCCAAGTTGCATTCCATTATTACTGACTAGATTTCACTGTGAGATTTATGATTCTGGTTCAAGTCCAGGAACTCAAGATTTGGGTTCTTGTTGATTTGCTCACTTGTTGAAAAGATGTTGAGCCAGGGCTGGTCAAATTTTAGGTGCAAACGTAATGAAGTAGAAGAAACGTAACATAGCCATTTTGGAAGTATAAATACAGTTTACATCCAACTCTAAAATATGGGACATCTACTCTTGGTGCCATTTGTCTGGGTTCTGGCATGATTTTATTTCTGCATCACATCTTAATGGGTAAGTAGGGATGGAAGAGTGTGTTTTGGCATTCCTAGGGAAGGTGGGATTAGCAGGTGGCTGGGGAAAACTTGCTGAAAAAAGAAAAGAGATTGAGGAATAATCCTGCCAGTAGGGGAGAGAAGGTCTAATCTCTACTGCAAAAAGTACTGGAAAATAAACAGAACCCTAGAACATGTCAAAAAAGAGGAAGTAAAGATGAAAAGTAGGTAACAGTATAGGAGAGAAGTGTGAGCAACACCTAATAAACTGAATGGAGAAGAAACATCGCTGAGTTCAGCTGGGAAATTCTTAGAAAGTAACCAGGTATGATACGAGAAGGCTTGGCCTGGGATGATAAGATATGATTGAAAAAGAGATGAGTACTAGGGACAGGTAAATACCTCAGGAGAAACTGATCTGACTCACAGTGCCAGGGATGGGTTCTCCTTAGCTTAAGCTGATCAGCATAGTCCATAACCCTAGCCACAGCCACTGGTTCAGAGACAGCCACGTGGCCTTTATTGAAATGCTTGGAAAGAGAAGGACTCTTTCCTGGATGGTGTGCTTTATGGATTTGAAGCTTGGAACTGCAGCAACCATGTTGACACCATAAGAGAAAAGAGCCTTATGACAATGCTTACCTGTGGAAGACAATAAAATCAACTCATCAAGGACAACACAAAGCCACTGGATTAACCTCCTCTGAAGTTCAAACATTCCACAGATTTACCAAATTCGACCTCATCATGAAATAGCTGCAAACTGATAACGGTGCTGGTGTAGCCCAGAAGGCCTTACTAGCAGAGTTAATTGTGCAAATTTTATCCCCTTATTCAAAAATGATCTCCTACCACATCCTTGGGCACATAGACAATACCCAGTTAAAATACAGGATGGAGGGGAATAAATGCATTTCATCCAATACATACTGTTGCTAAGAAAACAAGGTTAGAAGGAAAGGCAACGTGTCATGTGTTTGTGTCTGCAGAGTGGTGGTTTGGGGGATGAGGCTAGGTGACCATTAGAGGTGAGGAGTTGAAGTAAAAAGTTATATGTTTTTTTTTTTTTCTCCCATTCACCCTCTGTGACAGAGATAAAGCACCTGAAGAGGTAGAAGCAGTATTCAGTAAGCAGGTTTTCTCAGCAGCTCTTTCAAATTCTATTTCTGACAGCCAGCAGCTCACAAAAGGGAGAAGATAGTATAAATCTAATTTTTCAGGGCAGAGGGTGCTACCTAAAAGGGAAAATAATATCCAGTAGTGTAATATTAGAGCTCAGTTCTGATATTCACTTTGCTAAGGAGTCACTGTATCCTAAATTGTTGCTTTCTACTATTGGTAAGAATACTCCCTTTTCCAAAGTGGGGATAATAAACTAACACAGTCTTGTAAAGATGTTTGGAAAATCTGCACATATAAACTACTTGAGAAATACTCAGGTACTAACTGGCTAGAGACAAGAAATTATGGCCTAGAAGAAATAAAAACTGTGTTTTCCTTAGTCTTTATATCCAGGGTTTGTGCGCAAGGCTAGTGTATAAATTGTCAGTGAGAGACATCCAGGAGCCCTTTCCTAATATCCTAAACAAATTTCAGAGATCAAACAAGGCATCATTCTCGCTAATAAATGAGGTCATAAAGTAAATACTCCAATTTCCAAGCTACCTTTGTGTGTGGGGAGTGTTTTCCTTTATGAATGAAACACATTAACTTTTTTTTTTAAACATCTTTATTGGAGTATAATTGCTTTACAGTTAGATAGCCTCATCCACCAGAGGGCAGACAGCAGAAGCAAGAAGAACTACAATCCTGCAGCCTGTGGAACAAAAACCACATTCACAGAAAGATAGACAAGACGAAAAGGCAGAGGGCTACGTACCAGATGAAAGAACAACATAAAACACCAGAAAAACAACTAAATGAAGTGGAGATGGGCAACCTTCCAGAAAAAGAATTCAGAATAATGATAGTGAAGATGATCCAGGACCTCAGAAAGAGAATGGAGGCAAAGATCGAGAAGATGCAAGAAATGTTTAACAAAGACCTAGAAGAATTAAAGAACAAACAAACAGAGATGAACAATACAATAAGTGAAATGAAAAATACACTAGAAGGAATCAATAGCAAAATAACTGAGGCAGAAGAACGGATAAGTGACCTGGAGGACAGAATAGAGGAATTCACTGCTGCAGAACAGAATAAAGAAAAACAGAATGAAAAGAAATGAAGACAGCCTAAGAGACCTCTGGGACAACATTAAACACAACAACATTCGCATTATAGGGGTCCCAGAAGGAGAAAAGAGAGAGAAAGGACCCGAGAAAATATTTGAAGACATTATGGTTGAAAACTTCCCTAACATGGGAAAGGAAATAGCCACCCAAGTCCAGGAAGCACAGCGAGTCCCATACAGGATAAGCCCAAGGAGAAACACACTGAGACACATAGTAATCAAATTGGCAAAAATTAAAGACAAAGAAAAATTATTGAAAGAAGCAAGGGAAAAATGACAAATGACATACATGGGAACTCCCATAAGGTTAACAGCTGATTTCTCAGCAGAAACTCTACAAGTCAGAAGGGAATGGCATGATATATTTAAAATGATGAAAGGGAAGAACCTACAACCAAGATTACTCTACCCAGCAAGGATCTCATTCAGATTCGATGGAGAAGTCTAAAGTTTTACAGACAAGCAAAAGCTAAGAGAACTCAGCACCACCAAACCAGCTCTACAACAAATGCTAAAGGAACTTCTCTAAGTAGGAAACACAAGAGAAAAAAAGGACCTACAAAAACAAACCCAAAACAATTAAGAAAGTGGTAACAGGAACATACATATCGATAATTACCTTAAACGTGAATGGATTAAATGCTCCAACCAAAGGACACAGGCTTGCTGAATGGATACAAAAACAAGACCCATATATATGCTATCTACAAGAGACCCACTTCAGATCAAGGGACACATACAGACTGAAAGTGAGGGGATGGTAAAAGATATTCCATGCAAATGGAAATCAAAAGAAAGCTGGAGTAGCAATACTCATATCAGATAAAATAGACTTTAAAATAAAGAATGTTACAAGAGACAAGGAAGGACACTACATAATGATCAAGGGATCAATGCATGAAGAAGAGGTAACAATTATAAATATATATGCACCCAACATTGGAGTACCTCAATACATAAGGCGACTGCTAACAGCTATAAAAGAGGAAATCAACAGTAACATAATAATAGTGGGGGACTTTAACACCTCACTTACACCAAGGGACAGATCATCCAAACAGAAAATTAATAAGGAAACACAAGCTTTAAATGACACAATAGACCAGATAGATTTAATTGATATTTATAGGACATAACATCCAAAAACAGCAGGTTACACTTTCTTCTCAAGTGCACATGGAACATTCTCCAGAATAGATCACATCTTGGTCACAAATCAAGCCTCAATAAATTTAAGAAAATTGAAATTATATTAAGCATCTTTTCTGACCACAACGCTATGAAAGTAGAAATGAATTACAGGGAAAAAAAGGTAAAAACACAAACACATGGAGGCTAAATAATACGTTACTAAATAACCAAGAGATCACTGAAGAAATCAAAGAGGAAATTTAAAAATACCTAGAGACAAATGACAATGAAAACACAACGATCCAAAACCTATGGGATGCAGCAAAAGCAGTTCTAAGAGGGAAGTTTATAGCTATACAAGCCTACCTCAAGAAACAAGAAAAATCTCAGATAAAGAATCTAACCTTACACCTAAAGGAACTAGAGAAAGAAGAACAAAGAAAACCCAAAGTTAGCAAAAGGAAAGAAATCATCAAGATCAGAGCAGAAATAAATGAAATAGAAACAAAGAAAAGAATAGCAAAGATCAATAAAACTAAAATCTGGTTCTTTGAGAAGATAAACAAAATTGATAAACCATTAGCCAGACTCATCAAGAAAAAGAGGGAAAGAACTCAAATCAATAAAATTAGAAATGAAAAGGAGAAGTTAAAACAGACACCGCAGAAATACAAAGCATCCTAAGAGACTACTACAAGGAACTCTATGCCAATGAAATGGACAACCTGGAAGAAATGGACAAATTCTTAGAAAGGTATAACCTTCCAAGACTGAACCAGTCAGAAATAGAAAATATGAACAGACAAATCACAAGTAATGGAATTGAAACTGTGATTAAAAGTCTTCCAACAAAAGTCCAGGACCAGATGGCTTCACAGGTGAATTCTATTAAACATTTAGAGAAGAGCTAACACCCATCCTTCTCAAACACTTCCAAAAAATTGCAGAGGAAGAAACACTCCCAAACTCATTCTATGAGGTCACCATCACCCTGATATCAAAACCAAAGATACTATAAAACCAGAAAATTACAGACCAATATCACTGATGAATATAGATGCAAAAATCCCCAACAAAATACTAGCAAACAGAATCCAACAACACAGTAAAAGGATAATACACCATGATCAAGTGGGATTTATCCCAGGGATGCAAGGATTCTTCAATATACACAAATCAATCAATGTGATACAACATATTAACAAATGGAAGAATAAAAATCATATGATCAGGCTTCCCTGGTGGCGCAGTGGTTGAGAGTCCGCCTGTCAATGCAGGGGACACGGGTTCGTGTCCCAGTCCGGGAAGATGCCACATGCCGCGGAGTGGCTGGGTCCATGAGCCATGGTCGCTGAGCCTGCGCGTCCGGAGCCTATGCTCCACAATGGGAGAGGCCACAACAGTGAGAGGCCTGCATACCGCAAAAAAAAAAAAAAAAAAAAAAAAATTATATGATCATTTCAGTAGATGCAGAGAAGGCTTTTGACAAAATTCAACACCTATTTATGATAAAAAAAACTCTCCAGAAAGTGGGCATAGAGGGAACTACTTCAACATAATAAAGACCATATATGACAAACCCACAGCAAACATCATTCTCAATGGTGAAAAACTGAAAGCATTTCCTCTAAGATCAGGAATGAGACAAGGATGTCCACTCTCACCACTATTATTCAACATAGTTTTGGAAGTCCTAGCCACAGCAATCAGAGAAGAAAAAGAAATAAAAGGAATACAAATTGGAAAAGAAGAAGTAAAACTGTCACTGTTTGCAGATGACATGATACTATACATAGAGAATCCTAAAGATGCCACCAGAAAACTACTAGAGGTAATCAATGAATTTGGTAAAGTAGCAGGATAAAAAATTAATGCACAGAAATCACTTGCATTCCTGTACACTAATGATGAAAAATCTGAAAGAGAAATTAAGGAAACACTCCCTTTTACCATTGGAAGAAAAAGAATAAAAGACCTAGGAATAAACCTACCTAGGGAGACAAAAGACCTGTATGCAGAAAACTATAAGACACTGATGAAAGAAATTAAAGGTGATACCAATTGATGGAGAGATACACCATGTTCTTGGATTGGAAGAATCAATATTGTGAAAATGACTCTACTACCCAAAGCAATCTACAGATTCAATGCAATTCCTATCAAATTACCAACGGCACTTTTTACAGAACTAGAGCAAAAAATCTTAAAATTTGTATGAAGACACAAAAGACCCCGAATACCCATAGCAGTCTTGAGGGAAAAAACTGAGCTGGAGGAATCAGACTCCCTGACTTCAGACTATACTACAAAGCTAAAGTAATCAAGGCAGTATGGTGCTGGCACAAAAACAGAAATACAGATCAATGGAACAAGATAGAAAGCCCAGAGATAAACCCATGCACTTATGGTCAATTAATCTATGACAAAGGATGCAAGGACATACAATGGAGAAAAGACAGTCTCTTCAATAAGTGGTGCTGGGAAAACTGGACAGCTACATGTAAAAGGATGAAATTAGAACACTCCCTACAACATACACAAAAATAAACTCAAAATGGATTCGAGACTTAAATGTAAGGGCAGACACTATCAAACTCTTAGAGGAAAACATAGGAGAACATTCTTTGACATAAATCATAGCAAGATATTTTTTGATCCACCTCCTAGAGTAATGGAAATAAAAACAACAATAAACAAATGTGACCTAATGAAATTTAGCTTTTGCACAGCAAAAGAAACCATAAACAAGATGAAAAGACAACGCTCAGATTGGGAGAAAATATTTGCAAACAAAGCAACTGACAAAGGATTAGTCTCCAAAATATACAAACAGCTCAGGCAGCTCAACATCAAAAAAACAAACAACCCAATCCAAGAATGGGCAGATCTAAATAGACATTTCTCCAAAGAAGATATACAGACTGCCAACAAACACATGAAAGGATGCTCAACATCACTAATCATTAGAGAAATGCAAATCAAAACTACAATGAAGTATCACCTCACACCAGTCAGAATGGCCGTCATCAAAAAATCTACAAACAATAAATGCTGGAGAGGGTGTGGAGAAAAGGGAACCCTCTTGCACTGTTGGTGGGAATGTAAATTGATACAGCCACCATGGAGAACAGTATGGAGGTTCCTTAAAAAACCAAAAATAGGGCTTCCCTGGTGGCGCAGTGGTTCAGAGTCCGCCTGCCGATGCCGGGGACACGGGTTCGTGCCCCGGTCTGGGAGGATCCCACATGCCGCGGAGCGGCTTGGCCCATGAGCCATGGCCGTTAAGCCTGCGTGTCCGGCGCCTGTGCTCCGCAACGGGAGAGGCCACAACAGTGAGAGGCCCACATACCACAAAAAAAAAAAAAAAAAAAACCAAAAATAGAATTACCATATGATCCAGCAATCCCACTACTGGGCATATACCCAGAGAACATCATAATTCAAAAAGACACATGCACCCCAATGTTCATTGCAGCACTATTTACAATAGCCAGGTCATGGAAGCAACCTAAATGCCCATCGACAGACGAATGGATAAAGAAGATGTGTTACATGTATATAATGGAATATTACTCTGCCATAAAAAGGAACGAAATTGGGTCATTTGTAGAGATGTGGATGCATCTAGAGACTGTCATATAGAGTGAAGTAAGTCAGAAAGAGAAAAACAAATATCTTATGTTAACACATATATGTGGAACCTAGAAAATGGTACTGATGAACTGGTTTGCAAGGCAGAAATTGAGACACAGATGTAGAGAACAAACGTATGGACACCAAGGTGGGAAAGCGGTGGGGGGAGGAGGTGGTGGTGTGATGAATTGGGAGATTGGAATTGATATGTATACACTGATGTGTATAAAACTGATGACTAATAAGAACATGCTGTAAAAAAAAATAAAATTGAAAAATAATTGCTTTACTATGGTGTGTTAGTTTCTGCTGTACAACAAAGTGAATCAGTTATACATATACATACATCCCCATATCCCCTCTTTCTTGCATCTCCCTCCCACCCTCCCTATCTCACCCCTCTATGTGGACATAAAGCACCAAGCTGATCTCCCTGTGCTCTGCGGCTGCTTCCCACTAGCTATCTGTTTGACATTTGGTAGTGTACATATGTCCATGCCACTCTCACTTCGTCCCAGCTTCCCCCTCCCCCTCCCCGTGTTCTCAGGTCAATTCTAGGCATATACCCTGAGAAAACAAATTAACTTTTATGGCGGCTGATTTCCTCCTGAGAGCCTGTAGTGTATCCCACTTATCAACCGGTGTGTACCTGGAGGTGTGTGTGTTATGTTACTGGGAAGCAGAGTTAATAAGTACAGTGCAAATTTTTTAAAGCAGCTCACGTGTGGGGAGGAATAAATGAGATAAACGGGCTGAGTAAAGCGAGGAAGCAGCTTACTCAGTGCCTGTGTGCCCTGCTACAAGGAGGCGTGAGTGTAAACAGCAGAGAGGACAGAGATCAGACCCTAAGTAAATATTGGCGACCTCTGGGGCTTAGCCCAGGAGAACTTGGGTCAAGGCTATCACTGAAGAAATGTATACACAGGGTACATAAAAAGGTAGTGGAGTCTCTGCCCTCCTGAGATTTGCACTCTGTTTAGGAAAAGGGATCACGCCCATGGAAAGATGCTCGAGCGTGCTCAATATTGACACTTCAGGGCTATCAGAGTTACAGTCCTGATGTTGCAGGAGCTCAGAGAATTGCTGCGGGCTTGAGTAGCTGGGGAGGAAGAGGTGCTTTTGAGCTGGGCTTTGCAGAGTAGTGCCGAGTGCTTGGGTGGATGAAGATGGGTGTGAAGAGAAGTCACAGAGGTAGAGGGACAAGACAGCCGAGGTGGGCCCTGCTGATTCTGGGACATCCACAGACCCCCTGTGTGCACTCAAATTATTCCCTCCTCTCCCTTTCAAACAACAATGTTTAAAGGAAGATGATTTGAACGAAAATCAAAGGGAGACCAAGTGCCGGCCTTCTAGAAACCCTTAAAAAGACGAATTCTATGGTAGTGCTGGCTTTCAATGACTTCTAGTGTATACTTGCTATGTCAATGCAGAAGACATGAAAAGAGGAAAAATGTAGGCTCTAATAATGATAGTAGTTCACTAAAGCAGCAATAATAGCAGTCCCTTCCAAGAACTTAAGAATAGCAGTAGCATCATCACCTGAGATTTGAATTTACTTCAGGCACAAAATAAGATATTTTTAAAAGAATTTTCTGAACATCTGCTTAGGAGGAGCTTTCAGGTCAGAAGTTACATTAAGGAATTAGGCATTAGGCACGGGGACAAATCCATTCACATGTCAATCTTTGTGGTCACCTGACATATTGCCAACACTGGCCTCACTATTGTCATGTGGACAGAAGGGAAAAATGATAATATGGGAAATGATGACGACACCTTCTGTAAGTGTCAAAGATCCTGGAGATCTTTCCTGGAATCGCTGAATGGTTTCCATCTTCTTTATGAGCGACACCTCCTTAGGAAGACAGTAGTGGGTGTCATCTGTGCGTAGCATCCTATTAAAGATGAGTTCAGCATCAACTCATCTGCCTTTTAAGGAACACTTCTCTTCATTTGAAATGTCCGTGTGCACAGAATTTAAGTCATGATCTTATCCTTTTTATTTCTTCCCTCACCCATAGAGCAACTTCTACTAACCTCCCATCTTGGAGAATGGCACGGCCATCTATCCAGTGACCTAAGCCAATAGCCCAGACCCCTGTGTTGTTTCCTCCCTGTAGTTCCTGCTTCTCTCATTTCTACTCCCTTAGCATTTCTCCTGTCTTTCCCTTCCACCGCGTCCCTACTGCTACCGCCATCGATCAGGTGCTCACCATTGCACAACTGGAATATTACAACAGTCTCCTAACTGGTCTCCTTTGCTCTCCTGTAACCTCTTCTCCATGATGAATCAGGAGTTGTCATTCAAACACAATTCTGTTCATGTTCCTCCCCTAGTTGAAATCTTCTACTGCTTGTAGAATAGGGTTCAAACAAATCAATGGGCATAGAAAAGTCTTCATGATCTGACCCCTGCCTGCCTCATGAACTTTCTCTCTTACCACATCCTCCATTTCTTATCCCACAGTCCAGCCAGGCTGAATTATTTTCATGAACTCTGAAGGCACCCTCTTCCTTCCTGCTCCTATGTCTTTGTCCAGGCTGCTCTTGTGTAGAATGTTCTCCTGAGTGACCAGAACTGCCTGGCTCACCTTTAGAGGCTGAGTTCAGGAATTATCTGTGAAGTCTCTCCTATCTGCTCCCTTGAGAGTAATCATTTCTAATTCAGTGCTCCCTTCAAACCTGTTCAGTTGTCTGGTATCACATATACGGTATTGTGCTTTCTGGTTTCCATGTCTCCCTTCCCTTCTAGGCTGAAGATGAGGGATGACACCATGTTCATCTTTGTATTCTGTTCATGTTTGTATTGCCAACTAGTTCTGTGTTAGGCTCTGCCAAAAGGAAGGGATTTGCTGCTTCCTGGCCTCATGTCTTCTTCTTATTCCTGTGAGGAACAGTCCAGACATGCTTCTTCACTTTTCTGCAGTACCAGCTGAGTCCAGTTTGCAATTTCTCCAACCCTTATGGAACCAGCCTCCTTGTGTCCCCAAAGAGACACCAGTGTGGGCCAGCACCCTCTCCTCAGAGGTCTGGGTCCCAGCCCCTAGGGACCCCTGCTCCCCAGCTTCTAAGTTTTAATAATTCCAACCTTTTTCTTGGTCCCCGCATAGAGATGGGAGCTGCTTCCTGCAGTTTCTACCTCCATGATACTACAGAGTTCTCTTTTTTACACTTTTAGTTACCTAGTTAACAACATATCTGGTTAACAATTCTTTTTATTAAATTTACTGTTAAATTTTTCTGACCTCACCCTGACTGATACAGTTGCTGAACCAAAGAAATCCTTTAGCATAAGGGTTTCTAATTCAGAGTTCTTCTTATAAAAACACGGATGGATTAAAAAACATGTTACAAATATGGCACCTTCACATAAAAGCTTCCCTCCAAAACATGCGCTGAATTTGCAATGTTTTTGCCCTTAACTTTATTCGGTATCCCTTCATTCACTAGGCCTTAAATGTGACATGATTGTTTCAGAGAACCCTGGCTGATTTATGTTGGTCACTTCCTGCAGGGCCTAGATCAAACTCTTTGTGACTAGTCCCACCCTGGACCAACTGTGCTCTCACTTCTCATTCCAGTCCTGTTGTGACTGGGACCACCATCTCGAGCGTCTGGCCATATTCGCTACTGGTTTTTCATTTCTAGGTGTTTTCTGCCCTTTCCTCCCCAAGACTGAGAGTGGGATAATTTCGTCTGTTCCAGTGAATCTCCCACAGCCCAGTAAGTGCTATACAAACAAACAAATTAAGGAATAAAGTGAAAAATCAGGCAAAGACAAAATCCACTTTGCTTTGAGTTACCCGTTTATTGAGTGGGTACAATAGCACTTGATAAATATTGCCGATTGATCGATTCACCAGTATAACTCATGACCCCAGTTTCTCGTGAGTGATTCTATTTTGCTACTGTTATTTAGACCTAAATCTCTTATTGGAAACATTATTTTAATTTCTATTGTTGGTGACAGAGGCAGTCATAACAGGAAGAGCATGAGTTTGGAGTCAGAAAAACCTAGGTTTAAATTCTGAATCGGCTACTTATTACCTGTATGAATTCAGGTAAGTTACTTAACCTCTCAGAGCCTTAATATCCTCATTTGTAAATTGGAGTTATAATAGTCAACACTTATTAATTGTAATATGCCAGATATGTTCTAAGTGTCATACACATATTAACTAATTTACTCTCACAATAAACTTCTGAGGTATTAACTATTCTTACAAACAAGAAGACCAATCTCAGACAGGATAAATAGCTTGCCTAAGATCACCAGTGAAGAATTCTTGAGGTTCAGGTGTAGACCCAGGCAGTCTGGCCTCAGAACCCAGTTTTCTAACCATCTTCTCTATTGCCTCTTTCCTTTCGTGATTACCAAGAATCTCATTCAATGAGCTAACATATGTTAAGGGCATAGTCATATAAGTGCTGCATAAATGACTCTATTCTGGCACCTTGGAAGGGAATTCAGAAAGAGCGTGGAGTCAACAGCTTAGGTGCAGATTAGATTTACCATTGAAATGACCAGGCTAGTATGAACGGTTATTTTTGTTATGAGCAATTTGGCCAAAACCTCTGTCTCAAATAGTAGCAGAATATTTTCCTGCCATCCTTAGCGGTCAACTTGGCAAAAGGTATTTGGTTCTGTAATGTTTACTCTGTGTTCTGTTGCTAAGGAAAAGGTGATGTAGTCAGATAGAAAGGCATGGGGATGAAAGCTGAGCCGTGTAAAGGAGGCTTCCTGAGTAAGCCATCCCTAAAATAGCACACACTGTCCCTTTAGCCTGCTTCATGTGTCTTCCCAGTACCTGTCACTACCTGACAAAATATACTTATTTGTTTATGTGTTGTCTGCCCTCCCAGAAATATACAGCCTCCATAGGGCAAGAACTTTACCTGTGTGGTTCCCTACTGCACGATCTTTGCCTAAAACAGTGTCCTGCTGAGAGCGGGTTCTCAGTAAGTACTTGTTGAATGAACAATGGACAATGTCCGGTTTTCCAGTAAATACAGAAAGATCCTTCATGTGTTATTGTTCATACCCATTTCTGACAGGAGCTGAGGATATAGTCTTAAATCGTAACTAAGGGAAAGCAGGTCCAGACACAGTGCAGAGTCAGAGAGTTGTATTTCCTTTAGCGCTTGAGTGCAGGGTGCAGATTCGTAAGGGACAGCCAGAAGATGCAACGTTTGAGGACAGACAGGGATGAACTATGAAGGCAGTGTTGCCATTAATATCACGAATAAGGTCCAATTTGAGAAATCCCTTTCAGAATTTAGTACCAGGAGAAAGGTTGTCTCTCCTAAAACGCAATGAGGACAAAATAGCTGTGTGCCGTAATTTTTGCTTTGGCTGCGTGGAAGCTGAGAACCGAACTTAATACTCAGTAATAGTAGTGATGCTGGCCTAGGCTGTGGTTTTAGAATCTCTCTCCCTCTTTTTCTGGTATATATATATTTAATGTAGCTCCCTGATATATACCTAATCTGTTTCTATTTTAATAAATTTATTATAGGAAGATGTGATACACAGACACACACAGACACACACACACACACACACACACAATGGAATACTACTCAGCCATAAAAAAGAATGAAATATTGCCATTTGCAGCAACATGGATGGACCTAGAAATGATCATACTAAGTGAAGTAAGTCAGAAAGAGAAAGACAAATACCATATGATATCACTTGTATGTGGAATCTGAAAATAAATACAAATGAACTTATTTACAAAACAGAAATAGGCCCACAGACGTAGAAAACAAACTTCTGGTTACCAAAGGGGAAAGGGAAGGGGGAGGGATAAAGTAGGAGTATGGGATTAACAGATACATGTTACTATATGTAAAACAGACAACAAGGATTTACTGTATAGCACAGGGAACTGTATTCAATACCTTGTGATAACCTATAATGGAAAAGAATCTGAAAAAATATATATATAATGGAATCACTTTTCTGTACACCTGAAACTAACACAGTGTTGTAAACTAACTATACTTCAATAATTTTTTTTTAATTTTAATTAAAAATAAAATAAAAATAATAAATTTATTATATATGTTTCTTGTATTGCAAACCATCTCAGATTTAGAAAGTAGGATATAAATGTAAATACTCAAATAAAGAAAGAAATCAGAGAAGTCCTAGAGAAAACCAGGCAGAGCAGGTCAGTCTGGTGACCCTGAAAGAATCTCTCCATTTCTTAGTCCCCTGCACGACATGCATCTCTGCCGTCCTGTCTCTGGCTCTGGGTTGGCAAGCAGTGTTCTCCTTCAGCACATTCATCACCTTTCACCTCTTCTTCTATGTCACGCATACAAGCCACACATCCAGAAATCTGATCCTGAGCTCTTCTATTTAAACTTCTTCAGGAATCCCCACTGCCCAGCAGAGAAAAATCCATAGAGCTGTAGAAACTCTCAAGCCGCATTCCATGTCATGTTCCACTCCACATTTCGGTTTAGCCAATGTAATTCTGTTTATCAAAATGTACTGCATGCCTACTACATGCCTGGCACTGTGTCCTGGGCTTGTAGAGCTGTCAAGCTTAGCTCTCTCTGTGAAGTCCCCTGGATGTCCTCTAGTTTATCATATCTCCCGATATCCTACCCTATGTACTGCATCTATTTCTCTATTATCAATATTTTGCTCCAATTCACACTGTTGGACAGGGACTGGCTTTGGTTTATGGTTTACTTCCTCTGCTTGACTCTGGGTTCATGGAAAGCAGGAGACCTTATTCATTCATCTCTGTGTCTTCAGAGTGCAGAGGCCGGCACATAGTGGGTGTTGATGTGTATATATATATATATATATATATATACACACATATATATATATATATACACATATATATATATATATACATATATATATATATAAATAAACATATATAGAGATATATATACATAAACATATAAATATATAAATATTGTGCATGTGTATATTTTTAATTGAGGAGATTAAGGACATGAGAAGCAGAAAGAATGGGGTTTTTCACATAGTATGTGCTCAATAAATATTTGTTTATTGGAAGAGAAAATGAGGTTCAGAGATACCCAGTAACTGCATAAGGGAAAGGGAAATGTTTTAGATGGTCTGCATAAGCATTAAACATATGTGTGTGAGAATCATGTGCTTTGGAAGAAGATGCAGTGACTGAACCTTTGAATGTGTGTATTTAGTTTGATTCAAAAACGTTTCTTGAACATAAACTATAAATAGGAGAGCTGACTGAGCAGCTGAAGTTTGGGCAGCAAAGCATGCGGGATGCATCCTTGTGAAGCACTGCTGCATTAATGATGTGGACTCTGGAACTAGATGAATCCTGGGTTCAAGTCCCAGTCTCAGCTCCACCACTTATCAACTGTATAACTTTGGTCAACTTAATGAACTTTTCTGAGCCTCGATTTCCTATATAAAATAAGAATAAAAATTACCTAATCCACAGGATTCATGAGTTTGAAATGAGACAAACCATGTGGTGTGTAAGGTACATAGAAAGGATGCTACACACGTTAGCCATCAGTACCAGTGGCCAAATAAGATACCAAAAATATGCTCCAGACTTATCTTCTTCCTCAGGAAGAGCCACATTAACTTTTCACGTAAACATAAAAATGTTTGCCAAACCCCAAAATGTTTAAGTTGAACCATGTGAAATAATCAATATTCAATTGGTTTTGACTTATTAAAATGGCAGGGCTTGCCTGGTGGCGCAGTGGTTAAGAATCTGCCTGCCAATGCAGGGGACATGGGTTTGATCCCTGGACTGGGAAGATCCCACATGCTGCAGAGCAACTAAGCCCGTGCGCCACAACTACCGAAGCCCACGTGCCTAGAGCCCGTGCTCTGCAACAAGAGAAGCCACCACAATGGGAAGCCTGCACACCGCAAGAGTAGCCCCCGCTCGCTGCAAATAGAGAAAGCCCGTGTGCAGCAATGAAGACCCAACACAGCTGAACATAAATAAATACAATAAATAAATTTAAAAATAAAGAAATAAATAAAATGGCAATAACTTTGCATGGCCCAATACTGCCTGTATGGTACAGTTGGTCAAGTTCCTTAGATTTCCTCTGTTCACTCCGACCTCTTTCCTCTCAGTCAGCTTGTTCATTTATGCTTGTTTATAATGCATGTTCTGCTTTCTTCCAAAAGGGACCCAAGGAGGCTCTGCTCCTGTAAAAACAAGGCTGTCTGTGCAGTTCATTTGGCAGTTAATCACCAGCTGCCTTATGACAAATCCTGTTGCCTTGAACTGTTATGTAAATCTTTCCTTGGTCTCAGCTTTTGCAGGCCAAATGCTATTAACAGGGATAGAGAACAACCAGGCCACCTCTGAAGCAGAGTGGGGAAAGTATACGTGTGTTGTGGTGCACTGGCTTAAGAAGCTGGGAACAGGGGACTGGTGAGGAGGAGACGCAAGAGCCATGGTCAGTGACCTGTCACCGGCATCCGGACGACGGGCCTGAGGAAGAGAAAGGACTTGTTCTATTCAAATTCAAGAAGAAAGAAGTAGGATCCACAGAGAGAATCTTGAGCGAGAGGGTGAGAGGTCTCTTGACCTAAAAGAAATGTGAGGCACGTTTTTGTTCCGCACCTCTGTTAAGAAGACAAGAGAGCCTTTGTGATATTCAGGGGACAGCACTGCAGATCAGTATAAAAGTTACTTTCTGGACACTTAGGTGCCCAAAAGGATATGGTGTTTCTAAAATGTTGAATACTGCTGGGCGAGAAGATGCTATATTTCCAACTCTTGCCTTGTTTCCTAGTTTCTAGACTGTTCATTCTCTAGGGGGAGGGTTTGTGTTCAGTCTGTTCTTCTATCCTCCACAAGGTCTACCTAGTGATAAAAACACTCTAAGTGCTTAAAAAAAGTCTGCTGGGGTCACAGATTGGCACATCCCAGTCTTCCTAGCTGACAGGGCATAATGATACAATAAGGGCAGCAAATCCTCAGAGTTATGATAATTATGGATAATCACAGTAGCTGGGCGCCTAAGGGGTCCTGTGTCTCTTAACTTCAGCTTAAGACTTTAAGGGTACACCTGACATAGCTGATATAAAAGCACTGTCACCATCATTCATATTTGTGGAGCACGCTTTCTATACAATACTCAGTATCTCCTTGGACCCTGCATCATAGATGAGACGGGTATTATCATTCTCATTTTAAGGAGGACTCAGAGGCTCAGAGAGGTTAAGGAACTTGCCTAAGGCCACACAGCTAGCAAGGGGCAGGCAGCAGTCAGCAATCGGGCTTCCGACTTCTGTCCCTGGCTTTGGATAACTTTCCTCTCATGAACACTCACAGAAAGCCATGTCCACAGAGGGGAGGAGGCGGGGGCGGGGGCGGGGAACGGGGGTGTGACTCATCTCACCATTCAGCAGCATTTCCAGGTGGGTGCGTTGCTCCCGGACTGCTCTGCGCATGCGTCCTGGCTCCCCCGCCCGTCTCATAGGGCTATGGGGCAGAGGACAAGAAGGTGAAGGTGACCTCCGCCCAGGAAGCTTCTGATGGGATAGGAACCCAGCTGGGCTGCAAAGGGGAGCAGCAAGGAGCAGGAAGGCAGACAAGATGATGTTACTGATTTAGTCTCAGCATCTGACCCAAGGATCTGTCTCCTAAACCTTGAGCAAATCTCTGTTTAGCTCCGTCTTCACTCCCTCCTGTGTGGCTGCCACAGACACACATGGCCCAGAAATGCTACATATGCTCCTCCTAATTAATATGTGATGTGGTGTTTCACAGCACTTTCCAGGCTGTCTCTCTGTAGAGTGAAAGGCAGATGACAAGGGAGCTTTTTGTCTTTCATATGCAATCTAGACTGTGACATGCCCCAACGGACAACCAGGCAGCAGTGGGTCTCTCCCTTCAGTGAGAGCTGTGACATGTGTCAGGAAAATGAGCTGGCTTCCTCTTCATTTCGAAAGCTTGCTCCTTGTGCGAGTCCGGGAGGGTTACCAGGTGGCTCATTTCGTGTGATGAGTGGACCAAGGTGAGGCAACCCCCCACCCCCACCCAAAGCTGACCCAGGGCAGCAGCCCTTCTCAGTGAGGTGACAGGATATTAAAGATCTGAGCCTCCCGGTCTCAGCCTGACAGCAGATTTACCCCCTGGCCTTAAGCAAGTTGCCAAACGTCTCATACCTCTGCTTCCTCAATTATCACGTTAAGTGTTCTGGAGTTTGTTAATAGTCCTGGGGAAGAGTTTATCAAATGAGCTGTGATCCACACCAATAAGTATTAATCAAAGCTGACACTGAAGTTTGTTTTGCAAATATAAAAGTGTCCTAGGAAAAGCTTGTCTGATTCTTCTGAGTGATTTCCATAAAGCTGGGCTGGCTCCCAGATAATATTATGGAACTGTTACACAAAGAAACTGATATTTGCATTTTATTCTCTTAGCTCATCCTGCTTCATTTATATATAGATGGCTGTCTAAGGGGACACCATCAATATCCCGTTAGTCACAACTGTGAAAAAGGCATCTCCGTGTCAGGGTATGCCATTAATCTGCAGCATTAGTGTTGTAGCAGTATCAGCAGGGCATGCCAGCTGGGATATCAGGGGAATGGACTTCAACCCACTGTAGAATGCAGCAGATCACAAACAAGATCAGGAGTTTTCCACTCCAAGATTCTGGGAAATCCCAGAGGCTGAATGCAGCTTCTGACAAATTAAAGCAGAGATATGCTCCTTGAGGAGACACATGCACAAAATGTTCAAAGCCTTTTGTCCTCAGCTTTCTTAAAGTTCAAGCAAGTCTATTGCTGCTGACTTTCAATTAAGGAATTTTTTTCCAAGACTGAAGTTATTCGTGCATTCAGTGATCTTTTGCTCAGCACGTCCTATGCACTGTGAGCACCTCTGTCCTTAGCACTGAAGATGTTAAGGATGAAAAAGACGTGATGCTTGAATTAAAGAGCTTATAGTCCAGTCAGGAGGACTGACAAAAGATAGACAATCTAAGTACGCGCTGTGCAGATGTAAGTCCAGGGTGTGGCCCAGGTCCAGGGAGACAGACAAGGGGCCTCTAACATGGTGGAAGGAATGGCTTCTGGTTAAAGATGACCCAATGGTTAACTTCCCTTTCTCTCTTAAGAGATCATAACCAATATTGTAATGGAGTACAAATGAGTATAAACCCACAATGATGTAGAATGGGGAGAAACACCTTCAGACAAGAGACTTTGAGCCCATCAACGGGAGAGACAAAGTGGATGGAGGAGAGGTGCTGGGAAAGAAAGGTGGAGGCCGCAGCTACCCAGAGCACCAGAGGTGGCTGCTGAGAGAGGGACAGGAGGGGAGGATACGACTGAGCAGTGAGGCTCAGGAAGGCTCGGAAGGTAGAGCTCAGGCCTGAGAGAGTTGAGTGCTAGAGTAGGACAGGCAGCAGGAAGCGGGAGGGTTGATCTAAAGCCTTTACGAGAGAGGCTCACCTCACTCCCCACAGCAATTCAGCAGTTGAGTGTCAATCTCCAAAGTCAATTAGGGTGTACTTCAAAGCACTGAGTGGCCCAGAGAACAGACCTGCACGTGTTGTGTTTAGAAGTCCTTCTGAGGAAGGCAGGCCTTCTGCTCCATCACCCAAATGCAGTGGTTCTCAACTGT
This sequence comes from Hyperoodon ampullatus, assembly GCF_949752795.1. Lineage (NCBI taxonomy): Eukaryota > Metazoa > Chordata > Mammalia > Artiodactyla > Ziphiidae > Hyperoodon > Hyperoodon ampullatus. Next base: position 157,585,057 of record NC_136915.1, read on the forward strand.
GACTATTTTGCTCCCCAGGGGGCATTTGGCAGTGGCTGGAGAAGATGTTTTTGGTTGTCTGGGAGGACAACCAACTTGGGACAGGGGCTACTGGCATCTGGAGGGTGGAAGCCAGCGACTGCTGAACACCCTACAATGCATAGGAGAGACCCACATGACAAAGAATTATCTGGCCCCAAATGTCAATCATGCCAAGTTTGAGAAACCCTGCTCTGACATAACACCCTCCAGTTTATAAAGCCCACACCCAAGCAGTGTTCTGTAGCCCTTTCAGCAATGTCCCCTTCCAGTCACCAGGACCAACTTGACCGAGTGCCTGGCCAGTGCTGGACACTTTGGGGGATGCTTTATGGCACATTCAGGAGACAGTCATTGGTAGCATGGGGAGGGGAGGTGTTTCAGTGTTGCTTGCAAAATTCTGAGTGTACAACCAAATTTTTTAAAAAGAAAACATGAGAATTGGGAAAGAGCAAAGAAAGAGCTCCTGTTCCATGCCAGGGGTGACAAAGGGTTGACCACAGTACCCACTGACGGCCAACAGAGGGCAGCTGGGGCAACAGAGCAGGCGTAGGGGCACTTCTGCCCTTCAAGGAGGCAATTCCGTTGATGAGGATTCAATATCAAAAGTCAGGAGTTCAGGGGGCTTCCCTGGTGGTGCAGTGGTTGGGAGTCCGCCTGCTGATGCAGGGGACACGCGTTCGTGCCCCGGTCCGGGAAGATCCCACATGCCGCAGAGCGGCTGGGCCCGTGAGCCATGGCCGCTGGGCCTGCGCGTCCGGAGCCTGTGCTCCGCAACGGGAGAGGCCACAATAGTGAGAAGCCCGCGTACCGCAAAAAAAAAAAAAAAAAAAAAAAAAAGTCAGGACTTCAACTGGAAGTAAAAGCAGGAAAAAGAGAAGGCAGTTGCTCACTGACTCCAGGACAACACAGATTTCACGTGGCTGAGAGATGAGACCGTGGAAAAATTGGGAACCCAGTGATGATAGGCCACGGCGGGCATGGGGCTCTGGGTGGAGAGCCAGATCCATTGCCAGGTACTGTGCTCACAACAGAGCTAGAGGGAATCAGCCTCGGAAATGCCTTCAAGTAGCAACTGGGTTCCAGCAGTGTTTACCTCCTCTTCTCAGCCTTCACTTTGCTTCTTATGGGTCCAGTGCCTACTATAGCAATCAGAGGACAGCTGCAAGGACTGAGCTGCAGGGCATGCAGTGATGTAAGAGGTAAAATTCAGAGCTGGTGGGAAAGTGGAAACCTGGCTTTGGTTAGAAGCAGACTATTCTATGTGTGAGTTCCTGCCAAGCAGTCCCAGGATGGCCCTGCAAACCCAGCATCACACTCTGGTGCATTTTGACTATACAAACCTCCTTTACAAGTCACCCTATAGGAACTCTTTGTTTTGTAGAAATAAAGCAAAGAAGAAGATACCTCTAAGGGTGTTTACAGGAAGGGCCTGGAGGTATTCTGGTACAACAAAGGTGAAATTCTGATGATCAACAAACAAACAGGGCCACCTCCTAAAAAGCATTTTTATTATTACTGATGACAGTTGCTTACTCATTCTCCAAGTTTATTTCATGGATGTCTAAAATAGAATCAAGTCTGAATATCTCAGAAATCTCCCTTATTTATGGTATATGATGAGAAGATTGAATACCCAGGTACTTGGGCTGGAGCTGGTTTAACCTCTACCATGCTAAGTGGAGTACAAACGCTGACCTATTCTAGAAACCCAATAACACTGAAACACAAAATTCAAGTGTGCAACATTCTGGTTTCTTTGCTGCTTTAAAAATACGTTTTGCCTGTTATCTATCAGAACCAGAAATAACCTTCCGACACCAAAAATGTAGGGAAATGAACTACATGTTATCTGAGTGCTGGCCATTGTCCTAAGTACTTTATTCTGACGTTTAATCCTGAGAACAGCCATTTGAGTTAGTATTATTACACCACTTCATAATGAAGAAACCAAGGTTCTAAGATATCACTATAATAACCCAACAAATTTTCATTAAGTGCCTTCTATATCAGGAACTGAGCTATACTCTGGGGGAAACAGATGAAGTAACACAGTCTCTCCCTTGCCTGTAGGATTTGCTATGCACACTGACAATTATGTATTAGAAATACTATAATGGAAGTGGGAGCTCCTGGGATCTGCCTGAAGGAGCCAGGGACAATTTCATAGTGAGGTGACACCCTCTGACTCCTGGAGGAATAGGGATTTTCCAGTCCTCCCGCCTACCTGATGGTGCACCCTTGTGCTGTTGCAAAGTGATCTCTTCAATTTCCACGGAAACTCCCTGAAGGCTAATTAAAGCCCAGTTTATAAATTTAAAATAGGTAGAGCTTGATATTCTCTGATGCACGCCAATGTCTACCCCTGCCAGTAGGATTCTGTGGCTCATCAATAACCTCTTGGGGAATCCTCAGGATGAGACAAGACTGATAAAGTAGCTTACCAGCTGGCTGTTACCACCCTTTCTTTTTATCCTGCAGTTACATTCACCTGAAATACCAAATGGACAATGGAGTCACCTAGCTCTTCCACTTGCCCTAAACTGCCGCTACTTTGGGAGCTACAGTGCCCTGTGCACCTTCACTGGTGGTTCTCAGACCAGCCCTGGCCAGCCCACCAGTGGTCTTGTTTGAGCTTGCTCACTGGAGTCCATTTCAAGAGGACAGTCAAGGAAGAGAGGCCAACATTAGTGGAAAATTGGGCTGGTCCTTGATGGCAAGACCTCTGCTAAGATTTCTCCAGTGATCAACATTCCCTTTCAACCATCAGTTGAAGCTAAAGGGAAAAGTCAGGGCCGTATGCGAGCAATCAGGTTTTAGTCCTGGATCTTACGTGGAGACAACTGCTACCATCACAGAGCCAGATCACTACTGTGTTATTTGCCAGAAGAATATTTATTATCACAGTTCATCTCAAGGATATTAAAGCATGCTTCTCATTCCACTGGATTACATTGAAGAAACTGTTAATTCATAATATGTGCTCTAATTTCTTTTAAAGGCTTTGTCAAGCATTGTTGGGAAGAAGTCAGTACATGGGCAGCAGGTATGTAGTTAAAGTGGTTCATGGACTCTGGCTCCACAGAAAGAAGAAAAGGATAAAACCCCCTTGGCCTGTTTGGAGAGACCTTACAGAATATTAATGTAATGAGTTCATAACAGGCAATATAGTTCATTTTAATTAGGATTCTACAATCCTAGAAATTAAGTTGAAAAAGATCTATTAGGTCATCTGGCCTATCACCTTCCCATCCCCTCTTCAATGCAGGATTGTTCCCTGGGGTCTGCTCATAAATATATGGTTCAATCAAATTTAAATGACTGCAGCTATGAGGTTTACATCATTTCCCTTGGGAAACTATTACACAGTCTAATGGATTTTACCATGATTATTTTTTTCCCAGAGATTCAGCCCAAATTTCTCTTTGCTTGAGTCTGTCACATTTTTCCTCATTATGTACCCTCAGATTCAGAAGAATCAGAAAAATGACAGTGAGAAAGACCAGGACTCTATTTTCTACTCTTTAGCAATAAAGATGGGAATCTCGGCCCAGGCCACTTTCTCAGTTCCACATTTGTAAGTGAGTTAGGACGTCCCTAATTGGTTTTACCCACATAAGGTACTCTCCTTTTCTCATAAAAGGAATCCACAGATTCACCAGCGTGAGGCCAATTTTGAGTTCCACTGGTGGTGGTACATTTGCCATGATTCATGCCGTCCTGCCTTGTCCGGCCCTACTCTCACATAAACAACTCTACATTTGCCAGTCTTTGAGATGCTCTCTGGGTCTGTTGAACAGAGTTCATCATTCTGGCTTTGGGGGATGGAACCTAAGACTTTACCTTCATTAGCACCCTTACCAACCAATTAAGCTACCTGGTCCATATTACATTTCCTTGGATGACACCCAAAGAATCTAAGAATTCCAAGCTGGCTGAGTGAGTAAAGAGGTTTGGATCTTCTTGATGTCATACATTTCACACGTGTGCATGTGCATGTGCATGCACAGACAGAAGCAGCAGCACCAGGAGAAGGCAATGAAGGAGAAACAGCAGCAGGGCTTCTTTTGAAAGTACACCCCACATTGATAATCTTCTATTTATAAAGGAGAATTGAGTCCCACGCATGGTGGGACTGTGACTCATTAGAATGCCTTAATTAAAGAGGAAGGCCTCCCTGGTGATTTTACTTCCTTGGGTTTGTTTTGGTTATTATTATTATTATTATATGAGAAAGACAGCAGTGCCCTGCTCTGAGAGAGGATCATTCTTCTGAGCACCACACGCTGCCGAAAAAACACCAAAATGAATTCGGAGCACAAGCAGGACTGAATTGCAGCTCCTTGCCGTCCTGCAAGAAATGGTCCCTAAATGTAATTCCCCTGAATTATTATACTAGATCGCAACTCAGGCTGAGTGAGATGGATGGGGAGGAAATGACTCTCCAAGTGTGATTTAATGATAGAAGGGGCACAGCGTACGTGTGACCAGGCATACTCTATTTCCAAACACAGGCCCATTCATCCATTCATTCTTTCCTTCTTTCCATCTTCATTTATTGCATTCTCTTTTGGACCTGGGCACCGTGCTAGGTACTAGGGATAGTTGTCCTAGGCCGTTGGAAGGATGTGGCAGGTCATACATCAGCACTGTAACAGCAAACCGTTATACTTTCACCTTCCTTTGTGTTGGAAGTAAAAGCCAATTTTAAATCTTTTAAAGTGGATTATAAAGTTCTGTAAAGATGCACAAAGTGAGAGAAAATAACATAGTGAACACTTGTCTGCTCACTATCTACCTCTATCAAATCTTAACATTTTAAGTGATTTGCTTTACTTTTCTTTTTTTTTTAAATAAAAGATTACAACTATAATTGAAATCTTCCCTACAGGGAGCCATCATCATAAATTTGATGGTTATCATTCCCATTCGTGTTTTATATTACTCTCCACAATATGTGTCTCATGTGTGAATCCATAAATAACTAGTAGCACTGTTTTATATGCTTTCAAACTTTATATAAATGGTACCTTATAACACCTATTCTGTAATTTGCTTTTTTTCATTCCACATTATGTTTTTGAGATGTATCCATGTTAATACATGTAATTCTAGTCTATTCATTTCAATTCTTTTTTTTTTTTTTTTTTTTTTTTGCGGTACTCAGGCCTCTCACCATTGCGGCCTCTCCCGTTGCGGAGCACAGGCTCCGGACGCGCAGGCTCAGCGGCCATGGCTCACGGGCCCAGCTGCTCCGCGGCATGTGGGATCTTCCCGGACCGGGGCATGAATCCGTGTCCCCTGCATCAGCAGGAGGAATCTCAACCACTATGCCACCAGGGAAGCCCCATTTCAATTCTTATGTAATATTTCACTGTATTATTATCCCATAACTTATCTATCCACTCTTGATGGTCATTTAGGTAGTTTCCTCTTATTCTGTTACTAACAATGTTATAATCAGTGCTCCTCTCCCATTTCATTATATACCTTTATTGTTTCATTAGATTGTATGCCTAGAAGTGCAATCTCTGGCTCAAAGTGATTGCAACCAGGAACAAAGCAGTGTGGGAGAATTTTCATCTATCCATATCCTTGCTTACACTTTTTATGATAAGACTTCTAAAATTTTGGTCAACTTGATGAGGGAGTAATGGTATCTTTTGGCTGTTTTAATTTGTAGTTTATTAGTTAGGGGGGACCTTGAGTATCTTTTCATGTGTTTATTGGCAATTAATGACCATCATCTTACATTTTGCCTGTTTTCTTTCTTTCTTTTTTTTCTTATTGAGTTGTAGTTCTTTTAAAATTCTGTATACTAGGCCTTTAACAATTATCTGTGTTTCCAATATTTTCTCTATGTCTTGGGCTTACCTTTAATCTTTGTTTATGGTGTCTTTCGTTAAAAAAAAGTTTTAGATTTAATGTTAATGTAGTCAAATTTGTCACTATTTTTCTGTATTGTTTTTATTTTTTATTTATTGTCTAAGAAATCAGTCCCTAGCTCTTAAGTCAAAGATGCTTTCCCTACATTTTCTTCTAAAAATATTATGTTTTTGTAAGACATGACACCATAAAACTCATAGAAGAGAACATAGGCAAAACATTCTCTGACATAAATCGTACCAATGTTTTCTTAGATCAGTCACCCAAGGCAATAGAAATAAAAGCAAAAATAAACAAATGGGACCTAATCAAACTTACCAGCTTTTGTACAGCAAAGGAAACCATAAACAAAAAGAAAAGACAACCTACGGACTGGGAGGAAATATTTGCAAATGATGTGACCGAAAAAGGCTTAATTTCCAAAATGCACAAACAGCTCATACAACTCAACAACAACAAAAACAAACAACCCAATCAAAAAAATGGGCAGAAGACCTAAACAGACATTTCTCCAAAGAAGACATATGGATGGTCAATAGGCACATGAAAAGGTGCTCAACATCACTAATTATTCAAGAAATGAAAATCAAAACTACAATGAGGTACCATCTCTCACCATTCAGAATGGCCATCATTAAGAAGTCTACAAATAACAAATGCTGGAGAGGGTGTGGAGAAAAGGGAACCCTCCTACATTGTTGGTGGGAATGTAAATTGGTGCAGCCACTATGGAAAGCAGTATGGAGGTTCCTCAAAAAACTAGAGGTGCCATAAGATCCATCAATCCCACTCCTGGGCATATATCTGGACAAAACTATAATTTAAAAAGATACATGCACTGCTATATTCATAGCAGCACTATTCACAATAGCCAGGATATGGAAACAACCTAAATGTCCATCAACAGATGAATAAAGAAGATGTGGTACATACAGACAATGGGATACTACTCAGCCATAAAAAACCTGACATAATGCCATTTGCAGCAACATGGGTGGACCTAGGGATTATCATAATAAGTGAAGTCAGAAAGAGAAAGACAAATACCATATGACATCACTTATATGTGGAATCTAAAATATGACACAAATGAACCTATCTATGAAACAGAAACAGACTCACAGACATAGAAAACGCACTTGTGATTGCCAAGGGGGAGGGGATGTGGGAGAGGGATGGAGTGGGAGTTTGGGGTTAGCAGGTGCAAACCATTATGTATAGAATGGATAAACAACAAGGTTTTACTGTATAGCACAGGGAACTATATTTAATATTCTGTGATACACCATAATGAAAAAGAATAAAAAATAAAGAATGTATGTATAACTGAATCACTCTGCTGTACAGCAGAAATTAACAGAACATTGTAAATCAATTACATTTCAGTTAAAAAAAAGAGAAAAAATGGTATTTATCATTAAGCACGTGTGGACCATCAGTAAGAATCAAGCCAGGTGCTAGCTTAGAACCATCTATGAAACTTCAAGGAACTAATCCTAAGAAAATAATTCCAGATTTATGCAAAGATCAAGGTACACTGATGATCACCACAGTATTTTTATGAATGTTATAATTAAAATTACAAAACAAAGAGTGCTTGAATAAATTATGGTTCTTCCTCAAAAAAAAAGTATTATGTTTTTGCTTTCATGTAGAGCTTTATCACGCACTTGGAATTGACTTTTTGGTGTGTGATCTGTTTTTATTCTTCTCCATATGGATAACCAGTTTCCCATCCTTTTCCTGCTTTCTCGTATCAAATCTTCACTTTGTATGGTTTTTTGTTGTTCTCTATTCCAGTGGTCTATTCTTCTATTCCTGTACCAGTATCTGCACCATTGCTATAAACTGTAAAAGTCTTGCTATCTGGCGAGGGAAATCTCCCATTTTGTTCTTTTTTCAAAACTACCACTTATAATCCTTTGTCTTTGATCTTCCATATACATTTCAATATTAGCTTGTCAAGTACCATGAGGTAATGGATAGACTAGACCCGTAACTCTAGACACCAGAGCGACTTCATCTTTGCTCTGACTGCTATTACTATACTGAACACTAAAGAAGTGCCAGGCACATGCTAAGTGCTATACATTGACTCACTGAAGCCTAATAACAACTCTGTGAGGTAGGTACTAATTATTATTCTCTTGTTCTAGTTGAAGTAAATGAGGATGGGTAAGATTAAGTCATTTGGCCAAAGTTCCAGGGTTATAATGAGGCATAGCCAGAGCACACCCCCTTTAACCCATTTTAATCATATGCCAGGGCTTACCTGGACATTCAAAAACTTAAATAGCTACTATTAGTAGCTACTATTATGGTGAATAAAACTATAAATATTATGACCAGAGATAAAGTCAGAAGTCAAAGCCAAAATTAAAGAAAGGAAAACCTTTCTTTTTTTATCCCTTCCTTTCAATCCCCTCCTGCTAGAGGAAGGTAAGGACAGAGGGAACCACATTGCTTGGAGAAGAAATGCAGAGAGGCTGAGGCACAGGTGCATAAACACGCACAATAATTACCTCATTAATATCAAAACCAGTAGGAAACAGGCTCATTCCAGATGGCAGGACCGGGCCAGGCTCCTTCCTGAGGCCTCCAGCCAGCATTGCAATCCCTCTGAGGTGTGGGCCTGGTGTGCAATCTTCCTCCAGCTCCTACAGCTCTGGAGGAGTAGGCAAGACCACCAGAGAGCCCCCCTCTAATCTCTCCTGCATTCATCACCTTCCTCTAATCACTTTAGGTGCTGACTTAATGGTGCCTCATGTTAGCCTTAACAGCTGTGGCCCCATTTCAGGACCAGCAGGGCTAGAATCCTACCTTAGAGACAAAGGACTAACATGTGGGGAAATTACATGATTTGCCAAAGCTTTTTTGCAATACTAGACAGTGAAAGAAAAGCAGTGAGAAGAGATCAAGTTCTCAGGCATACAAACTGTCCTTGGAGGAATCCAGAGTACACGTAGTTTATTTTGTGACTCTTTTCCACTGCCCTCCTCACCTCCTCACGTCCAGCCTTCAGGAAGCTTAGGTGTCCCCAAACCCCTGGCAAGGCAAAAGCCCTCTAAGAGGCTTGTGCTCTTTCTTCCAGACCACACTGATTCTCTTCCCTTAGTGAAAGCCCCCATGGGCCTCCTCTCACACAGGGCAAGTCTGCAGGAGCAGATTACATGGAAAGTAATTAAATAAGAAAACATTGGTTAGGAGCTGTCAAGGGAGCCAAAGAGCAAAGCATGTTCTAAAAACATACTCATCAACCCAGGCTGGTGGTTGGAGGATGAACCCTATCAGCAGCAGCATTTGGTATCAATCTGGACTTGGCCATCAGTGTGCTTGGTGACTTTGAGCATCACTCCAGACAGCCTGGAGGTCTCTGCTCCCTTCTGTGTGAGAGGAGAACCTCTAGCCTCCCTGCTTCCATCTGCAACAGATCTTCCCTGTTCTCCTTGACCCCTGGGAAACATCTCCAAGACCTGGTGGTTGCTGACCTGCTTCCTTCTGATCCAGTGCACTCTTTTTTAAAAAACAAATCAATTTTAAGTCAATGGGAAAGATGTCTATTATCCAGTGGGGCCACATCATAAGCCTACTTTCCATAAAGTAGTTTGAAGTCAGGGAGGAACACAGGAAGTGGAAGTTATCATTAAAAATGTATCATGGTTCCAAAGCAAGGACCAGTCCACATAGCCCGGCTGCCCTCAAATCCTGAGCAACTGACATGGCATTCCCAAATCCTTGAGGATTCCAGAGGGCAATGTGCAGCAGTAGACTCCTGGGATCCTAACAGCAGAGGAAATCTAACCAGTGACCCAGCTTCTGCCCCAAAGCAGCATCTCCTAAAAGGGGAATGTGTCCACTAGCACTAGGTGCTCAGGTAGGTCCCTGTCCTTCAGAGTGCTCTGGCCACTCATGGGACATAACACGGAGTTAGCAGATGCAAACCATTATGTATAGAATGGATAAACAACAAGGTCTTATAACTGTATAGCACAGGGAACTATATTCAATATTCTGTGATACACCAAAATGAAAAAGAATAAAGAATGTATGTATAACTGAATCACTCTGCTGTACAGCAGAAATTAACAGAACATTGTAAATCAGTTACATTTCAGTTAAAAAAAAGAAAGAAAAACTGGTATTTATCGTTAAGCACGTGTGGACCATCAGTAAGAATCAAGCCAGGTGCTAGCTTAGAACCATCTATGAAACTTCAAGGAACCAATCCTAAGAAAATAATTCCAGATTTATGCAAAGATCAAGGTACACTGATGATCACCACAGTATTTTTATAAATGTTATATAATCATCCATTGCCTCCCAAATCAGTCAAAATGCCCTTGATGTCCAAAAGGATGACCTAGAGTTGTAACAGTAAACACAGTCCAAAATTACAGGATGATACCAAACTATACAAATCCCAACTCTTGGTATTTAACTTTGTATGTTATTTTCAAACTAATATTATCCATGTGCAAGTTAAATCTTGACTATCTTAAATAAAAATAACTACCATGCCTACCACTAGATGGTTCAGAGGATGACCAGGTTAATCAAGGATTGAAAGGGGCTGGTGAATATTTACATTATAAACTGAAAGTATAAATTAGAAGCAACACTATAGGCCAAAGGAGGTAGGAGGGAGATATGGAAGTAGATCTTGACATTAATTAGGTTTTGACTATTTCCAAGAAACCAGCCCAGGCCAAATCTCATTATAACTGACACCATTAGACTAGAAATCTGTGTATTAGCATAAGTGTTCAAAAGTCCTCCGTTGGCCCCCTTTCTGTGTAAGGCACAGGACAGATTCCTGGTGGTCTGGAGACTGGGTGATAAACTGGCTCTCCCCCAATGCTCTGCTTAACTAGCTCAAGTCCCTTCCCTGCTTGCTGCGTCAGTATTTACATCTGTCAAATGGGGACAGTACTGCTTGACCTGCCTCCTAATAAAATGAGAAAAAGATGACATCACTAGAAACCTAGTAAGAACTAGAATTTGTAACCACTCAATACTGATAAAGGATTTTCAGGTGGTTTAGGCCATGTGATCCTCACAATAAGGCAGTGGTTAAAACTCTATCAGATGCTAGGCACCCTTTATAGAACAAATATTTTGTAATGGCCTCTTACTATCACAAAATGATATTAACTGCAAATACAACTTTAATACATGTAAGATTTTAAAAGATAATTCTCTATAATAAAAGGAAAAGTATTAAAATTTTTATAACATGGTCATTAAACATGGGTTCAGGGACTCAACCCAGTTCTTCTGATGTCACTGCCGTGATCTTTCCAGAATCCTCTAAAATTATTTTTTAAATTAAAGACAATTAAAATTAATGTTTAAGAATTCCCTAATGCCATCATTTTTCTCTCCTCAGAAAATAGGAAAACATTGTTTTTTCATCACAGTACCCTTTCATAGTAAGCCTAGTCTTGCTGTATTGGTCAGTTCTACTGCAGTAACAGATAATCCCCAATTCTCAGTGGCTTACAGTGACATTTATTGTTCACTCACATTACTGAAGGCCGAGGGTTGGCTGCCGCTCTGTTCCAGTGTGTGGCTCAGCTCCAAGCTGGAAGTTGGCTGCTGGTCTGCACTTTCTGGGATCCAGGCTGAAGGATCATGAGGTGTGCTATTCCCACGGCAGAGGGAAAGAGCCAGAGAGCTGGTGATAATCCATGATGCCTCTTAAAACCACTACTTGAATGATCCACACACATAGTCACAAGGCAATGGTCAGAGATGTATAATCCTCATAAGGAAGGGGAGGTGGATAATTAATTGCCAACCACAGTGCAATCTACCATAACTGATCAGATCCATTATGGTACTCCAGGCAGTCCTACTAGCAGACTTGAGGCAGCACATAGAAAAACTTGTTCGCCATCTTTCTCGAGACCGAGGGTCACAGGTGCAAGCACTTATAGCAAGTGGTAGGAACCGTGACAAAGCAAAGAGCCAATCCTTCTCTTAAAGGAGCAGCTACTATAAGCCCCAGTTAAGTGTTGCAATGAGCAAATGAAAGCCCAAGTCCTCCAATTTCTCAAGAGAAGTCAGAAAATTGGATATTTATGTAAAACCTACTTTAAAAAATGTTGGCAACTATTTTCATTTTTTAAAAATAACACTACCCTGCAGGCCAAACAAAACATCCAAAATCCAAATTTGAAACTTAACTTTAATTTTTTGTCCTTTGCTTTAGGGAAATTTTAGGGATGTGGCTAATGGGGCAGGGGCATTGCTATCCCAGTGAGGAGGGAACAGATTTTTTTCCCTATTGTGTTTCAATAACTCAGAGAGTCAGCGTTCACCCAGCTCAGAGTCACTCAGGCTCCATTAATTGACTCAGGACTCAGGTCACGGTCTCACTCATGGCCTTCAGTTTTCTTGTCCTGGGCTCGGCTCTATGAGCTGTGCCAACTCCCAAGAGATGCCTATCAGGCTGATTGACTTAGAGCTCAGATGGCAAAAGAAGAGGGTAATAATAGGACAAGAGATTGCACTCATTTGCCTCTTTAAATTTTCATATGGAGTGCGATTTGTTAACAAGGGGGAGGTCCCGAGGTAGTGAGGGGCATCAATAATTCAACAGAGGCTGTCAAGCTGCAAATAGCCCAATGGTGCCCAGCTGATGCTCCTGGTTGTGACACTGGCTACTCTTTCAAGCTCTAAGACAAAAGGTCACATTTCCATCATCCAGCCCATTTCAGTCCTATCTTTCCTCAGCTCCCAATTCCTAGTGGTACTGGAGACCATTGTACTTGAGTCTGTGACCATGTTTGGAGCCTGAGGCTAACCTGATCACAGGTGAAACATGAAAGTTCCTTGAGAACAATGATGAATGCAGGACCTCCCCCCTTGGTAGGATCTTTAGTATCAATATTACCTCCCAATCAGATGCATTTAGTGCCCAGGATTTAATAAATTCTTACCCCCATCCCCAAAACAAATGTCACTCTTTCCTGTTTGCAAGATCTCATTTCTCTACATCTTCAAAACCAAACTCAATACTCACCTGGATCTGGTCACTGACTTTCCTGGATTATGGCATCCTTTGGTCTCGGCAGAGGGACGTAATGGCATCCAGCCTAAGATATTGGAACATTTAGGCCTAGAATCACATAAATCTATATACCCCCTCCCACCAAGATGTATGACTTTGGGAAAGTTTCTGAAGTCTTTGAGCCTGTTTTCTCATCTTTAAAATAAGGATAAAAATACCTACCTCACTTAAGAATCAAATAAGACAGCATGTGTAAACTTATTATGATTATTTTTACAGTTTCTGAATGGATTTCCAGTTGGCTCCCTCCCCACCTTCTACATGTTGCCATTTAATAAGGCCAGATGTCTCATGGGTGAGACTGGACATCTTTATGCCAAAGCACCAATGACTCAGCTTCTGTTTGTAACCATGAGAAATAGAAATAGATGAAATTAGTGTCAGCCAAATGGTACTAGGAGCTGCCTCAGGCCTTTGTCCTAGAAAAATGCGTGATAACCAAACTCACAGTGTCGACAAAATCAGCCTTCTTTGGAAGGCCCACCAAACGTCAGCCCCAAAGCGCAATTGGCAGCTTCAAGATGGCATTCCTTTTCCGTTACTGTTGCCAGGCAGACACAGAGTTTTGGATCCTACAGAGCCTCTTCACATAGCAGGACAAGCCCAACAATGTGAGAGAGCAGGAAAGGGGGCAAGTGTGAACCCAGTGGGTTCTGCTTAATGTACCACATTGGCTGAGATGGATTTCATAAAACATTAGCAGTTGAGGCTATTAGCCAGCAGTAGGCCTGGGAAATGCTGTTCAATATTTTTTTCCATTTCTGAATGAAACAGAGAGCTGAGAGAATAATACTGTGTGATAAGGAAAGCTTTACTCCTGGCAGAGAGCATGTCCTGTCCCACCATGTTGTCCAGTCACTTGCTTGGGAAGAGGAAACAGAAGCAGAGCTGGGGATGAGGGTGGAAAGGAGGGAAGCTCTTGTCCCTTAAAGCAAGGTAAAAATATTAGTTTATAGTTTTAATGGTTTGCTCTTCTACTGTAATTCCCTTTGACTAGTTTAATGTCACAGTAAAGTGTAAAGTCCCTATATCACTTTGAGAAGTGATGTCATGTAGAATAAAGGGATGGGAAAATATCAGAAAAAATTTTTTCTCTCTTGTTCACACCTTCACTGGCCCTTTGGAAGCTGACTCTTATCCACTGGTCCAGGATTTGTAGGTGGTGAATGGCAGTGAGGTGAATGGTTTGCCAATAGCAGGGCTGAGAATGGTAGAAATCTCAGGAAAGATGGGCAATAAGCCCTATTCTTTCCTGACCCATCCATGGGAAGATAATCAACAAAGAATAAGAGGGGAGGGCAGACAGGCTGAGCTTGTGTTATACAACATAGTCACATAAAGACGATCAAAATACAAAAGAAAAAGTACGCACGGTCCAAATATATAATGACTGCACTTTAAAAATAGTGACTTTTACTTCTCTCTGGAAAGTCTTCTCTGTTCAGAAATATCTCTATTGCCTGCAGTTCTATTATTAAGTTGATGTTTTTAGTTTACAAAGAACTTCTACTTGGAAAAATGTGACATGTTATTCTTGACCCACAACTAATATGAGCGGTAGAAAAGGTGGACACAAATCTCTCAGTCTGTCCAGCGTGTGCATCTCCTCTGCCACTACTTTATTTTCACTCTTGTCATCTCCTTCCTAGGTTAGTACGATGGCCTCCTTCCTCACTGACCTCCCTGCCTCTGATTACACTCTCTTTTAGCCCCGTCTCCACCGAACAGCCAAAATGGTCTCTATTAAATGCTGGTCCATATCTCACTCCCCTGCTTCAAACTTCAAAGGCTTCCTAGTGTCCTTAGGAAAAAGGCTAAACTGAATGACATTGGCAGCAACAGTCTCTGCCTATCTATCCAGACTCATAACTCACCACTATCGTCACCCCTATTCTGTGACCTGTTGGTGACCTGTTGGTCACCTACCTGTTGGTAGGTCTTCACTCTTGCTCCCAAGCCTCTGTACCTGCACCTTCGTCTGCCCAGCATCCTGTTCTCCTACCTTACCTGGACCAACCCTACAAAACCTCCTGGTCTGGACGTGGGGCTCCTCCCACAGATTCCCATGGAATTTTGCACAATCTCTATCACAGGACATGTTATTCTCTGTTGTTATTATTATGGTCGTTTAATCATCCATACCTCCCATGAGACTGTCTATTCCTTGAATGCTGTATTCACTTATGTCTCTCTAGCATCTAGGCATGGCATAAAGTGGTACACAGTAAATAATGTTTGAATGAATACGTTTGTTACTTTAATAAGAAAATTAATGCTCAAGGGAGTGTTGGACTTACTGAAAGTCACTCAAGCTGTTTATTAATTGGGTCAGATAGGCATCTGCAGTTTTTCTAGTAAAGATAGTATCTTTTCTTTCTAAAGAAGACACAAAACCCACAGTCATGAAGGAAATGTTTGTCTACAGGACAAGATACCATTTTTGGAGTTAATATAGATGTGATGAACTGGGAGAAAACATTTGATGACACGCAAAGGATTAAAAGTCATAATACCTAAAAAAAAGCACTTATGAGTCAATAAGAAAAAAAATCATCAAACTTGTTTAAAAATAGGAAAGATAAATATTCCATCTGTCAATAGGGAAGTAAGCACATAAAAAGAACTTCAATCTCAACAACAAAGCAATAATAATTTTTCACCCAATTAAATTACTAAAAATACAAAAGGTTGATAAAATGTAGTGATGGTGAAGGTATTAGGAAATGGGCTTTCTCTTACACTGGTGATAGAATTGTCAATTGAAGATGCTATTTTTGGTGAAAGCCATTTTCATTATTCATCAAATTTTTAAATATGTATTTCCTAGGACCCAGTATGTTAGTTTTCTGTGGCTGCTGTTTCAAATTACTACCAATTTAGTGGCTTAAAGCAACAGAAATTTATTATCTTACACGTCTGTAGTTCAGAAGAATGACATGGGTCTCATGGACCTAAAATCCAGGTATTGGCAGGATTACGTTCCTCACTGGAGTCTCTAGGGAGAATCTGTCTCCTTGTCCTTTCCAGTTTTTAGAGAGCACCAACATTCCTCGGCTTGTGAGCCTCTTCCTTCACCTTCAAAGACAGCAACTTTAGGCTAGTCCATCTCACACTGTGATCTTTCTGATTCTGTCTTTTGATCTCTTCTTCCACTTTTAAGGACTCTTGACCCTTGGTATTAGGCCCACTTGACTAACTCAGGATAATCTCCCTATTGTAAAGTCAGCTGATTAGGAATCTTAATTCCATCTGCAACATTAGTTTCCCTTTGCCATGTAACCTGACATATTCACAGGTCCAAGGGATTAGGACATAGACATTTTTGTGGGGGGAGGTCATTAGTCTTCTTACCACTTCCAGAAATTCCACATCTAGGAATATACCCTAGAGAATTGCACACACACACGTGCCCCAAAATGTATGGTCAAAGATTTTTATTTCAGTAGTGTTTCTAATAGTAAGAAAGAAGAAAGAAAGAAAGAAAGAAGAAAGAATCTAAATATCATCAAAATTAGAATAATTACATAATTCCATGTAATGGTTAATTACATGTGTCAATTTGACTGGACCACGAGTTACACAGATATTTGGTTAAACGTTATTCTAGGTGTCTCTGTGAGGGTGTTTTTGGATACAATTAATATCTGAATTGGTAGACCGAATAAAGCAGGTTGCCCTTCCTGATGTGGGTGGACCTCATCCAATCCGTTGAAGGCTTGAATAAAATAAAAAGCCTAACCCTCCCCCTAGTAAGGGACAATTCTTCCTGCCTGATGGTCTTCTACCTGGCACATCGATTTTTTCCTTCCTCTGGACTCAAACTGAAACATCAGCTTTTCCTGGATCTTGAGCCTGTAGGCCTTCAGACTGGAATTAAACCATTGACTCTCCTGGGCCTCCAGCTGCGACTCACCCTGAACATCTCGGGACTTGCCAGCCTTCATGATCACGTGAACTAATTTCTTATAATAAATCTCTCTCTCTCTTTCTCTCTCTCTAATATATACATCCTATTGGTTCTGTTTCTCTGGAGGACACTGACTAATACATCCTACAAAAAAAGTGCGGCCATAAGAAACAAGAAGACAGAGCTTTGTGGACCAATGTAGAAGGATGCTCATGGGATAGAGTTATGTGAAATAGGGAAATGTATAGTATGATCTAATTTGTATAAAAATCAAAAGGGACACATAAATATTCACATATCTCTCTATAAACGCATAGAAAAGGGACTGAGGGCTGCATATTGGGCTCATAACAATGCTTATCTCTGAGACTGGAAGTGGGATGGGGGCCTCGTGGTGAAAGGGGCTTTCATGTATATTTCTTTCAATTGTTTGAATCTCTTATAATGAGAAAGTATATATAAATTATTTGTACTATTAAAAAATCCATTGTATACAGGGATTTTTTTCTAAGAAAGTGGCTTAAAAGTTGCAATACCAATGTGTGAATTTACAAGAAAGAAGGTTTCTTTCTAGTGACTGGAATACCCATATACGCTATCAAGAGGATATTTTCCTAATAAAAAAATAAGTAAGAAACCAAATTAGTGAACAGAAAGGACATGTTAAGCATGAAATCAGAGCACAGAAAGTCAGATGTCCTTGAGGGATGTTTTATCTTAGCTGAGGTTTTAACTCCAGTGAATTATCCAATTGACCCTGACACTTGGGCCTCTAGACACAGCCTCTCTTTCTGATAATAGCTGTCTCTCTCTGCTCTGAAGAGTCACTTGAGAATTACTAGCAAACTCTCACTCTCCCACTGTCATTTTGAGAATCTACATTAAATCTACCTTTCCTATTTGCACAAAGCACTGCATGGTGTCCACTCTCTCTCTCTCTCTCTCTTTTTTTTTAAACAGATTCTGAGATTATCTTCCATCTCTTTTGGCATTTTCAGTTTCTTGGCAGAGGACAGAGGCCTTTTGCATCCCCTAGTAAACACAGAATAGAGTGGAAAGCCTCAGGGGCATTTTCTGCTAGACAACTGAGTCCATTCATGGTGGGGCTCTTTCTTTGCCTTCCCAACCTTGTCTCTGGGTCTATGATTTCAACTTACTTTGGGGAACTGAACTCTTATTGACTATACTGAATTATCTTCCAAGGCTGTGTGACCTTGGGTTATGTCATTATTCTTTGTCATGATTGTTTCTTTCTTTTATCTAAGATAAGGAAGTCAGGCAGTAACACAGGAATAATACTCAATTTCTGCCACCTTACAGGACCATTGAGAGGTTAAAATAAGGAAACATTTACCCATTCAACAAATGTTTGCTGAGGTCCTTTACTCTGCCCAGCTCCATGATTGGTTCTGGAGACACAAAAAAGAATAAGACAGTCCCTGCCTTCACAGCACTCACAGTCTTAAGGGAAAGACACACAAACAATTATAATACAGAATAATAAATGCTAACATAGTGTGTTATGTTACACCCTGGAGGAAGTAGGGTTAAGTAAGATTTGGGGAGATATTATAACTCTTGAGCAGAATCTTGAAGAAAGAGCAGGAAATAGGACAAGGTGAGAAAAGCATTCAAGACCAAATGGACAGCATGTAAAAATGCACAGAAGTAGGGAGAGGACTGCAAGAGTTGGATTGGAATAGAGTGTAATAGATTGAAGATAGCCCTGAATTCTTTGATACTCCCCCTCAAGAGGTGGGGTTTATGTTTGAATCTGGGTGGGCTCTTACTGTCTGACTGATACAATACAGCAGAAGTGGCACTTTGCCAGTTTTCAGGCCCAGGCCTTAAGAGACCTGTATATTCTACTTCTTGTCTCTTGGAACCCAGCCACCATGCTGTGAGGAAGCCCAAGGAGCCTCAGGAAGAGACCCAAATGGAGAGGAACTGAGGTTCCCTGGGTGAATTCCCTGCTGATGACCAGCACCATCTTGCCAGCCATGTGAGTGAGGCGTCCTATTGGTTCTGTTTAAGTCGCTAAGTTTTGTTTAAGTTAAGTCACTAAGTTCTGTTTAAGTCACTAAGTTTTACATTAAAAATTAGCAGTAATTACTGAAACATGGAGGTAAAAAGAGGGGAGAATCAGTTTTACATTAAAATCAGTTTTACATTAGAATTAGAATCAGTTTTACATTAAAATTACATTCTAATTACATTAGAATTAGAATCAGTTTTACATTAAAAATTAGCAGTAATTACTGAAACATGGAGGTAAAAAGAGGGGAGAATCAGGATCAGACCCCCAGGTCTCCAGGTATAGGTAACACGATGGTGATTCCTTTCTCAAAGGTAAGATTTAGAGGTAGAGCAGGCTTGGAGAGTGGAGGAGGTGAGGGGGTCATTGGAGGGTGATGATAAGTTCAGTTGGGGACCTACGGAGTTTGAGAAGCAAGGGGTTATCTGGTAGAGACAGGTGGTACAGTTGGACATGCAGATCTGAAACTGGAGAGAGATCTGGACTAGAGATATGTGAATGATATTTATGGAGGGAGACTGCATGACTGCGGATACAAACACCTATGGGGAATATACATAAGTGAGAAGAGAAGAGAGCTCAAGAGGAACAATCACAATGGGTAGCAGAAAAAAGTCCATGAAGAAGCCGCCAAATAAGTGAGAGCAGGGAAGTAGGGCGGAGAGTTTACTCTTTCTGATCCTGGTGAGCAGTGCTTCTGATCACAGAGGGGAGGCTGTATTCAAGGCTTCACACTGAACCCGATTCAAGGTCAGGGAAGCATCCTTGATAGGCAAGCCGTGGTTCCCTGTGCCCTGTTCTGTTGCTTATGGGCAAAACTAAACTCAGGCTGAAACTGGGAGCGTGACAACCGACAAGCCAACCTCATGAAGGCTTTCGCTCTTCCCTCTCGCTATTTTGACCTTTCCTCACCTAGGTGCTGGGGTTTCTCCTTGTCTAGGAGTCCAGGAAGACAGCCCTGACTTTGCCTTTGAGAAAAAAAAAAAAAAACCCAAAACTAAAAAGTGCATTGGTGTTCTGTCTTTGAGCTAAACACGCAAAGAGGTCTCTTTTCCATTTTGTGTGAAGCTTGTCTTCCCCAAGCTGCACACCTAGACAGATGGGGGAGCAATGGTTTATTGATGCAGTGGAACAGTGACTAGGAGAGTGGATGAATATTTCATGGGCACCAGTAGCAGTTAATAAATCATGAGGCGCTGCAGACAAGTGGGTCGCTCACTCCACCCTGGACAATGGTTGCTGAGCTCCAGTCAAGTGGAACCTCCTTTTCTGGCATCTCCAATCTGTCCTGAGTGCTGTAGGGAAGCTGGCGTGACATTTCTGTGGGTCTTGATTTCTCAATTCAGTATATGCAGAGAAAAGTTAGTACTTCTGTTTTTAGCTATTGCCAACTAGATGAAGCTCTAATTAGGCAGATTCAGGGGAAATTAACCTAGGAATCAAAAGATTTGGCTTCTGGTCCCAACTCTGCTGATGGCTAGCTGTGTGGCATTGGACAATATACTTAACCTCTCTGAATAATAGTTTCCCACCTCTAAAACAAAGAGATGGATGGATTGGTAATCTTGAAGCTTCCTGTCAGTCTTACGATTTTCTGAGTCAATGAGTTTCTTGAAATGACAATAAATGACTCATGATGCTGAGTGATCTGTTTGATAAATGATCCTTAATAAAAGTTTCTGTGCTGTATGCTTTGTTTGTAAGGAGCGTTGACAACCTCCCTTCCATGCCTAAGGACAAGGGTGCCTAATTTTTAGAAAAGAAAGAAAGAGAAGAAAAGCAAACACATAGACCTACTCAATAATTAGCTTTGGAAATAAGTACAGAAATGATGAGTACCATTTTGCCAGACTCAATATTTGAGGTTGGTTTATTTATCTATTTATGATTTATAACTTTATATCTGAAAGGAATTTTAGCTGATTACACCAGTAATGAAAACAGCAATGGCTGGTTATATAAACAGAAGTTTCAGCACTGTTAAAATTGCCAATTTTAATAATAAGAATAATATGACCACTATTGAATGTTTACTCTGTGCTAATCCCTATATGGAGTATTTTACAAACATTATTCTAGTTATTCCTCATTAGTCCCCAAATAATGGCACACTGATAAGAAAACTGGGCTGAGAAAGATAAATTTCCTTGCCCAAGGTCACCCAATTAATGAGTGGCTGAGATGAGACTCAAAACCAAGCCTGTCTGATTCCAAATACACTATTATTGTAATAATAAATGATAGCTAAAACTTGCATTGAACTTACTATGAACTAGAAACTAGTCTAAGCAGCTCACCCATCTGGATTCTCTCCATCTTTCCTTGTCTTTGAGCTATTTTATAATCCTGTAAATTGTAAAACACAGATAATAATACAAATTATTCATATCCATAGAAATGCAAATTAATTGATTATTGCCCTGTGGGTGGACACATCTTGCATCTATTAGTAAATTCATTTCTGAAGTCCTTATGCCCTATTTCTGTATGGTTCTTGGAATTCTTTAAACCAGTCGTAACGTCTTATTGGTTCATTCATTTACTGAATTAAACACAATATTTGACACATGTTCATTTTATATTTGTAGGACAGCATGATTTTACCCTTTTTAAAAAAAATATCCTTCATCAGTATATCATACACATTCATGTGTTCTCAGAGAGGGAGGGAGTGACACAGCTCTGCAGCATGGCTGCTGCCGCTGGTGTGTGTGAGCACAGCAGGAGATGAGGCCAGGCCAGGACAGTGCACCAGCCTTCTCTGCCTCTCACATCTGTGATGTGGTGGTCACGCCTGCTGCTGAGCTGGTTGCAATCACTGGCTTGGCTGCTCTACCCTCTGGGTGGCCTGTCTAATGACTGCTGCTATACCTCTCACTGCTGCAGCTGCTGCCAGAGCATTGCCCAGCTGCCTCCCATTTTGCAGAGTCTTTGTAGGGTCTGTCTATAGACTTCCAGAGCCCTGCTTTCCCCAACAGCGCTAAAGACAAGGGCAGTAGAGACTGAAGGACAGAACTAAGCAGCTTTCTGGAGCCATCCCTCTTCTTTTCTGAAATTGCCTTTTAAACTTAAAGATAATGGGGTCCCATTCGGTGAGTATAGTATTGTGCACCATCACAATCAAACCACGAGGACAGTGTTTCTCATACTGCATGCCAGGGAACACGGGTGTTCTGTGAATAACTTGTAGATGTGCTGTGATAAATGGAAAAATACTTTCAAGTCTTATGATAACCATTTTATCATGATAGTGATAATTATCGAAGCAATTTTATTTCCTTACCTTTCAGGATCAAATCACTTTGTTTTTACCTTATATAACTTTGGGCATTTTGTTGTTGTCCTAAGAAAATAGTTTTTACAGAAACATCTTATATGCCTATGCATAAAAATATTATCAGTGGGGTTTTGTGATATCAAAACTTTAATAAATGTTCTGTTACAGACCTGGGACCCTTCATCCTGTAACACAGAAAGGATAAGAGTTGAGAGTTTTGAGAAAAGAGTTTTGAGAAAAGATGGAGGTCTTTTTAGCAGCACAAAATCTAGACTTTTTTCTTACCTTTAGGTTTGGGAGCTATGAAAACCCTCCTGCCCCCTCCGCTACCACAGGGCAGACCAGTGTAGGAGATCCCAAGTGCCAGTTATCAGGGGGCTGTGACATTCCACACACAATAGGTTTAACAGAGAAAAACTATGCTCCAAACAGATCTCCAAAGTGGTTGAAAATAGTTGTTGAAGATGCTGTGCTCAAAATCAGAACTTTAAACAATTATAAACAGAAACACAGAATTCTCTGCAGTTGGCATTAAAATCTTGAAATGAGAGAATTACCATTCTGATGCAAACCAGCTTGAAAACAGAAGAGAAAACATGAAAGGGATCGACTGTTAAATGTTGGTGATTTCTAAGAAGCTGGAATTATTCCTCTTCTCTTTACGGTGTGTATATTCTTTCTCGCTGATCTTCATGCACTCCGTGGACGTCAGCCACCTCCTCTGTGGAACAGAATCCCAGGTCCCACCTTAGCCCGGAGTTCTTGCCTGAGCTCCTGACCATACTGGGGCAACTCTGTTTGGATATCTCGCAGACACTGATGTGTCTTCTTCATCCTCCCACCTCACCGCCCCCCACCGCCATCAGCTCTTTCCCTACACTCTTTGTTGTGGAGAATGACACCATCATCCACTAAAAACATGGGAATTATTCTTACGTCTTCTTATTCACACATGTCCAATCCATTGCTAAATCCCATCTATTCTATCTCCTAATTATGTCTCCATTGCCTTCTTTCTCTTCATCCTCTCTTGCCGTTATATCAAATCACAGCCTCAAAATCTATTTCTTGGTTCCTGAAAGCTCATTTTAACTGGTTTACCTGCCTTTTAGTCAATTCTCACCAATGGTAGATTGACCTCTGTACAGTGTAAATTTGATAATGTCACTCTCCTTTACAAAAAATCCTTCTGTGTCTTTCCATTGCTTTTCATTATCTGAGCCCAGTTTACCAGTTCAATCCCATATTTTACCAGGCTCCCATCCTACCATAAATTTTATGCCAGCCGCACTAAATTGCTACAGATCCCCAAATATGACATATTCTCTGTTATGGCCATAGCTCTTTGTTGTGCTACTTTCTCTGCCTCTTGAACTCACTTATCCACTTAGCTAATTCCTTCCCCCACAAGGCCTTCCTGGAACTTCCCAGTTAGCCTTCAGTGCCCCTCTCTGTGTGCTCATGACATCCTATGGGTCCACTCAGTCAAAACCTTTACTGAGCCCACTCTACCGAAATTGCCAATATAGAGAGAAAGCATTTAGGAAAAAAACCCTATACTTCTTTCTCTAGTATTTTCTTTTTTTTTTTTTTTGAATTTTAGAATTTTATTTATTTTTTATACAGCAGGTTCTTATTAGTTATCTATTTTATACATATTAGTGTATATATGTCAATCCCAATCTCCCAATTCATCCCACCACCCCCGTCACTTTCCCCCCTTGGTGTCCATATGTTTGTTCTCTACATCTGCGTCTCTATTTCTGCTGATACCCCTGTCCTTTCTTCCATTTAGATCAGATGGGCAGTCTCTACTCACTACCCTTCAGAGTAAGGCTGCTAAATGAAAAATTCAAAGAGCAGGAAATCAGTTAATATTAGCTTTTTAAGTTTCCCCAAGTAGACTCAAGTTGGCAGTTCATTGTTTAAAGGAGAATATTTTAAAAGATCAAAAGCCTAGGTCAGGAATGTTTTACAGCACAAAGTTCATTCTGATTTGGAAGATTTGATGGACTGGAGCCAGAGAAAAAGGAAGCAGAAGCAAGAGTGAGTAAGCCACTGGCGAGTGACTCTGAGGGTGGGTAAGGGTGGCCCAGGAAGGGAGGAGAGCTTCTTTTTTTTTTTTTCTCTCTTCTTTTCTAACTTTTTGTTTTATATTGGAGTATAGCCAACTAACAATGTTATGATAGTTTCAGGTGCACAGCAAAGCGATTCGGCCATACATACACATGTATCCATTCTCCCCCAGACTCCCCTCCCATCCAGGCTGCCACCTAACATTGAGCAGAGTTCCCTGTGCTCTACAGCAGGTCCTTGTTGGTTACGCATTTTAAATATAGGGGAGGAGGGCTTCCAAGAGTTTCACTTCCCACATCCAAGAAGGGAACTGAAGGAGCTGGGAGTGAGTCGGTGGCTCTGAAGGGAACTTTCAGCGGGGAGTGGGAGGGTACAGTGTGTCCTGCATGAATTGGTCACTGAAAGTCAGATGTGAGCCCAGACCCCAGAGCAGATGCCCACACATGTTAGACAATTGTGTTCCTCCCACTGATGTGGAGCTGGTGGAGTCTAAATGTAGTCCCGAGGATGAAGGGAAAGGGGAAAACCGTGAATTGTCTATCATTCTGAACTGGCTAGGAGTAAACTTCTCACTATAAGCATAATGAGAGACCAAGATAGAAATTTAATGTCGTTGTAGAAAAGACAGTAATAATTCTTGCTATCTTGAATCTGTGACTTAGAATTACTACTTGTGGCTCCTGTTAAATAGTCAGCTTTCTCCACTGGATTGTGGGCTCCTGGAGGACAGTGACTATTTGTATTCATCTTTGTAACCCCAGTCCAGTCATAGTGCAGAGACTCAGTAAATGCTGTCGAATGGAAAACAATGAATGAATAAGCAAACCTGGATGACGAAGGATGAGGATCCAGACAGAAGCAGGGCAGGGTAATTTCCCTTGGTCAGATGCGATTTTCCTTAATGGAATTAGAGTTGAATATCAGAAATAAAGCGTGTATTATTTGTTCTTCTGTCTGTTAAGATAAGCTTGTTCAAATTAACTAGTAATTAGCTGTATTTATTTTTCACTAAGTGTGAATTTAGTCATTCTCATTTAATCTTCTTGTTGAGATTATTATGATAACTCAATTGAAGATTTGTTACATTGTCCACTTGGATGATGTCTAAAATTTACTTTAAAATACTTTAGCTTAGTACTGTGATATAAATGTGTGTGTGTGTGTGTGTGTGTGTGTGTGTTGGTTTTACTTTACATGCTAGGGGTACGTGATTAACATCCTAACCCGGAATAAACTGTCCAGATGTGCTTAGTTAGATTTTAAAAGTCACACTGAGGAGTCCACACTCCAGAGTACTTTGAGTGCTTCAATTATCTCTATCTCCATCAGCAGTGAAGGGGTTATTCAGTAGCATTTAGTGGAGTTAGAAATAATTTTCAAAGGCAATTTGAGTAGTGTCCACTTGTGACTAGCAAGGTACAGACATCTCCACCTGTGCATGAATCTGTCCTACTCAGCATCCTAATACCTCTCAGTGTGATGCCCCAGCCTAGAAGTCCCATTTGGTCCTGTGTCCCATCTCTAACCAGAGGATTTACTGTCTGATTCTGACTCAATGGCTAGCTGATCCCCCCAAGGTAATATTTCTGTATCTGCCACTAGTGAAATTGTCATACAGGGGGCCTAGCAGAGGGACCAAGGCAGGGAGCCAATAAGAGCATATTGTATGACTCCTTGTGTTTGTGTGCTGATAAATGTTTGTGTGTGCATTGCAGGATTTGCTTTCTTTGTAATGGACCACTTGGTAGCAAGTTTCTTGGGAATGAGACCTAGACACTTCCTCTACCTTTAGCATTGGAGGCCACCATTATTTGCCAAAAGAACCCAACAGTTGTGAATGACCAAATTGGCTTAGATGAGCTGACAACACAGCACTTAATACAATGCACATTATCATTGCTTTTTCCTGACATTTCAGATTTCTGTAGATAAAGATATAAATACATACATCACAATGAAAAAATTTCCACATTGTTTCTCTCCTTAATATCCTGGCTCTAATATTTTCATAGCATGGTTGACCCTTGCATGTGTCATCCACTGGAATGTCACTGCTCTCCTCATCTGAATTTCTTTCTGGTTTGTACTTTATCCTATTTATCTTGGATGCCCCTCTGAGCCTACTACAATATCTCACCAGGAAGAAGCCCTCATCATTAAATGTTTGCTGGCTGGAATGTCATGAAACAAACTAGATGACAGTGGTATCAGAGTCGTCCTCATTGTAAAGCCCTACCACCCTCTGAGGTCACAGCTGATACTCCAAGAAGAGAAAGGAAAAAGCAGTATTGTCACGAAGCACTGAGCCCACAGCCAAAGTTGTTGGGGGCAAAAGTACAGAACCCACGTGGCCATGAAGACAGAGAGAGGGCAGATCCTGCTCTGATTGTAGGTTGCCTTCCCATCACTGGGTAGGCAGCAGACTGAGAGAAGTATTGTCCAGCTTTGCTGGGATGAAGGAGACCACCATGGAGAGGGAATGAGTAGCCCAAGAGAACATCTTTACAACAACTAGATTTTTCAACCCAGTAGCCATGTCTGTCAATAAAATATGAGATTGAAGCATTACTGTTTTACTTGCCACAGATAAGACTTGTGCACAAAGCATGTCAGTTTGTCATCACAAGACTGGGGTTGCTGAGGAGAAGCTCTGACCCAGCATGAGCCCCTTAAGAAGGCAGAATAGGCTCTGAGGGAATGAATCTGACTGCAGAGTCTGGCACAGAGGCCCAGAGGAGCGTAGGGAGGCACAGCTTAGTCACGGGTCACTAAATGGCCAGCACCTGGTGGCAGGGCATTGTTTTGACTAAGGCCACTTGGGTTACAAACCTACCCAGACAGCCTTAAAGAACGGAGGCCATTTGTGGGAAGGATATTGGTAGGAACTTCAGCCAGGCTACAAGAGAAAACCAGGAACGGCTGTTACGACAAGCAGCTGCTCTTTCCTTTACCGAGGGTCCCGTGGCAGTTCATCTGGCATTACTGGTGTCTGTCCAAGAGCTTCACTGTTCACTTTTGCACTATTCACTCTCTCCAGACTGGCTTGGCTTTGCTTTCTCAAACACCATGGGAATGGTTGGACACAGACTCTCATACCTGAAGGGGATGTTAGAGAGCCAAAGATGGGCCCTTGACCCAAGTCACTCTCTGGATCATTCAAACCTCCCTAATCACTACCCAACCCCACTACTGTCGCCACCACCACCACCAGCAATCACGTCACTGGCCAGTCATTCTACAGCAGCATTCCTATACTTGCCAGCCTGACAGTCATCTGGGGCTACTTATTACAAATACACATCCTGGGACTTGCCTGGTGGTCCAGTGGTTAAGAATCCACCTTCCAATGCAGAGGTCATGGGTTCGCTCCCTGATCTGGGAACTAAGATCCCATGTGCCACAGGCAACTAAGCCCGTGCGCCCTAGAGCCCGTGTGCCCCACAGCCCGCGTGCCACAACTAGAGAGAAGCCTGTGTGCTGCAACAAAAGATCCCGCATGCCGCAACGAAGATCCCTAGTGCCACAACTAAGACCTGATGCAGCCAAATAAATAAATATTAAAAAGATATATACATCCTCAGGCTCCTCTATTGGAAACTCTGGGGTGGGGCTCAGGAAGCTCTACTTCTATTAAGGACCCCCAGGCCACTCTAAAATTGGGCAAGCTTGAAGACTGCACTGGAGCAGTTCTAGAATTTTATTTATTTAGCATCAGAATAGCCTGGGTGCTTATTATTAATACAAATGCAGAGTTCTACCCCGGAAGCCCACAAAAGATTCTACTTCGAAAGCCGTGGCACAAGACCCTAGGAATTGCAATTAATAAACATTCCTAGGTGATTCTGATAGAGAGGTCCATGGGCCTCACTGTGAGAAGCATTATTTTAGAGAGAAGCCCCATATAACTTCACACTCTCAGCCTCTAGCCAGTATGATCTGGGAGTAGCCACGTTCTACTCCATTCTGTGATGGGTGGGTCAGAGGAGGACTTTGGCACTTGGGGGACTCCCAGAGCCAGAGGACCAAAACCACTGGGCAGGAGGGGCAATGAGCAGAATGGTTAAGGAGATATGTCACAGCAATAAAGGTAGATCTCACACTTAAATGAAACAGAAAAAGCTGCATTTATTTTTTTTTAATATTTATTTTTTTAAAATATTTATTTATTTAGGCTGTGCTGGGTCTTAGTTGTGGCATGCAGGATCTTCATTGCAGCATGTGGGATCTTTCACTGAGGCATGGGGATCTTTTTTTTTTAGTTGCAGCCTGTGGACTTCTTAGTTGCAGCATGCAAACTCTTAGTTGCGGCATGCATGCGAGATCTAGTTCCCTGACCAGGGATTGAACCCCGGCCCCCTGCATTGGGAGCACGGATTCTTACCCACTGGACCACCAGGGAAGTCTCGAAAAAGCTGCATTTAAATAAGATGTGGGTAAACCAACCTTTATGTATAAATATTCTAATAACAAAAAGACTAAGAATTGCTCACTAATATACTGAACACTTATTATGCCCTGAGTGCCTGAGGTATGCTATCTCATTTAATATGTGCAAAAATTTTAATTTTGTATTTGTGAGCCAATAAGAAACTTATCCAAACACATAGGAAGTAAGTGGCAGAGCCTAGTCTCAAATCTAGGTCTTGTTGAAGTGAAAGAACATGGTTTTAATCACCAAGGTGTACTTTAGCTAGAAACATGGATTACTTCTGAAATCAGGAAAAAGAAACCCACAAATGTAGTGTTATACATAATAAGAGAATTATGGATTAATAAAAGGGACTCTGAATTTGATCACAAGACCCTTTGGTGGTAGCAAAAATAATCCATCCCCATAATTTACCAATTTTGTAAGCTCAGATTTTAATAAATTGTGTTTTATTAAAATTACACACCTGTAAGGTTGAGGACCCTAGAACTCTCCAAAAGTGCCAACAATCAAAAGAGGCAGAAATGATGTAAAAGGAAACCACCTAAGGATCAGAGACTAAATCATTCCCGATTCCTGTGAGAACACTGCCTCAGAAATAAATCAGACAGCTGTAGGCTCTGTGGGCCTCCGCCTCAGTCAGCACCATGCTCTGGAGCCTCCCGGGTTCGTTGTTCAGTGTAGAGGAGGCCTCTCACCCAGGTGTCACAGTGTCCCAAAGCCCCAGGGTTAAGGACTGTGTTCCCTGATTCAGGCCTGCAATCTTAGCCAGGCCCTGGCTGCGTAGATTCCTCTCGAGCAGCAAGAAGAGACAGGGTCTAACCTCTACTTTCTGCCAACTTGCTGTGTGTTGAGAACCAATAGCTATAATCAGAATGCCTCCTGTTGACTCTGCAAAGCCTTGGAGGAGGAGTTTACAAGTGCTAAACACATGTTTCCAAATCCTCATCTCTGAAGCAGTCCTTTAAGACATAAAGGTGCAGGGGCCTGTGAGGGGGAATGGAAGAACAAGCAATGTAGCAAGGTGTGGTGGCTAAGGGGCAGAGGGAGACAAAAACAGAGGTGGATCTCCAGCCCCACTTCCTGCCCTGCCCTCCCTCCTCCACCATCCCCTCCCAGACGATCCTTGTCGCAAAAAGAGCTTGGGGTACCTGGGAAAGGCCTTTATTTTGCCTATGGTCTAATCCAATCATTTGCACAGATGAGAAAAAAGTGCTCTCAGGAGCTCTGAGAGTTTCCTTAAACTCTCTGAAAATGGATGAAAAAATGATAACATATAAGTAATCCCCAAACCACCGATAACCCCAAACCTCCCTACAGTTAGGGAGCAGCCTGAATAACTGGTTCCTAAACAATTAAACTCTCTGGTTCTTTCATCAGTCACTTTATTAATAAGTATTTACGGGCTATCCTCTGTAAACCCATCACTGAACGGAGCAAGAATCGGAAACACAGGACCTGGAAGTGACTTCAAGAAGCTCCTTGTTTAATAGGCAAAACATTCTCTGACATAAATCGTACCAATGTTTTCTTAGGTCAGTCTCCCAAGGCAATAGAAATAAAAGCAAAAATAGACCTAATCAAACTTACAAGCTTCTGTACAGCAAAGGAAACCATAAACAAAATGAAAAGACAATCTATGGACTGGGAGAAAATATTTGCAAATGATGCAACTGACAAGGGCTTAATTTCCAAAATATACAAACAGCTCACACAACTCAACAACAACAAAAACCAAACAACCCAATCAAAAAATGGGCAGAAGACCTAAATAGACATTTCTCCAAAGAAGACATACAAGTGGCCAACAGGCACATGAAAAGATGCTTAACATTGCGAATTCTTAGAGAAATGCAAATCAAAACTACAATGAAGTACCACCTCACATGGGTCAGAATGGCCATCATTAAAAAACCTATAAATAATAAATACCGGAGAGGATGTGAAGAAAAGGGAACTCTCCTGCACTCTTGGTGGGAATGTAATTTGATGCAGCCCCTATGGAAAACAGTATGGAGTTTCCTCAAAAAAAGTAAAAATAGAGTTGCCATATGATCCAGCAATCCCACTCCTGGGCATATATCCAGACAAAACTATAATTCAAAAAGAGACATGTACCCCTATGTTATAGCAGCACTATACACAATAGCCAAGGCATGGAAACAGCCTAAATGTCCATCGACAGATGAATGGATAAAGAATATGTGGTACATATATACAATGTAATACTACTCAGCCATAAAAAAGAATGAAATAATGTCATCTGCAGCAACATGAATGGAACTAGAGATTATCATACAAAGTGAAGTAAGTCAGAAAGAGAAAGACAAATACCATATGATATCACTTATATGTGGAATCTAAAATATGATACAAATGAACTTATCTACAAAACAGAAACAGACTTACAGACAGAGAGCAGACTTGTGGTTGCCAAGGGGGAGGGGCAGGTGGGGGAGGGATGGAGTGGGAGTTTGGAATTAACATATGCAAATTAGTATATATAGGATGGATAAACAACAAGATCCTACTGTGTAGCACAGGAAACTATATTCAATATCCTGTGATAAACTATAATGGAAAAGAATATGAAAAAGAATGTATATATGTATAACTGAATCACTTCACTATACAGCAGAAATTAATACAACATTGTAAATCAACTATACTTAAACAAAATAATAAAAAAAGAAATGTATTGTTTAGAGAGAAGGTCAGATTGATAATTAGGGGGCAATGCAAGACAGTAAGATCTGAGTGCTACCTTGAGGAGAACTAGAGATATGGGCTTTTCCTTCAGAAAAAGGAAAAAAGATTAAGGTGGACCGGAGGTATCAAGGGAAGCTTCATGGAGGAGGCCGGCTTTGAACTTACTAGGATTTGGAGAGCAAAAGAGAGAAGTTCTGAGGGCATTCCAGGTGTGGAGAAGAGGATGAAAGGCCTCCCATCTTTCCGCCTATCAGAATCTTTTCAGGTCAGCTCAGGTCTGGCTTGCCCTTGTAGTCTTCCACCATGAGAACTGTGAAGATTAATGCCTGCAGATATCTTTGAGTCTTCAGAGAAAACAAGTATATACACAGAGTTACAAAAAAGCATCACTGGGGTTGCATTACATCAATTGCAATTAAAGTATTCTGGACTTAAAAAAAGGTAACATCCTATATTCCTAATAGCATGGAATTAGAAAAACTAACCGTCAAATACCCTTTACCCTTCTCTTTGCTTGGACATGTTTAAAATGTTAACTTCTAGAGGAAAAAATTAATTGGATGGATAAAGAGCAAACACTCCTTTCTATATGTGGTGATTTATTTCCTCCACACTGTATAAACCAAACAGCTGCATTTAGAGCAGATACATAAGATTCAATTATAGTTACAGACATTACTAACCTGCCATTTTTCTAAACATTTTGAAACACTGAAAATGTAGTTGAAAAGACAGCTTGCATCATGTTTGATCATGGAGAAGCAGCATTCCATGATGTTAGGTGAAAGCTATATCGAAATCCTACACCTGCTTGCAAATAGAATTTTAACTGGCAATTTGGCTTCTAGGTAGTGTATTATGACATAAAAGAAATTAATCTTTTTTCTTTTATACAGAACACAAGGCCACAATCAGTGCCAAGTCTGTTCCCTAGAATTGCTTGGCAGTGTTCCCAGATGTTCCAACAGTCTTGTAGCAGAAGCTTTGCAACCGATTTGCTAGGCAGAGCTTTTAGTTTTTTTCCTTCCATTTAACAGACTGCAATATGTCCCACCCTTCCTGGTATCACTGGACAATCGTACTTTCAATTCTTCCTTATGTCTTATTTTCCCAAACCCAAGGTCTTTCTGAAACTGACCTTGTTATTCTAGTCTGTTATTCTCTTCAAGCATATATGGCTATATTATCCTCTTAAACAGGCAAATCCAAGCCCAAGGGGATTCAGATTCAACTTAAAACGTGTTCCCCAGAATATCAAGTTTCTCAAGATGTTAATAGATATTCCACGAGATAAAGTGATGTCAAATAATAATAAAAGAAAAAGAAATGCTGCAAACCCTCTACATCTCTCAGGATTTATAAAGCACATTACTTGAGAAAAAACAGAAATCAATCAGGAAATATATTTAACTTGGTTAAACAAAACTGATTTGACTACAGAATTCTTTCTCTCTCTTTCTCGCTCTCTCTTTCTCTTTCTTTCTATAATATCACTGGAATGTAATAATTATAATCATAATAACAATAATAATAATAAAAATAGCTAACATTTATAGCTATCTCTACTCCTTTAGTGATCGTCATAGAAATTTTTAGCATATACCAAGTTTTAAAAAGGAATCAAACAGATGTTCATTTTTGTGTCTTGCTTCTTTCACTCAGAATAATGTTTTTGAGATTTATCTATGCTGCTGTGTATTATTTACAATAGCCAAGACATGGAAAAAACCTAGTGTCCATTGATGGGTGAATGGATAAAGAAGTTGTGGTGTATATATACAATGGAATATTATTCAGCCATGAAAAGGAAGAAATTCTACCCTTTGTGACAATGTGGATGGACCTTGAGGGCCTTATTATGTTAAGTGAAATAAGTCAGAGAGAGAAAGGCAAATATTGTATGATCTCACTTATATGTGGAATAAAAAAAATCCAAAAAACAAACAAACAAACAAAAAACCCCAAACTCATAGAAAAAGAGATCTGACTTATAGTTACCAGAGGCAGAGGGTAGGGGGATGGCGAATTGGAGGAAGGTGGTCAAAAGGTACAAACTTCCAGTTATAAGATAAATAAATACTAGGGATGTATGTACAACATGAAGACTACAGCTAACATTGCTGTGTGATATATAGAAAAGTTGGTAAAAGAGTAAATCCTAAGTGTTCTCATCACAAGGAGAAAAATATTTTCCTATTTTTTTTCTTTCTTTTCTTTTTATTGTATCTATATGAGAAGATAGATTTTAGCTAAACCTATCATGGTAATCATTTCACAATACATGTAGATCAAACCATCGTGCTGTCTGCCTTAAACTTACACAGTGATATATGTCAATTATTTCTCAATAAAATGGGGGTGGGGTGGGGGGGAGAGGTCAGAATATACACTGATATATTTCAGATGAAAAAATTGAGATTAATTACTATCTTTACCATCTATGCTGCTGTATATATCAATAGTTCATTCTTGTTTGCTACTGAGTAGTATTCCATTGTACAAATATATCACAATTTGTTTATACATTCACTTGTTGATGGATATTTTGGGTTGTTTCTAGGTTTATGCTATTATGAATGTAGTTGCCATGAAAATTTGTGTACATTGTGTACATTTATATATTGTAAATCATGTTTTCATTTCTCTTAAGGAAATATCTAGAAATAGAATTGTTGGTTTGTGTGATAGCATATATTTTTAAGTTATATGAAACTGCCAAACTGCTTTCCAACGTGGTTGTGCCATTTTACCTTCCCACCAGCAGTACATAAGAATTATAGTTGCTCTACATTTGCACTAACACTTGTCAGTATTTTGGATCATTTTAGTGGATTTGTAGTGGTATCATATTGTGGTTTTAATTTTAATTTTCCTCTTTACTATTGGTGTTAAGCATTTTTCATGTGCTTATTGAGGACTGTTGCATCATTTTTTTTTTTTTTTTTTTTTTTTTGCGGTACACGGGCCTCTCACTGTTGTGGCCTCTCCCGTTGTGGAGCATAGGCTCCAGACGTGCAGGCTCAGCGGCCATGGCTCACGGGCCCAGCCGCTCCACAGCATGTGGGATCTTCCTGGACCGAGGCACGAACCCGTGTCCCCTGCATCAGCAGGCGGACTCTCAACCACTGCGCCACCAGGGAAGCCCTGTTGCATCATTTTGATATGTGTGAAGTGATTTCAAATCTTGCTCCATTTTAAAGTTGTTTTCTTCCTACTGACTGATTTTGAAAGAGTTCGTTCTTTACATATTCTGGATATAAATCTTTTGTCAGATATATGCATTGTAAATCTTTCCTCCTTGCCTGAGGATTGCCTTTTCATTTTCTTAATGGTGTCTTTGAAAGAAGTTTTTTTTAATTCCGATAAAGTACACTTTATCATTTTTTCTTTTATGGTTTACATTTTTTGAACTGTCTGAAAAATCTTTGACTATCTGAAGGCTATGAAGATTTTCTCCTATATTTCCTTCCAAAAAGTTTTTTGTTTTTATCCTTTTAGTATCTGAAGGATCAGTAGTGATGTCTCCTCTTGTGATTCCCCCCCCACCTTTTTTAATCTTGATATACCGAGCTAGAGGTTTATCAATTTTATTGATTATTTTAAGGAACTTCCTTTTGATCTCATTTTCTCTAGTTTTCTTTTATTTTCCATAACTCATTTCAATTTACTATGCTTTTTCTAGATTTTCACATTGAAAGCTCAAATAATTTAATTTTGCCATTTCACCTTTTTAAATACAAGCTTTTAAAGCTTTAAATTTTTCTCCAAGAGTGATTTACAAACTAAACAGCTAAGTGTTTTAGCTGTGTCAAATTTTGACATGTTGTATTTTCATTTTTATTCAATTTTAAATATTTTTTAAATTCTCTTGTGATTTCTTCTCTGACCCATGGATTATTTAGAAATATTTGTTTTATTTTTCAATATCTAAATACTTTCTTCCTGTGATTTCTGATTTAATTCTATTTTGGACAGAAAACATGGTTTGTATGATTTCTATGCTTTTAAAATTTATTGAGATTTGTTTTATGGCCCAGAAAATGGCTTATTTTAATAAATGTTCCAAATGCACTAGAAAAGAATGTGTATTCTACTGTTATTAGGTGGAGTACTCTATAAATGTTGATTAGGTCAAGTTAATTGACAAAGTTGCTCTGGACTTTAATATCTTTATTAATTTTTATATACTTGCTCTCTCAATTACTGAGAGAGAAATTTTGAAATCTCCAACCATACTTGTGGATTTTCCTATTTCTCTTTCAGTTTGGTTGACTTTTGCTTCATGTATTTTGGAGCTCTATTTTTAGGTGCAAATGCATTAGGATTGTTATATCTTCATGGTAAATTGACTCATTATCATTATAAAATGTCTCACTTTATCCCTGGTAATATTTTTTCTGAAGTCTGCTTCAGCTTCCTTTTATTGGTTTTTGCTTGACATAACTTTTCCCATCATTTTTCTTTTTTTAAATAACAGCTTTTTTGACATATAATTTACATGTCATACAATTAATTCATTTTAAAATGTACAATTCAGTGTTTTGGGGCATAGTCACAGTTGTGCAACCATCCCCACAATGTTAGAGCATTTTCATCACCTGGTAAAGAAATCACATATCCTCTGGCAGTCACCCCCATTTTCCCTACCCACCCAACCCTTGGCAACAACTAATTTACTTTCTGTCTCTATGGATTTTCCTATTCTGCACATTTCATACAAACGGAATAATACAATATGTAGGCTTTTGTGTCTGACTCCTTTAGCATTTATAAAGGTTCATTCATGTTGTAGCATGTATCACTATTTCATTCCCTTTGATTGCCAAATAATCTTCCACTATATGGATTTCTCACATTTTACTTATCCATTCATTAGCTGATAGATAGTTGAGTTGTTTTCACTTCGGCTATTATAAATAATGTTGTTACGAATAGTCATGTACAGGTTTTAGTGTGGATATATGTTTTCATTTCTCTTGGATATACACCTAGGGGTAGAATTGCTGATTCATATAGTAACTCAATGTCTAACATTTTGAGGAACTGTCAGATTGTTTTCCAGAGTAGCTGGACCATTTTACATTCCCACCAGCAGTGTATGGGGGTTCCAATTTCTCTGTGTTCTCATCAACACTTGTTATTATCTGTCTTTTTTATTCCAGCCATGCTGGTGGGAGTGATATGGTATCTTATTGTGGTTTTGATTTGCATTTCCCTGATGGCTAATGATGTGGAACATCTTTTCGTGTGCTTATTGGCCATTTCTGTAACTTCTTTGGAGAAATGTCTGTTCAGATCCTTTAATCATTTAAAAATTGGGTTATTTATCTTTTATTATTGAGTTGTAACAGTTATTTATATATTCTAAATATAAGTCCTTTATAAGATATACAATTTGCAAATATTTGTCCCATGTTGTGGGTGGTCTTTCCACATTCTTGATGGTGTCCTTTGAAGCAGAAAAATTTAAATTTTGCTGATGTCCAATTTATCTATTTTTTCTTCCATTTCTTGTATTAAACCTTCTATTATTTTCCTTTAACCTATCTGTGCCCTTACATGTAAAATGGGTTTCTTATAGCTAGCATATAGTTGGATATTGCTTTTTATTCAATCTGAGAATCTTTTAATTGAGGCATTTGGACAATTTACATTGAATGAAATATTCAGTATGTTTGGGTTTAAACTTACAATTTTGTTATTCTTTTCTATTCACCCATCCACCACTTATTTATTTACTTACTTGCTCTCTTTCTGTCTTTTTTGTGTTAATTCATGGTGTTTTAGCATTCAAACATCCAGTATATGCCCAGTAGTGGGATTGCTGGGTCGTATGGTAGTTCTATTTTTAGTTTTTTAAGGAACCTCCATACTGTTCTCCATAGTGGCTGTACCAATTCACATTCCCACCAGCAGTGCAAGAGGGTTCCCTTTTCTCCACACCCTCTCCAGCATTTATTGTTTCTAGATTTTTTGATGACGGCCATTCTGACTGGTGTGAGGTGATACCTCATTGTAGTTTTGAGTTGCATTTCTCTAATGATTAGTGATGTTGAGCATCCTTTCATGTGTTTGTTGGCAATCTGTATATCTTCTTTGGAGAAATGTCTGTTTAGGTCTTCTGCCCATTTTTGGATTAGGTTGTTTGTTTTTTTGATATTGAGCTGCATGAGCTGCTTGTATATTTTGGAGACTAATCCTTTGTCAGTTGCTTTGTTTGCAAATATTTTCTCCCATTCTGAGGGTTGTCTTTTCATCTTGTTTATGGCTTCCTTTGCTGTGCAAAATCTTTTAAGTTTCATTAGGTCCCATCTGTTTTTATTTCCATTTGTTTAGGAGGTGGGTCAAAAAGGATCTTGCTGTGATTTATGTCATAGAGTGTTCTGCCTATGTTTTCCTCTAAGAGTTTGATAGTGTCTGCCCTTACATTTAGGTTTTTAATCAATTTTGAGTTTATTTTTGTGTTTGGTGTTAGGGAGTGTTCTAATTTCATTCTTTTACATGTAGCTGTCCAGTTTTCCCAGCACCACTTATTGAACAGGCTGTCTTTTCTCCATTGTATATTCTTGCCTCCTTTATCAAAAATAAGTTGACCATATGTGCGTGGGTCTATCTCTGGGCTTTCTATCCTTTTCCATTGATCTATATTTCTGTTTTTGTGCCACTGCCATACTGTCTTGATTACTGTAGCTTTGTAGTATAGTGTGAAGTCCGGGAGCCTGATTCCTCCAGCTCCGTTTTTCTTTCTCAAGTTTGCTTTCACTATTCAGGGTCTTTTGTGTTTCCATACAAATTGTGAAATTTTTTGTTCTAATTCTGTGAAAAATGCCATTGGTAGTTTGATAGGGATTGCTTTGAATGTGTAGATTGCTTTGGGTAGTATAGTCATTTTTACAATGTTGATTCTTCCAATCCAAGAACATGGTATATCTCTCCATCTGTTTGTATCATCTTTAATTTCTTTCATCAGTGTCTTATAGTTTTCTGCATACAGGTCTTTTGTCTCCTTAGGTAGGTTTATTCGTAGGTATTTTCTTCCTTTTGTTGCAATGGTAAATGGGAGTGTTTCCATAATTTCTGTTTCAGATTTTTCATCATTAGTGTATAGGAATGCAAGAGATTTCTGTGCATTAATTTTGTATCCTGCTACTTTACCAAATTCATTGATTATGAGCAACATTTTAAAAAACATTTCTTGTAATATAGATCTCCTGATGAATTGTCATAGCTTTTGCTTGTCTGAAAAATTTTTTACCATATTTCTGAAGAAAATATTAGTTGCATATGGATTTTTTCCCCTTTTAGTATTTTGAAGATGTTAGTTAATTGTCTTCTGGTTTACATAGTTTCTGCCCAGAGGTATACAATAATTCTTATTTGTTTCTCTGTATAAACTATCTTTGTTCTTTGGTGGCTGCTAAGTTTTTTTCTTTTTTAATCACTGGTTTTCAGCACTTTATAATGTGCCTTGTGTGACTCTGCATGTGGGTATTTGTATGTGTGTGTGATATTTTGTTTGATGTTCTCTGAGCTCACTAGATCTGTGAGTTTATAGTTTTAATCAAATTTGGAGATGTTTCAGCCTTGAGTCTTCTAATATGTTTGCTTTCCCTACCACTCACTCTTCTTATTCTGGGACTCCAATTATATGCATCTTGGACTTCTTGATATTGTCTCACAGGTCACTGAGGCTTTGTTCATTTTTAAAGTCATTGGTCTCTGTTTCTTTTTGGATAGATTCTATTGCTATGTCTTCAAAGTCATTAGCCTTTTCTTTTGCAGTGTGAAATCTGTTGTTAATTCCCTCCAGTGAATTTTTCATTTCAAATATTTTATTTTTCCACTCCAGAATTTCATTCTCATTGATTCTTTTTTATATGTTCTATTTCTCTTCTCATTATGTTTGTCCTTTTTTTTTTTTTTTTTTTTTTTTGCTGTACGCGGGCCTCTCACTGCTGTGGTCTCTCCTGTTGCGGAGCATAGGCTCCGCGCAGGCTCAGCGGCCATGGCTCATGGGCCCAGCCGCTCCATGGCATGTGGAATCCTCCTGGACCGGGGCACAAACTCGTGTCCCCTGCATCGGCAGGTGGACTCTCAACCACTGCGCCACCAGGGTAGCCCGTATGTCTTTCTTTATATACTTGAATATTACATTAATAACTGTTCTATCACCCTGTAATTTTTGGCATCACTGTGATTTATGGATCTATTTTTACTGATTGTCTTTACTCCTGGTTAGAGGACACATTTTCCATTTTCTTGTCACATCTAGTTTAAAAAAAAAAACTTATTGGTTCTGGACTTTGTAAATCTTACATTGTTGAGTGTCTGGATTTCACTGTGTTCTTTTAAAGAGGGTTGGGTTTTATATTTGTGGATACTTAAGTCACTATCAGATCAAAATAATCTTTTTTTTTTTGAATTTGTTTTACTTATTGATTTTTGGCTGTGTTGGGTCTTCGTTGCTGTGTGCGGACTTTCTCTAGTTGCAGCGAGCGGGGGCTACTCTTTGTTGTTGTGTGTGGGCTTCTCATTGTGGTGGCTTCTCTTGTTGTGGAGCATGGGCTCTAGGTGTGTGGGCTTCAGTAGTTGTGGCTTGTGGGCTCTAGAGCTCAGGCTCAGTAGTTGTGGCACACGGGCTTAGTTGCTCCACGGCATGTGGGATCCTCCTAGACCAGGGCTCGAACCCATGTCCCCTGCATTGGCAGGCGGATTCTTAACCACTGCACCACCAGGGAAGCCCCAAATAATCTTCTTGATAACTCTTTTTAAGCTTTTGTAAGTACTGCTAAAGTAGTTTTTACTCCAGGAATATTTCACACTTACTTCTAAGGTGTGACCTCTAAGGAATCCCCACTAAATGCCCCAGATGATCCCAACGATCTTCCACTGTGGATGATCAGAGTTTGAACACATTCATCCCTGTGCAAGCTTACAACTCCCCACCATTCTTTGAACAGCTTTGTATAATTTCACTCTGTGCATGTGTAGGTCAGTACTTAACAAAGATTCAAAGGGACCTTAATGTAGATTTCTGGAGGTTTTTTTTAAAAAGCTTCCTCATTTCTGGAGCTTCCTAACATGTTTTTAAAATTCAATAAATTAAATTCATAAATGACTATTATTTCTTAAACATGCATAACAAACATACAATGTGACTATTACAGACAACTAATAATAAACCATAACAAACAACTAACTGATCATCAAATGATAACATGCATTACTATGTTATTCATATTGATAACTTACACCTGTATGCTTAAGTCAATAAAGTAAGTGAAGAAATGAGTATCATTTCTTTGGTATTTACTAACCAAGTAATTTTATTATTATCCAAGTGATAAAATATATTACCAGACTCAGCCTTGCCATATAGCTTCACACAGCTCAGTGACAATGTCTAGGTGGCAGCAGCAGCTGCTAGTTCAGACACTGTAGCTCCAGGTGCTTCCTCTCCTCAAGAGCAAGCTTCAGCCCAAGCCATTTCAGGTAGCAAAATATGCCTCTATCTCAGTTTGTATTCCCCAAAATCAGAATCTGAAAAAAGAATTTCAGTACAAGTAATTTATTTGGGAGGTGATTACAGGAGGGACATTGAGAGAATAAGAAATTGAGTCATAAAGGGGATAAAGACAATAAATTGTGAGTTAATGAATTGTGGGTGACTGGGGCTTAATACTACTGGGGACATTCTAAGAAAATGGATGGAACATACTTGAGAACTATTCCTCAGGAGTAGAAGGAATAGAAAGCTGAATTCTTTATTCACCTACTCCCATCTCTCATTGGCCGAGTGCTGCACCTGGGGCATTGGCCCTCAGCACTGTTGGCTACTCCATTCCTTAGAGCATAAGAGCACATGGCCAAGCTTAGTCCTGCAGCTAGACAATGCCATCAGGCAGAGTCACAGGAATTCATCAGAGTGTGTGGGAACCACAGGCAGTTGACCTCCAGGGTAAGTGGAGGGGATATGGGTGAGGCATCAACAGGTCCTCCTTTCCTTGGAAACAGGAACTCATTCAAATCTCCTGTTCTGTTTACTCTAATCAAGCCCAACCATATTAACATCAAAAAAGAAGAAGGGTAATATAAGTCAGGTGCTCTCTAATGGAAGCTTGACCCTGCACAATACTGTGGGGTGAGGAGAGAGACAAAACAGTTACTAACAGTTGCTGAATGGGCAAAGGTTAAAAAAACAGTCCACAAGCAAACCAAACTTTTGGCCTCTTCAGCAGATTCCTTCTTTTAACCTTCTGTTCATCTGGAATGAGGTCTGTAATGCAGCTGGGTCTCCATGGCAGTCAGAGTCATGGTTATTGTATTTATATTGGGAGTGGGTATGTGTGGTGTGCTTTTCAAAGGAAGGGACACAGCCCTAAGTCTGTTCTCAGAGAATAGCTGTGGCCATTGTATTTTCAGTTCTTCAGGTTTTTACCCAAAGGATGTGGAGGAGGAAAAAAAAAGACTTCCCGCAGCACATAGATGGCACAAGGACTCGAGCCAAGTCAGTGGCCATAATGATGAACTCATTTTAATGCCTGAAAGAACCCTGCCCAAACTTATGCAATACAGTCACCCTTTTATCATTCATTTTAATTTTTTAAGTGAATTCTTAGAGAAAACAGTACTCAGGATAGATCCATATGACAGCAGAGTCGGAGACCGCAAAAAGATAATTTCATGGATACATTCACCCTCACCATATTTAAATCATGAAGTTCCTTGAGAGGAGAGATGCCTTTATTTTTGCAATGAGGGATAAATCTTAATTGCAAGTACGCCTGTGATAGGTAACAGTCTGACTCAACATCATTCATTCATTCATTAATAGTGTCAAGCACTGTTTGAAGTGCTGGGATATTATAGTGAACAAAACAACTAAAGTCCCTGCCTTCATGTGGCTAATAATTAATTGGGTGAGATCAACAATAAACAATTAAACATATAATAATCAGGTGGTCATAACTGCCAAGGCTCACAATAAATCAAAAGAAAGGGTAGGGGCTTCCCTGGTGGCGCAGTGGTTGAGAGTCCGCCTGCCGATGCAGGGGACATGGGTTCGTGCCCCGGTCCGGGAGGATCCCACATGCCGCGGAGCGGCTGGGCCCGTGAGCCATGGCCGCTGAGCCTGTGTGTCCGGAGCCTGTGCTCCTCAACGGGAGAGACCACAACAGTGAGAGGCCCGCGTACCGCAAAAAAAAAAAAAAAAAAAAAAAAAAAAGAAAGGGTATCAGGAATACAGAAGTTCTGGTTGTTATTTATAGTAGGTGCCTTCTCTAATAAGGTGATTTTGAGCACAGTGAAAAGTAAGTAAAGTAAGAGTGGATGCCAACCATACATGTAAGAGTGTTCCAGACTGAGAGATAGCATGTGCAAAGACCCTGAGGTAGGGGCATGACTCATAATTCAAGAACAGCAAGGAAACCAAGAACAAGTGAGATAAGAGAAGTTATAGGAGAGAGGTATTTGGGTGGGATTAGGACACTTGCAAAGCACATAGAGCCGATGAACTAGTGAAGAAATTTGGTCATTGCTCTGAGTGACATATGAAGCCATTATACTTTTAAAAGAGCCCTCTAGTTACTGTAGTAGGGCAGGAGTGGAGGAGTAGAGTAGTTAGGATGCCATTATAACAATTCAGGCAAGATGGTAGAGGCTTGGACCAGACCAGTGCAATAATTGTGGAGATGGTGAGAATTGGAGATATATATTGATATTGAACTATATTGATATCATTGATAGTAGAGACACAGGGTTTGTGCATTTGAATATGGGATAAAGAGAGGAGTCAAGGATGACTTCAAGATTCTTGACTTAAGCAACTGGAAGGGTGGAGTTACCATTTACCAATGTGGAGAAAAGTGTATGAGAAGCAGGTTTGATAGGGGAAACCACACCTTTGGTTTTGGTCCTAGTAAGTTTGAGATGTCTCTTAGACATCCAAATGGAGATGTTAAGTAGGCAACTGAATATATGTGTCTGGACTTCTGGGACAGAGTCCTGACTGGAAGTATAAATTGAGGAATCATATTTAAAGCCAAATGACTAGAAG
Organism: Hyperoodon ampullatus; assembly: GCF_949752795.1. Classification (NCBI taxonomy): domain Eukaryota; kingdom Metazoa; phylum Chordata; class Mammalia; order Artiodactyla; family Ziphiidae; genus Hyperoodon; species Hyperoodon ampullatus. Next base: position 157,628,521 of record NC_136915.1, read on the forward strand.
TAATCACGAAGGGAGTGAGTGTAGTTATGGAAGAGAAGCGGTCCAATGATGGAGCCTCCAGCTTAGAGTCAGCGAAAAGAAAAGGAACCAGTAAAAGAGACAGTGAAGTAGCAGCCACTGAGGTAGAAGGAAATTCAAGAGAGAATAGTGTACCAGAAGCCAAAGGAAGAAAAGATTTCTGAGGAGGAAGGGAAAGAGTGGTCAATTATGTCAAATCCTGCTGATGGGACAAGCAAAAGGAAGATGGAGAACTTAACACTGGATTTGGCTCACATCATTTGGATGTCAGTGATCTTGACAAGTAAGGGCTGATAAAGGATCTTTCCATGAAAATAGTCTTCTTTACTTATAAAAGGTGTAACTGAGTCTCTGAAATGGAGTAAAGAGGAAGAAGATGAAGAATTTATGAAGAAGGAAGTCTGAAGGCAAATAAAACAAACCTCAATAACTATATACAAGATCCCTCACCTCACTTGGCCACAGTATTGAGAAGGGCCAAAAGAAAGAATTGGTCTCTACCCTCAGTTTTCTCTTCTGTATGATGGGAATGTTTATTGTACTTACCTTATAGGGTTATGGTTGGGATTCAGTGATTTAAAACATGTGAAGTATTTAGAATACTTCTTGGACATAATCAGGTCTTAATGAATGTTTGCTTTAATTACTGTATTACTGTCATCATGTTTAATGTTCTTATTTTCACTTCAGCTTGGAAATTTCATGACTCTATGTCATCATTATCATCTTACTAAGAACCAACCATCCCTGATGGCTAGTTCTAGTGTTATACTGCCACAGTGGGGTGTATTTGCTTCCTGCCCAAATATTAATCATGGCTTCCTTGTTGACTTCTCTGTAAGAGTCCATTTTAGATCAGAGTAAAGTAGGTTAAAAAAAAGGAGTTGGGAATGCTCTTTCCTTGGATGAGTGGTCCTCTATTGATACTATGGATTGGTAGATACAACAGGCTTTAATCTTAGGGCTTTAGTATTAGGTCCACTTGGCTTGAGATAAAACATTCTCTTGGAAAACTGGTCCCTGAATTTGCTCTGGCTTTGGAAGTGGCTGCTCTCCACAGTTTATATTTTTTTCCTGGTTGTTTCTGAAGTGTTTACACTGCCCTCTCTAGCTAAAGTTGCTAGGCTGACTTTGTTTCATCTGGACTTTATATTACACCATAATGATTAATCCACTTGGTCTGGCCAAAGTAAGCTAGCAACTAAGTACCACTTGTAATTTCCACAACAAATGATGTAATTCATCCTAGTCTGGAGTTTGTACTTGATAAATGTCCAATCCTTGTCTACAGTGAACCTGGAACCTTGGCTATAACATCATGATGGAGATTTTTAATTTCTTACTCTTTTTCATCCCTCTTTTTGAAATTTGAGGGAGGGGCTTTATGGACATGGGGCTGAGACTGATAAAACTCAGACAGAAAGAAAGGGTCAAGAGAGAGTGACAATTAGTTGATCTCTCACTGAATTTGATCTGTCTTCCCTCCTCAAGGCAAGGATGGCAGCATGGAGCTGCCTCCATGCCAAAGCAGTCAGTCAGTGAGGTGAAGCTGCTGCAGAGGAGGGGGTGGGAGCCTTTGGCCACCACTGTCCTGCTTCCTCAGGACACTTTCCAGACTCTTTGAGGATGGGGTGTGTGAGTATGTTTTGAGTCAGATATCTTTATCTGTATTTTCCAGATGTGGACAGTGAAGTTCACAGAGAATGTAGTACCTCATTAAAGTCCCACAACCAGTAAGTAAGAAAGCCAGGATTTGAACGCAGGTCAGCCTAATTTCAAAATCTATATCCTTAAACCCTATTCAATATTGTCTCCTGATTCAATCTTACGTTTTTAAGTGTACAGTTCAGTTATTTTTTTTAGTATATTTGAATTGTACGAACATCACCAAAATCAATTTGGTAATATTTTCATAACCAAATAGAAACCCTGTATCCTTTAGCCATCAACTCCTAAACCTACCGTTCTGCCAGCCTTAGGCAACCACTATCCTACTTTCTGTCTATAGATTTGCTTATACTGGATAATTCATATAAAGAGAATCATACAATATTGGTCTTTTGTGACTGGCTTTTTTCAGTTAACATAATTTTTAAAAATTTAATTTAATTAATTTATTTTTTATACAGCAGGTAAAGCATAATTTTTAAAGAAAGACTTTTTTGGAGCAGTTTTAGGTTCAGAGCAAAATTAAGAAGAAGGTACGAAAATTTTCCATATGCCTCCAAACCCCACCCATGCATAGCCTCCCCCGTTATCAACATCCTGCACCAGTGTGGTACAGTTGTTACAATTGATGACCCTACAATGACACATCACAGTTACCCAAAGTCCACAGTACTTTAGGGTTCACTCTTGGTGTTGTATATTCTTTGGATTTGGACAAATGTATAATAATATATATCCATGATTATAGTATCATACAGAGTATTTTCACTGGCCTAAAATCCTCTGTGCTCCACCTATTCATCCCTCCCTCCTTGCCCCCAACTCCTGGCAATCATTGATTTTTTTACTATCTTCATAATTTTGCTTCTTGGAATAATGATTTGAGAATTTATTCCAGAAAGATAAAGAAAAGAGAAAAACAAGCAATTCAAATAACAAGTGACTAAACTCAGCTGCTTGATACAAAGTAAAGCTGGAAAAAAACAAAAACAAAAAAAATCCCTGCAATAAACAGAACAACACCGCTCCCCTCCTGGAGTAAAATGACATTGAAAACTAAGCCTCAAAAGTTAGCAACCCAAGTTAGATTAGCAAGTCAGGAGGCCCTGGAAGGAATAGCTTCAAGAAGAAAATAAATTTTCTCCGAAGTGTTGCAGATTCTAGATTATTATCTTAGTGAGAAAGTGAAGGCATATGACAATAATACATTATAAAAATTCAGCACCTTGCTTCCTCTACTTCTTCCCTCTTCCTCCCAATTTAGGTATGTGCATTTCTTTTTCTACTGGCAAGGTTATATGCCATAGAATTTCTTCACTTTTTCTATGAGTCCAATCATATGTTAAAATGTAAGTTCGAATGCTCAACATCATTAATCATTAGAGAAATGCAAATCAAAACTACAATGAGATATCATCTCACACCAGTCAGAATGGCCATCATCAAGAAATCTAGAAACAATAAATGCTGGAGAGGGTGTGGAGAAAAGGGAACACTCTTGCACTGCTGGTGGTAATGTGAATTGGTACAGCCACTATGGAGAACAGTATGGAGGTTCCTTAAAAAACTAAAAATAGAACTACCATATGACCCAGCAATCCCACTACTAGGCATATACCCTGAGAAAACCATAATTCAAAAAGAGACATGTACCAAAATGTTCATTGCAGCTCTATTCACAATAGCCCGGAGCTGGAAACAACCTAAGTGTCCATCATCGGATGAATGGATAAAGAAGATGTGGCACATATATACAATGGAATATTACTCAGCCATAAAAAGGAACGAAACTGAGCTATTTGTAATGAGGTGGATAGACCTAGAGTCTGTCATACAGAGTGAAGTAAGTCAGAAAGAGAAAGACAAATACCGTATGCTAACACATATATATGGAATTTAAAAAAAAAATGTCATGAAGAACCTAGGGGTAAAACGGGAATAAAGACACAGACCTACTTGAGAACGGACTTGAGGATATGGGGAGGGTGAAGGGTAAGCTGTGACAAAGCGAAAGAGAGGCATGGACATATATACACTACCAAACGTAAGGTAGATAGATAGTGGGAAGCAGCCGCAGAGCACAGGGAGATCAGCTCGGTGCTTTGTGACCACCTGGAGGGGTGGGATGGGGAGGGTGGGAGGGAGGGAGACGCAATAGGGAAGGGATGTGGGAACAGATGTGTATGTATGACTGATTCATTTTGTTATAAAGCAGAAACTAATAAAAAATAAAAAATAAAAAAAAATAAAAATAAAAATGTAAGTTCTATGAAGGCAGGGATACTTTGTCTGTTTTCTTCATTGATCTATCCCTAGCACTTAGAATGGTGCTGGCCCAGAGTATGTAATCAATAAATATTTTTTATTTGAATAGAATGAAATTTACCAAATAATGACTAATATTCATTTAATTAAAATAAGTCCTGGTTATTTTTAAACTTAATAAACAGCCAAAATGCAGAAGAATTAATTATATAAGAAAGTATAAATTCTCTAAGTTTTGACAATGTAAAATTAACTATATGATGAACTGAAGCTGTGACATTGGGGGTAGCCATGAAGGGAGGAGGGGAACACAGGGCTATTAAATCTCTCATCTTAGAGGGAAGCCAAGAGATACCGTCTGAAATTGATGGATCAAGAAATGGAGGGATGTGTTGGGTAAAGCTATAGAAATATGTAACAGAATAATAAAAAATGAAATACATCTGGCAGTGGTTGTTGAAGTGTAAATGAGCAAAGATCTTCATCTTTCATGAGGGGACCCATCAGATGTACTTTGAAGTCGATACATCGAAGATAAAAGGCTAATAAATTATTATTATGGCTGTTGGTCTCAGAAGGATTAAAGTTAGAGCAATTTTCAGCTGTTACCTCTGGGGAATGCCACGGAAAAAGACCTGTACTTTCTTTTTTTTCAAATTACTCTCCATTACCAACTGAATTGTTATTGCCAGGTAGCCATATTTTAAAAGTGATATTTTTAATTTAAAAATAGTTTCTAGAAAAGAGAAGAATTTTTAGGGCAGAAAAAACATTGCAACAGTTTGCAATTACATACTGTCTACCAGCAAGGGCCGTCAAACATTTTGCAAACATTATCTGATGGTGAGTGTCAGAATCTACATTTGCCAGATGGAGATATTCAGACAAAGATGGAAGTGACTTGCCCATTTTCAGTGCATCTGTGACCAAGCCAGTGATAAAACCCAGGCTTCCTGGATTCTGAGTCCAAAGAAAGATTTGGATTGATTTCTTCTTAGAAAAATCACCACATATTGGTGTGACAATAGTTAAGGAAGAAATCCAAACTAATAGATGACATGCTCTGTGTTTAGGGCTTGGAAAATGCCTGTATTTTTCCATCCAATAATTTGGTGCCAAAATGCACATTGTCTGTCAAGAGAAAGACCAGTGCTTCTCTGAAGCACCTGATGGGAATACATATCATTTCAAGGAGTTGTGCCTGCAAAAATAAAAAATGACAATCCCTATAACAACCACAATTAATTTTTTTTTTTTTTTTTTTGTGGTACGCGGGCCTCTCACTGTTGTGGCCTCTCCCGTTGCGGAGCACAGGCTCCGGACGCGCAGGCCCAGCAGCCATGGCTCACGGGCCCAGCCGCTCCGCGGCATATGGGATCCTCCCAGACCGGGGCACGAACCCGTATCCCCTGCATCGGCAGGCGGACTCTCAACCACTGCGCCACCAGGGAGGCCCACAATTAATTTTTAAGTCTCACTGTATGTATAAAGATTTCTGCCATTTTATGGTCAATTAGGAAACCAAATATGGTTAATTAGCTTGCTAAATAATTATGATTATTCTGCCATATGCCTCTAATATTAATTTAGACTACTAGCATAAGTGGAAAGGATAAAAAACTTTTACTGATCTGGCATCATTTTACCTATTGATTTTACTCTTGATGTGAGTGTGTATATGTGTGTGTGTGTGTGTGTGTGTGTGTGTGTGTGTGTGTATTTTGCCTGACTTCCCCATCTGGTTAAAACTCTGGAGGGAAGTCATTAAATGATTATAGTGGATTCCTCTTGTCAGTAAAGTTCCCTCCTCAATCATCCTACCCCCAAAATGACAAATAAACACTTCTGAAAACAGGTCAATAGCAGATGATACTGGCCCAAATAACCAAAGTGAGCATTGGACCAAAGCTGCTGCAGAACTTCCAGGAGAATTTGGAAGAGGAAATTGTGAGAGTCCAGACTCAGTCTGGCTGGTTTCTTGACACAAGGAGAGCTGTTTTAGGTGAGGAGCTGTTGGTGGCCATGTTTTTAATGTGTGGACTGAGAAACAGAGAAAGGAAGAAGAAAGTGGATGTATGGAGAGGAGCAAAAGTGAGGCATGAATATAGTAACCATGAATTAATCTTTCTAAAAAGTGTAGTAGGGCTTCCCTGGTGGCGCAGTGGTTGAGAATCTGCCTGCTAATGCAGGGGACACAGGTTCAAGGCCTGGTCTGGGAGGATCTCACATGCCGCGGAGCAGCTGGGTCCGTGAGCCACAACTACTGAGCCTGAGCCTCTGGAGCCTCTGCTCCGCAACAAGAGAGGCCGTGACAGTGAGAGGCTCGCGCACCGCGATGAAGAGTGGCCCCTGCTTACCACAACTAGAGAAAGCCCTCGCACAGAAACGAAGACCCAACACAGCAAAAATAAATAAATTAATTAATAAACTCCTATCCCCAACATGTTTAAAAAAAAAAAAGTGTAGTAGAATATACATAATAGAAAATTTACCATTTTAACCCTTTTGAGTGAACAATTCAGTGGTATTAATATTAAGTACGTTCACATTGTTGTACAGCCATCACCACCATCCATCTCCAGAACTTTTTATCTTCCCAAACTGAAACTCTGTACCCATTAAACAATAATTGTCTGTTTCCCCATTCTCCTAGCCCCTGGTAACTACCATTCTGCTCTCCTTCTCTATGAATCTGACTATTCTGGGAATTAATCATTCTTACCAGGGTACTGTTGAAATTTGTGCCAGTTAGCAATTTATTGTCTCTCAGATCCAAATTCACCCTTCAGTGCATGCTCTGCAATAATAGATGGAATTCCTTTAAGCATTTCTCCTTTACAAAGAGCACTTGTTAAGCTTTCTCAGTAGAGGTCACTTAAGGGAGAACACAGGAGGAAGGGGCCCTCCTGCTGTTTCTGGCAGCTACGTTATCAGCTGGTGGTACTCTGACCCAGTTCTGGCACAGGCCCCAAAGTCATGGTCCCTTGGTGTCCTTGCAGCCTTGGCCTGCCCTAACAATCCCCTTCCTGTGGGCTTCCTGACACGGACACCATATGCTCCAGGCCTCCTATCTGCAATGGCACTTGTACTCGCTCTGCACGCCCATGTGTCAGGCCACTAGATGTGGTTTTTCTACACCCCACTGTGTCTCAGAGAGTTGCTCCCTGCTTGCCCAGTGACTGCAGACCAGCTCTGGACCGGGTGGATCAGCAGACCTCTCTGCTGCCCAGTGGTTGCAATCCCAGCCTTGGGAAGGGAGTCCTCTTTTGCTGTTGTCCCTCCTTGGGTACTCTCCCTCAGCTTTAGGGTACCACATAGAGTTCCCTTATATCTTATAATTGCTCTTTTATCAGAAAATTTAAAATATTTACATTATATTTCTCCTATTTAAGTCAACTTGAGGTTTCTGCCTCTTGACTGGACCGAGACTGACATACAGTGATTGTGGGCAGAGTGAAAGAGTAAACCAGGATGTTCCTACAGAAACTGAAATGGTTCCTACAGAAACTGAAATGTATGGTCACCTCTTCTAGAGATGGGAGGGAAGGTCCCAACTGCATTTGAGGCTCTGGCTCTATTTTATTTCTAGAGTCCACTAGCTACCTGCCCCTGGGTTTGGAGATAAACCTGTCTCTAAAATAAACTCTAGGGGCTTCCCTGGTGGTGCAGTGGTTAAGAATCTGCCTGCCAATGCAGGGGACATGGGTTCGAGCCCTGGTCCAGGAAGATCCCACATGCCGTGGAGCAATGAAGCCCGTGTGCCACAACTACTGAGCCTGAACTCTAGAGCCCGCAAGCCACAACTACTGAGCCCATGTGCCACAACTACTGAAGCCCGAGAGCCTAGAGCCCATGCTCCACAACAAGAGAAGCTGCCGCAATGAGAAGGCCGTGCACCACAACGAAGAGTAGCCCCCGCTCGGCGCAACTAGAGAAAGCCTGCGGGCAGCAACGAAAACCCAATGCAGCCAAAAATAAATAAATAAAGTTGTGAAAAATAAAATAAGCTCTACCTCTTGTCTTTAAGAGAGCTCAAGTGTGTTTCTGTTAGTTGAAACCAATAATAAATATGCAATTTCACATTCTCTCAAATATGGTTCAGAAAAAAGGATGGAGGCATAAAGGACTATTCCAGAAGCGCAAAAAAAAAAGGGGGGAGAGGAAGGAAGACTATGCTGAAGATAAACATGAGAGCAATTTACAGTTTTTTAAGAATCTCAGTTGGGTTTGCTGTTGATGTTGGAGATTCAGGTTCTAGGACTCACCTCACTTGTCACCAGTGGGGACTCACACAAATGGAGCTGAGGAGGGCACTGGCTCAGGGATTCTGAATGCAGGGCAATGTGGCTGGGGCCGAGTGAGTCCTCCTACTCCCATCACAGCCAGGCCTTGGGATCTGCTCAGCCAGTGTATCTGAGAAAGGGGTTGGGTGTGCAGAGCCAACCCAGGTTCACCCAGCAGCCGGCGGTAAGGAACAGAGCTGCCTCACTGCTCCAACCACAAGGTGGCAGAGTCGGAGCCTGCCCCCTGGGACGGAAAACGCTCAGGTGAAGGCAACGCGCTGAACTGGGTTTGCTCAGACAAAAGTCCCTGCCCATTAGGAAAGCGTGGCTTAGTACATGTCAGATTTTCACCCATCGGATTTGCCATTTTTGTCTGAGGCGGAGTAAGCAATGAGGAGCAGAGAGAGGTGGAACCTCCCGTTCCTGCACTTCTCCCCCCGTGAAGACAGCACTAAAATGTTGGTGTCAGTTCCCCGCACCATGAGCCAAGATGGAACTTAGGGAGACAAGGAACACAAACACTCCTCCCTTCCAATAGTAACTTTCCTTACCTATCCAAATAGGGGTTTTTAAAGACTGCACAGAGTATTCGACGCTTTATACTGATCACATAGAATCATGATTCTATGATTCAAAGTGCGTTTTCTTTTTAACAGAAAAAAATCATATGTCAATCCTCAATAGAGTGTGAAACCTGAGATGCTTTTGCTATGAATGGAGTGAACCTAAGTGAATCCATCCACCCTCTTCCATCTGGAAGTACAAAGCTGGATGAGATACGGTCCCTGCCTTTTAGAAAGTAGAGGACTTCCACCCGTATTTTACTTCTCCTGGCTCTGCCATGGAGAAAGAAAATTAAACTGGGTTCCAACCAACCAGAATGGAGGGTGAAACAAGAGTGGATTCTACAACCAATCAGAGCAGATGCCGCAACCAATGTCAGAAATGCTGGCTGTAAACAACGGGTCAGGCTGTACAGCATAGCATGTCCCAGTGGTTGCCAGCTCTGGATCTGTGAGAACCCGTGTCTAAGGTCATGGGAAGGACTGTAGGAGAGCCCCTGGCTGCTCTGACTGAAGTCATATCTCCTGGTCTAACTTAATTGCATCTCAAGGTACTGAAAGAAACTGTCAGGCAGTTAAGGATTTTTGAAAAATATTTCCTCTGAAATTTACTCTTCCCATAACCTTAATCATCTCAGTACATTGCAACACAGTTTTTCTAGAGTAACTAATTGTCCAGTGCTTTGGAGTCATCTGTTTTTCTTCTTTCATTCTATATCCTACATTTGCATTGTAGGCAAATCCTGGCCATTCCCCCTTCAGATTATGTCCATTACCTGACTACTTGTCAGCACTTCTATGACTATTTTCCTGGCCAAGCCGCCATTGTTTCTTGCCTGGTTCACTGCAGTAGCCTCCACACTGGTCTCCTTCCCTTCTTCAGTCTACTCTCAACCTGACAGCCAGAGTGATTCCATTAAAATACAAGTCAGGCTGTGTTACTCCTCTCCTGGCACCCCTCCAATGGCTTCTCACCTCAGAGTAAAAGCCAAAAGACTTACACTGGTCGGCAAGGCCCTATACCACCTCGATTCCCATTACCTCTCTGACCTTATCTCCTACAAGCTCAATGTGGTAGACTCACGGCAAAAACCGGTCTTAATTTTCCACCCCTCACTATATTCACATCCTTTGCAATGTGACTTCAAGGCTCTCCCCGTGAAGGAGTGAAGTTTGTTCCCAACCCCTTGAAACTAAGCTGGTCTTATGAACCGCTCTGGCTAACAGAATGCGGCAGGAGTACCGTTCTTTCAGTTCTGAGCCCAGGGCTCAAGAGGTCTTGTGTACGTGCCCGCTCTCTCTTTTCTTCCCTCTCCCCACCCTGTTTCTCTCTCTCTTTCTCACCATCCCCTCTCTCTCTTTCTCTCCTCCTGTTACGGTCTCTCCCTCTCTTCTTTCTTTCTCTCCTCACCTTTCTCCCCACCCTCCCTGCTAGGCATGAGAACAGAATATCATCTTACTGGAGGATGAAAGACACTCAGGTATGTGGAGCAGAGCTAAGTCAACCCAGTTGTCTTATCCGAGTCTCAACACATGTGAGGGAGCCCAAGATCAGAACTATGCTGGCTTGCCACTGACTGCAGAGGCATGAATGAGCCCTGCTAAGCTCAGCTCAGCTCAGCAGAACCACCCAGGTGATCTTTAGACTCATAAGTAAAACTAAGTGTTTATTATGATATACCACTGGGGTTCTGAGGTTGCTTGTTACTTAGCATTATTGTGGAATAGATAACTGATACATTTTCCAGTCATAGTAGCCTTCTGGAAAAGACTAGTCACATCTCTACCTCAGAGTTTTTGCACTTGCTGTTCCCTCTGACTAGAATACTCTTCCTTGACCCACCCCACCCCCAATATCTGCACATCTTAATCCCTAACCTCCCTCAGGTCTTTACTCAAATATCACCTTCTAAACTTTTTTTTTCTTAAAATCTAGTTTTGCTTTACTGACATGATTTCAACTGGGGTAAAAAAGACAAATTCATCAACAATATCTTCCAAAAGAAACTTGACGTTCATATGTATCACAGCATTTAAAATTTGAGTCTAGAATTTAGTTGTAGAATATAGGGGAGTATGAAACAGTGGACATAGTATTGACTTTGGATTCATTTTACTTGAATTTGAATGCTAATTTCTCTACTTCCACAGTGCTGAGGAAGCTGAGTTAATTTCTTTCAGTCTAAGTTTCCTCATTTTGGGGGCTATTTTTTGCTAACAAATATATTTTATGTGTTCCTTATCTTTCTTGCTTATGATCTAAATCCCTTGCAAGCTCCTTGGGAACGGGGATTTTTGCCTGTTTTATTCATTACTATATCGCCATGCTTAGAACAGTGCCTGGCACATAAAAATGACACAATACGTATTTATCAAATAAGTAAGTGAATGAATGTGAATTCTTCAAAATGTTAGGGTGGACTGAAAATGTTTTCTTAATTTTTAAAACTGGCAAAGTTAAGCCTCCCCAAATTAGATTAGTTTTATCTAACTTCTCTCCTTGTCCACATCATGATCTCTGTCTTAGCCACCCTGAACTCCTGTCTGGATGGTTGCAATTGCTTCCCAACTAGTATTTTCACATCTGTGCTTCTCCCTACAATCCCTTTCCTCCATCCCGGCTGGAGTGGTCTCTTAAAAGGGAAAACCTGACTGAGACTGAAATCCTCAGCAAAGCCTAACAGGACCTGCAAGATCTAGCTCTGCTCCCTCCCCACCTTCGACTCACACACACTCTTCTCCTCATTCTCCTTGCTACTTCACTAGTCTTGCCATTTCTTAAACTGGCCATGACCTCTCCTGCCTCAGGGACTTTACACGAGCTGCTCCCTGTGATGAAGAGCATCTTTATCATACCTCGGCCGAGTTACCTCCTATGCATCCTCCTGGTCTCCTGGCAAGGATCATCTCCTCAAGAAAAGCCTTCCCTGAACCTCCAGGCTCAAGTTTCTCTGATACTTCATGTTATTCTTTAGGGCACACCATACAGTTTATTCTCCTATGTTCGTGCAGTTACTTGTTTAATAACGGCCTTTCCCAACATGCTGCAAGCTCAGTGAGGACCTAAAAACTCTTCAACAGATCATTTGGCTAAGTTTGGTCTATGGTGCAGAGAAGGCCTTGGTAGGTAGGAAACTTGTAGTGTCAAATAGGAAGCCTCTGAAGAAAAGGGCTTTCACATAATAAGTCACGTCTTCCAGGGAAGACTCAGTTCTGATGATATTTGTGTGCCTTTCTAAAGCCACAGAGGTCGATAAACCACTCCTCCCCGTGACCATCACCAGCCCATTAGCAGAAGACAGAGCGAATACTTCCCGTCTAAGGGGGGTGTGTTGAAGAATAGCACCTCTTGCCATTCTTGCAATGTCATGATTTATGCAGCGAGGTATTGCTGCAGATGACAGCAATTAGGAACAGAACCGGACACAGCTAGAACAATAGCAGTAGTGTTGATTAACTCTAGGTAGGATATTAGTCTTCTATTACTGTGAACAAATTACCACAAACTAAGTGGATTAAAACAACACAAACTTATTATCTTACATTTTCCATGGATCAGAAGTCTGAGCACAGCTTTGCTGGATCCCTGCTCAGGGGATCACAAGGCTGCAGTTAGGGCACCGGCCATGCTGAGTTCTCATCTGAGGTGTGGGGTCCCCTTCCAAGCTCAGTCGGGCTGTTGGCAGAATTCAGTTTCTCATGACCTCGTAGGAATATGTTCCCCATTTCCTTGCTAGCTGTCATCTGGGGATCACACTCAGCTCCCAGAGGCCCTTGGTATTCCTTGCCATGTGGTCCCCATGCTATTCACAGCATGGATGTTTACTTTCTTCCAGGCCAGCAGGAGCCCACTTCTAGGATTTCTCACCTGTGACCAGCGGAGAAAGCTCTGTGCTTTTAAACTGACTAGGTCAGGTCCACCCCATGACCTCCCTTTTGCCATATTACATACCACAGCCATGGGAGTGATCGCTCGTCATATTCACAGTCTCCGCTTTGCCCAAGGATGTTAAACAGGCCATCACACCAGGGCATCCTGCCTACCACCAGCAGCCGGGACAGCTGATGTTAATAACAATGAACCCTTGAGTGCATATTCCTCGCCAGCACTGTGCTAGGTGCTTTTCAGCATTTAATCTTTAAAATAATCTATGAGGAAAATTCCATTGCTTTCCCTGTTTTACCTGGTTTACAGGTGACTGTCCAGTTTTATACAATCACTAGGAAGCGTAACTAGATTTTAAGCTCCAGTCTTTCTGATTCTAGAATCCATTCTTATACACCTTACCTCAAGACAGCTGTTTCTCCTGTAACCAGGGGAATGATGATTATTACTGTTTTATGGACGTAAACACTGGTTTGGGGAGATCAAGTAACACACTCAAGGCCACCTGGTTGGTAAGTGATAGAGCAGCCATCAATCTAATCTTCTCCTTCTCAGCCCCACGCTGTTGGCATCCCATGTAAGAGGGGGACATTCAAATCGCTTGTCAGCTAGAAGGGAACTCAGTAATGAACCCTCCCCCAGAGACCAGAGGAACCAGCATGCCTTCAGGCTCCAACTCTTGACTGAATGACATGACACACGTTATCAGTGCTATTTCTTTTAACCTGCAGTGAGTGAAAGCAGAGGTGTTTTATTCCCAAGCTCAGGAAACTTACCTGAGCTAAGGGCACCTGGAATCATTCCCTCAGAAGTTTCCTGATACTTAGCACCAGAAGTCGCTCCTCCCAAGATGGTAAAAGGTTAGTGATCATTAACTTCTCTCTTCTGTGCATTTACACGTTTGAATGAAAAGTGTCCAGGGGCTGAAACAAACAATTATTCAGGAGTGAGGATGTATTTCCCTGGGACTAACGTCGTCTTGTTTTCATTGCTTCCCGCAGGGAGACAACACAGCTTTGGCCCCGACCTGCTAACAAATACAATTGTCCTTTGTAAATGTGATATCTCCCTCCCAACACACACACACTTTGCGCTTTGGCAACCAGAGGTCAACCTCCACCTGAGAGTGCTGTCCACTTTGTTTCTCTTGATAGCTCTCAATGCCAATAGTCAGCTTGGTGCAGAAACAGCTACTCAAAGGACATACCTGCCTCCAGCACCTCAACTGTAACCCCCTGTCCTGCTACTGTGCTTCAGGTAAGAAGCAGAAAATAAAGTTATCAGAAAAGTTTCATTTCATCTGAGTGCCCTGCCAGGTGAAGGTCTGGATTATAACTGCATTCCTCTGTCAGCAGCCACTCCTCCCAGTGGGCAGCTCTCCTCCCAGGGCTGCAGCTTGCCCAGCACCAGGAGCACCACTTTCTTCTCCTGCCCCTTCAGGACCAGGGCTGGTAACAGCTGCCCACCTGGCACTCATCACCCACCCCTTGATGGCCCACACTTCAGTATATAGCTCTGTCCTAAAAATGTTCTTAATTAACCTTTAATTAATTGAAGTGTGACATCCATATCCTACCAAGAACCCTGGCTGATAATCACTTTAAACTCTTAATGGAATTATTGACTTATGCAGTGAGTATAAACTGGTGAAAAAAGCATTAGGCGTATGGCTGATGGGGCACTGGACATTTGTATATTGCCAAAATAACATCGCATCGTTTACTTGCTAGTCACATGGGGAAAACATCATGCTACAATGGAAGGATGAGACTATCATTTGCCTTAATTGATGGTTCAATGCTAGGATCCTCAATGGTGAGTCAACCAGAACATATGTATCTTATGATGAAATGCAATATAAAGTCCACATCTATGACATAATCTAGCTAACAAGATTTAAATTGAATCATCATGCCTTTGCTTTTGCCTTCCAGTTTATAAAAAATAAGTGGGTTAGAGAAAGAAGCTAAATGATATTGTAAAGAAGCACCTAGTCAAAACCAGAAGATGGGATGTTCTGTAGATAACTGGCCAAATCCGTTTAACAAGCATGCTATTATGTCTATACTTGATCTTTTTTAAAAAGGACTTAAAATTGGATATGTGATGTACATGCTCTAATTGGTTTCTCATTAAACAAACTAGCTAGAAAGGACATTTGGGGGATGATTTGGATAATCAAATATGGACTGGTTATTATTAAGATGTATTGACATGGAAAGTTTCAAATCATTAACTGGGAGTAAATGCAATTGTCCAGGGAAGGGACTGTGAAGAATAAAAGAGGGCTGAGGACATAGCCTTCAGAAACATCAAGATTTCAGAGAGAACACTGGAGGTGGAGAGCTGGTCGGGGACTGACGAGGAGCCACGAGAGAACAGAAGCAGGAAGGCCAGGGGAGGAGGGTGTTTCCAGAAGGAGGGAAAAGTCAGGTGCATCATACGCTACAGATAGGTGAGCGGGAGGATGAAAAGGAGGCCACTGATATTACAGTAGGAAGTCCTCGGAGACTTCTGCACGTGGAAAGGCAAGGAACAGAGATGGCTCTTGTAAGAATGGTATTAGAAGGAAGGAAGAACACAGGACAGTAACTGGAGGGAAGCAACGGTGCCCATCTTTGCACGAGGAGGTGGAAGAGGAGGAGTTGCATTCAGGTTGTATCCTGGGTAAATGAAACTCCTCGAAACTACTCCTGTACCCAGAATACAGTGTGGGTGGCCCCCCCTGGAGGACGCAAAGGGAAGGGCTTATGAAGCAGGCGGAGTACATAGAGTTGTTTGGAAATGGAGAGTTAAGCAATTTGTAGACTAATTGGAAAAGGTCAGTAGGGATGCAGAGATTGAAAATCTAAGAGGAGAAGGAAGGATCACTTATGGCACAGGATGCAGAAGTTCACAGAGCAGGGAATAACGTGGCGAGCAGCAGACAAGGCCGATGAGCCTTGTGGAGGATCGAGGCTTCCTCTGAATCAGCAGGAAGAGAGCCAGGACCCAAACCATGGAATTCTCACCTTCTGTGGAAGTCACCAAGCTGGTGATGATGAGCAACCATAAGCACACTTTGAAAGCAGGTTTTCCAAGTGGCAGTGTTTTGGAGTTCTGCAAAGCCGCATCAGCAGTCACTAGATTGTATGGGCCTCACACTTACTGGGGCAGGGGATTGTCAATGTGATGGGACTTGAGGGGTGGACCCATCACCCCAGGAAAATCTCCCCAAAGCTTTTCATAATGACACTGTGATGGAATGAATAAACAATAAAAGGTTTGGAGTCAGCAGACGAGTTTTTGGCCCTTCTCTTCTGTCATGTACACTTTTTGAACTTCAGCTTGACTTGCTTCAGTGAACTTTTACTCAATCAAGGGCACAAAGGACACTGTTCTTAGTACAGCCCGTGACATTCTATTCAATCAAGAATCTGTTTGGAGGAGGGGCTGGAATATTTTGGGCCTGCAATGAGAAACATAAAACGGTTCTCCATGTGCCTGGAACAGAGAACTGCCTCCCTAAAAAGTTAAGACTGATAGAAGAGGAACTAAGGTGCACTGTTTACTATGACCATTTCTTTTCTCTTTCTGTACTCTCTTCCCATCACTCCATCACTCAACCAGAAAGGGCCGATGTCTTCTGGCCTCTACTACCCCACGGAGTCCTGCTTTGTGGCTACTGACCACACAGAAAACTATCCCCTGGTCAGCAGGTCTCAGACGTGCACGCAACGCTCCTAACCAGGGCTCTGAGGAGACCACAGCTGTCTTCCAGGGGATTCAGCAGCTGCTCAAGGTCTAGCAGCTCAGAGGCCATTAGTCAAAGGTTGCTATTCCCAACTGCTCTGCTCGCTATGTCAGATGGATCTGGGACAAGCTCTTGGTCAGAGGGTTTTCTCCCTGGTGCCTCTTCGTAGATGCTCATTTTCCCAATTTATACTCCAAGCAATATCTTCCCTCACAGCTTTAGAAACTCTGGGGCTTTGCACAGATGTGTACAAAGTGTGGAGACTCCAGCCAAGAGATGAGAGTGGGAAGGAAAACTGCAAAGGGAGGGAGAGCTGAAAGGTGCCGGGCCATTAACTCCAGCTCAGTGGGGATGGGGAAGGAAACAGTAACTCAGAACAGAGCTCCAGAGCTAAAGCAAACAGGAAGGTTTTAATGAGAAAGTCCTTGAGGGGAAATGACTCAGTGGTTTGGAAAGAGTGGGTTCCTGGCAGGGCTGGAGGTACCACTTGGAGCTTCATCCTTGGGGAGGGAGGGTAGCCAGTCTGGAGGAGGCCCACCAGGGAAGGGCAGGACTTTCTTTTTGGTGCCAAGACAGAGCAACCTCATCCTCCACTGGGGTTCCCCCCACCACACACATTTCCCTGGAACGGGGGTTGGGAAGGGGATCCTCAGGCAGGAGCAGCTGTTTCATCTGCTACAGGATTGAGAAAAGCATCTTAACTCTTAGTATGGAGGGGGAGGCTGAGACTGCGTGGTCAAGAATCTGTTTGGAGAAGGGGCTGGGATATTCTGGTGCTGCACCTGCAATGAGGGATACACAACAGTTCTTCCAGTGCCTGGAACAGAGACTTAAAAAAAAAAATGCTGCTAAAAGGAAAACTAAGTCACGATGATTATCACGATGATGATCAGACATGGCGCGGAGCTTGGGGAGGGGATGCATCTTCTGATCCAAAAATCAGGGCATGGCATCTAACAAAAACATTTTTTCTCTGGTTTCTGAATTTGCATACAGGAGATGCCTTAAAATGGTATAAAATGAAATCATACTTAGTCATAAATGTAACAAAATGAACTTATCAGAAAGGATGACTTTGCATGAAATTGGAAGTATGCTGGAGAATCTGGCAGGAACCAAAACTGTGTTTGAACTGAAGTGTACCTGAGAAGAGCTGGCGAATGAAACTTTACAAATCCTGACTTTATTATAATTTCTGCATGAATCAGCAATGGGTTGGGAGAGAGGGAGAGCACGCTCCCTTCTGCGAGTGTGGGTGTCAGGGGAGAAGCCAAAGTCCCTCCAGCGTATTCAAGTGAAAAGCGCTTGGGCTCTGGGGCCCGGGACCTAGAATTGAGTCCTGACTCTCTGACATCCTAGCTGTGTTTCTGGTGAATCTGGGGTCCCTGATCTGCCGAGTGAGGACAGAACTGAGCCTGCCAGGTGGCTGTGAGAATTCCAGCTAATGTCCATTGGGCGCCTGGTCCAATGTCTGGCGGGGATGGTTACGCATGATGTCAATTCCTTCCCCCTCTCCGACCCATCTCATTGAGGTAGGGAAAGATGCGCCAGCTTTGGAAAGGTGCCCAGTCACTGAAAACACCCTGCAATTTATCAGACATTTGGGGACTCCTCCAGAAGCACAAGGAGGCCCTGCCCGCCCCCCGCCCCCCCAGGCAAGTGGGTGAGGCGAGAACACGCTCAGGTCAAGCTGCCTGCTGCTCAGTGGGTGCCCACCGCAAACCCACCATAAACCCACCGCAAACCAGTAATGGGCCAGGCTTCCACTGGCTGGAAAACTGCATGGAGAGGAAGCTGTAAACAGTCTGGGGGGAAAGAAAGTTTCCTGTTGAAATAGGGGCAGCAAGAGCCTGGTGATTTGGGGTGAGCAGAAGAACAAGGACAGCAAAGAGGGGGAAATGTAAACACAGATGGACCGTGAGCCCCCGGTGCATTTTATCTGACCCGAGGAGCAGCCGGGGCAGAAAGAATGTGAGAACCTCAATTATGCTGCAGATGATCACGAGGAACTTCCCAGCCTTAGCTGATGCCGCTGACGGCTCCTTCAGGGACTTAAAAGGGCATTTTAAAAGCCATTCTCCAAGGCCCTCCTGCAAGGGGAATGGGGAAGATTTGTCATTTCCACCCAGCTTGCAATGCTGTCACTTCTGTGCACCCTGGCTTTTTCTAAAAAGGTCTCTGTCTTTTAAATTTCATCATTTACACCACTTGCTTCAATGACTCTAAACCTGGCACGCTGCTCCATGGTTTTGCTGCCCTCTGAATCACATGCTTTTGCATACATTACATAGTAGGGCTTGGAGGCCAACCTTAGAAGGAAGTTGCCAAAGCTTCCCATTCCTTTACCAAGGCTGCTGGTGGTGCCTTTCTGGAGTCGTCAGAAACACACTCTCTTCCTCAAGGTCTTTTTTCTAATTCTAAGCTAAACTTGAAGGAAGATCCCAGGCTGGGCCACGACTACCTAAGAGCTCAAGCCAATTCTGATTAATAAATATTTAGGCACCTACTATGTGCCAGGCATGATGGAGATTCCCAGGTAAGGATCCTTAGTTTCTACTCTGCAGGGCCTTGCTGCCTGTAAATGAGAAACATACAGGGTCTACGTCGGGTCTACAGCGGAGTCCAGCTCCTGTGGGCTGTGAGTAGAGGCGACTGGCACAATGGAAACAGTTCACTGTTATTGTATTCATTCAAAAGATATTTGCTGAGTACTGATTATGTACCATACACTTTTCAATACCTTGGGGATACAGTGAAGAATAAGAGTGTGGGATCTGAGGTCAGGCAGAACTGAATCAAAGCCCTACTTCCAATGCAACCCAAGTCTCAAACTCACTGAGCTCCAGATTTTTCATTTTTAAACTGGGACCATAATAAGAATAATAATATCTACTTTGCAGAGTTCTTGTGAAGTCAAGGAGTGGTTATGATATGTGCTTAATGTGGCTGATTGGTTGTTCTAGAATAGATGAATAAATAAGGATGATGATTGGATATGCAAACAGGGGAGGTAAAGAAAATTAATTTTATTTCTTGGGCATGACCGAATGCACGGGTATGGCAGAAGGAGAAATAATAGCATATACAGAGACGCAGCATTCCAGACGAGGCTATGCCTAAAACAGTGTTGTTCCTCAAGGGGCCACAAATTTTCTAAGAGAATGTTTTACTTTTTTATTTTAAAACTAAAACTTGACGATTATTTCATGTACATAAATGCATATGTATACATACATATATATCATGTATATATAATAAATATGATATATATATCATATTTCTAAATATATATTCTAAATAATCTGAATATCCAACGTATAATCCACAGTCACCGCATGATTGCAGACTCCAGTTTGTGTCTGGGATCACATTAATGCCAAGTAAAGCCACTTTATTTCTTTTCCTTTAATGAGGAATAGAGAGAGGTGGGCTTAACATATAAATGTGTTTGCATTTGCTGGAAGCTAAAAAACAGCAGGGTGCATTTTATCCAAAAGTAGGTTTAGAGGTGGTAGGAAGAGAGAAAAGCTGAGTGCAAGAGAGGATGCCTGCACTTGGCCCAGGGTAATAGAGATGGGCTGACTGGGAAAGAGCTGGGCTTGGCCAGTTAGGACCACACTGTGTTGGGAATACAGACTTGGTTTTAGGAAAAGAATATGATGTCACATTTCATTAATGTTATTAATGCTCATTTTACTGGTTTTGTGACTTTTTTGGTGTTTACATCATAAATTTGTTTTAGTCTTATATGATCACTAAGGTAACATGGGTTAATACTACCTAGTTTTTTGATGCACAGATTTAAATAATATATTAATAGGGCCTCCCTGGTGGCGCAGTGGTTGAGAGTCCTCCTGCCAATGCAGGGGACACGGGTTCATGCCCCGGTCCGGGAAGATCCCACATGCCGCAGAGCGGTTGGGCCCGTGAGCCATGGCAGCTGAGCCTGCGCGTCCGGAGCCTGTGCTCCGCAATGGGAGAGGCCACAGCGGTGAGAGGCCCACGTACCGCAAAAAAAAAAAAAAAAAATATATATATATATATATATATTTATAAACCTAATTTAAATCTAACCCAAGGGTCCACTAGATCTCTGAAGGGCGGGGCATTGTCCTAGGTTAAGGAGCAGCTGGGACACTCCATCCCGGTGTAGGCGGAGGAGGGGCTGACCGGAAGTGCCACTTTCTGGGTGAGGGCCTGAGTCCACAGCTTCCTGGGAACTATGAGCAGGTTCCCGGGAAAGGTGAGGTCATCACAGAAGGGCTTGGAAGGGTGCAAAGGAGCATGTGCTACGGAGAACAGATCCTCTTTCCCCAACTTTCTCCTGGCTTAACCTCCGGACTCACAGAAACCTCACCGGTTGCTTCTCTCAACTTCCTTCACTTACTGCTGCAGATCTGCCACGTTTCAGCTCCTATGCTGGGCGCAGGGATACAGTGTGCATGAGATGAACACAGCCCCCTACCCCCAAGGAGCTTACAGTGAGAGGGACCATTGAATTCATACTTATTCTCCACTCTCACTGCTTGTCCTTTTCCGCAAACTTAGTCTTTAGAATCCTACACATAATTCCCGCCCCACTTCTACAAAGAAATAATCAAGCTTCATTTGATTTATTCAACTACATACCTGGAAAGGGGCAGGTACCAGGGGCGATAGCGGCATTTTCTCCTGTTTTTTTCTTGGTGCTGTCTGAGTCTAGCCCAGGAACCTGCAAAAAAGCGAGGACTGCGTTTTATAGAGAGTTAGAAGAGGCAACAAGGAAATGGCATGATTGGCTAGGAGGTCCGGTATTAAGGCTAGCAGGTCTCGTTTTCTAGGGTGAGGGAAGCCAGCTAAAGCTGAGTTGGAGGATTGTGACTGGTGTACGTGAGGTTTCCTTGACAGTGAGGCATTTCTTGTAAGTGGGAACTGACTTTCGTTTAGATCTGTGATGTGGACCCCCGCCGCTGGGGCAGCCTCCATTTTGTGGGTCCCGATATTTGAATTAATTTTTTATTACATCTTAGGTTGGGTTCTATGGAAGTACTGCCAGAGGTAGGGGTTTGGGAACACGTGGTTTATTCAGGAAAAACTTGTAAGGGAAAAAGGGAAGCAGAAAAGTGAAGGGAAAAGAGTAAAGCGAGGAAGAAGTCCAGATTTGATCCCCAGAGGACTCTGGAGCATGACAGAAATGTCCCCACCATGAGGCAAGAGGGCCAGACTTTTGTGGTTGGGAGGGTGTGTGTGTGTGTGTGTGTGTGTGTGCGTGCATGCGCGTTGAGCAAGGGGGTGGTCGGTGGCATAACCTCAAAGCTGAGGCAACCCCCATCAGCTGTAAGGGTAATTTCTAGAGAAAGGGGGAGCTGTAAGCTGTTAGCTCACCACCTCTGTAGACGGGTGCACCAGCCCAGTAAGGGGGACCCGAGTGAGGCACCAAATGAATCTACCTCATGTAGGTTCAAATGCAGGGTTCACCCTCACAAGTTAGCATGACCATTATATGAGGTGATTATGAAAAGCACCTGCTGCAGTAACTGTCCCTTCCTCTCCTTTCTGGCACTAGAGGCAGAAGTTCTTGACAGACAAGCCTAATCAGAAAATTCTACCTGATTCATACTCGAGGTAAGCAAGAAGGTTAAACCCATCACCGAAACCTTATTCCTCTGCCCCCCTTTGCGCCAACCACGTGGAGGAATCCAACCTCACCTGGTCTTGTGCTCACCCAGTGCTTTGGCTGTTGCAACAGCCCCTAAAGAAATAGCTTCTTTCCTGTCTAGAATCAGCCCTCTGGATACCTCTACCGCAGGGCTTCCCAAACTCTATTGCATTAAACTCTAGTTTAATGGGGTTGGGGAATGAAGGTTGTGGTAGGGAATGACTCTCCCAAAGATGTCCACACTCTAATCCGTGGAACATGTGACTGTGTTGCCTTACACGGTAAATGGAACTTTGCCCATGTGACTAAGGGCATGGATCTTCAGGTGGAAAGAACACCCTGGATTATCCACGTGGGCCCAGTCTAATCACATGAGTTCTTAAAAGCTGAAAATCTTCCCTGGCTGTGGTCAGAGAGAGATGAGACAGAAGAAGATGGAGGAGAGATTCAAGGTGTGAGAGTTATTTCACCTGCCATTGCTGGCTTTGAAGATGGAGGATGGAGCCATGAGCTAAGGAATTTGTGCATGAGATGAACAAGAAGCTGGGAATGGCCCTCAGCCAGCAAGAAAATGGAGACCTTGGTCCTATAACCACAAGGAATTCAATTCTGCCAAGAACCAGAATGACCAAGGAAACGGACCTTCCCCTTGAGCCTCAAGAAAGGGACATAGCCCTGCTGACACTGTCATTTTAGCCTGTAGAGACCCACATCAGACTTCTGATCTACAGACTGTAAGATAATACATTTGTGTTTTTTGAGCTGCTAAGTTTGTGGTGATTTGTTACAGCAGCAACAGAAAACTAACACGAGGGTCTTGATCAAATAAATTTGGGAAATGATGTTACAGATTATAGGACATGTTAATCATTTTGTTATGAGAGAGTCATAGTAAAAACAAAGTGAGTAAAAAAAACATTAATTGAATCAAATAGCAGATAACTTGTTCACTACAAAGAGAGAGGCCGACATTACCCTGATTCACAGTTCTGTGTTCCCACAGCATCATGTGTGCAAATAGAGGGCTGCTGCACAGCCACAGCATCAGCATCATGCTCTGTTGTCATAGTTACCCTCTGAAAAGGAAGATGCCCTGACAAAGACCAGACTGACTGTGGTAAGTGGTGGGAAGTTACCCTGAGGGCGGCCAGATGCTTCTCCATCCATGTCAGAGACGTTTTCTGAAATTCGTATTCAGTCAGCTCCGCCCCAAATGGAAACATGGTCATTTATGTTTAGAAAACAGGAAGCCTATATTCATGATGGATACTTTCTAATGAGGAGGATTTGTTCTACCATCCTAACACCGAGGGAACCAAACACCAGCAAAAGCAACGTTTTGTAATAGATCTTGCCCCAACTACTGGTAACTTCTTTTTTTTTTTTTTTTTGTGGTACGCGGGCCTCTCACTGTTGTGGCCTCTCCCGTTGCGGAGCACAGGCTCCGGATGCACAGGCTCAGCAGCCATGGCTCACGGGCCCAGCCGCTCCGCGGCATATGGGATCCTCCCAGACCGGGGCACGAACCCGTATCCCCTGCATCGGCAGGCGGACTCTCAACCACTGCGCCACCAGGGAGGCCCCTACTGGTAACTTCTTATACCTCATTTCCTACCCTTCTCCACCTTAATCCCTCCATGCTAGTCACAGGGCTTCCTGTTATACCTTGAATACTCAAGTTTATCCTTCTGCAGGGACTTTGCCCTTGCTCTTCCCTAGGCTGGAATGCCCTTCCTCCAGATGTTTGCATGCTTCACTCTGTCCATTTAAGTCTCTGCTCAAATGTCCCCACCTCAGAGAGGTCATCCCTAAGCTCTTTACCTAAAATAGACACCCTGCTCCAATATTACTAGTCTTCTTACCCAACTTTATAGTTCCTTGTGGCACTTCCGTATTTATTTGAGCAGTTGTTCATCGCATCCCCACCAGACTCTAAATTACACGAAAGCTGCTGGAGCCTTGTCTCTTGATCACTGCTGTATCCCCAGTTTCTGGCACCTGATAAGTACCCAGTAAACACTTGTTGAATGCAAGAAGGAATTGCTTGGAGTCTTGATTCTCCACTGCCCTTCCAGACCTCTGGCACTTAATACTGGCTATAGTACCTCATCCAATTTCTCCCAAATCCAAGTTGTTCCCTAGTCCATTGTAATTGGTATGGATGATTGTATCTTTCAAAGATGGCCACCACAATATATATCCCATCTCACATGCTCCTCTTACAAATTGATGTTGATTCTCCTTCCTTTGAGGAATGTGTCCATATTCTCTCCTCTTGAATCTGGCCTGGCCTGCGACCACAATGCGAGTATACTATGACACTCTGTGACTTCTAAGGCTAGGTCCTAAAAGGTGATATAGTGTTTGCCTCATTCTCTTGGGTCTCTCCCTCTGGGAACACAGCTCTCTTCCTATGGGGACAGTCAGGCCCATGGAGAGATGATGTATAGCTGTCCTGACACACAGCCGAGCTGAGGTCCCAGTTCACAGCCAGCACCAACTTCCAGATACATGAAGAAGCCTTTGAAATGACTCCAGCCCCAAGCATTGTCCAGCTGCAACTGAAGGAGAGACCCCAGTGAGAACCACCTAGCCAGCCCCCCACCAACATCCATGGGAGGTAATAATAAAATGATTGTTCTTGTTTTAAGCCACTAAGTTTAAGGGTGGCTTGGTATATAGGAATAAACAACTGAAACAGATGGGATGTGGAGCTGTCTGTTGAAAGCTCTGATTTCTAATCTCTATTCTGTAGCACTCACTCTACTTCCCAAGGACTCAGTTTCCAACCTACAACACCAGAGCATGCATGTAACCACCTCTTCTAACTTTCATCCTAGGGTGATTGGTCATCCTCAGGAATTGTGCTTAGAAAAAAGTACACATATATTTTGATATTTTCCTATTATAACAGTTCAGAATTTGCCTGGATTCAGCCACTCTGAAGATAAATAAGTCACCCAGGACAGCTGGGTTAATGAACTGCACTCCACTGTCAGTCTTCTCAGCTCTGGTCCCACGCCAGTCCCTGGTAGCATTTCCTTTTCCAGCAGCCCTTGTCATCTACAAGGACGAATTCCATACATCTCTATGCACCTCTACAGCTGGGGCAGGCTCTCATAAGGCTGTTCAACTGCTTTCTCCAAGCAGTTCTTACTCAAGGCTGAGGGTAAAACCAAGAGCCCCCCACCTCACTGGGCTGTTTCTGGGCCCAGTCTGGGAGGGGTTTTTAGGGAAGTCAACACAGTCACAGTGGGGCTAGATAACAAACCTATGGTCAGAACCTCTCAAATACAGTTAAGCACTGAGTCTGGAAAATAAGCTGCAGATGGAAATAATATGCAAAAAATACAGTGTCTAATTGCAGAGAGACTGATTGGGTAGGGGATTTAGAACTGGTCAGTATGATAACAGTAGTTAAGATCATGGTCTGGCTTCAGTGAGACCGAGCTCAGATTCTAACTCTGCAAGTCCCTAAGCCTCTCCAAGCCTCAGTTTCCTTGGCTGTAAGGTGGAGCTAAGACTAGAACCTCCCTCATAAGGATGTCATATGGACGAGTTGAACTGTTGCTTGTACCAGCCAACACTGAAAACTGAAGCCCTCAGTAAACGGGAGCCCTTGTCTTGCCCTGAGATGGATCACAAAGGCTGCACAGAGTTGGTTAAGGCTGGAAGAGTTTGCCCAGTGATTTATGGAGCTGGAATGGGGAGCTCTGAAATGGGAAAGGCCAGCATGTTGCCTCAGGGATGCTGTATAAAAGCCTTGGGCTTTTTATGTTTCCTCCCTCAATCCAGAACCCCCCTCCGCCTCCTCGGCAGCTGCCACCCCTGGATCGCTTTTGAGCCACTAAAAGTGTGGACCCCTGGGACTAACACCCTGGGAAAACCCTCCCTCCATCCTCTCCCTTGTCTCATTGGAAGGTTGCCTGAAGGGCCGACTCACAACACTTAACATAAAGAGCAGAAACTCCCTATCCCACCAATGCCCTTGGTTTCCCACGAACTAGTGGTGGAGCAGTCGCATTTGCACGAAATGGCATGTACTAAAATAGGCAGTTTGAAATATTCCTGGCAGATGGTGCTAAATATAGACACAGCGACAGATTGGCCCCTCAGTGCAGCTCTTCTCCAGAGCGTTAAGAACGTGCTGGAGCCAAGAAGCTTCTCTTTTCCGGAAGACTGTGGCAACAGCCCCAGGATCTCGCCATGCCAGAGAACTGCTAAGATTTAGAGAAGGGAGGTACCTCAGAGAGTGAACACTGGTACCATGGTAAGAGGTTCCCAAATTCCACAAGTGCTGGAATGAAGAAAAACAAAGGTGCAGAGAAGAAGTTCTGATGAACTGGAATTATTTATCTTCCTTCTGAAGGATCAACTACTCTCTCAAGAGATGTCTTCCATGAGCAAAAACTGAAATAGAAGTAGAGACAGTAGAGTACAGTGGTTAAGGTTGGAGGTTTGTGGCTAGAGTGCACAGGTTTGAACCCTGGTTTTGCCCCTTACTAGTTATGTGAGCTTGGCCAAGTTATTTAACCTTTTGCTGCCTCAGTTTCTTCATATGCAAAATGGGATAACAATAATACTCTCCTGTGACGATTAAGTAATGTAATGTAGGTAAAGGCCATGCCCAGGGCCTTGTACAGAATAACTGTTGCTTGGATGGTGGCTATTTTATTTAATGGACTAGGAAGGAAAGAGAGGTACTTATTGTAAAATGGCTGAAGAGCTTTAAGGCTTGGAGGAATATTTCGGATAAAAACCAAGCCAAAATTAAAAATAAAGTCAGGTTGCAAATTCTTAAGTAGTTCCCATATCCACCGAGATTGTATTTGGAAAGGGCGATGCCATAAATAGCTACCCAGTGGAAAGCCATCACCGTGGGAAGGGTGCTGGTGTGTGAAAGGCTGGCTGCTGGGAGAGGAAGGAGACAATCTGGAGGGGCTCGGTCATTATCTTAAAAGGGAAGGCAAATCTATCTTTTCCTAAGGACTAGGACTTCGAACATCGTGAAATTCACTATCTGACTTCCATGCAGTAAAACTTTTTAAAAGCCAGGAGGATTTTCTCTTAAATTGTAATGACAATACCTGCCAGTTTGTGAAGTGCCATTAAGGGACCTAGCAGGTGGTCCTGTGCTCTGGTCCTCTGCATGCGTGTCATGCTCCATTGTGGCTGTGCCTCTGGTTTCCTTCTATCCAATCCTGTTGTCTCCAAATTCTGAAGTGAGAATTTCTGTGTATTTCACACTCTGTGTGCTGCTAGGACCATGTCCCATTGACCAAGAGAAATGTTCGCTTTGAACTGTCCTTGTAGGACTAGAATACTCCTGACAGCCTAAATACTGCCCCCTGGAGCTAGAACAGTCTTTTCTACAGAATTTTCTCAGGGGGATTATGGTAAAGGCAACCTCTGCAGGAGAATTATGGGACTACGTTCAGGGCTCTGGCTCCAGAAATAATAGGTCTGGTCTCATGGTATAGACTTGCTCATATTCTTACAACCTGTATTAGTTAAAGTAGGCTAACTGCTGTTACAGACTAACCCCAACGCTTCAGAGGCTTAACAGGGTGAAGGGTTTTTTTTCTCTCAAGCAAAGTCCATTGGCATTGGGATGGGGAGGAATGGGGGTGGGATGTCCCTGCTCCGTACAGTCATTTAAGAACCCAGGCTGACAGAAGCCCTGCAGTTTTCAATTTGTGGCTTTCAAGGTTGCCTGGGTGTCATCATCCAGCAGACAGAAAGGTGCATGGAGAACCACAGTGGGAATTTTTTATGGGTCAAGCCTAGAAGAGGTATATCTATCTATCTATCTATCT